>NC_134532.1:109913694-110519319 GCF_050624435.1 Tenrec ecaudatus | reverse complement strand
TTTTTCACTAAAAGGAGCAATAGAAAAAGTGGTAGGCTGGCACCCTGCCAAAGGTCAAGAACTTTCAAGACCTGGAGAAACAAGGTAGTCCGTCCCATAGAGTTCTTCCTCTCACAAGTGTCACTGTGAATTCTCTCTTTCTCTCTCTCTCTCTCTCTCTCTCTCTCTCTCTCTCTCTCTCTCTCTCTCTCTCTCTCTCTCTCTCTCTCTCTCTCTCTCTCTCTTGTGGAAAGCAGAGAGCTCAGTGGGGCGGGTAGTGGATGCTTTCACTGCCCTTAGTCACCTTAGCTAGCACACCGCAATAAGAAGACCAGAGGAAACTGCAGCCTGATTAATCGAAGCGCTTCTTCTCAAGCAATCGTTCTGCATGGCCCGGCCAGCAGAAGCCTTCCTCCTTGAGCACTACAAGGGGGCGAGGATGGCTCTCAGGAAGCAGCGAGAAAGCCACAGCACTCTTCATTGGAACCCCTGGGGGTGGGCAGGGGGTCCTCTCTTTTGGGGACAGTGAAAAGCCCCGGTGGCATAGGTGAGCTACAAGTTAGGCTGCTAACCAAAAGTTCAGCAGTTCAAACCACCAGCTGTTCCTCTCCAGTAAAGAGTTAAAGGATGCCTGAGAGTCAGAATCAACTTGATGGAACGTTTGTCTTGCTTCCTTTGACAGGTCTAAGCAGAGGTTCTTTCTAAGGAAGTGTGGGAGGCATGGCTAATCTCTTAGACATGTCTCTGTTTCCTGATCTGACTATTTAACTTCTTAAGAAAAGGCTGGATTGATACAATTGATGTATGGGTTATGAGCTGTAAAAGTCCCCAATAAAATGATCTTTAAAAAAAAAAGTTGGATCAACCTGAATTTTATCACTCCAATTTTATTGCTAGCTATCTGGAGGCCAAAGTGGAATACTTCAGTGATGACTCAGAAGTCTACCTTGGATCGAAAGAACCTTGGGTATAAATCACTAATAGGTCTACCTTGGATCGAAAGAACCTTGGGTATAAATCACTAATAGGTCTACCTTGGATCGAAAGAACCTTGGGTATAAATCACTAATCACGCTTTGGATTATTTGAACATGAATACCAATAAATGAGAAAAACCACCCCAACCGTTCACTTACTAAACACAAATAAACACAAAATATTCTGAAATTAAATAAGGATGTTGCCCTTATGGATCATTTGGGCTGAAGCGTTGCCTACCTCTCTGTCCCATAAACTCAATGATCAAAGGTACAATTACTGCCATGGTGGGTAATGGAAAATGTTTTATTACTTTTCTGGTCTGTAATCGGAGCTGAAGAAAAAAGAAGCAGCATGCGATCTTGTCAGTTGTCAAAACAGGGCAACCACCAATGGATCCCCAGTCACAACTGTCTCCATCCACCTGGGGAGGTCGGGGACTTTCCTGATCACGAAACCTGAATTGCTGTTGGTCTTCGACCTTTAACTGCCAGAGAAGGAAGAATGTACAATGATCCCAGAGCAGGCTAAAAGAAATCAACCATGAAGCACCTACTGAAATCTCTCTGGGCTTGGGAAGCAGGATAGGGTCCTGGTGTTTTCCATCTAGAACCATGGCATCTCCACATCAGCCTCAAAAGCCTCTGTGTACAAGGTGCAACCCAAACTCTGAGACTGTTCACACCTGGTGGAGGCCTCCACAGCACAGAAGGTCTAATTTGGTCTAGTGTTTAGCTTTTGCTTTTTAAAACGAAAAGTATTTTTTTGATAATAATGTAACAGGGACCAAAATGTGGATTGTGGTTTTGGTCCACTGATAGTCATGTTCAAAAGCAAGGATGTTTCTTTGAGGGTTAAGGTAAGCCTGACTGAGCCAAGCCATGGTATTGTCAATGGTCTCATCTGCATGGGAAAGTTGGATCTGGAATAAGGGAACCAAAGAAGAATCAATGCAGCTGAACAGTGGGGCCGGCAAAAGGATGAGCAGATCGGTCTTGGAAGAAGACCGTGCACCTTAGGGTGGTTTGTGTCTCAAGAACTTTGGACAGGGTGTCAGGAGAGACCAGTCTCTGGAGAAGGACATCATGCTTGCTAAAGCAGTGGGCAGTGAGAAGGAGGAAGACCTGCAACGACCTGGACTGACACGGGGGCTCCATCGGTGGCTCAAACGTAAGGACAGTTGTGGGGTGGAGCAGGACCAGGCAGTGTTCTCTTGGGTTGTACATCAGGTCCCCATGAGTCGGCGCTGACTCAATGGCACCTAACGATAATTCAGTAGCCAAACAATAATACAATGTACAATTGCAGCTCTCCTGGCAATTCATTTCCTGTACTGCCCCCACTAACAATTCAAAGTATAACATTACATTTTGCCTTTTATTACTGAATAGTCATTCCTAATTTGACTCACGTAACTTGCTGGGAACCCTCAATTAGATATCTCTGCTAGAAAGTTAAAAATCTCTCCAAACAGCCCTGATAGAATGGAAGAAGAACATGGCTTAACAATAGGGCTAAACCTTTTTAAAGACCAGATTGACTGGACCAGTTGAAATGTAAAGGCTCCCTGAGACTAATGCTCTGAGATACAGTTTAAACTGTGACCTGAAACCTATATCTCTTGGGGCCGTCATTAGTGGAGATGACAGGCACACAAAAGAAGGTAGTATCGGAGGAGTGCTACATTAAAAAACAAAAGCAAACAAGAAAACCATACGAGGACCAAACGGCCGACAGTTATTCTAAAGCAAACACTACATAAGGGGGCAGGGAAATGAGAGCACTGGCCAGGAACCATGAAAACACAATGAAAGAGAAAGTTGATACATTGTGCAAAATGTAACTAATGTCAGTTTGAAACTTGCCATCATTGTCAAGTAGTATCAATTTATGTAAACTTTCACTGACAATACTGTAAAACATTGAAACGCTTAAAAACACACCAGCAGGTACTGAGTCAAACCAGTATAAAACTGTAAATTGCATTTACTGAAACTGAAAACACACCTCACTTGACCAGGGAATCCCACTGCTGGAAACATGACACACCTATTAGCCAATTCTTGAAGCTGCTAACCATGATTTAGGATTATTTGATCATATCCTTGTGTCAGGTGTTTTTAGGAAACAAATGTTAAACCTTCATTTTCTGCTACTGATCAGGCCTTTCTCATATATTAGATGGATTCGCTTCTATCAAATAATCTCTGGGGTTGAAGTACTGGCAGTTGACGGACAGTAACCCTGCAGGTTCACGAGGCTGACACTCTTTGTGGCAGTAGAGAGCCCCGCCTTTCTGCCTCTCAGCAGCTGGTGGCTTTGACCTGCTAACCTTGCACTGAGCAGCTTACCACACCACTGGGACTAATCAGCGTCCACAAAACACCCTTGCAACTGTCCTGAAAGAAACAGACCATTAAAAACTATAATACGTGATAACGAAAAAGACTCGGTCTAAAAAGCTAAGCCTTGTTTAGAACAGGAGGACGAAAGGCCCCTTGAAAGACATGTCATTTTGGGAGGTGGGGGGTATGTTGGGCAGTGTAACATATGACAAACTAATAATAATCTATGAATTATGAAGGGTTCGTGAGGTAGGGGGGAGTGGAGGAGAGTGGGGAGGGAGGGGGAAAATGAGCAGCTGATATTAAGGGCTCAAGTAGAAGGCAAATGTTTTGAGAATGATGACGGCAACAAATATACACATGTGCTTGACACAATGGATGTATGTATGGCTAGTGATAAGAATTATATGAGCCCCCAATAAAATGATTTAAAAAAGAAAGAAAGAACACAGAAAAAAAAGAAAGGCATGTCATTCAAGCTCATCCCTGGAGCATGAAATTGTTGCCAATGTGTGTTTGCACTGGCATCTAAAAATAACTGTTAAAAAACCTTTAACTTCCCGTGATCTGGATGAGCTTCCTGGGACAGTGGCGTGCTACATGTAGTGCAGACGCCGTCCGTGTGGAAGGCTTCATGAAAGAAGCGCTGGGGAAAGTAGAGCAGCAGCCCAGAGAAAACTATCTTAGTGGGTAAGGTGGTTCCCCATGGACAAACAGAAGGCAGCTTGCAATCTATGACCGATGTCACCGAGAATCCCCTTGACAGGAGGTAGGCTATAGTCAGAGACAGATGTTCTAATTAAATGTGTGACAGGATGGGTTGGCTTCGACTCCCTGTCTGATGGATGAGGCATTCCCTTAACTTGTAAATTGAAGCACTTTTTTAAAACTAAAGGGGGGGGGGAACCCAGAAGTCATAAGAGTCTGAATGCAACTTAGTGAACCCCACCTTTGCTTCACAGAGATCGGACATGCTGCACACTGCTGAGAATTGTCCTGGTACCAAGAATGTAGAGCATGGACTTCACACCTGGCTCCCGGTACCTGGCAGGGTAAAGGAAGCCTGGGGACAAGTCTGGAAACCGAGTGTGGCAAAACAAGAAGGGAGGAACAATACTAATGATAGGGTGGTACCATCATGGGGTCCTATTAGAATTCTCCCCAAAGCAATGTGAAAGTTATGGCTTCAGAAAGTTATGGGAAAATAGAGGGACAAGATAATGGTGTTTGCTCACCAACACAGAGCCCACAAAGAAATCCTGCTCTGTCGCACCCAGCGTGGCCCTGAGCGGGAACCCACTCAAAGACAACAGGGTTCTGCTTCTGAAATGGGTCCTCACTCTAGGTCAGGGACACACCCAAGGCTTCAATCTGAAAGACACCTGCCTTCCTGCCACCCTCCCTCCTCTCACCAGGAAACAGCATGAAGCTGCTTAGGTAACCGGTAAAGAACACCGCTCATGTATGTAGCACTACTGAATCTGTGCTGGCCCTCCTTTCTGACTTCATGGCTTGAGGGTCTGCTAAAATTTCACAAAATCCGCTCTTTTATATGATGCACGGTCTCCCTTTGCCTTATTTTCATGATTCGAGGACGGTTGCGATGCTGTCTGTGTTCCTGTGAAGACATGCTCAGGACTAAGGTATGTTGGCTACAACTACGTATATGAGGTAGTTACTTTATTGTGCCAGCCTGGCCGATAAACACATGTGGGATTAACTGAAGGGCGGAGAGATAAATGGCTTGGTGAACCTCGCCTTTCTTGTCTCTCGCTCTTTGATCATCGGACCAGAGTGCGGCTGCCTTGCTTGTTCTGTGCCTCAATTTGCAAACTACACTACCTGTGAGACACCTAGCCTGTGGACTGTGTCGCTGTAATTTGAGGTTCCTTTAAGACCACATGATTGGAATTTACATCTCTTGAGCTGGGGACTGACAGGTGGTGACCGGGCTGACTGTTGGTGACCTGCCTTGCTGTTTGCTGCCTGTGCCAGGATAGCCTGGATCTCTCTACAGAGGACTACCTGGCAGCCCTCAAGACTTGAAGGACTGCCAGTGTCTCACAACTGTCTCATGGGAGTGAGTTGCACTGAGCCATTTGTACTGCTTTATAATGTAAATAACTGTTTATTTCTTATGTTATTTATCTATAAAATTATTAGCATTCTGTTTTGTTTCTCTAGAGAACCCTGTCTAACACAGTATAGAACGAACAATGTGAGATGAGCCAATTGGGGTGTAGTATAGCACCCACAAAACATACAACTTTCTTCTAGTTCTTTAATGCTCCCCCCTCCTCCCCATCATGAGCCCAGTTCTACCTTACAAATCTGGCTAGGCCAGAGCATGTACACTGGTACAGTTAAGATCTGGAAACACAGGGAATCAGGACAGATAAACCTCTCAGGACCAATATTAAGAGTAGCAATACCAGAGGGTAGTGGAATGTGAGGGGAGAAAGGGGAAGCCAATCACAATGATCAACATATACCCCTCTCCCAGGGGGATGCACAACAGAAATGTGGACAAAAGGAGACAGCAGTCAGTGTAAGACATTAAAAATAAAATAATTTATAAATTATCAAGGATTCATGGGTATAGGGGGAGTGAGCTGATATCAAGGGCTCAAGTAGAAGGAAAATGTATTGAAAATGCACAACATATGTACAAATGTGCTTCACATGGCGGATGGATGTATGAATTGTGACAAGAGTTATAAGAGCCCCCAGTAAAATGATTTTTTTATAAAAAGAAAGAACAAAATGCTGGTTTCTGGACCTGTATGAAGAAATAAAGTAAAACAAAGGAAACTTAATGCAGTATAGCAAAAAACAAAAACAAAACAAAAAACCCCAACAAAACAGAAATGTAAGAAAGGGAATCCAAGAGAGATGATCCCTTCAGGACCAGTGGTTAGAGTGGCGATACTGGGAGGGAGGAGGGGAAGAAAGGGGGAACTGATTACAAGGATCTACATATAACTCCTCCCTGGGGGATGGACAACAGAAAAGAGGGTGAAGGGAGACGTCGGACCGTGTAAGACATGACAAAATAATCATAATTTATAAATGATGAAGGGTTCATGAGGGAGGGGGGAACCTGGGAAGGAGGGGGGAACTGAGGAGCTGATTTCAAGGGCTCAAGTAGAAAGAAAACATTTTGAGAATGATGATGGCAACAAATGTACAAATGCGCTTGACACAAAGGATGGATGTGTGGATTGTGATAACAGTTGTACGAGCCCCAATAGTGATTTAAAAAAGAAGAACAGAAAAGAACCTGGAGTAAATGTGATGATTAAACAACTCGCTGGGGTCACAAAAGTGGCTAGTCATCTTGTTTCCAGAAAACTTTGGTCCTTAGAGAAAACTCTTGTTTTTGGACTATTCTCAAATTATGAAGAGAGTGACAATCCCAGTGCCAAGACTAACAGCATTGCCCCATTAACTCCATCTCACGTCTTAACTAGCTTTTATAGCCTCCTCAGAAGGAAACAGAACTTCTCTTCTTCCCTAAGGGACGACTAGGGAAACCTAGCCCAGCAGCAATAACAACAATACTGAGGAAAATGAGCCACAATCTGAGGAGGGAAGGAGGGAAGGAAGGAAGGGAGAAGAGAAGGCCATGCTAACCTGTAGTTTTCTACACCCTTGAAATGAGGAGACTGGAATTGGCCTTTACCATGATGCCAGCTCGAGACCTCTTCCACATGATAATGTACCAATAAGAAAGGGAGGGGAAAACCAGCCATGCTTCCCAGCCACGTTTCCACCCTCTTATTTGTGCAATCGCTCATGAAGTGTGTGTGTGTGTGTGTGTGTGTGTGTGTATAAAAGTTTTTTAGGCTGATTGTTATTAGATTTTCAAAAGATGTTCTTGGGAATAAAATTACTATAGAAGGTAAACATAACCAATACCCATTTCACAGCTATCTGTCCAGCAGGAACACCTACTGAGTGATAAGGGAGGTGTCAGATTTTACTCCCATCGAAGAAAATGAAAACATGCTTGTGTTTAAAATCATGTTGTATTAAAAATTAGGGCCATGTGCTCCTAAAACATCCCCATGGAGATTATGGGAGGCCTTGTTATGGGCTTTTAAGTATCGGGGAGTGAATGTTTTCAGACTCCCCTGGGACTACAGAAATGGCAGGTGAACGGTCTCGCACCCCCATGGCCCCAGCAGGCCACGTGGAGCACATTCTAAGCGGCCTCCTTGGCACACTCAGTATTCATATAGGTCGATAGTAGCTGCCGGCCGCTTGGAGACTTTGAGGTGGGGAGAGGTTGTGAATTGGCCCTGGACGGAGTGATGCAAGTGCTGCCCACCTGGCGCTGCCGGAGCGTCAGATGTGAAGGGTGGTCCAGCTGAGAATCACCTATAAATGCTGTGCAAAGGAAGAGCTTAATGTCAAGTTTCACCTGGAAGATAAGTTCCCATTAATCTGAAGTACAGTGGCTTTTTAACGTCACCTTTGTTTTGGCCACAAGCTCAATGTATCTGAGAGGCCACCGTGGTCAGCTGCTAAGAGTTACACACACCCTGGGGAACGTCTTTCTGGCTGCAGTGGATAGTTACATCTGTCTTTCTCTTGGGAGCACAGACTCAGTGACGTCAAGGTCAATGCTCTACACAGTACTTGTGAGTAGTGACTGGGGTCTCATAAACTTGAGAGCATCCATCTATCATGCAACTACTGGTCTCCATCTACCTAGAACAAAGAGTGAAACAAACCAAAGGTGAGCTCACAGACCACAGGCAAGCCAGCCTTCAGAATGCTGAGATCCGAAGGAACTAGGTGGTACCAGGCTACCGCTGCCAAGTGCTCGGAAAGGGACGACCTGCAAAACCTGGGAGGAGAAATGCGGAACAAGACTCAAGGGTCTACTCTCTGAATAAAGCCTGTTGGAAACCCTGAGACCATGGGGCCCACTGACACCCACTGCTCGAGCTCGGATCTGCTCTCCCACGCTGTGGTCAACCTCTGGCCAAACAAAAACCAGACCTATCAGGTGAACCATAATACCGGTGTAGTCAGCCTTCCCTAGAAAAATCCACCCACGGAGAACGCCGGGGAAGCGTCTGCCAGGGGTAAGGTTGAAGAGGGCACAAGGGGGTAGGAAAGAGAGATGAGTGGAGACTAAACACGAGAAGTAAGTGGGCGAGACACCTAATACACTGTGAAGAGTGTAATCACTAGCACGTCACACAATGTATCTCAATTGTGGAATTAATGACACACTCCTGGTAACTGTAGGGAACTACTTACACTTGACTCTTGGTAAGAAGCCCTCTTTGACTAATGAATTAATGATGGAAAATAACTCAACCACAAATGTTTTGCTCCCTTGTTTTAAGCCTGGGGAAATGTTCCAGCCTATCCAGTCAGCTGGCAGAGACCACCTCACCAGTTAGCAGAAATCATTCTGCCTCTGTTGTGTCCACACTACGTGTGGAAGCTCACCGGGGTGGATGGCAGAACAACTGGACTGTAGACCTGCCCTGGCATTCTGCCACTCAAGTCCCAGGAGTGTTCTCTTTTCCCTTGGCAGAGGATTTTTTTTAAAATTTAATCTTCACAGTAGAAAAAGCTTGAAGTGTTGTTAGATGTAGTCTCATAATTATTTAAAATCACATTGGGGGGAAGAGATGGACAGGCTGGGAAACGGGTTGTGTCTATCAAATGACTGCACAGATTATAACTCAATTTGTAGGGTATGATGTTTAGGAGTAAGGATGGGGAACAGAAACTAGGAACGCTGGTGGCCCAGTGGTTACTCGCAGGGCTGCTAACTGCAAGGTCAGCAGTTTGACACCACCGGCAGCTCAGAGGGCGAATGATGGGGCATTCTACTCCCATGGTCGCAGTCTGGAACCCACAAAGGCAGCTCTACACTCTCCTTCAGGGTTGCTATGAGTTGGCATCGACTCAATGGCACTGAGATTTTTGGGGAGGGAAGGAGCTATAACAGAGGCTGCAAAAACCCTGGCGAGTGCTGCAGCCCCTATCCCTAAGCAATTGCATTTTCCAAATAGCCCCATCACACACAGCGAAACCCAAAGCTCCTGCACATTTCCTCCAGGAGGTTAGGGTACCGGTCACAGGGCCCGGACATTCAGGGAGCAGTTCTTTTTCCTCACTTCATTATTAAATGCCACCATGGAAAATCAAGAGGAACTCCATTCTCCTCTGCCCCAGACTTCCCCGGCAAGCGGGCCCTGGCGCTCTTACAAACTGCTCTCTTCTTAAGGAGAAGCCAATCTGTCCCTAACGTTTAAGGACGGGAATGAAAAGCCACAGGCCGGACGCAAGTGGAGACCAGTTTTTAATCCTTGGTCCTTTCCTTTCCCATAACCCACAGTCCTTTCAAAATTTCAGGTTTCAAAGCAGATTGTTCTGCTTGAAACATCCCTGTGAACAACTGCTGTGATTTCTGTTAGTCGTCAAGAGAAGGCAATTGTGACTGGATGACTGACTCCCTTACGATTCCTGGAGTGTCTCGTACACGTTCAAGCGATGGGGCTGTGAATGCAGTTGATCCTTCCTTGAAGGTCAAGATGGGTTTGAAGGGTACAGGGTTCACTTATATGCTACTTAAAAAAAACAAAATCGCCACGTGACACCAATCACCCCCATAGCTTATGTCTCCAGTAAATTGTGTACCAGTTAAGTGATCTGTCATCGTTCGGCTGTTAGTGCTCATTGGGTTCACAGCAGCCCCACAGACCTGGAACAACACCATAGGGCCACATGAGCAACACCATAGGGTCAATGACCAACACCATAGTGCCAATGAGTAACACCATAGGGTCAATGACCAACACCATAGGGCCACATGAGCAACACCATAGGGTCAATGACCAACACCATAGTGACAATGAGAAACACCATAGGGTCAATGACCAACACCATAGGGCCACATGAGCACCCCACAGCGCCACATGAAGTGTCACCAGTGATGTTGGAAATGCTCCTGAGAAACAGAAAAGCCAAGACATGAAAAGAAAAGCCGAACTGCTTGATACACATCATTGATTGAAATGCCCGTGACTGCAGTCGGGCACCATTTTGAAATAAATGTTTCCAGTGTAAGGGTCATTATAGAAAAAAAAAAAGATGCGTGAAGCCCTTTTAAGCCAACAGGTGCAAAAACCAAGTATTTTTTTGCTAAATACTTTTTATACCTTGTATTGAAAATACAGTTTATTTGGGTCGAAGTGGAAATATAATGTATATACCACATATACTCGAGAATAAGCCAACCTGAATATCAGCCAAGGCACCTAATTTTACCACAAAAACTGCAATAAAAGTGTGCTGGAAAAATTCAACTTATACTCGAGTATATATGGTAATACATAAAACATGTATTAGCTAACTCTGTGCATTGCCACTAAGACGACCCTGCTCAGAGCAGGCTATCATGGTGCTGCTTAGGGGAGTCAACGGTCATATGCAGATTTCTGTGTGCATGGTGGGTGGTGCCATAGCGCCTGCACCGTACAAGTCTCACTTGGAGTTAGTTCAGATCTAGGTTGAGAATTGCAGATCAGAGAGGTGCAAGAGTTTCCGATCATTCATTCAACCAACCAACCAGTACTGCTGGAGTGGCCTATATGAGGGAGCTTAGAATTCATAGACAAATGGAACCACAAGATAATGAAATCTTTCCAAGAACTGAGTCACAATCCACTGGATGGCAGTTTTGTGTGCGCCAGGCATTATTTCAGGTGAATGAGAGGTCTGGAAATCTGGGGCTCAAGAAGCCTGGAAGGACTGTGGATAAGACACAGCACTCAAAGTAAACAGACTGGTCTCACATGTTAAAGGGTCGAGCGATAGTGACAGGGGTGGTAGGGAGTGCTGGGTGCGGATGGGGTGTTACTATTCTAGGAGCAAATGAAATCACACGAGGAGTGGAAGTTGCTTTACATGTCTTCTACACCTAAGGAACGACTTTTAGGATACCAATTTAGTGGGTCCCCAGTGACTGTCAGTACATTAACACCAAAATCAAATAAAAAGGTCCAAACCGCTGGATCATACCCTGAAGTCAGGTTTAAAACCTCCAACAATGAATATGTGATGGAACCTATCATAACGTAATCCAGTCCATACTAGGGAAGGAACCTAGTGGTTGACAGTGCTTGTACGGGGCACCCAGAGGGTACCAGAGAGAGAAGAGAAAAAAAGAATCTGCATTTCAATGCCACAGCCAGCATCCAACCAGAGAAATAAAAGGAATCACCCGACTCAGCTCCCGAAGCTACAAAATGAATCTGATCCTAAGAGAAAATAAGGTATTATTGATGATGCCTGATGGAAAAGACGTGCGTGTGTGTGTAGGAAGCACAAGGTTGTATGACACCCAACTGCTCCTTACAATTTTTCATAACTATAAGGTAGCCCTCAAAGTACATTGACAACAGGGATCCACTCTAAGCCAATTCAAACAGACTCCATGGGAAGTCGGCCAAACACCTCGCTTGTTTGTTTTAGGCTTCATTACGATTGCCTTAAAAACAATCACTATCTTTATAAAGCTGATGGTTTAGTGATAACTTCAAATTACAGAGTGCAGCACGGTGTGTGATACATTTTCCTAGTCAGGAATGGTAGGCAGACGTGGAGTTCATCGTAGCTCAAATGCTTCTGTGCATCCCATGGCAGGGACCACCTGTACACTAGAAGCTACAGCCAATTTGTCTTATTGGGCATGGACTTGAGGAGCTCCTCAAAATCTCAAGTGAAAAGACCAAACAAACAAACATTGCGGTTACACCCAATTACCAAGCTAATAAATGTAGCCTGTAATAAACTGAGAGAGCATTCTGGTGTCCGTCATGAACAACAGAGGGCACGCATAACACTTCGAAAATTTTGATTTAATTAAGATCATTTCTATCAGAGTTCATTCATTAAAAAAACCCACAAAAACTACACTTAATACACAGCAGATTCACTTTAGGTAAAAGGAATTAAAGAAAGTGAACACAATGAAGTATTTATCTTCAATGACACCTTATTCTAGTGAAGAAAATATTTGAAAGGTTTCGGATCAATCAATGCTAAGGATCGTGGAGTGAAAAGTGACAGGGGGGTTCTGCTCAAGTCAAATTTATACGGAACAGAGATAGTAAAATTAATGGTATTTTAATTCTAAAAAGTTGCATACACATCAGGTTTGGGGGAGTGACATGATATGACTTCAGTTTTTAAGAACTGGGTGCTCTGAAGAAGAGACTGTAATAAATCAAAGGCATCAGGTCAAGTATTCCATTGAGACAGAGTGGTGCTGGGACAGAGTAAGAGCCGGCATGACTAGAAACTCAAACTTGAACTCACCATTAGTCAGTCAACTCCAACTCAGAATGGCCGTACAGGATGGGTAGAGCTGCCCTAGTGGGGGTGGTAGCGTGTACTTGGCATGGAAAACTAGGTCTATTTTGAGAAAGCTCTCTATGGTTCTGTGATAGAAATGTTTTCAAATGCTCATTCTTCAGGCTGAAAATGTGCCCCCTGCCATAGCCCTCCATTAAGGGGCAGTCCTAAAGGGGCTTCCATAAATGATGGACCATCCTTGTAATCTGGCTACTTCACTATGTCTGATGATTATCTGTAGATAAGAGCAATCAGGTTCTACAGCAACCCCTGGGGCATCAACTAGCAGTAAATCAAGATGCTGACTCACCTTATTATTGGTTTATTTTGCTACTTGTTTGTATTACCCATTGACTATGCAATATGTTGGCTGTATGACATGCATGCCTTATGAAAGCCCCATTATATAGAACCATTGGAAAATACATTTACTCTCTCAGGAGCCCCCGTGACCCACTGTCTGCCTATCTATCTTTAACATTTTCCACAATCACAAAGCTGCTCCTGAGGATGCATTCGAGTGTTGGGGATGCCCCTCACCCCCACATGTGAATTCCCCAAACTGTAACTCTTTAGGAGAGCAGAAAGCCTCACATGTTCCCTGTAGGGTAGCTGGTGGTTTAGAACTGCTAACCGTATCGTTAGCAGACCAACCACGCCATAGGGCCTCCTTCCTCGTGACTAGAAGGTAGACAGATTTGAAATTATTTTGGTCAGAAGCTAAGCCGATTTCATCTTCCTGGGACGCATAATCAATGCTCACAGGACCTGGCATCAAGAGATAAAGGCAAGTTGCATTGGGTACATCTGCTGCATAAGACCTCTTTAGTGTAGTGAAAAGCCAGGATGTGACTTTCAGGACTATGAAGCACCCGCCCCAGGCCATGGTATTTCCAGTTTCTACGTGTGTGTTTAAGTTGGACACTGACAAGGAATAAGGATCGGTGCATTTGATTTATGGTGCTGGCAAGCATGAAGGTACCACGGACTATCAGAGGAGCTGACAGCTCTGTCTCTGTACAGCCAGAAAGCGTCGTTGGAGTTAAAGATGGGGATACCTGTCCCAAGTGCTTTAAACATATGAGAAAAGCTCAGTCCCTGGAGAAGGATCCTCAAGCTTGGGAAAGTGGAGGGGCAGCAAGAAAGAGGAAGCTCCCTGGCAAGAGACTGACACAGTGGCTGCACGGATGGGCGCAAACCATGCCGCAGGGCTGCGGAGTGTTTCGTTCAGAGACGCAGTGCACAGGACTGGGGACAACTTGATGGCAGCCCACAACAACGCATCTGACTCCCTGAAAAACTAGATTTTCGGTGATATCACAATGAAGAACAGGAGATAAAGTCTTTGGGCACCTTCATAAGGGCAGTGATGCCAGGGAGTAATTGAGATGGAGGGAAATTAAGTTATTTTTATTTATTTGTGGGTTAAGTGGTTAATTAAGCAGTAGTGGGAGTGTGTGTGGGTTGAATAAAGAAATCAAGAGTAATGTTTAGGCAATTTCCATCCTAGATGACCATCAAAGCTCCCATATGATAACACAGCCTTTGGATAAACCAGTTGTGAATTTAGGGAAGAACTCAGAGCCAGAAAGGAAAAGTCAGGAGTCATTTGATATTTAAATATCATCAAGGCAGATGAGCTTATCTAGGGAGGGTATAAATAAAGGGACATGGCTTAGGGCTCAGTCCTCCTAGGGCATTTCCACCTTTGAAGTCAGAGAAGAGGGGTAATCGCACCACGCAGGCGTCCTGGTGGCCTAGTGTTTACTTGACGGGCTGCTAACCTTGAAGTCAGCAGTTTGAAACCACCTGCCACTCCGAGGGAGAAAGATGAGATTTTTCACTCCCACAGTTACAGTTTCAGAAACTTACAGGTGCATTTCTAAAACAACAGGGGGAAAGGTGGGATACAGAAGGATTTCTCCCAATCTGTCTCCCCCAAATATATGCCAAACCTAGCTGCTTGCAAATGACTGTACACTTGGAGGTCATCAGAAGTAGGTCAGGGGTTATTATCCCTGAGCATAATCAGCCATCTAGAGCAAGCAGTCAGTACTGTTTATCCCACAAGTAGGGCCCACTCCATTCTGATAAGGATAGTAGTTGTCTGTTTCCTTGTAGGAGACTCCAGAGAGGTCAACCCCCCCCAAGGATGACTAAGGCTAGGCTGCCATCTTGAATCTAGGATCCGCCCATCTTGTCACATGTATACCCCCAATCCCTTCTCTTCCTATTGCATGTATGTCCCTAGACCACCCCCTCATTACTGTATTAGCTATAGCACAACCCCTTCCTGTGATGTATGTCCTCACCTGTAATTAGGGGGCTTGTGTGTCCCCAGAGAAGATAATAGCCTGGGCTAGCATTAAAATCGTTCTCTCCCTCCACGTGGACCACCAACTGGGGCTGAGGTGAGCATGCTACCATGAATTGTGTCTGACTCCATTTATTTCAATACTTCTCTTCCATGTCTCATGCTCTCTATAACTTTACTATGAGTTTTACTTATTATTGCTATACAATTGCGCCTACCAGACCCATAATGATGTGTTAGGGGCTGGCTTCCCCTGACACTCGAGGGTCGCGATGAGTCAGAATTGTGAGTGCTCATAAGGGGTATTCAAGAGACATTAACAAAGGGCCTAGCGAGAGGATGGAATGACTGACTAGTTATGGAGGATAGCTGTCATACTGAAGGGTTTATGTGTTGCTATGGTGTTGGAAGCTAAGGTAACACTATTTAAAATATCATCATGGCCACTCACGGTGGACATGTTTCAGTGGGACTTCTGGAGTAAAGCACACTGGCTCCAAGAAAGGCCCGGTGACTTCTAAAACATTAGCCAAAATCCTATAGGTAACCGAAGCGATAGAAGAATCCTGATCAAAAGGGGGGAAAATACAGAATAGAATTTCTTATTTTCATGGAAGCTAGATTTTCTGGATGGAAGATGAATCCCTGAAACGGTCTTTATCTGAGATAATCTTTAAACCTTAAACCAAATATATTCCCTAAACCTTCTTTTAACTGAACAATATTTTAGCCTGACTAGAAAAAAAAAGAAAGAAGCTGTGCCTTAAGCATTATGCTCTTGTATGGCTATCTATATAGAATCAGATGAACCTCAGCACTGGACCACAAGGTCTCTCAGTCTTCATGAATCCCCTATTGAATATCTGTAGGATAGTCCAACGCATGCGAGCACTACAATTTTCATAGCCACTCCCACTTTCCTACAAATTTCTCAAGGTTGCTTTGAACGTCTTTTAAGTGTTGGTAATGTTGCAATCAGCAGCATCTGAGCTGAAGATCTTTCCTCGTTTCGGAGTGCTTCCTTGGGACAAACTCCCAGGAGTGAAATTACTTAATTAAAGGATTGCCTAGGAATGTTTGAGGTTGAGGTAAGATCTAAGCAAGAAAATGCCAACTGATATGAAATAGGGACTCCAGAGACTTGGCAAATAGGCATATCTAATCATGTGTGCTCAGAGAGAGATGTGCGATGGGAGAAATCGGAATCCTGCAGAAACACTCTCCTGGGAAATAGAAGGTGAAGTGAATCATTTGGTAGGGTATGGGTCTGCTTTGCCTCTCCAGCTCTGCAGAGATGGCAATATGCACACCAGGAAACAGCAAAGCCCTCCAATGAAAGTTACCAGAATACCAAAGTCATTGTAAGTGCAAGCATCCATTAATAGTCCATGGTGTTGGGAAAAATGGCTGTAGAATGGTCAGATGCACATTTAAAACTGCATGACTAAGGACCAAGTATGCCACAGTCTGAGACCTCTGCAGAAGCACTTCATGCATTGTGCCTCTTGCCTTCTGAACACCTCCCAAGGTCCTTCAGCTGTTCAGTCGGGGCCCAGCCTTCTGGTGTAGAGAGTGAGCCTGGTGTCTGAAGGGCATGTACCATAGCAAAACAGTTGCTGTGGAGTTGATCCTAACCCATGGTGAGCCAAATGTATGTCAAGGTAGAACACGGCTCTGTAGGGATTTCAGTGACTGATTCCCCCGCCCCCCAAAAGTAGATCACCAGACTTCATTCCCAGTTGCTTCTGAATGGATTGAGACCTCCAATTCTTAGGTTAGCTGTTTAGAACATGTAGGGATAGGAGGCGTGTAAGATGCCTACCATTTTTCTGGGTAATTATACTTATTCCTTGATTTACTTAATTTAATCTTTTTCTCAACAGAAGTTTGAGTCTTCAAACTTTCCCTTGAAAGCATGCCGTCTCGTTTGTATTTTTCTTTTTTTAAATCAGATGAGGTGGTTCATTCCTGTTGAGATCCCCCCACCCCCCACCTGGAGAGATTCTTTTGTTTCATGTGGAAGTTCTAAAGGACTATCTAAATACAACACAAAAGGCATAATTCAAGAACAAGGTTGAAATATGCATGGGTTTTTAGCTTCTGGAGTTCATAACTTATTCTGAGTTTCTTAGAGGGAAAGATGTCATGATCTTCATCTTCTGATAAAACTGCTCTTCTGGGTTGTCATCTTGCAATCCATCCACCACTTCCCCACCTAACATTTCTAGTGCAGCCCCTCATGCTACGTCTAAGAAACTGTTTCTTGAATTTTAAGGCAAATAAGGACCACCCAGGGAGGTACATAAAAATGTAGATTTTCTGGGCTGGCCACCAGCAGGTTCAAATGAATAGTTTTGGGGGAAGAACCAGTAATGGGAGATTTTGATGGACACCCCTGGGGTTGATGCATATCGATCACATGCTGAATTGGATACCAACAAGGGTTCCCCTTCCCTCCAGGCCTTAAAAGCTCAGCTCTCTCTTATTGACCTTGCTCCAGGACCCTTTAATTTTGGCTGTCCCCATTATGTAAACAGCAGGGCCCTGAATCAGATCAATGCATTCTGGTCCTGTCACCCATACACTGTGCATCCTCAGGTAACCTGAAACTTTCTAAGCATCAGTTTCCTCATCCTCAAGATAGGGACATGGTTGCATTTTATAAGAATCTGGATGAGGACATTATGATGCATTGTGACATGCAATCGAGGCCTTATGCTTCTTAATATGTAAATATTGAAAGACCATGACTCCTGTAGTAATATAGAAGTGTGTCTCATTCAAGAGACACACACTTTCAAAGCTAGTTGGTCCAGGTAGTTTACCCTGCATTCATAATGGTGCCACACAGTGGGAGATGGAAAAATGCACAATGTTTGCTGTTGATTTGGTCCCTCAGCAACCCTACGTGTGATTTTTGATGATGACTGTGCTGCTAGTTCAATAATTACTTTTACACAATTAGAACATTATCCTCCAAATATGCATTTATTAATAAATTTTATCAACCAACAATTAATTTACCCCCATATTTATTTGTTGGTTTACTTATATATCATCCAAATATTTATTTAAGGATAGGGGTGGGGCAGAAACATGTACCTCAGAATCTAAGAACTGTGAGACGAAGTAACAAGAGTTAGAGCTAGTGAAAAGTTATTATTAGGTATGTATATAGTTATTATGTCTAACACTCTATTTTAAGATCAAAATTACCTAGATGTAGACTCAGAAACCCAGAAAATATATTCTCCTATTTGATAGTGATTCTATGAGAAAACTGACCTTGAATTTTGCAATGTTTAAGTATTCTGAAATACTCTTAGAAAATGGGCACTTCCTGGGAGACATTTCTGAGGGGAAATCACGTGAAGTTACCCCGAAGCAGTCAGAATTTCAGAGTGGAAGAACCACGTGGAGACTCCTGCCAGCACTGAGATACTTACACCACCACTGGATCCACAAGACTTCCCACCCACTGGCCGGTTATCTTTCTGCATTTGGAAGTCATTGCTTGTGTTGTGTGTGTCTGAAGAGGATTAGTAGACTGGTATCAGAATTATGAGCTAATAACAGAATTATGGACTTGATCTGTACTGAGCTAGGATGTTTTCTCAATAGTCAATTGCTCTTGCATATAAATCACTTTCTAATACACATGTAAATATCTATGAATTTGTTTCTCTAATTAACCCAGACTAACACAAAGCCCAAGCTTCACTGAAGGCATGTGCAAAAAACAAGACTCCAAAGATTGACAGAAGATCAACTGAAATATTTCAACAAGCTGATAAAGAAAGAATTAGACACACACTCTCCTCCATGCCAAGAAACCTGAAAGAGAGCTACCTGGCCAGTCAACTGGACGTGACCACTATTTGTGCCACTTCAAAAGAATGGGGACCTGATATATGTAGAAAATTTCAAACAATGTTAATATCACACACAAGTAAAATTTTATGAAGGTATTTATAAAATACATGTGGCAATACATCTGTAGGGAATTATTTTTTAAAAAAAGAAAATGGGCCCATCCTATAAGCACAGCTCCTTTGCAGAAGCGCCATGAAGATAAGCCAGATCGTGCAGACAAAGTGTCTGCCTGATATTCTGTGTGTCCTCTAGGTCCCTGGGTGGCACAGGCAGTTGTGATTGCTTAATCCCTCCTAGCAGCAGAAAGCCCTGTGAAGTACATTTACTCTGCAGCACCCGGGGCAGGCCTGAGTCGCCCGGAACTCAACAGTAATGAGATTAAAAAATAAAAACAAAACAAAAAAAATAACATCTTAAAAAAAAAAACCGAAAACATGACAACACTATAGCGCACACATGGCGTCATCATGAACCCTGAATTGGAGTCGACTTGAAAACGAAAAAAAATAAAGGTCCATTCATTATCAAAACCATCCGTATGACTCCAGCTCCCACCTTCCCAAAGTCTCTCCACAAATTACGTAAAGTCCCTGGGAACCCAAAGAGCTGGTCAAAGGAGCCAAAGGGTAGATGCGTCTGCCTTTCTTTCTCCTTGAAGTGGCTTTGGTGTGATGACTGTATATCATTAGTCAAAGCACACGGGCCACTTCTGAGCAAGCTGTTCTTGTGGGTGCTGTTGGCCCCTTCCAACTCACAGAGGCCTCATACACAAGAGACTGAAACCCCGCCCCGCTTGGAGCCATCTCAATTCTCCCCAATTACGTGAAGGTGTTTAAAGTGATCGGCGCAGTTTACAAAGTCCGTAACCCTTCCCCCAGTCTTACCTCGAGACAAGCTTTAACTTCCACACTCTCGGGGTCATATGCGCCCATGCGAAATGATCATGCAACCTTTTCCAGAAAGCCCATATGGTTTTTCAACCAAATTTCAGAACAGTTTTGGACTCCAACTAATAAAAAGTGAATTCAGAGGACGCTTAGGTAAAAGGATTTAAAATATCTCACATGTGTGCTGTTTCAAGTTGTTCTAGCACCTGGAATACAAACATTATTGAAGTCATACTTCTGTCCAAAGGCAAATTTTATTCACTGTGCTAGAGATGATCAAAAATTATGGAAAAAGAAACTGCAACTAACTTAACTAAATTATTGGGTGGGCTTGCACCAAACGATCACCAATAAATATTCATGGGGAGCGAGCCAAGGCTCAGGGTGTGTGTTTTCTTTTGTTTTTCCTGTGTTTCCCCCATTTTTAAAAAATGTTTTATTAGGGGCTCATACAACTCTTATCACAATCCATACATACACATACATCAATTGTATAAAGCACATATGTACATTCTTTGCCCTAATCATTTTCTTTTCTTTTTTTACATTTTATTAGGGACTCATCCAACTCTTATCACAATCCATACATATACATACATCAATTGTATAAAGCACATCCATACATTCCCTGCCCCAATCATTCTCAAAGCATTTGCTCTCCACTTAAGCCCTTTGCATCAGGTCCTCTTTTTTTCCCCCCTCTCTCCCTGCTCCCCCCTCCCTCATGTGCCCTTGGTAATTTATACATCGTTATTTTGTCATATCTTGCCCTATCCGGAGTCTCCCTCCCCCCCTTCTCTGCCGTCCCTCTCCCAGGGAAGAGGTCACATGTGGATCCTGGTAATCAGTTCCCCCTTTCCAACCCACTCACCCTACCGTTTCCCCCATTTTTATGCAGAGAATCATTTTGATAGCTAGAAAGAGCGAATACTTAGTAGAAGAAAGTAATAGTAGCTACAGAGCGGCCTTTCAAATAGAGAATAAACTGGGAGCCAAGTGGCTGTGGTTCTGGGTGACTAAGAAGGTCATTTGTTGCCTCTCATGAGAGTGACCTGCAACTCTTTTCCAAGTCTGTAGACTTTTACACACTGAGCGCTCTACATGAAAATTACATCTATAACAAAGTGGGATGCATTTGAAGTCACTACACTATGGGGGACCAGGGCGGGAAACACGTATATCAGGGAGGTCTAGAGGATCCCAGAGCACTGAAGGTGGGTGACCTTTAGTAAGGACACCCAGCTAAGGAGGGGCCAGAGGCTGCAGTGCTACCTGCAAAGCAGGGTGACTTTCTCCTGGCTTCTGCTCAGTCAGCCCCCTTCGGAGCATGGAATGTTTCCTGTGTATTCATTTAAAAACAACAACAAAAACAAGCAAAATACCAAGTGCTCACTAAATGGATCTAATTAACTTCTGGGGAATACTTCAAAGTCTTAGACTTGGTTCTTTAAACCCAAGTGAAAAAGCTTCCTTATTTCTCCCCTTGGGAAGAAATGCAGGCAGTTGTACTAAGCTTGCTCTCTTTCTCTTTCCAAGTCTCATATGTATTGAGCACCATTTGGTCACTAGAGACACCACCAAAAAAAAAAAAGAAAGAAAGAAAAAGGTCTCAAGTGCTGAAGAAAAAAATAAGTCAGGAGAGGACCATGTGGGTGTGTGTTGGGAAATACTGTGGCTTTATGTCGTTGGAAGGCCTGTCAGTAAGAGAGTACCTTGGTGAGAAGGTGAAACTGGGGCACAGAGCTAGCGGAGGTGAGGTGAAGGACAGCCATTAGAAGCTCTCTGGGTAAAGAAGATTCCCAGCAGAAAGAACCATGAGGTTGAGGGTCTTGAAACAATGTTAAAGGAACAGCAGGGAGGTTCCGCTTGGCTGATGAGAGGGGAGAGTGGGGTGATCAGAGTAAACAAAGGCTGGATCCCGGAGAGCCCTGCAAGCACTTGGAAGGTTCCCGAGATGACATGTCCAGTCTTGATTTCTTGAAGCCTCTTTTTTTATAGGAGTCAAATAAAGACTGGATCAGGGCAGGCCTGAGACAGCAGATAATCAACCAACAAACCCACAGTCACGCGGTTGATTCTGACTCACAGCAACCTACGAGGCAAAGCAAAACTGCTCTTTAAGGGTTTTTGATGAGACTACCAATTTGTATGGGGGCAGTTCATCTTCCCCACCTGGGAGCGACCAGTGGGTTTGAACTCTGGGTTGTATCAGAGCTTAAACTCTGAGCGCCCCATTTGCATTTCACTGTGCATGACTGTGAAATCCCAAATCCATTTGCAGGACCCTCACCTGGATTTAGGTTCCGTTAAATCTCTTCTGACCATTAACTAGGGATGAGAACCATCCTGCCCTAAGGAAGAGAGTATTGGAAAGCGGAGTCCATCACTCCTTCTCCAGCCAGCCCAAGAGGGGCGGTTTCCCTCTGGGGCTTGCCTGGGTGTGTCCTTGATGGTGTCCCAGCACCGGGGGTCACACAGTCACGAGTCATGCCAACTGCATTGGTCAGAATGCCTTGGACCAATCTTGCAAGGTCTTCCACTTAACATCATGTACGAGTCCTGATCATGGCCCTGGCCCCACTTCTGTATCCCACATGTAGCTGGAATGCATTGTTTGCCACCAGTCATGAGTCTACGACAGCTTTCTTGGCATTCCATGCCTTCTTTCAGCAGTGGTGTGGCTATGAATCCTTGGATGCCATTTTTGGCTCATGCCAATGGTCTCCTTCATTCAGATAATCTGTCTTTGGCTTGTCTCTATTTATTAGGGCTTCATAAATATTCTCCTTAAATTATATTTCAGATTGAGGTCTCTTTGGTACCCTAAATCCTGGCTAGCAAGTCCACTTATAGCTCACTCTGCCACCGGGTGATACAAGCAAGACCTATAAAGTATAAAAAGTATAACGACTGAAAACATAAATCACATGGTGTTATGGATTGAATACGGTGGTGCAGTTGACTACATGTTGAGTTGCTAGCCACAAGGTCAGCAGTTCAAACCCACCAGTGGCTCCAAAGGAGAAAGAGGAGGGAGGCTGTCTGCTCCTATAAAGATTGAAGAGCTGCCGAAACCCAAATAGGCAGTTCTTCTCTATTCTTTAGGGTCACTATGAGACAGAATCAACTCCATGACAGTGAGCCTGCTCTCACTGATGGACTGAATTGTGTTCCCCCTCAAAAGACACGCTGTAAATCCTAACATGTAGTTACACGCTGTAAATCCTAACGTGTAGTTAGAATGTGCTGGGCAGAGCTGGACTGTGAACTATCAGGCTGAAAGCCCCAGCCACTCAAATGAAGAGTTAAGGTCTGTCCCTCGCATGACTAGAATGTGAATGACAGCAGGGCTGCTGGCGGTTATGGTGCCATTGGGAACTGGGGTTCCTTTGTCATGTTAATGAAGCAGGTTGGTTAGTGACCAGCCTGTTTGGCATCAATCGCTTGAGATAGAAAAGAGATTAAACAAGCAAGCAGTGACAGGGGAAGGAGATATCAAGCTGCATGAAGAATATGGAGGAGCGGAACCTGGGAGAGACGAGGAGACCCCCCACCCCACCCCCGAGCTGACAAACAGAGAGCCTTGCCCTATTTAGATTTCTTAAGGGGCCTTATTTGTGGTCTATCTGTGGTAGCAGGGCTAGATAAGGAAGGCATGTGAGGATAGGCAGTTAATTGCTTAATGAACTGCCTGAAAGAGAACTGGCCAAGGGTGAGTTGCTCACTAATTCAGGAACTGTGCCTGCTAAGTCTAGAGACAGCAAGACACAATTATCGATGAGAAAACCAGCCTATCTGGACGTTCCTCAGTAAGACAGTGCATATCAGGGCCTTCAACAAAGTCGTGGGACAATGGAATTAAAAATAATGGAGCTTTTCCACAAACTTTTGAAGTCCCCTTATATATCCTACTTACATGATATCGAAAAGACCAAGTTCAAAGACTAAGAAAAGTTAGAAATGTGCAAATATGTTTGCTTAGTGAGCAATAATAGAGACACTCCATGTTGGCTTGGGTGGAAAATTAGTCTTGGTCACTGGTGAAAGTAGGTCAAAGCAAGGTGGTCATTTCTTAAGGCCGGTTTCTTAAGGTTCATAACCAATTGGCAACACAGTTCAAATGAAGTTTAACCAAAGAAACGATGCAATTCAAGCACACTTGTACATAGGTTGCCATCAACATTTCCAACGCCTTTTCTTTCTACTTGAGACTTTGGTATCAGCTCCTCTTTCTTTCCCTCCCTCCCCCACCCGCTCAGCCTCGTGAATCCTTGATCAATTATGTATTTTTGTTGTTATTTCGTGTCTTGCACTATCTGTTGTCTCCTTTCACCCATAGTTCTGTTATTCATACCCCCTGGGGGTGGGCTATATATCCAACCGTATGATGGGTTCCCCCCTTTCCCCCTTTTCTCCCATCCCCTACCCTCATGATATCGCTACTCCCACTACTGTTCCTGAGAGTTTTATCTGTCCTGAATTCCATGTGTCGAAAGTTCTTATCTGTACCAATGTGTGTACTCTGCTCTAGCCGGATTTATAGGGTGGAAGTGGGTCATGGTATTGGGGTGGGGTGGGGTGGGGAAGCATTCCGGAATTGGAGGAAGGCTGTGAGGTTCATAGGTGCTGTAATACGCCCAGGTGGAATTTTCATGGAAAATCAACATACCTCCCAGATAATAAAATTGGATCATTTATTCACAAATTACTCATCTGCTCACCTCCATCAAACATCACCACCACCTTGAAAAAACTTTCTCCTGTTCTTTAAGGCTTAATTGGGTTTGGGAGATTGAAGTGCACGAAACAAATAAACAAATAAGTAAAGTCAAAAAAAAAAAAAAAAAGAAATGATGCAGAATGTAAAGGGACTTGAACATAGAAACCCCAGAAGTAAGACCACTTAATGGCTGCATTTATTCAGATGTGAAGAAACCACATGACTGGAGGATCCAGCATGGAAATGAAGAGGTACAGGCAGTCTATTCAAGATATTGAAAAACAAGACTTGTCAATGATATGGGTGCTGACTATGAGAACGAATACCATCTGGGGTCTTAAACACTTGTCTTCAAACAAGCTTCCATCTAAGTGAGGTGCTAATTAAGAAACACACCAGCCTGTGTGATTCAAGGATTATATATAATAAAATCCAAATCCAAAGGAGGGAGTGGCATCAGAGCTTAAATTGTTAAGACCCATGTGCAGAAGGCTATGGAAGACAGTGGAGATCAACAATCCAGTTGCAGGGTCCACACATGGATTGTCTCCAGTGAATTCCCTCTGACCATCAACCAGGCATGTAAATAGCCTAGCTTTCATGCGAACTGCAGTGGGTTTTGGGGAGAGGGTTAAGTGCTGGTGGTGCTGGTGTTGGTATCTGGACTGCACTGATGGTTTCTTGGAGTGTTGTCAGGAGAGGTTGAGGGGAAATAGGGAGCTGACAACCGTGACTAGAAGACAGAAGAAAATGTTCTAAAACTGTGGAGATGATTGTACAATTCTTTTTTATTATGATGGAACTATTGAATTACATGATATGTGAATTATATGGCAATAAAATGAAAAATAAATAGAATTGATACCACCTGGTGATGGACTGAAGGAGTTATTTGTATATTTTGAATTACCTGATAGTGTTCACTTGGAAAACCATGGCTAGATTTTGGAGTAAACAGAATATATACATAAAAAGATTCTGTCTCAATATTTCCCAAGTGATGGGAAGTCAAATCCTTGGAAGTGTGGTTTCCTGGTGACCTCGTCTGAAACCCGATTTGTCAGGGTACAGCAAATCATCTCTAGTATCTTCTCTTTTCTGCTTTATTGAGCCCACACAAATTCTCCACAGGGTCCAAAACAGAAGAGCCATTGCATTTACCACCAAACCGGGGCAGTTGTGAGTGTGAAAGAGGAGCTATTCATAATTACACCGAGACAATGGCCTAACGCACAGACTGTCGAGGGCCAACTGGGATGGACGGGCCCTCGTGTAAAAGCCTGACGGAGAGCTGCCATTTCTTAGTTTCAGTATTTCTTTGTTTTTCAAAAGGCAAAAAGCGATTCCATTCGTGTCATTTCATCGAGATTTGAGGCCAGAGCCTCTTCTGACAAAGAATCGAGTTTCAGTCATCTGAAAGATAAAGAGTGATAAGGAGACAGCTTGTGCCATGTAACTCCTCTCTATTACCTATTACCCGTGAACCTGCAGAGGCCTGAGGCGGAGAGGAGACTCTGGGGGCCTGAGAGAGCGCACAGCACCTGTGCCTACCGGGTGATGCTCACACCCGTCCAGCCGTGTGGGGACAGCAGGGAGAAGGGTTTGCTTTGCTTGGTAGCTTCAAGCCGTTTGCCTCATTTAGCGATGCACAACAACAAAGCTGATGTGGAAGCTGAGTGTAATGGCAGTGCTCAGGTGGACAGATCCAAATACAACTGGAAATGCAAAGCCAGCCCCTAAACTTTGATAGTAGAGGTTGCTTTCTTTATTGATGAGCATATTGCCCTGGTATCCTCGTCAAGGAAGCCAGGCAATTTCGGAAGAACTGGGCTGTGACAATGGGCTCAGACACAGGAGGGATTGCCCAGACGTGACAGGACTGGGCCCACTGCACTACGTTTGACACGGAGTCTATGAGTAGGAGGCTTGGGGTCACAACAAGGCAGGGACTATTTCTCTGATGGCAGTGGGCTGTTTTGCTTCTACTATATTAAGCTTTTTCGCTTTGCTGGTTTGTTAGCCTCCTCCCCCTTCCCTCTTCATTGTGCAAACTGACTTCCACGAAGTGGACACAGCCTTCTTATAGTGACCGTCTAAGACAGGGGAGGTTTCTAAGGCTGTAACTGTTCACAGGAGTAGAAAGCCTCATCTTTCTTCCATGGAGCTGCTAGTGGTTTCCAACTGCTGACGTTGTGGTTAGCAGCTCACCCTGTAACCACCACACCACCAGGGCTCCTGTTCTCTAGGGTGCCGGAGGGGGAAACCTGTCCCGTTATCTCTCTGCCCTCTGACACAGCCTGGGCCCTTCAGGATGTAGTGTCATTCCTAGTCTCAATGATTGAATTTCTCCATAAACAAACAGGCAAATTAAGAGGAGGGGAAAAAAATCCATTTGAATCTCTAAAGAAAGGCAAACTGCGATGCACTCTGTCTTCGGAGATGAGTAGATGCCCATGAGCTGTAAGTTTAAAAATGATGGAGAAGAAACTGTGATTGTGATTCCAGCATTGGAACGAAGGCATTTGAGCATTGAGTGCTTCCTACTGTTTCTTTCATAAACCAGCACACGCGCACGAGGGAAAGACACAAAGCACGAACATAGACGAGGTCGGATTTTAAAGCAGGTGTCAGCATAAAGATATACCAGATCTTGATTAAAAATAAGCTAACCAAAAGAGTACCATCTGGCCCAAACCAAACCCGCCATCATGGCGTCGATACTGGCTCATCGCAACACAACAGAAGATGCGTTGAACTGCTTCTTAGAGTTCCCTAGACTATCAATCTTTAAGGCAGTGAGCAGACAGCCTCATCTTTCTGTGGGCTTGAACAGCCAACCATGAAGCTAACAGACCAGCGCTTACCCAACAGCACCTCCAGGGCTCCTACTATGTGACCCAAAGTCTCCAAACACGAATAATTACAGAGTCAGCAGGATAAACGACAAATGGACAGAAAAGAAAACCTCAAATTAATTATTGTACTTAACTCAGGGTAACAATCCAAATTCATTGCCATCGAGTTAACTCCAGGTTCTCCTGACCTTTTAAGGATAGACTAGACTGCTCCCCCCGTGGGTGTCTGAGAGTGTAACTCTTTACAGGAGTAGAAAGCCTCATCTTCCTCCCTCAGAGCGGCTGGTGATGTGGAACTGTTGACCTTTGGCTAACAGCCTGACCACTGACAGCAAAAGACACTCTCCATTCTAGTTACATGTCTACTACGAGTGGGGAGGGACCAAGAGGATGCAGTGTTTCCATTGTGGTACAAGTTGATTTACTTAATGCACATAGATTATGTTTTATTATAAATGCACATTAGATTACATTTTAACATAATCTTATAAAATGGCTATAATTGTTACTATCTCTACTGAAAGAGAGACTTAAAAAATTATGTTTTTAACTTGTCTTGCTTGACTGGTTTACAATAATATAGGTATTAAATGAAGGACTTGGAGCCCCTTCTTCCCAGGCTCCCTGATCACATTTGCATCTCCTAACCGAGCATCACAGACACTCACCATGCAGACGTCCTGACAGACAGTTCTGTACCGCTACTGCACGTGAATACATACATAGCCATCAAGAAACCAGATCAACTGTGGGTGATAAACATTCTTATGAAAATTAATGAACTTCTCCTAAGCCCAGTATTGTTCAGCGGCTTGCTTTTTAAAACACTCACCATTTTGCTTTTGGAGTTGTAGCGGTTACATATTGAGTTGCCACCTACAAGGTTGGCCGTCCTAAACCTTCTGGGGGAGAAGATGGGACTTTCTACTCCCATGAAGAGTTACAGTTGAGCTGGACACACAGGGAACCCAGGACAGACAAGCCCTCAGGACCAATAATGGGAGTAGCAATATCAGGAGGGGAAGGGGAAGTTGGGGGGGAAAAGGGGGAACCAATCACAATGATCTACATAGAACCCCTTCCCTGGGGAGTGGACAACAAAAGTGCATGAAGGGAGACATCAGTCAGTGTAAGACATAACAAAATAACAATTTATAAATTATCAAGGGTTCATGAGGGAGGAAGAGAGGGAGGGGAGGGAGGGGAAAAAGTGAGGAGCTGATACCAAGGGCTCAATTAGAAAGAAAATGTTTTGAGAATGATGATGGCAACAAATATACAAATGTGCTTGACACAATGGATGTATGTATAGATTGTGATAAGAGCTGTATAAGCCCCCGATAAAATGATTTTTTTTAAAAAGTTACAGTCTTGGAAACCAGTGAACTTGGGTGTTTTTTTGTTTGTTTTTCTTTCTTTGTTCCCTTGACCTTTTGGGTGATTTCCTTAAACATGTGAAAGTTACCATGTGTTATTCATAAAACAGGAATTCATTCGTGTGTTATATATAATACGCATATAGTTTATTTATGCAGCCATCACTGCTTAGATCATTGATCTTTGTGAATTAAGAGGGACCACTTTCGGCATCCATAAAACAAGATAAGAGAGACTTGTATCTAAATTAACTGAGGTGTTCTGAAATTTGTCATTTTCATGATACCATTTTTTACAGACTAAAGATGTCCTCACTGCTTCAACAGAGGTTCTAAAATGCCACTTTTTCTCATCTGAGTAGTTTCAGTTTGCTTTATTATATATTTATTGGCCTTTCAAATGAGGCAACTGGCAGTAACTTCTTCAGGTACTAAATACTGATATGTAAATTTTATTGTCAGTAGATAACAGACATTCAATGACTTGATTAAACCATTCACCTGCTCTGAAAAGCTAAACACGCTTTTGCTGGAGAAAGTGTTCTGTGCTGTATTTGAAGTACTTTGTTCATCAAAGTCCTTCTAGGGGAAAGAAGTGGAATAATTTCCTACTCGTCTAACTACAGTTTATACTTAACTTTGAGATACGTTTTAATAACAATGGAACAGGCCAGAAAACAAAAATGAGATTCAATTGAAAACTGCTGCTTAATAACCAGGCAAGAAGTCAAATTACAAAGCGTGAAACACCTGGCTTTGTGCACATAAAGCAATTGAGGCCAGAGTGAATTACCAGGAAACTGGAGTAAGCAAATTTTAAACAAGTGCGATGCTGGCAGCTATAAATACGCAGTGCCAAGTCACCCTCTCATGAGAATGCACACTGACTCGACACCGTCTTTGATCTGTTCTGGGTCAGGGACCTCAAGATGGCACCTGGTAGCTCCTTGTACTGCTGTGGTGAAGCGAACACCGATGGACAGGTAACTGGCAAGTCTGCTCGAATCAGGTGCACACACATCTTCCTCCAACCTGGAGGCATTTGAAAGTATTAAGTACACGTGTAAGTGTCCTTTACAAATGAACTGTAGCAGCCCCACTGAGCTGTCAGAGGAACTGGACTCAATGATTCTGCGGAGGTGAGAGTGGGTCCCAGGTGCCTTGATGTGTATCTGGGACTCACTGTCTTATAAGGCAGACATAACTGTGCCTCCTTTTCAATCAAGAACTACCTGATCTGAAGGATTTACTAATTCAAATCACCAGAATTCCCCCCCACCCCAAATAATTACCTTAAGGAAAAGGTCAAATATCTAGGGCCATCAAATTAAAAAAGATGCTTATCCTCAGGTTGGGCAGGGTAGGCTGCTGGACAGTGCAGGTGTGTCTAAAAAGACGAATCACAACTCACCACAAGTTGATGGTTTGACTCTGATTTTAAAAAGTGAATCACAGAGAAACCATTCTCAAATGAAATCCATTACGGGCCTCAGGGAACGTAAACGGTCATATCTAGTCATCGAAGCCCGTGCAGTTTTCAATAAATTACACCGAGGATGGCTTCTATGAAGTCTGCTATTGTTTTCCATCTAAACTCAGAGGTCAAGAAAAAAGGAGAATAAGAACATTTTGCCTGTTCCTGCCCAAACAGTATAATGGAAAAACCAAACAAATGAACCGAGAGACCCCGCCACACTCTGAAGGACATCGGTCATCAGGGGAGGGCATTTGTTCTGGTATCAGTCGAGCAATCCCACTCTCTTCTGGTGCAGTGGGCAAACAGGAGTGCATACTAGAGCCTCAAGTTTTCCCTAACTGCAGATCAGCTAATACAGGGAAGTCTCATGAGTGCTCTCTACTTTTATATTAGACACTACAGATGGCTGGCTGGATTGGAAAACGTATGAATTCTTTTAAGGGAAGAATATTACTAATTAAAAAAAACCCCTAGCCTTGTAATAATTAGCTATCCTTCAACTAAGAAGTTTCTTACTACACACAATTCATCCAAATATCTACTAGGGAGAAGAGCACATTTTTGATGAATGTTTTAAATGAACTTCGTGCAGCAAGATTCTGGGTGTCAAAGCAGAGTAGCCAACACTCCCTTATGTGGGGATAGGAAGGTGAGGATAGAGAATAACTACCTACATATATGATTCGTTTTAGAAAACACTTTGAATGCAGGACAACCAAAGCACAAAACAAACAGCAAGTATTGTAAACATTATCATATCTACTTCATTTATTTTAAATAACACAGCACGGGAAAAAAATTGAAGTCCTTTTTATTTCTATGTCCCTGGTTTTTAAGAACCAAGCTCCAAATGCACCGTGATTCTGCTGTGTGTTTGATTAGATGAGGCACCCAGGTAAATGAATACTGGTAAGAATTTTCCTCTATCTGTTGTTTAACACATTCAACTACCGGTCATACCTCTACAAATAGTTAAATGTGTTAATGAACAGATAGATGTTTTATGTCTAGGATTATGATTTTCATAAATGTTATCATATAAAAGGCATAAACATTGTCTTCTCTAGGTTGCCTGCCTTGTGTAATGAATTGTTGGCCAACATTCTTTTAACTGTAAAATACCATGTTAAGTTAGTAACATATCGAATTCCATTTTACCCATGTTTTCAAATTTCCAGCTTAGAATATTACAAAGTCTAGGTTGTCCATGTTTGTGCTCTTCCATATAGTTCTGGCTCACTTTCTATTTTATTCAAAATGCAGAGGAAGTAGGTAAAGCAACTAATAAGAACAACAGAAATATGGGAGAAGGAAGACAGTGGACAGTGTAAGATGTGACAGTAGTAATAATTTATAATTTAGCAAAAGCTCATGGGGATGGAAGCATGGGGGAGGGAGAGAAAAAAGAGGAGCTAATACCAAGGGATCAAGTAGAAAGAAAATGTTTTCAAAATGATGGTGGTAACATGTACAAATGTGCTTGATGTAATTGATGTATGGATTATTACAAGAGCTGTAAAAGCCTTCAATAAAGAGATTTATTAAAAAAAGAAAGCATGAAAAATCAAAGAGGCAGCAAGGCCACTTATAATCTGGAGTGAGTAGCAGTGTACTTGGTGGCCTGGGACGCCAGCTATGAAATGAGGAGAGCGATTTGCTGACACTGGAAAAATAATGAGATCAACTTGAAATGAACACTCGCTAGTCTTACATGTGAATGATACGTATTGGCACCAACTTAGGAGCAGATTCCATGTTTGACTTCTGAAAAGGTGTAGAAAGAACGCCCAGACCCAGCGCCAGTTACCGCTGACCCCATGTGTTCCAGAGTAGAACTGGGTTCCTTCCATACCCGCTTCCAAAGGCGATGCTTTTTAAGGAAGTACACGGCCAAGCCTTTCTTTCAAGGCAGCGTCGGTCTTCCAGTAAACAGCTGAGCATGTTCAAGTCTTTGTCCCATGCAGGGAACTCAACTGCCCAGACAAACCTGCTGCCATTGTCGGACGACGGCATGAGCAAGCGTGAGTTTACTCCTGCTCATTGATGAATCTGGAGTGAGCTGCTGCACGTTTTGGACCACATCCAAGAGTCTGTCTGCTTCTAGGGTATGGCTGCCATCCGATTCTCTCCCAGGCACACAGAAACAACGCCTCTTTTCAAATGCACAGCCCCTCACAGGGATGGAACATCCAGTAAACAAACTAAGCATGAACTGACTTGTGCTTACTCCCTACCCTGTGGAGAACAATTCCACACGGTTTCACATCTTTGATGTGGTGGAAAACATAAACAATATAAAGCTTGCTTACTGGGTAATGCACTTCGCCTGCCCAATGCCCTCAAGTCAACTCTGCACAGCGACCCTGTCTCTTACTTCGATCCTCATGGCTCTAAGGAACGACAGCTCATGGGGAAAATCGCTGGTTCCAACTGTGGACCAAAAATACAAAAGAAGCCTAAAATAGGGCATCATGCCAAAAGGCAAATGTTTAGCACTCTCCTGGCATACGAAAGGGATTTAACTTGAAGAAACTCCCATTGTCCAAGATGAGATAACCTATCACTGAAAAGAAAAGTATCAGCAATAGCTGTAAACACATCAAAAAGATCACGGAAGATAACATTCAATATAGAGTGATCCTGTAGAAGAGTAACTATCGTTCACATGTTAGGTAATGAAATCATTTGAGCGGACAGTGTTGAGGAACATGTTGAATATGAACAAAGTATCAAGCTTTTATCCTGACTTTTCGGTAACATATCTCTGACACACACAGATATTTCAGGATAACTTCATAATTATCAGGATGCCCTGGTGATAAAGCATGTCAAACGGTGGGACCTGAACTGCAAGGTCAAACCCTCCAGTGAGTTCAAGAATGATGAGGCTGTCTTATACTCTCACAGATGGAAAGGAGCAGTTCTATGCGGCACTGTGGGGTCACAGAGAGTCACACTAGACTAACCGTGACTTGGTGGACCAAGTTGAGAAAGGCAACTATCTTCTGGTAGGACCACTTGTCAAATACTAAATTGGAAAATAGTCGACACAATCTGCTCTGTGGAAAACTGTGAGAGAAAAATAATCTGGTGTCTTCAAAGGTGAGATTCAAAGGGTAGTGAAGAAAGAATCTGTAAATGAAAAGAGATCAACCAATAGAAATGTATGCGTCTCGTTTGGATCTAATCCTTGCAAATAATTGTTTAAAAAAAAACACTTAGGAGACAACCACAAAAATCTAATCATCCCTGAATGTGTCATGAAATCCATTCTGGCTCATAGCAAATGTTCTGAGATCCTTATTTGACCAATTATAAAAAACACATTTCTATTGTCGTCAGAAAATTTTACATCAGGATTGTAGGCATAACCCAAACCCAACTCAAAGTGCCCAAACCCAACTCAAAGTGCCCTTACAGGGCACCAGTGATGGTTAGGGATTATGCCACCTGAGACACTCTGGGTTGGGTTAGGGATGGATCCCAAGCTACCAACTGAAGTGCAGCCTGGTGACATTTCCTTGGTAGTATAAGCCTTTCACTATAAGAGAGAGAGGTGGGGTGGTGGAAACCTCTCTGGTCCTTCCCCTCCTGCCAAGCTCAGTCTTATGTCTGGTCCTTGAGATTCTCTTGTCTCACCTGACAACTCCAGGTGGACTTTGACCTCGGTATCCACCAGCCTGTGCCTCCCTACTCCCCTTCCCCAGGGGCCCTGCTTCACAATCCTGCTTCCTGTTTGTCAGCGTCCAGAAGCCTGACTTGAACCAGACTGGACTTACCTTTCTCAGCAACCCGTTTCTTGGTATAAATCTCTCTCTATAAACACATGCAAGTGTCACCGGTTTTGTTTTTCGGTCAAACCTAACCTGACACACACTCCACCGGACACATTCTGGCCTCAAAATAATCTGGGAGGAGTGGATGACAAGTAGGAGTTCTGTGCCCAGCTATGAATGAGCAGGCAGGCAGTCTGAAGGCACCAGGGCCTCTGCAGGAGGAAGGTGTGGCAGCCTGCTTCTCTATGGAAGCAGCCGTGGGAATCCTCCACCCTTCTACGCTATCCAGCCGAGTCACCATGAGTCAGAGCCCTCAAACAACAAACAAGCAAACGACCAGGGGAACCAAGCGTGTTGTAGACTTTGCTCTGCTTAGCTGTGTGAAAAGTCTAAAAAACAAAAGACGGAGGGCATACTGAAAAATATGTAAAATCCCGAAAAGTCTCCTTCGAATAAAGATACACCCACCTTCCTACCACCACCCCCCCCCTGCCCGCAAACATCAGAAGGGCATGGTGGGCATACCTGTGGAGCGTCAACGTCAATGAAAAATGAAGATGCTACTTTATATGACTTGGCACAGACTACAGGAGTCTCTTAATGACAAATCCCAAATCATGAGTACCTCAAGCCTTAGAAAGCCTTCGAAAAAGAAGCTCTGGTAGCACTGTGATGAAATGTTCAGCTGCTAACTGAAAGGTTGATTGTTCAAACCCACCAGCCACTCCCTGGGAAAGAACGCTAGCATTGTGCTTCCCTGAAGATGAGATCGGCACAGTCCTGTCGGGTCGCCGTGGCTTAGAATTGCCTCCATGGCCATGGGGTTCTGTGCTTTTAAAAAAACTATTTTTAATTGCTTTATAAAACATACCAAATCAAAGGCATGCATTGAAGCTGTAGGAAATGGGCATTTCAGGAGCAAAGACCTAACGTAATGAAGGCATAACATCAGAGGGATGTATGGGAAATTCTTCTCATCTGATCATTTTCAATAAGCTAGGTAAGCAAATTGGTCTTTCTGTACTGTCCCTTCCCCGACTTTTTAAAAATGTAGCAGAAATAAGGAAATTGAAGCCCTGACTCACCTCAGTCCTAACTGAAAGTTTGGACGACTGCATCATGGATTTGGACAAGACGGAAAGGTGGCCAGAAAGTTCTCAAAATAAAGAAACCAAGCAGAGGGTGGCCAATGTGGTTCCCACAATGGTTTCCTCTCCAAACTTGGAGGTGCTCCATCACCCACAGAAAAATGTCAGTTACAGTTAGGCTTCCTGTGACATCAACTATGTGTGTTTCATGGTAAAACAGTTCAGACACGGAAGGAAAAATACAATGAAACATTCCTAAGTGTTAAAAGGGAGCATTTCATAACTTGCAGTCTAGCCGGGCTCCCTTCCCACCTGCCCCCAAAGCCTTGTAATGAACTTGCTGCTTTTGACAAGCAAAACCCATATAGAGCAGGTGCCTCTGTTATTGCTGCACATAAATTGGGGCACCTGCTTGGAGGCCAGCTGTGTACTAATTAATCTTGCGACTGCTGAGACAATCAGATTATCTATCACACAACTGGAAAGACTCCTTCCAGCTCCTGGAGAAATGCGTTTGGTGTGGTGGCTGACGGACAGACCGAGCCGTGTCACCAGAGCCTGTGCGGTGAGTCCTGCCAGATGCGGTCAGAAGTGGGTGCATGAGCATCTGTGTTTGAGGGGGGCTGTAGGCGTCCGGCTGAGAGCGAGGCTCCTGAGCATGTACAACAAAAGCATCCTCTGGCCCAGTGATGCCGACACCAACACATGCCTGGAATGTTGGAGTGCCATCTTTGGATTACTCAAGAACATGTCCTTCATGCCTGAGCCCGACACCTTACACTAGATGCCAGCATTGTCCCACTGTGGCTTTCCAGGTAGCCCTTCTTCTGTATTTATGTAGCAGAAATAAAGGGATGAGGCAGCGCTTCAGTCCCAAACAGATGGGTTGGATCCGTGCACCATCAATTTGGACAAGATGGAAGCTGGCCCGAGAGCGCTCAGAATAAAGCGCCTGTGAAGGCCCAGCAGGGTCGCTTTGTCTGCAGCGAAGGCTTTCTCTCAGCTGGGCTTGTAGGTGAGTCCTCAAGGTATTCACTCATCAAACGACACACCGAAGGGCTGCTTTCTGTCCTGCAGTCGGACGCACCACTTCATCCGATAGGAGAATGAGGCTAACTTACCTGAAGACTGCAAGGGTGAGAGACCAGAGCACTAAGGGTTTCCTCAGTTCAAACTTGGCCCGCTTGTTCATTAGGTGCCGGCCACCAAATATGAAGGCAGCGTACAGAGCGGAAAACAGGAACGACTTCTTCCTGCGAACAGAACAGTAAACAAAAGCTTAGGAAATAAGAATCCTCCAGCAATTCTTTGTATCAACAAGTTTTCTTCCCGTGAATAGAAAACCGAACACCCAAAAGGCTTATGCATTCTGTATCTTTCAGCAATTCCATTTATTAACAACACATCAACTCTTTCTACCAATTCTCCTTGTAAGGATTTTCAAGGCACGATTCTCGGGATGTGCCCTCTTCGTTGCAGGGAGGTAGCGTGCTTGGTCTATTTCTGACATGTCTGTCTGTCAAAACCTCCCTGGACAAACTAGGTCATCAAGAAAACGGACCAGCAATACATTAAGTATCGTACCAGGGGTTTTTGGGTTTTTTTGTTTTCCACGGCTTTGAAAATGTTAACAACAGAGCAAAGTCAAGTTTTCTGAGCCAATACTGATAGTTTGATAAGCCCATTAATTGCTAAATTTTCAAAGAGAATCAACTTAATTGGAAATAAGTGATTGGTAACAGAGTTGTGTCTGGGGAAAACAAAGACCACGTGTGAATGTGATTAAAATAGGCTGGCCTTCGAGTCACCTTTGATTATGTGAAACATTCCAAGGCAAGCTATAACATGGTGTATGGCTTTCCAATGTAGATTCTTGAAATTCTCTCCACCAAAGAAGCATGTGCTAGACATCAGCATTACGAGTAATAGCAGTCGCAGTTGCCGGACATCACACAACAATAGGAAGCACTGAGAACCACGTATGAAGAACATTCTTGAATATGAATCCAATTAAAGCTCTTCATCTATTTATAGGACATACATGAGATTAAAAAAGACACAGCAGATGAAAGCTATTGAACAAATGGGAATTATAAATACTCAGCAGAACAACTGAACTGTAACCCAGTTGGTAGCATGGAATAAAAAATGGAGTGGTTCCCGATTTAGGGAGATAACAACCAAATATAATGTGTACAACATTTAGGGATCCTTCTTGGACCAATTATAGAACACATTTCTCTGATAGAACATTTTAAGTCAGGATTACAGGTATAACCCAAACCCAACTCAAAGCGACCCCAAGGGACATAGTAGAACCCCCTATGGGTTTCCAAGGCTGTGAATCTTTATGGAAACAGGCTGGCACAGTTTTCTCCCGCAGGGTGAATGATGGGTTTGATCCAATGACCTTTTGGTTGGCAGTAAGTAACATTTATGCAGGGCTCCCTTTATGGGTGTAAAAACCTTGCCACCAAAGTAGCACTGTCCCCTGTGGGTTCCTGTTTGTTTAACCTTTGTGGGAGCAGAAAGTCTTATCTTTCTCCTGAGACACAGCTGGTGGTTTTGAATTGCTAACTATACGATAGTGCACATGGAGGAAGCACACCAACCTAGGTGATGATCAAGGTGTCGGCGGCATTAGGTATAAATTTTCCTAATCAAGATGTTGAAAGATAATTAGTTATGGAAAGTAATACACGGGTCAGAAATCATTTCTGTCAGAAATCCTTACCAGCCCAATTCGTAACCCACATCACCAGGACTCAGTTGGAGGACAGGACCCGTAATGTCAGTGTCTTCAGTTCAGGCCCCGCACTGGGGAGGTTCCATCGTTAGTAGTGCTGTGAGTTACACTTTGGGCCACTAACCTTAAGGTCAGCAGTTCAGAACCACGAGCTGCTCCAAGGGAGAAGGCTTTCCACTTCTATGGAGTGTTAGGTCCCAAGGAGAAAACAATGGGACTGATGATTCCGGAGAGATGTGGGAGAGGAGGTAGGGGAAAGGGAGTGGGGCGCCAACAAACTCAGGGACAAGGGAACAACAACAACCAAAAATCAACTGTGAAGAAGGTGTAGAATGCCTGGCGGGGTTTGATCAATTATAATGTAATCAAGATGAATTACTGAAATCGAATGAAGGGAGAACACGATCGTGGGGAAGGATGAATGTAAAGGGAAATAGAAGAAAGAATTAGGAGGCAAAATCTATATAAAGAAGTATAAATACAGCATGCATATACTAATATATATGATAGGGGCATTGGTCTATGTATATATATGTTAAAGAATTAAGGTAGCAGAGGGACTTTGGGCCTCTACTCAAGTTTTCGCGCAACACAAGAAAGTTTGTTCTAATAACCTGGCACTACGTGATACTCATCTTCCCGACATGATTGCTGAAGACAAAATGGGTACATGAGCAAATGTGGTGGAGATGGTGCCTGGCTGTCAAAAGATATGGTGCCTGGGGTCTTAAAGGCTTGAATTTAAACAAGTGGCCATCTAGCAGGGAAGCGAAAAAGTCCACATGGAAGAAGCACACTAACCTGTGTGATCAAGGTGTCAATGGTATCAGGTATAAATGTTCATAATCAAGATGTTTAAAGATAATTCATTATGGAAGGAAATACACGTGCCAGCCATTGTTTCTATGAAACATCTGAAAGGGCAGTATCTCAATAGGTTCACTACATTCTGAGCTCTGAGCTTTGCTACCCTGGTTTTGGTAGGGCTTCCAGAAGGAACTCCAAAATCAATATAAATTACAGAAGTTCCATGTCCCCAATTAGCCTGCTGGCTCACTGCCATACGAAGTACAAGTTAGCAAGCATAACAATGCTAAGAAGATGCAACAACAGCATCAGAATGAACTTCAAGAGGATTTTGAGTCAACAGAAAGCAGCAAAGGCCTTATTAATCATATAAGCACCTGAGTACGTTTTCTGAAAAAAAAAAGAAAAGAAAGCAGTGATTTTCTTCAAATGGGTATTCCCCAATCAATTAGATGAATAAGGAAGAGGTAGAACAGTTGTAAGACATACTCCCCGCAAAAAAAAAAAAATATATATATATATTAACCTCAAGAACATTATTTGTAAAATGCTTCCTGTTTCACCAGATGCTGCTATTTATTGCTGACTCATAAGGGATCTGCCGACACACTATTTACACAAGCCACACTCCTACTGCAGTGACTGCAAGTGACCTCGCTGGAGAACACTGCCAAATAATTGACTCATAAATGTGTGCCGACTAACTCACTCACAGAAGTTGGCAAACCCCACTCTCTGGCCCCTAGGAATTAACATTCACCAGCTAGTGGGAGGCTTCATAAAGATTTGTCGAATTGGGCCTCCACTCAGGTACTTCCTCAATGCAAGAACACTTTGTTCTAGTAAACTGGCATTCCATCATGCACACCTTCCCAACACAATCACTGAAGACAAATGGGTGCATAAGCAAATGTGGTGAAGAAAGCTGATGGTGCCCAGCTATCAAAAGATATAGCATCTGGCAAAACAGCCCACATGGAAGAAGCAAACCAGCCTGTGTGATCATGAGGTGCCGATGGGATCAAGTATCAGGCATCAAAGACCAAAAACAAAAAAAGCACATCAATGTGAATGAGGGGGGGTGCAGATTGAGGACCAAAAGCCCATCTGCAGGTAACAGGACATCCCCTTTCAGAAGGGTCGCAGGGAGGAGACAAGCCAGTCAGGGTGCAGGGTAGCAACAATGAAACACACAACTTTCCTCTAATTCTTAAATGCTTCCTCCCTCCCCGCGCCCCCCTCAACTATCATGATCCCAATTCTACCTTATAAATCCAGCTAGACCAGAGGATGTACATTGGTACAGATAGTAGCTGGAAACACGGAATCCAGGACAGATGATCCCTTTAGGACCAGTAGTGAGAGTGGCGATAACAGAGGGTAGAGGGCAGGTGGGTGAGAAAGGGGGAACTGCAAATATGCTTTACACAATTGATGTACGTATGGATGTGATGAGTTGTACGAGTCCTTAATCAAATGATTTTAAAAAAAAAGAAAATATTTTGAAAACAATGATGGCGACATATGTACAAATGTGATTTACACAATTGATGTATGGATTGTTTTAAGAGCTTTAAAAGGCCCCAATAAAAATGATGTATTAATAAAAAGAACCAAAGGGGAAACCGATGATAAGAATCTACATATAACCTCCTCCCTGAGGGACAGACAAAAGAAAAGTGGGTGATTAAAAAAAGTTGTCAAATAAAATGTATCTTATCATATCAAATCTACCGGGAGTCGGGGGGCATGATTATGCACCTGTGCATAGTGTTCAGTCAGTCCTCAGTGAGTGCCTTTATTTTTCAACAAGAAGAGTAAAGAATAAGCTTCAGAAAAACACAGGATACATTTTGTTCCTCCATAAGATGTAGCCCAGTGGTTCTCAACCATCCTAATGCCGCGACCCTGTAATACAGTTCCGCATGTGGTGGTGACCCCCAACCATAACATTATTTTCGTTGCTACTGCATCACTGTCATTTTGCTGCTGTTATGAATTGAGAGACCGTTGTGAAAGGGTCTTTCAACCCGCAAACGGATCCTGACCCACAGGTTGAGAACCGCTGCTCTAGGGGAATGCATAATCTCCTCCCTTGCGATCGACCTTAAGGTGAACAATCCAAATTATTTTTATTAAAATTTTATTTTTAATCATTTTATTAGGGGCTCATACAACTCTTATCACATCCATACATATATCAATTGTGTAAAGCACATTTGTACATTCATTGCCCCCATCATTCTCAACAACAAACCAAAGACAAAAAAACAAAACACAACAAGAAAGAAAAGTCTGTAGTTAGTTCAAGGACTGTTTGTTGGCCTATAGGAGTGTTTTCCAGTCCAGTGTGTTGGGGCACCAAGCCCTGGCCCCAAAGTCCACCTTCAGCATTCCCAGGGGTCCTCGCCGCTCCATTCCCTTGCTTTTCTGTTGTACCCCCTTAGTGTTTTGCCTCGGTGTGGCAGGATCAGATCGGGTGCAATTCCCACAGTGTGTCTCCGGTGTTGTCACCTGTACGGCTATGGTCAGAGCAATCCAAATTCTAGCCCCCAATTCTCATGACTACAATCAAGCAGACAGTGATTAAATAACTAACCACTCACTAAATGTCTAGGCTATACTTAGTCAACAATTTCCGGGCCAAACTCACTGCCATTGGGTCAATTCTGACTCATTAGCGACCCTGTATGGACAGGGGAGAGCTTCCCCTGCTGGTTTCTGAGACGGACTCTTTATGGGAATAGCATATTGATGTTTTTCCTGTCTGACTTTGTTACTTTTGATAGATTTTGTTGTTGTTTTTCTGTACATGAAATCCAGGACAGGAAAATCTATTGAGAAAGTTACTGGATTAATAATTTCTTGGGTGTATGGCAGAGAAGGTTGTGGGGAAGGGAGCTAATAATGAATGCAAGAAGGAAGATAATGTTCTAAAACTGACTGTGGTAATGATTGTACAACTCTTCTTGATATGATTAAACTTTTGAATTGCATGATACATAGATTAATCTTATCATTAAGCTTTATCTGCTAATAAAACTTAAAAAAAAACAACAACCCAAAACCCTAAAACAAGAAGACCTATTCTTCTCCCAAGAAGTGGCTGATGGTTTCCAACTGCTGACCTCAAGATCAGCAACCCAAAGTGCAACCCACTCCTATCTATTTCGATCACAGTGCATAAAGGGGTTTGCGATTTGTTTGATTAAGCGTAAATACTTTTGTAAAAATAAGTGGCTTATTGTATATATGATAAATCTTTTGTGGTAGAGATCATGTGATGCTTTGAATTTGTTTAGAATGTAATAAATTTAGGCTTCTTCTGTGAAGAGTTGTCTAAGGAAGCACTAACTCAAGTAATCGAAAATGTATCATTTATGATTCACTGTACATATTATAACCTTTCCACTTTGATTATTAAAATATTTTTAGCTGACTGAGAAATTAAGAGGATTATAATTGCCTCCGCTTTCTAGCATCTCTTTGGTATAATCTTGAACCTCAGTCATGATGAATGATGGCTCGCTGCTAGCGAAGTTAGTATGTATTATATTGATAGATGACTTCTAGAATGACTCAATTGAAAAAAACAACCCAGACCAAAACAAAACCACTGCCACCAAGTCCATTACAACCTATAACAATCTTGTAGGACAGTGGAGAACTGCGCCCTGTGACTTCCCAGGCTGCCTCCACGTTCTCCAGTCAAGCTGCTGAGCTTGTGGTTAGCAGCCCACCATGTAACCATGCTACCACCGTATCTAGCTTCTAAAGTTTCAATGGTAACCCATTAATAGCTCATATTCTGTCAATCCTTCATGGTTGGGTAATAACGATGACACTGTTCTGTGATCTTAGCAGATAATTAGTCATTTCCAGTTGACCAGGTATTGAAAGTACTATGAACTGTCAGAAGAACAAATGAATCCATCTTGAAGGATGACCAGTCAGAATGCTCCTTGGACTCAAAGATGGCCAGGCTCTAACTCCTGTAACTTTGAACATGTTTATCTTGGAGAAGTAGAAAGTCATTGAAAAAGAGGAAGAGTCCTCATACCAACAATAGTGCGGGCGGCACGGGACCAGGCAGAGTTTTGTTCTACTGCACCAAAGGTCGGTCCCTGTGAGCCGGAGCCTACTCTATGGCACCTGACATCAAGAGCCAGCAAGGACGCTTCCAGTTCCCCAAATGTTAAATGTGCACCGCATACCACTCCCTTCTCTACAGACGTGCAATAAGCATGCTCAGATAAGCATGATTGAAAGCAGCGATTATATAAAGATCACCCAAATGAAATACGGATGCATTTTGACCTCGTCGTGCCTGTATTACATTTATACTTTTGCACTCTTCACGGTAATATTTCCGATAGAATGCGTACAAACACAAGTGCTTTTAGAACTGCATTTTCAAAGTCCAGGGAGCCCATTGAAACCCATATTTAGCACACATCTGGAGAACACACCACAAGTTTTCAACTGGTATATTGCAATCCTTAAAGAGCCAAAGCAGTCTATTGAAGATGGGGGGAAACATCTTTCATAGGGGCAGCCCTGTGGGAAGATGCCTCAACTCTTTCCTGCTATGTCTAAATGACTTTGTCTTGTGTCCCTCTTCGTGTACCAGGAAGAGCTGGGAAAGCGGGAACTTGGCAGTTAGAGATTTGTGAGAGAAAGAGAGGCGTGACCGGAATGCACCACAGCTTCTGCGGACATCTGCCAAATGCGTGTGCTCTCTTGTCCTGTGGGGCACGTCAAAGGTCAGGCAGAGGGCTGACTGGTAAGGCTGCCTTGATTTTAAGTTAGCTCCTCCATTGCTGCTGAATAATGATAGGAAGCGATTCAACGTGCGGAAATTCATCATAAAGCTACAAAGCTCTTAGTCCCAGAGACGGGAGAATGGAGCGTACCACCTTGTGCCAAAGGTTGTGCAACAGTCAGTGCACTCGGGTGCTAAGTGAAAAAGTCCACTCTGAGGCACCTCAGAAGAAAGGCCTGGAGATCTATTTCCAAAAGAATCGGCCACTGAAAATGCTCCAGAGCACAGCTCTTCTCCAATCACAGGGAGTTGCCAAGGGTTGATGGCAATCCACCACAACCTGGAGGGCTGTTATTTTGTAACTCAAATCAAACCACTGACAGTAGAGTTGGTGCCAACTGATGCTGAGCCCGTATACACAAGAATATAGAGGAAGGCACTTGTTGGTGGTAGTGGTGTTTTTAGATGGGAAGGGTCCTGAAACTTTACTCATAGAGTTCTTGCCAGGGCTGAAATGTGTCACAGAATCGAGGAGCTGCCAAATATTCATAAAGATATTTTTTCTACATTAAAAATAAAAGGAATTTCCTAGCAGTTTTTATACATACCTGGAAGTCCATGTGTCCAGAAATTCTGACATTGAAAAAAATGTATGACTGAACACAACCTTAGTTTATACATTTAAAATATGGAGAGTGGCCCTGCAAGGATATTTATTGTCCCTACAGATCATTTTTTAAGACTGTTATTCTAGTCTGGTACATTTGACCAAGGAATCAAAATGTGTGAACACTTAGCTTCTTTAATTTGCAAACGCCACTTTCTCGTTCTGCTTCCCCCTCAGATGTTAATTTAGCATCACAGGTTCTCTTTATTTATATTCAGAAAAGGTGAGAAAACCTCTTGTATAATCCATGTATCCTAAGTCATGATCAAAGGAGAACTATATTTAGCACAGTAGTTTCAATAAAATAGCCACACAGTCCTTGCCAGAAAACACTCTCTCACTTAGAACAGACCCGTTATGGAAAGTTGTCTATTTGTATCTCCAAAGTATAAATTTTCATCTTGTCACGTGAATATCAATTATTTTCTATAGCTTACCTAAATACTATTTATTAGTTGTTGATGAAAATTGCTATGGATGGACATCCATCCATCCATCCATCCATCCAAGATTTAATGAACTTTACCCATTGGCGGTGTAGCTAGTAGGCCATTGAACTTAAAAAAAAAAATCCCTATGCTAAGAGTAAATTCAGCCCCAGCGAATCGAGCGGGAAAGACAACAAACAAACAAAATCATGGGAACACATGGGTATATATGAGTGAGTGAACAAGAAAACACTCTATATATTCTGGGGTACAAGATACACTCTGCAGAAATGGACAAGAAAGGAGGGACAACTTCAGTGGGAAGAAGCAGTGGGTAAAGCAACACAGCTAGACACAGCCTAAGCTGGGGGGTGGGGGGGGCGTATCAAACTGATGCTTTAGGTTGGGGTGCCGGCAAGGAAGTTTGGGAAGATCTGGATTGTGTAGAGATCAGAAATCTGGGCTGTACCTCATTCTCGAGGTGAACTGAAGCTGTGAAGTAAATGACCAGTAATTAGCTACTGAAACAAACACCTAGAAAAAAGACCAAACCCATTGTCGTCAATTAGAGCCTATAATACTCCTATTAATAATTACAGTACAAACTTCAAATTCTAACAGAATCCAAACTTAGTGGATTTAGTGTGATTCAAGGAGCCTCCCAAGACTATTATTGCTCTGAGAGAAGTGAACCAAACCAAACCGGACTTCACAGCTATCAAGTTAATGCTGACTCACACACAGCAACCCTGCAGGGCAGGGGAGACCTATCGCTGGGTGTTTCTGTAATTCTTTACTGGAGTAGACTTCTTCTTCCTGGGGTGCGGCTGGTGATTTTGAATTGCTGACTGTAGATCACAGCTAATGCAAAACCACTAAGCAACCCCTGAAGTCACCTTTTACCCAAATAGCACGTTAGCAAGAAAGTAAAGAATGTCACCTTTGAAAAAAATGCCGAAAACTTCTTAGCCATAACCAAACAATCTGAGGGAATGGGCTGCTAGGCCTGGGGGCTTAGGGCCATAGTATTAAAAGACATCATGGTCAGTGGGTACAACATAGTCCACAAAGAAAATGTACACATTCTATTTTGGTGAATAGTGACTGGAGATGTAAACACTCATGAATGACCATCCAATTCACAACTCTTGGTCTCTACCAACGGGAGCAAATAAGGTTGCAGAAAACCGAAGATGTAGTCCAGAGACTAAAGGTCTACATAAGCCTCAACCTCCACAACCCTGACACTAGAAGAACAAGCTGATGCCCAACTACTACCAGCAATCTGAAATGGGAAGGATCATGTAAGGAAGTTCTGAATAGAGGAGGGAAAAAAAGGTGGAACAAAACACAAAGAAACTTACACACACACACACCAAAATAGTAAGACCTGGCTTACTGATTCCATACGGAACCCCTGCAACCCATGGCCTTAAAGTCATCCTGTCAGACCTGGAACTGAACCCCCACACCCTCCTCCCTGGCTCAATTGTGCAGCCCAATGAGGGACAGATCTGTAAGCTGAACAATAACACCAGGGAGGCATGCGCTCCTCTCAACAGTCAAGCAATCAAGGTCACAGTTCAGAAGGTAAGAAGACAAAAATAAGAACCAATAGAAATCAGAGGTGATGTTACATTGCAAGGATTAAAATTGGAATTGGCAGCCATGAAACATAGTATTTGAAATGATGAATGGACAACTCATTTGCTCTGTAAATCTTCCCAAATTCACAACAAAAAGTTTTCTAAAAAAGAGGGAGAGGGAGCGAGAATATCACTTCCATAATTTGCTCTTTTTAAAAAAAATATGTAAATGAACCAAATGGGCAGCAATTGCTCTAAAGCATACATGAAAATATTTGGGGGCAGTAGGGCTAAGTTTATGGAGTGAAACAGCTAGAACATGGATCAAAAATAACTTTAGACCAACAGACTTTGGAGGCAAATGTAAAAATCGATCTCATGCTTGTCTTTTTGGTGAGGGAGACCCAAATAGTTTACAGAGACTAGATCCCGCCCCACCCCACCCCTCCCCCAAGAGTTAAATACTAAAATCAGAAGTGCAAAAGACATGGTTCTTCAAAAGGAATGTAAGCAGGATTTCAGGCTTACAAGAAGAGCTCAAATTGGACACAGCATTTTCACAGAAGCAAACCGGTGTCAGGAAAAACGACCACTGCCAAGACAGCTCTTCAACTTGCAAGCACTTTCTCTACGCTCTAGAACTGAACATGAAAATGGAGAGATGGCCTGTTTCTGAGGCTTACCATGCCTGGATGTCTGCACATGTGTATATCGCCCTGTCACTCACCGCCATAGAGTGCATCCCAGCTCAGAGAGACGCGATAGGACAGAGCAGAACTGCCTCTGTGAGTGGTCGAAGAATGGAACTCTCCACGGGAGCAGAAAACTGCGGCCGTTGGGGATCGCAGCCCAAAGCAGAACGACTCTGCCACCTCACTCAAACTCACTGTCATCAAGTCAATTCCAAACCATGGTGGCCTTCTAGGAGAGGACAGAACTGCTCTTGTGGGGTTTCCAAGACAATAACTTTTTATGGGAATAGAGAGCGTCATCTTTCTCCTGACTATGCCACCAGCACCTCCTCCCCCCCCTACACACACACCAAGGCCCCACATGTACACACACACACCAGGGCCCCACATGTACACACACACACACACACACCAGGGCCCCATATGTACACACACACACACACACACACACCAGAGCCCCACATGTACACACTCGCTCGCTAGCTTGTAATTTATACTTACTGCATCACAGACAACTGTAAGATGTAAAGGTAAAAAATGGTTTTCAACTTAAATCTTACAGGATTAATATTCTGTTAGTGCTAATTTGCTTCTTGATACACATTTCTCAAGGGATTGTGCAATGAGAGCATGCGTTCCCCAAATCTGTGCACTAACGAGACTCTAGCTCACAGCGGTGGCGACTAGCACTTGGCAGCGCACAAAGACACTTCCTTTTTAAATCGGCAAAATTCCATTTACATTTTTAGAAAATTGAGCCTGAATTAAAATTGCCGTTGTTGTGCTAATTTCCATCGAGATGGTTCAGAACCACAGAATGACCAACAATAACAAATACACGAGGAAAGCAGTAAACATGATTTAAACTTATTTTTTCCACCCATGAGATGCGTTTAATGTATTCTCATTGCTCCTTTAACATCGAAATGCTGATTGCAGGACATAAAAAAGATGTGTTCGGAAGACACTAAACTTTGAGAACTCTGGTAATGAGGACAAACTGTTTTTTGAACTTGATTATTTTGGTTTCCTGTTGCTGCTACAATAGCAACTTCGTTGCTTATGGGAGGAAGATGAGACTTTCTATTCCACTTGGAAACCATAAGGGCAGTTCTCCCCTGACTCTATACAGTCATTATGAATCATAATAGACTTGGTGGCAGTGAGTCAGTGGCTGAAAGCATCACACATTTATTTATTCATTCTCTTTTGGTCCTGGAGGTGAGAAGTCTACACTGGGTCTCACAGGCTAACACACTGAGACTTTGACAGGGTTGTATTGCTTCCGGATGCTCTAAGGGACTGTTTCCTTCCTTTTCCAGGCCCCAGAGATCATCTGCCTTTTATGCCTCGCGGTTCCTTCTTCCAGCTTTAAAGCACATCAGTCCAGTCATTGACTCTCTCCTGACAACTCACCACATCTCTGATTCTCCTGCCGCCCTTTCCAGGAGCAGACGGCCTCATCATGCCCCAGAAGCACGGTTTAAAGCAGCTGGCTTTCCTGGGGATCAGACTAACACTTAACCCACGGGGCCAACAGGTCTGCTTTGTCTTGCCCTAGACCAGTGCTTCTCAGCCTTCCCCGCGCCGCGACCCTTTCAGACAGCTCCTCGTGCTGTGGTGACCCCGACCATAACATTATTTTCGTTGCTACTTCATAACTGCAATTTTGCTACTGTTATGAATCAGCATGAAAACAGCTGATATGCAGGCTGCATTTTCATTGATACCAATTGAACGTCATTAAAAGCATAGTGATGAATCACAAAAACAGTATGTAATTATAGATTGTGAAATATTTATTTCTAGTGACGAATGAAATTTTGTCTTGAAGCATGGTGTAGCCTGGGGAACAGTCTTTGCGCTGGGTACTCGTAGGTGGGCGTATCTGCATGTGGGCAGACTCTCCTGGAGACGACAGAGGAGCGGTGTCTGGGTTCCTACGACCATGGGAAATATGTGTCTTCCGATGGCCTTAGGCGATCCCTGTGAAAGGGTCTTTCGACCCCCCAAGAGGTCGCAACCCACAAGTTGAGAACCGCTGGCCCTAAAGTAAGGTTACATATGAACTACATGCCCCTTGTTCCAATACACCTAGAAATCTGACCCGATGACCCTCGGACATGGGTCTCTCAACCCGGCAGCTGCGGTACAACATTCTCACATGGGTCTGGAGAATGACACTTGATGAGGGCTTCCAAAAGCACATGGAAAACAGGATGAAAAGACAGCAATTTCTCCATGAGCTTTTTGAAGTCCCCTCACACATGCTCCACGTGGTGGGCGCCTCTCAAACTGAAAAAGCAAACCCACTGCCATGGAGTCCATTCTGAGTCCTGGTTCCCTACAGGACTCGGGGGGCTGCCCTGGGCATTCCCGAGGCTGCCTGGCACTCTTTACCGGAGGAGAGAGCCTGAGCTTTCCCTGGCAGGTGGGCCTTCCGGTTGGAAGCCCAACATGTAACTACGACGCCACAAAAATAAGGCAGTAAATATGACGGGATACACTGCCGGTGGTGCCACAAATGATTAAACAAAGTTCCCTATGACTCAGCAATTATCCAAGAGAAATTAAAAATGTTGTGTCCATGCAGAAATTTGTATACAAAAGTTGACATTACAGCAGCACTTCCCCAAACAATCAAAATATGACCAAATGGTCATCAATAGTAGAGTGGATAAACAAAAGGTGTAGGTAGTCATATCATACGGGAATGGCTACACAGTCGTGAATATACTAAAAAGCATGAACGGGCAAACTGTACAGCATATGAATTGTATCTCCATAAAGCTGCTACAAAAGGCAAAGCAGCTGATTTGCGTCAATGTCTTGCTACACTGTTGTAGATTTAGATTCACTGCTGACTACCATGGAACCATGAAGACTGGTGTGATCAATTCTTAAGAAATTGATCCTCTGCTGCCAAGAAGAGCTCCTGTAGCTGCATTTACAATAATCTCCAGACAAGAGAGAGTCTGAGGTAGTACAAAGGCAGGGTAGGAGTCTTTTATCTTTATAGCTGTTTCCCATGAGTTCACACAGAGATTTCACTTTGCTTTATGGCTTTACACTTTCAAATTCAGGTGTAAAGTCAAGGGGGTGGGTGTGGGGGTGGGTGGGAAACTGGTATTAAAAAAAAATACCTGGTAGAGAAAAATCCGGAATAGGAAAACTCAAGGCTCTGAGAAGACAAGGAAAGCAAGCACATAGAAAATACAAGGAGACTTTCACACAGAAGAGTTCTTCATTGGCAAATCCGCGGAGTCCTGGGATATGACTAAGGCTCAGCTGGATTTACTAAGCAAGCCTTTTGACTAAGGAGGATTCTCAACATAACAATGACACACCATCCTTGGATTCTGGCAGTTTCAGACAGGGGGAAATGCTGAGAGAAACCAGAATGGGTGTCTGACAGAGCATTTTTGGGAAGTCAAGTTAATGTCTTCCCAAATTTCCCAAGAAGAACATCCCCTTTGGGAAAGTGAATTACAAGGGGCTTTAGTCCTTTCGGTCCTCAGGCCAGATCTTTACCACACGTTCATGCTATGTAAACACACAGCAACCACATGTATGCTAAGCCTGAGTCTTTGGTTTTTGCTTATTTCCCTCCCAATTTTCTCACTGGTCAAAACACTAAGCACCAGGACTGGAGGGGAACACTGTTCATTCTTAACCTCTGATAACAGATTTCGTTAAAAAAAAAAAGACTCTTCCTGTGGCTCTTGGAGTCCCTGGTTGGAGCAAACCATTAACATCCTCAACTGTTACAGAATTGGGAGAGTGGAGCCCCCACCCAGAGAAATGCTAATGCCCCAAGGCTGCAGCCTGTTAATATTTAATGAATTCTTTTCGATTCTTGTTACATGTACATCATTGGACACTAACAGGTTATAGTTCTTTGCATATAGTGACTCCATGCACACATGAACAATTTAGGAGCATTGAAAGCCAGGGCTATCCCTTGCTGATTTTTCAGAAGTAGATCATCAAACCTTTCTCCCTAGTCCATCCCAATCTGGAGGCTCACTTGAGACCTGTTAGCATCACTGCAGCAAGAAAATCTACATTGAGTGATGCTAGCTACATAGAATCTTGCTCTGTTATCCACCCAAAATTGAGACCTGCCTAGAAACATCCCAATATTGCATTGTTGCCGGACACTAAATTAGAGTGTTTCAATTTGGCTAAGCGCAAGAACGCTTCTTGTGGCTCTTGGAGTCCCTGGCTGGAGCAAACCATTAACATGCTCAACTGTTCTAGAATTGGGAGAGTGGAGCCCACCCACAGACATCTTAGAAGAAAGGTCTAGCAATCAATTCGGAAAATTCAGCCATTGAAAACCCTATGGAGCACAATTCAACTGTGCCACATAGGAGCGTATGGCTGGAATCAATTCCACAGCAACTCCCTTTCTGGTTGTCCTTATTATTGAGCACTAACTATCTCAGGCACGACTGTAAGTGTGCCAGGCCCTTCAGATATAACATCTCATGTCCATTTCCCCAAACTCACCATTATGCCCACTTGCAAACAAATTATGGATTGCATTGCAAAGAATAGCAATCTCAGAACAGTACATTGTGCACCTTGGGAGCCTAGACTTGGATCAGTGGTAGGTATGAGGACAGAACAAGGGAATCATGCATGGTTGAAAGAGGAAAGGTGCGCATCGGGGTTTTATCCTTTTACCATACTTAGTCATTAGGATTGGAGGAAATTCATTAACAGCCTGTGATAGACAAATGACACAACCTAGGATCTGCCCATCTTGTCACATGTATAACCCCAGTCCCTCCCCTTCCTATTGCATGTATATTCCTAGACCACCCCCCTCTCATCACTGTATTTCCCATAGGACAGCCCCTTCCAGTGATGTACATCCTCACCTGTAATTAGGGGGCTTGCACGTCCCCATAGAATATAAAAGGCCTGGGCTGGCATTAAATCTCTCTCCCTCCACGTGGACCATCGAGTGGGATTGAGGTGAGCATGCTACTATGAATCGTGACTGACTCCATTTATTTCAATACTTCACTTCTATCTCTCATGCTCTCTATAACTTTACTATGATCTTTACTTATTATCGCTGTACAATTGCACCTACCGGACCCGTAATGATGTGTTAGGGGCTGGCTTCCCCTGACAATGCCAAGTACGACCAGAAAAATGACCAAATCTACCTTGTAATGCTCCTTAGAAACAAGGGCAGCAAGACACTGGTTTTTGTTTTTTTTTTAATATCACAAACATGTTATCAAGGGAGACTGGTCCCTGGAAAAGAACATCATGCTTGGTAAAATCGAGGGTCAGCAAAAGAGAGCAAGATCTTCAAAGAGATGGATTGGCTGCAACAATGGACTCACGTACAACAGTAATGTTGAGGACTGCAGAGGTCAGGACGCCGCTCCATTCTGCTGTGCGTGGCTCGCTACGAGTTTAAGCAGATTCAACAACACTAGGAGACTACATCCAAAGTGCTTTCTGTAGCTGCAATTGAACAGTAGTTGGCAGTTGTGCCACACAATGAATATAATCAATGCCATTGCACATGTGCAGAGCATTGAAATGCAAATGTTTTGCTGCATCAATATTTAACACATTCTTCTAAAATATGTTCTATATAGGGTGCAAATTATGTGGGCCCCTGACTACTTGTCTGAAATCACACTCCATACTTCCCTTTAAACAATCTCATGCTACATCCATATTTGGGTTCTCAAACGACATCAACATGCTCCTTGCCTTTGTGCAAGTCACGCTCATGATGTTAGACACCCTTCCACGCAGCCCTATCATTTCTGTGAAGTTTTTTTCCCGACCACTCCTGTGTGAAATTGATTACCCCTTCTTTCATCACCACTCTGCTTTCTACATTTAAGTGCTATTTGAACACTAACTATCTCTTTCATGTTTAAAAATAAGTCTCACCTTTGAAATCTTGAAAAGGGTGAAATGCTGTTTTACTTCCTATGCCCAGTGTTGGCTTTAATGGGCCCCTAACACATGAATGAATAAATTCATGTAGGATTTTAAAGACATTTTGCCTTTTGGAAATGGCTTATGGGAAAATAAATAAATTTCTGGCAAACTAACTAGAATAACCACTGTGTAACTCATGAATATAAACTTTAAACCTACTTGATTTCCAATTTAAACAGTACAGAGGATGCACGCTGGTACAGATAAGAACTGGAAGAACAGGGAATCCAGGACAGATATACTCCTCAGGACCAATAACAAGAGTATCAATACCAGGAGGGTAAGGGGAAGATTTAGTAGAAAGGGGGAACCAATCACAAGGATCTACATATAACCCCCTCCCTGGGGATAGACAACAGAAAAGTGGGTGAAGGGAGACATTGGAGAGTACAAGATATGACAAAATAATAATAATAATTTATAAATTATCAAGGGTTTGAAAGGACTTGAAAAAAAAAAGAAAGGACTTGAAAAAAATTATCAAGGGTTTGGGAGGGAGGGGGACGGAGAGGGAGGGGAAAAATGAGGGCTCAAGTAGAAAGAAAATGTTTCGAGAATGAAGATGACAACAAATGTAGGATAGGCTTGACACGATGGATGTATGGATTGTGATAAGAGCTGTATGAGCCCCCAATAAAGTGATTAAAAAAATTAAACGGTAAAACTATAGTATGCCTTTATTTTCCCAAAGGAGCCAAAATACTATTACAAACTAATTTGAATTCAATTCTATTGGCTTAAAAAAGAAAAATCTCCTCTTGAAAATAAAATTGTGTTTTACCAAGGCATTCCTGCTTATAGAATAGTGTCCTTTATCAGATAGGATTTGGGGACGCTGGGAGAATGCCATGCATTTTTTAAGTTCTTGCTGGCCACCAACCAAAGTACTACTTCTCAATGTAATTGTTTACATACATTAAGCCAGAGGTAGACTCCAAAGCCAGTCAATTTCAACTGATGAACCAAACCAAAGCTCACTGTCAGCAAGTAGATTCTGACTCATAATGATCCTAAAGTACAGGAGAGAACTGCCACTGTGGGATTCTGAAGCTATGAATCTTTAAGCCTCATCTTTCTCCTAAGGAGCAGCTGGTGGGTTTGAACTGCCAACACTGGGCTTAGTGGTCCAATGGCTGACCCACAGTGCCACTGAGTTTCCTTAAAAGCAGAATAGACAGGTATGAAGCCAGACTGATCCTGTGATGATGTAACCTTCTTCCAGACAATAGCATCCTCATTTGCAATCAGTAAGGTATCAGATATGGCTAACAGATCCTGACAAATGGCCACTGAAATCTGAAAACACCGACATGCCTAAGAGAACAGCAAACTAATAAGAGGATTTCAAAGAGTTCGTGGAAATATGGGATTAAAAGATAATAGAATTTCCCATAGACTTTCTGAAGTCTCCTCATAGTTCTACACAAAACATATTTGTTTGAGTTAGAATTGTATTACTTTAATTAAAATTATGTTTTTTAACTAAAAGTACAAAATGACAACACACCAAATGCTTTGGGTGGTGGTTATATACAACTACAAAAAAATTTTTTCCCCATATTCTTATGTGGAAGATCTTACTGGAGGTCACAAAGAACAGGCTTTAAATTGTATATGTTGCATAATAGATCTCTGATCCCCAGTGAGTGATTTTACATTTCCCAGCTTCAGTTTCCTTGTTGAATTAAAAAAAAAAAAAAGAGGAGGGGAGGGTCCTGGAATCTCAGATATATAATCAACAAAATACTGAAAGACATTCTATCAAACTGAAATGCATTCAATACACAGGAGCAAAAGAGAAGGGGTGGGGGTGGGAAAGACCTTTAAAAGAAAGAAAAGGAAGCAACAGATGCAAAATTAAGTTCATTGAGTCTGTAAGGCCTGAGTCACTTCAAGTCTTAACCATTTTAAAAGTAAAAACCCTCAAGTATTTAACACTGACCTTTTGTGAGTGCATGAACTTAAAAAGCAATCAACAAAAAGAATTTAAGTTTGTCTGTAAACAAGAGCTTTCCTCCAAACCAGTGACGTGTCTGTCAGCTTCCATATGAAGACAAGCAACACAGAGCAAGAACCTGAACACTCCATTCTTAGCGATTCCCATCGTGGGCCCTCCACCACACATTGCTGAGGTCTCCTGGTTAAGTGGGTCACTCTTGAACTGAGCTGAGCTGAAGAGCACCCGCCTACCTAAAAGCAGTACAGCTCGCTCACGCGCACACACACACACACACACACACACACACACACACACACACACACACACCTCTCTAAGCTAAATGGTTTGAAAAAAATTGCAAACCAACCACGAAACAAAAAAAGTTACAAGTAGAAGGCACTTTCTTCCTGACCTATTTAAGATAAGAGCGAAAAGGTAGGGTCCAAGTCCACAGGCACCGAATTACTGAGGTAACATGTTGTAAAGAAAGCAACTGCATTCACCCCTTTGGCTGATTTATGCTGCAATTTAAAGGCCCCTGGAATGCTGGTCATATCCAATGCTATTTGCTATCCTGGCATTAACCCTTTACGGGATCACTCTTTTCCAGACCCTACAGCATTGTTTTACAAACACAACCATTGATTGCAAGGAAGAGGCAGAGTTAAGAATACCTGAACAAAAACCAGAGGGTGCATCAGACTAGAGGTGACTGTACTGTACATTGAGGGTCTGCCCTCTGGTAAAATGCCAGCCTGGCCACAGAGGCCACGTGCCAGCCTGGCCACGTCTAATGTCAGTCACAGTTCCAAAACGGGCATCATTTTTCCACTGCTGTCAGCAGACAATAATAATAATTAAAAAAAAAACATTTTAAAGCTGTTAGGCTGTAATACCAACAATGGCACTATCATTTGATTATTCCCAGTCAGCCACTGGCTCTGGGAAATGGAGAGATTTCTCCCAATTTGTCTCTCCCAAATATATGCCAAACTTAGCTGCTTGCTACACATGGTAAATGACTACATTTGGAGGTCAACAAAAGTAGGTCAGAGGTTCTGTTAGGCAGCTTAGCCTAGGGAATTGGGAAGTCCATTTACGCATGCCCAGAGAGCCAGCAAAGGACAAAGCTGGATTTCCCCGCCAGTGGGCGCGGAGATGGGTATTACACCTGGAGCAGCCCACCTGGGCCAGGTGACTGCAATTCAGCCAATGGGATCAACCTGGGGTCGTTCACCATGCCTCCCCTGGGAACCCTTGAAAAGGCAGGGACCAGAAGGGAGAGGGGCTTGTCTTGCTTGGGCAGTCTGGTCGTCTTCGTGGGAGGGGAGAGATCCTTGCGTGTCCCGGAGCAGTCTCTGCCAGGCCGCATGGTCAAAGGAATCCTATGGGTGCCGCGTAAAACCTGATGCTTCTTTAACTCTCATTAAATTCACTTGGATCACGAGCCTGGCTTCGGTGTGAAATCTTTCTCGTGCGGAGCCAAGGACCGAGGCTGAAATCTAGTCCCGGAGAGAGAGACCTAACATATGGTACCATGACTCGGATGTACAACACCGTGTGTAACTGAGGAGTTCAGGCTGAAGTGCTCCGGCAATGTCTGGGAGATGGATGGCTCCTCGAGGCGACCCATGAAGACATCAGTAACGGAATCCCGAACCCCTCTCCTCCTTTTGGTGTTGGGGATTTTACGTCTGTCTCTCTGTGCTAGCCTTCTTGGGAGTTTGCATGTCTTCCCCAGGCTGCATTGCTGGGAGGGGGCTGGGACTCTGTGTGCAGAAGGCCGTTCCCCAAGCCTCTTTGCATCTCAATTGCCCCATGCTGATCTCCCTCTAGGCCGCAAGTGGCAGCCGCCATTTTCCGGACCACGTGAGTAGCGGGGCCATGGCAACATGGTGCCGCCTGGTGTCCGCCATATTTGCTACGGGTCAGCGGAGCACGTGACCCTGCCAGATGGTGTCCACCGCTCCAACCCCATTGGGGGGGGGGGGGCGGTGCCTGGTTAGCTAGCTCCTCCGGTTCCGGGAGCTAGCCCCTGCTCTAGTCCCGGATCCCAATGTTCCCCTTTCCCCCCTTTTCCCTTCTAGCTTCCCCTGGTCTTCCAAACGTGCTGCGTTGGTGTTCTGCCTGTGTGGGTTTGCTCCTTAATACCGGCTGGTCTTCCGTTGCCCAGGCCTCGGCCCAAGGCATTTGGAAGCCAGGCCCGAGTAACTGCTGTTAACGTTCACCTTCCAGTGATGCTGCCTCTGGCACTTTCTGGAAAAGCTCTTAATACGGCTCCACCCCCAGGATGCTCCAGCCAGAGATCCCGAATCTTTAGAGGTTCCCGAGCTGCCAGAGAGACGTCCCCTTTCCCTTCAGAGATTTGGAAGTCTGCTTCTGCCAGCAGGCGTCTCTGAAGGCCGGGGTGCCACACCATGCAGTGGCCCTCAGAGTTTGGAATCTGGAAAGCGGTCAGACCAGAATGTCGTGACTGGTCTCTGACTCCTCCCTTGGGCTGGGGCACCTGCCTGAGGCCTCAGATTCACGACACTACGGACGTGGGCGCTGAATCTGCGATTACCCAACCTCGAGGCATCGAGCTCTTGGTAATCTTCGTGTATTTGCTTTCCAGATGGGACAGACCAGCTCGATACCGATACCCAGGGATTGCCCCCTAGGATACATCCTGGTCAATTGGAAAAGTGGTGGGAGATGCCGTATATTAGAGCATTCTTCCTTTTAAGGAAGAACAGGGATCTCTGTGCCCAGTGCACCCAGAACCCCCTGAGGGACCCTGGACCAGAGGGAAACTGTTGCTTCAACCCTGAAGCAGCCCAGAGTATTCTACCTGTAGTAGAGGCAGCGAGGGAACATGGTCCCCAAGCAATTTACAAAACCTCCTCAGACGCCATGCGTCCATTGTAAGCAGACTGGCCACTGGGCTGGTCTCTGTCCTAAGGCCCAAAACCTGGAGGGGAGGACAACGAAGGAGGAGGATTGAAGGCACCCGGTCCAGATGGCCCAGCAGCATAAGATAGCTGACACTGGTCTGGAACCTAGGGTGAGCATTGGCGTAGCGGGAAGGTTAGTGGACTTTCTTATGGATACGGGGCCACCTTCTCTGTCCTTATTTCCTTCCCTGGACCCCTGACACCCTGCACCTGCTCTATCCGGGGAGTGTCAGGAAGACCTGCAGTTAAACATTTTACTAAGCCTCTCAGATGTCTTTGGGATAACTTCTATTTTTCCTCATAGCTTCCTAGTGATACCTGAATGTCCAGCTCCTCTCATAGGCCGAGACCTGCTGTCCAAACTGCACACCTGCAGTTATCGGGCCTGATCCAGGTCTCTCTATAGCTTCCAGGTGTTCCTCACAGTGGAGGAGCCTCAGATTCCCCCACAGGAACTGTGGGAGCAGACAATACTCCTGTGAGCCACTGGATGGTCTGAGGATGATATTTCATCAACCACCCCAGAACAGATGAGTCTACCTCAAACCCCTCACAGCCTTTAGGCCAGTGAATACCTCCCCTCTGTTCCTGTGTTTACAATGACCAAAGTCTGTGACACTGACCTAACTTCAAGGGCACTGCCACCTTACAATCTTACCCATGTCTCACTTAAGCTGTTTACCTGTTGTTTGTTTTCTAGTTCTCAGGTTACAAAGGCCTCTAAACCCAGTGTGCCAGCTCCAGGACCACCGCCTCCGAAAAACCCACCTCGACCTTATCTGTCCTGGGCTTTTAATGGACAACCCCTTCTAACAGAGTAGGAAGGGTATGGACCCAAAACCCCACTACGCCCCTTTGTCAGCAGGAAGCAGCTAGAGATGTCATCGTCCAGTACCCCCAAATATTTGGATCCCTATCTCTTCAGGGGGGAATGTTAGGCAGCTTAGCCTAGGGAATTGGGAGGTCCATTTACGCGTGCCCAGGAGAGCCAGAAAAGGACAAAGCTGGATTTTCCTGCCGGTGGGCGCGGAGATGGGTGTTACACCTGGAGCAGCCCACCTGGGCCAGGTGACTGCAATTCAGCCAATGGGATCAACCTGGGGTCGTTCACCACGCCTCCCCTGGGAACCCTTGAAAAGGCAGGGACCAGAAGGGAGAGGGGCTTGTCTTGCTTGGGCAGTCTAGTCGTCTTCCTGGGAGGAGAGAGATCTTTGCGTGACCCGGGGCAGTCTCTGCCAGGCCACATGGTCAAAGGAATCCTATGGGTGCCGCGTAAAACCTGAAACTTTTTAAAACTCTCATTAAATTCACTTGGATCACAAGCCCGGCTTTGGCGTGAAATCTTTCTCGCTCGGAGCCAAGGACCGAGGCTGAAATCTAGTCCAGGAGAGAGAGACTTAACAGTTACTCTCCCTAAGGACTATCAGCCATCTAGAGCAATCAGACTGTATAGTCTGTCCCACCCTAAGTAGGGCCCACTCCCTTCTGATAAGGATAGTAGCAGACAGTTTCCCCTGAAGAACCCAGGGAGGTGGAACCCACTCAAGGATGAACAAGGTGAAGCTGCCACACGGAGTCTAGTGTCTGCCCTCTTGTCCCATGCATACTCCTAGTCCCTCCCCTTCCTACATGTGTACACCCCTAGCTCATCCCCTTCCTGTTACACTTATGCCCACTGTTTATCCCCCTGTTGCTTGTATTGCCTATTATACAGCCCCTTCCTGTGACGTATGTCTACATGTAATTAGGAGGCATGCATGTCCCCAAAGATATGTAAGTCTTGGTTGGTAACAAATCACTCTGTCCTGCCCTCTCTGCCCGCTGTGTGTGGGCCTGACTGTTGAGACCATGGCCATCTAGGAGGTGAGCATACTAACATGGTCTGACTCCATATGACTCTGTTATAATCTTTATTTATCATCACTGTACGACTGCACCTACCGGACCCATGACGGTTTGTCAGGGGCTGGCTCCCCTGACAATTGGCCAAGAATCTGACCTCAGTTCCACAAACTGATACTGGACATTCACGACCATGAGTCACCAACTCTTTAACTAAAAAGGGGTGTTGGTGGTGCAATGGCTCGGTGCTCAGCTCCTAACCCACAGGTACCCCCAATTTGAGCCCACAGCTGTTCTGGAGGAGAGAGAGGAGGCAGGCTGCTTCTGTACTGATTTAAAACCTGGGAGACCTAAGGGGCAGTGTGTTTGTCCTTTGCAGTCATTGAATCAGAATAGGCTTGTTGACAGTGTACCTTTCTCTCTCTCTGGAAAGATAACAGCTGAGGATGTTAGGCATTCCATTTTCATCATGCACACACCCCATATGTGGAGCTTTTATTTTCATAAGCCAAAGAATGAGAGTAATGACAGAAAACATGCATTTATTTTGTATTACGGTTGTTTCTCTAGTGTTTAGAGTCTTGTTGAGTGAGTCATTCATCAAGTATTAATTGAGCCCTGATTAGTGTCTCAAGCAATATTCTAAGGTCTGGAGAATCTTTGATAAACTAAATAATCCTACCCTCATGAATATAGTATAGTTAACGGTCGTCCCAAGTAAAGGGCTATTTGAGTTGAATTAGAAGTGGTTTGTCGCCTGGGAATTTTGTTCAAGATAATTTATCTAATAACTCAGACCAAAGCTCTTTATCTTCTAATTAATAAAATTGTGCAAAGCCCTTTTGATGTACGGTACCCAATTTTGATGAATTTTAATTACGAAAAGGTTTCATCTGACTTGAGAGTAAGGAGATGCTGATTCCTTCCTTCTTTTACCGGCTGTTCAACAATGGAATTGAATGCTACGGCCCTGCATTGAAAAGAGTTCACAAAGAAACTCCCCTCCCCTAGTAACACCCCCCCAAAACTTTGGCATCTTCAGGGATCATGTTGAAGTAAATGGAAAATGAAGGGAACATAAGGAAATCGAAAGGAGGTGGTCCAGTCCCGTTTTATGTGTCAGAGAAGGCCTTCTTGAGGACTACCCAGGCAGAATGAATCTGAACCTGGCCAAGGAAGGGCAGAAGGTGGGAGAGAATAGCATACACAAACAGTGAACATACATTCACTCAACAACCAGAGCTGAAGATGACTGGCATTTAAGTCTAAAGAGCCGGGTTGGATATTATGGAGATAAAGGCCAAAATAAGTAATAAAATAACACAAGCTGATGCCGACTTATAGAGACCTGACAGCTCTACCCTATAGAACTGGGGAGAACTGACCCTATACAGGGAAGCAAAATCAGAAAGGCTCTTACGGACCACGCTAAGAGACTGTTGAGTTGTTATCTGTCTGAAGAACAGTTGGCAGGCCCTGACACATGCCAGCCTATTCCACACGATGGTCAAATGTTCCACATAGGAGAGTGTGAGGCAAGTCGGGTGCCTTGAGAAAACTGCATTCACTCTTACCTGTGAGCATGGGCATTATGCAAAGTGTCATATTTCCTCCTTTGTTTTGGGTGCCTATCATGCTCCTCCCTTCATGGGGCCAGCACGAGGATGCAATAGTGCCAGTTCTAAGCAAACAACCATGCGTGTTTGCCACAAACAAGACAGAACTTGTCAAGGAAAGCGCCGAATTCATTTGGAAGCCACTTCTGAAGTTGTAAGAGAGATGGGAGTGACAAGGACAGCCTAGTGTGCACTTGAGTTCCCAAGATTTTATAATCAGGACTCAAAGGCAATGCGAGTCTTGCTTTATGCCAAAGATTTACTGAAGAAAACTCATGCATACGCTCGTGATAGGAAATGCTTAAGAGACACTAAACTGGAAAACCGCGAACAGTGTTAGTTGAATGTCTGACAAACACAATGAATGTTACTGAGTTGTACCGTGAAGAGCATGAAATGAAAAATGCCATTAAACTCACACACACTCTTTAACCACTGCTGTGAAGAAAACAAACACACACAAATACCCTAAATCATATTTTAAAGGTACTTGAGGCTCTTTCCTACCTAGAAAAGTAGATGATTTGTAAAGATCGAGTCTTGCTTGTTATCTTGGTTCTCAAGCAAAGCATGTCTGCACTCGTAGCTCTCTCTCCTCGCCACCTGAAATGCTATCGCCCAGTGTCATCTGCTGAAGAACACCTCCCTGACACCCTTTTCCCTAGTTCCCTCCACAGCGGTTGAGTCTAGTTAGGGGTGGCCATGAGATGGAGTTGTGAGCAGCAGCATTTCAAAACAGAATGACTTAGCTGGCAAGTCCCTTGGTAGCTGTACATGTTCCAGCCCACTCCCAGATGGGATGCCTGGCCCCGGGCATCTCTTGAGCCAGATGTAACACTCAGGCAAAGTTGAAGGGAACTTGGATTCTCAATAGCGCCTTGAGCTGCCTTACCAATGCTGGAATCTGCGCCCCAGACTTCTGCTGAGATAAAAACAAAAGACCAAACCCACTCCTATTTCAGGCTCTCTCTGCCGATTCTCCTGGTACCTCTGGCCCTTGAGTTCTTCATGCATACACTGCGCTTCTCTCACGCTTCTCTGAGGACAGCAGGCAGAGGGCTGTCGCTACCGACAGATATGTGGAATCCGGTGGCAATCTAATAACATGGGCGAGCCAGCCGTTGCCTCCCAAACATAAGTAGTTGTGTGGCCACACTTGTGTAGCCTCATTCTATGAACACTCCGAGCTGCTTGATCTATGGGAGTCGCATCACTGTCATAAGACAAAAGGGGACAAAAGAAAAGAACAGTCTGACAACCACAAAACTCCCCGCTCCTTTGCTGCGCTGCTTTGGGCCCTAAGGGTTTTTCCGAATAGCTCAGCTCCCTTGGCCAAGTATTAAACACAACTGCGTCTGTGATGCTAGAGCAGAAAAAAACAAAACACAGAAGCTCAAAGGATCGTAACTTTCCAGAAAAATAGAAGGATATACGGTTTAGGAACAACCGTAGGCAAACGAAAGAAGGGGACGCACACAGATCGATCAAAGGAGGCAGCACCACTGACGGGGGGTGTGGGTGGGGGAGGGGGTGTTCACGTGGCTTGAACACTGCGACAGTTTTGCTCAGTCAGCGGCAACACCTGACGGGGGTTGGGGGTGAGAGGAGCACCCACCTTTTCATACACCATATTAGGATATCAAAGGCAGAAAGTTTATGTTTGCGCAGGTGTGTGTGTGCCTCCTAAGGCATACAGTGGTGCCTCTACATTTCTGTCCATGGAGATAGTATTTAATAAGCTTTAACAAAGAGCGAGAGAGACATACCCCACTGCTCTTTAGAAGCTCTGGCTGTACTCTGGGCTCTTTTGTGTCCTTGTTTGTGGGTAATAGAACTTTTTCTTTAGTTAAGGAAGTCCCCCAAACTGTAATTCTTGTGTTATGTATATGGTCTACACCCTGGGCACGAAGCATGTATGAACTATCTGCCACGGTGTGTTTCAAATTCCTGCCCACCATTGGCTACTATGCACTATGATTCTAATTTGCATATGGAAATAATCTTACAGAGAGATGGAGCCAATGGCAGATGAAAACCAAACTGGGTGCCCTGAGTCAATGCAGACTCATAGCGACCCTCTGTGGGTTTCTGAGACAGTAACTGTTTATGAGGGTAGAAAGCCCTATCTTTCTCCCATGGAGCTGTTGGTGGTTTTGAACTGCTGACCATGCTGATTGCAGCACAAGGCGCAACCGCCACACTGACCAGGGCTCCAATAGTCATGGGAAATTTTAGTAAAGCGTTTTGGATGCCTGCATCTAGAGTTGTGTACAGATTGAGAAACCCTGGTGGTGCAGCGGTTGAGTACTCAGCTGTTGGCCCAAAGGTTCAGAGAAGACAGGGCAGCCTACTTCGGTAAAGATGTACGGCTTTGGGAATCCTGGGGGGGGGGGGGGGAGGGAGATGGTGTTACTTCTAATCTGTCCCATAGGCTCGCTATTGAGTCAGTATTGACTGTCTGGCAATAGATTTGTGTGAACTCTCTTCACTGCTATCAAATAGATGCCAAGTCATAGCCACCCGAAAGGATGATGTAGAACGGTCTCCATGGGTTTCCAAGCTGTTAACTCTCTATGGGAGTAGAGAGCCCCCACTTCCTCCCTAGGAGCGATCAGTGGTCTAAATGGTGACCCTGCAGTTAGCAGCCCAAAGCATCCCCACTACATGCCACCAGAATTACTCAACTTGTTTCTTTCTATGGGTGCCAAGATTCCCAAGTTTGCAGTCCATTTCATGGGAGTTCACTTACTCTTGCCTCTAGAAATCTATACTGTCTCTTGCAAGCACATGCATTTTTAGAACTGTCAGCCATAAATCTAAGTTACAAGAGGATGTGTGAATAATAATAACCAAGGACTGGGGATAGTTTATTTATATTCAAAAATAGTTATGAAAGACTGGTACTCATTGACCCCCCTTGGGGGTCATATTTTTTAAAAGTTCTGGTTGGTTCTCTAAGTCCCAGCCTAGGACGACAGGTAGAAAGGTAGGACATATTGGGCTGAACTGTTCTGTATGTTGAGATGCAGCACGATCGGCTCATCTCCTAGGGAAATAAATAATCAAAACACAACAATGTGAAAGAGACCCTTCCCCTTCGCTCTTTGGGGGCAGGAGGAAATTCTCCTGCAGAAAGAATCCATTTTAAAGAGCAGTAGAACATAGAACAGCTAGAGAAGAAAGGGGAGGGCGTGTGTGTGAGGTTTCCGGCAGGAGAGATGGTGGGTGCAAACCCCTCGGGGAGGTGGCAGTGGAGATCTGAAGGAGAAGCTTGGAATGGGTAGGGTAAGGTGTCCTGGTGGTGCAGTGGGTTAAGCGTTTGACCATTAACCCAATGGCCAGCAGTTGAAACCCACTAGGCCACTCCCCTGAGGAGAACAATGGGACAGTCAGCTTCTGTACAGATTTACAACCTGGGACACACTGTGAAGCAGGTTTCCTCTGTCCTTGAGGGCTGTCATGAGGCCAATTAGGGCATCCAATTAGTTAATGAGGGAGGAGAATTATAAATAAAAGACTGAATCCTAAATAGGATTTTATGCCTGCCTGGGGTTCTTGGATGGCACAGAGAGTTAAGCATTTCACTATTAGCCAGAATAGATTTGCTGTTCAAACCAACCCAGAGGCCTAGTCATCTGGTCCCCAAAAGGTCACAGGCTTGAAAACCCACTGAGCAAATGGACTCCACAAGAGTCAGAATCAATGCCTGGCAACTACAATAACCACCTGTTTGCTTTAGAGCCCTGGGTGGGGCAAGCAGTTTGTGATGGCAACTAGCCTCAAGGTTAGCTCATCTAACACACGCAATGAGCACCACAGAACAAGGAAAGGCCTAGTGATCTACTTGCGTAAAGTCAACAGCCCCAAACCCTAAAGAACAGATCTAGTCTGTAACACACAGTGTTGCTGAGAACTGGAATCTAGTCAACAGCAATAGGTATTCAAGGATGGGAACAACTGTCAATTTGGAACTGTATCCTGAAGGGTTCAAAAACTCACTTGAGCTGGTGGAGGAGGGGCTGGAGGATAAACAGAGAAGCCACTTGACTGGGATTCTCACCAAGGGAAGACGCCTATGGGGCAGTCAAAGAGGTGAATAGTTTTGAGCTAGGAGCCGTGGTCATATAGAGGTTCTGCGTTGGGCTGTGATCTGCAATGGATCACAAGTTGGCAGTTGGAAACCACTAGCGCCCAGGGTAGAAAGACAGGGCTTTCTACCTCTGTGAACAGTGACAGCCTCAGCTCAGAAACCCACAGGAGGTTGTTTTCAGTCAGCATGGGCTCTGTGGCAGTTGAGCTCGGAGTTGGGAACAGCCAGTCCTGTTGCCAGGAGAAACCAGTCCCAGGAAAAGGACAGTATGTTTGGTCACATAGAGGGGCAGTGAAAAAGAGGAAGGCCTTCAACAAGATGGACTGATTCCGTGGCTGCAACGATGGATTCAAGCATAGGAACTAGTGTGAGGAGCGCGCAGGACCTCATTCTGTTGTTCACGGGGTCGCTCTGGGTTGGAAGTGACTAGCTGCCAGTCAACAACAGTACGGCCACAATAAGCTGTCAGAGCATGCATTCCCTGTGCTTAGTGAAATGGATTCAACACAAAATTGAACTTAGTCGTGGAGTTAATGTGGGGAGAGGGTTAGATGACGGTTTGGGGGCTTCTGGCTCATCTGCTATTAGCTTGGAGGACAAGGAACAGGAGTGGTAGTAAGTACCGCCGATTGAGAAGGGCTAATAGGAATGTAGGGCTCAGAGGTAGAGATGGGGAGAAAAATCTATGCAGGCAGGAGACTTGGAAATATCTAGCTGAAAGTATCTTTTGGATGTCAAGGTCACCCAGAATAGTCTGTAGGCCAAAGTGGAGCTTGTAATGTGCAGAGAAGAAGGAGAAGGAGCAGCCAAAAGGTAAGTGGAAAAACGAGGAGGATCCTTCACTTGAAGAAAGGGTCCAGGGTCAAAGAGCAAGGAAGTCAGAGAAGGGCTGATAAGGACTGCTCCATTGTGGCCCACAGCAGCCGAATCAGCACCTCTGCAAATAGCGATCCATTTCTTCAACAAATATTTACTGAAGGCCTCTGGGCGCCAGGTGCTGTGCAGATAAACCTTAGACTCCAAGGACAGCCTCCCCTGAGTTATCCTAACAAAAACACTTTCCTGGTCCCTTTGGGCGGGGTGTGCTACACGGCATAAGAAGCACACTCCCACCACACCTCGCCCCCCCCCCCCCCCCCCCGGCTTATCTAACATTGTATGTTGAATCAGACAGACACACACTCGGGGGCTGAGTTTGCAAGCAACGCCCTTAGACAAAAGGGGAAAGCAAGGTGAGCAGATGCTTTGGGGAGCATGGGCTTGGAGAATTACAGCAACTGGAGAGGATAGTGGCAAAGGCAAGAAAAGGTGCTGGTCGCAGGGCTGTCCTGTCCTGCGTTGTTCTTAATTTTCTGCTTAAACCTTTACTGAACTGCTGATTCTGTTGGGGTAGCAAAGTCCTAGGCTAAGGAGAAGAATGGATACACTCAAGCAGCAGGAAAAGGTCTTTCCTGATATATCCTTTTATTGTCAGAAGACACGAAGACGCTAAACTGGCTGAGTGAAATTCAACGTGACTGCAGCTATGAGCACAGCTTACAGAAAGACCTCATGTCTCAGCGATTTAGCTGAGTAACAGCGATATGTCCACTTTTAAAATTAATTACTTGGAAACGTAAACTTTAAATTGGGTGGGTTCAGGGATTAAAAAGCCCTTACATAGTTTCCAGAAAAGCTGACTGCCCAACAGCATCCCTAACATCGACATAGGGTAAAATCCTTGATGGTTTCATTTTCCTGTTTCGTAGCTCAACGCAGATGCATTGAGCTCTGGAAGATTGACTAAAGACATCCAAGTGGTCAATAATCATATGAAGATATGTTCTTGTTCATTAGCCCAAAAAACCCAAGGAGATTCCACCTCACACCAAAACTCTTTGCAAAATTGAAAACACAAAAACCAGAACGTGATAAAAGCTTTGGAGGACATGGAGAGACTGGATGCTCATGCTCTGCTGGTGGGACTGCGGAACTGCACAGCCCCCATGGAAAGCACATCCTTAAATAGAAACAAAGACAAACCCCTTATTATCCTGCAATCTCTCTACTGGCTATTTAGCCTAAAGAAAGAAAGAATAAACCATGAGCAAACATAGCACACCATGTTACTGCAACAAAAAGATGGAAGCAAACACAAAACCCAGGGAAGGTTATGCAGGGATGGTTGGATAAACAAAGTCTGGTGCATATGCACAATGGACTAGTGTGTATACATAAAAAGAACACCTCATGCCATGGGCAAAGTTGGTGAGCATTATGCTCAGCAAAGTTCATCCATCTCATAAAGATAAATATGAAATTAGAATAATAATACATATTTCATTATACTATTATTGATAAGGAAGAATGGTTTTGTTTTTAAGGAAGAATTTTATTAACGGTTTTCCCCACAAAGGAAAGGATTTTGGAAACTATGACGAGGAGAGGGGGAGGCTGAGAGGTAAGGGAGGAGGGTGGATAAGAAAGAAGAAAGCACCGGACACAGGTGGCGGGGACCCCGCCCCTCCTCTGGGGAGACGGGCTGTGCGACCGCATCCAACGAGTCTTTCTTCCTCAGCGGAGCAGTCCTCAAGCACAAAGGGGGAAAGATGAATTTTTTTTAATGTATTACATTCTGGCTGAAGACTACAAGTGTATAAAAAAGCTTCAGTCCTTGAGCTCATGAAGCCTTTGTTTTTACGGGAGAGAGAAATTAAAAAGTAACCCCAAGGAACCATAACAATGCCAATGTGGGTAAAAGTTAGGTACAAAAAGCCCCACAGCAAATGGGCCATGAGGGGCATGGCAGGAAAATTAAAATGCTTGAGAGGTGCAAAGAATATGGCTCATCGCATAACTGCTCTGTGGCTCTAATGCCACCAGCCTATTCCGTCCTTCAATATTCTATCATTGACATCTGCCGGGTGTTGGATATCCAGCCCCATTTTACTCATTTTCCTTTGTTTTTTGTGATACTCTGGTCTAGCCAGATTTGTGAGATTGAACTGGATCGGGGTGGGGATGGGGGGTTGGGGAATCATTCAGGAACTAGAGGAATGCTGTAACCTGGTTGAATAACCGTGAGACTGAGTCAACTCGATGACAACTGCTGTGTGTGTGTGTGTGTGTGTATGTGTGTGTGTGTGTGTGTGTGTGTGTGTATAGAAACTGGCCAAAGCAGGAACGGAGCCCTTGTGATATAGTGGCTAAGCTACGTGGTTAAGGGTTTGTGTTAGTCTGGATACTTTAGAGAAACAAATCCACAGAAACTCATGTATAGGAGAGAGTTTTATATAAAGGTTAAGTGCACATCAAGAAAACATCCCAACCCAGTGCTGCCCAAGCTCACAGGTCCAACATTAACCCATTAACCCATATGCCCAACACCAATCCACAAAGTCCTCCTCCATCTCACAAAAACAGATGCAATGATGCCGACTGCAGGAGGAAAGCTGAGTCAGTGAATGTGTAAGCATCTCAGCTCTAGCAGGGGCCTCCACACGGGAGCTCTAGCACCCAGGGCTGCATCGGGGTAGGTCCATGTGGCTTCTCCTCAGGGATGTCTTGCAGGAAGTGAGCCTTGCCACTTGAAGCAAGGAACTGGTTAAGGCAGCTGCACCCTGGTCCGACCATCAGAAAGCAAGAGACCTGAGAACTAGAAAGGCGAGGCTCATGGAGCCATTTATCTCTCCACCCTTCAATTAACCCCACATGCATTTATTGGCCAGGTTGGCACAATAAACTTAATCAGGGTTGCAGTTGGACTGCCATCTTCATGCGTGGCAATGTGAAGCCACCAGCACCTGTGCAGGAAAAAGGCTGGGCTTTCTAGTCCTGTAAACAGTTACAGTCTCAGAGACCCTCAGAAGGATCCCTATGAGTCAGCGCTGTCTGGATGGCAGTGAGTTTAGTTTTGGTCCAAAGCAGGAAGAGGATTCCAGTCTGCCAGGTGTGTGCGGAGTTTGAACATGACAATGTGGGAGATAGCACTGGGGAGAAAATCTGCACAGGGAAATTACTGGTTTTGAATTCTAGTCTAAAAATATCACATCTGTCCTTGAATTAACATTCGCCAATATACCTAGGCAATAGAACCTTGAAACTCCTTTATAATCTAGAAATGCAACAGAGTGAAGATGAGAGAATTACCTTGAGGATAAAAAGGTTATTAAAAATTGATCTGCAGACATCTTAACAATGAGGCTGCTTTAGGCTCATACCAAGGCCCAATAATACTTGTGATTTGGATGATTTATTTCAGAAAAAGTCAGCCATGAAAACCCTGTAGGTTGCAATTCTCTGATATGCATGAGGATGCCATGCGTCTGTGGCAACCGGTTGGTTTTGGTTTGGTACCAGAATCTTGAAGCTGATCTCTTTAATATTGCACCAACTCCACTAAGCAACTGCATGATCTCTACTGAGTGCTTCCAGCAATTGAAATAACATGCCCAGTTTGCACAACTAATATGTGGTGGAGTTCTAGATTCAACTCTGGCTCTACATGACTCCAGAGCCAAAGGTCAATACTCAGGTGACAAAAACCATAATGTAGTTGAACATCTGAAAAAGTGTCAGAAACACACAAAACAAAGTTTAATCAATAGTTATAATGTAGTAAGGTGATAGGTTAAGCAGGGAAAGTTACTCAACCAAAAAACAAAATGGGTGAGCTCAAGCATTAAGAAAAAGCCTTATGGGCAGGAAAAACAATCCCAAGGAGAAAACAATGGGACTAATGGTTCTGAGAAGGCATGGGAACGGAGGAGACGGGAGAAAGGGAGCAGGAGGCCAACAAACTCAGGGACAAGGGAAAAACAAGGGATTCAAAATCCACACTGAGGAAGATGTAGAATGCTTGGGGGATTTTGATCAATTGTAATGTAACAGAGAAATTACTGAGAACTAAATGAAGGGTGAACATGATATTAGGACAGGAGGAAAGTAAAAGAAAATAGAGGAAATGACTAGGAGGCAGAAGCTATATAGAGAGGTATAAATATAGACATATACATATGTAGATATATTAATATATAAGGATAGGGGTATTGGTTTATGTACATATATTTTTATATGTTAAAGTATTAAAGTAACAGACAGACTTTGGGCCTTTACTTAAGTCTTCCTTCAACATGAGAACACTTTGCTCTAATAACCTGGCATTCTGTGATGCTCACTTTCCTGACATAATCGCTAAAGACAAAATGGGTGTGCAAGCAAATGTGGTGAAGAAAGCTGATGGTGCCCAGCTATTATAAGATATAGCACCTGGGATCTTAAAGGTTTGAAGTTAAGAAGCACACCAGCCTGAGTGATCACGAAGTATTGACAGGATCAGGTATCAGGCATAAGAAGACCTAAAGTAAACACTGATGAGAACAAGGGTAGGTGGAATAGGTGGAGTGGAGACCCAAAGCCCATCTGTAGACAACTGTACATCCCCTCACAGAAGGGTCACACGGAAGGGATGATACAGCCAAGGTGCAATTTAGCACTAATAAAACACACAACATTCCTCAGGTTCTTTAATGCATCCTCCCCCCACCACCACCACTATCACGACCCCAGTTCTACCTCACAAATCCTGGTAGATCAGGGTACATGCATTGGTACATATAAGAGCCTTTGACATGTGGAAGCCACAGGATGGATAAACCCTTCAGAAACAGTAATGGGAATCACAACAGCATGAGAGTAGGAGGGGGAGCTGGAGAAAGGAGGAATCAATAGCAATGATGGATTTATAACCACCACCACCACCTGAAGGGGGGCAAACAACAGAAACATGGGTGAGGAGATATAGCAGATAGTGTAAGATATATATAACTTATCAAGGGCTCACAAGGGCCAAGAGGGTGGGGGAGGGAGGAAATAAAGAGGAACTGATAATAAGGGCACCAGTAAAAAGATGTTTTAAAAATTACGATGGCAATATACGTATAAGTTTGCTTGATATAATTGATTTATGTATTCTTATAATATCTGTAAGAGCCCCTAATAAAACTATTTTAAAAAAATGAAAGAGGAAAAAGATAGAAAAGGTCTTATCAAAGCACATTTATAGAGGTCTAAATACAGGCATCACATGTGTACATATATTTATACACGATGGGGAAATAGTTCTATGTACATATATTCATATGCTAAGTAGTAAAGTAGCAGATGGACATTGGGCCTCCACTCGATATTCCCTCAAGGCAAGAATACTTTGTTCTAATAACCCCGCATTCTGTGAGGCTCACCTTCCCAACACAATCAGTTGAAGAAAAAATGGGTACATAAGTAAATGTGGTGAAGAAAGCTGATGGTGCCTGGCTATCAAAGATATAGCATCTGGAGTCTTAAAGGCTTGAAGATAAACAAGCGGCCATCTAGCTCAGAAGCAACAAAGCCCACATGGAAGAAGCACACCAGCCTGTGTAACCACAAGCTGTCAATGAGATCAGGTATCAGACATCAAAGACCCAGAACAAAAAAAATCATATCAATGGGAATGAGGGGGAGTGTGGAGTGGAGACCCAAAGCCCATCTGTAGTCAATTGGACACCCTCTTACAGAAGGGTAACAAGGAAGGGACAAGCCAGTCAGGGTGCAGTATAGCACTGATGAAACATACAATTTTTTCCTTTGTTTTTTGAAATGCTTGCGCCCCGACCCTCGGCCCTGCTCACTGTCATGACCCCAATTCTACCTTACAAATCTGGCTAGACCAGTGTATATACACTGGTACAGATAAGAGTTCACAACACAGGGAATCCAGGACAGATAAACCCCCGAGGACCAATAATAAGAGTAGAGAGACCAGGAGGGTAAGAGGAAGGTGGGAGGAGAAAGGGGGAACCAATCACAATGACCTACATATAACCCCCTCCCAGGGGAGCAGACAACAGAAAAGTGGGTGGAGACAGCTGTCAGTGTAAGACATGAAAAAAATAATAATTTATAAGTTATCAAGGGTTCATGTGGGAGGGAGCGGGGGGAAATGAGCTCATACCAAGGGCTCAAGTAGAAAGAAAATGTTTTGAAAATGATAATGGCAACAAATATACAAATGTGCTTGACACAATGGATGAATGCACGGATATTAATAAGAGCTGTACGAGCCCCTAGTAAAAGGATATTTTTTAAAGAAAGGAAGGAAGGAAAGAAAGAAAGAAAGAAAGAAAGAAAGAAAGAAAGAAAGAAAGAGAGAAAGAAAGAAAGGTAGGTCTTTCTGGGATACTAATACTAGGCCAATAGAAGAACTGCAACCCATCACTCTCCCCCTCTCTTCTTTTCTTAAAATCAAGGTCAATCAAGGCAGCCTGGAGAGATAATGAAGGACGTTTCCTCTTCTCAGCACTGGTCTGATTCAGTGCCAGGTGCCACAGACAACTCAGATTGAGAGAATATTTTAAAAAATAAGGTCTATGGAGATTTGCCAAAGGGAACCATGAAGAGGCTGAGCATGATGTAGTATGAGATTTTCTAAAAGAATTGGCTCCAATTTTTACTAACAAAACATGACGAACTTTCAATTAAATGTTAAATCTTCAAGTCTAGCTGGAACATGAACTTAAGCTGGTGAGCGCGATGTTAATTCAATCAAAATACTATAACTGATTAAATGTAGGTTATTGGAAAAGATAAGCAGTAGTGATTCCTTATTCCACTATACGGCATAAAGTCCAGTGAATGGCTACACAAGTGTGAGGAACTTCTGAGAGGCCTGAGTAAGGAGTCTTCCTGGTTACAAAGGGAGGTGAAAGTCACCGGTTCCAAAAAGCATAGTTCACCAGGTTCTTATTTTTCTACCAATGGTGCGGGCCACACGAGTCTAGATACTTGAAATTCTAGCACTTTGTGCTCCATTTTCTAGATAAGTAGCATTTCCACTTCACTCTTTAGCTTATCATGAATGCCTTCAGATGCTTCCTCTAGCTTGCATTAAGTTAAGAAGAGGCATATGAATCTGTCTGCTTTAAAAATTTATGTTTAAGCCCAAATCATCTGAGTTTTTAAAAGGCCATGCTGACAGTTCATCTATGGAGAATTTCTACAATGAGAGATTTGTCTTCTTCAATAAATTATTCTCTCAAGTTGATTAAAATCTCTCATTTTTAAACATTGGAAATATGTAAGGCGTCTGTCTTCGGGCCAAAGGTAGAACTCATTATGTATTCAGTTGACAGACAAATACAATCACCTAAATTGGTAGGTATCAGCACCTTCTTCATGAAGGGCATTTAGAACTGGAGACAAAGTCGTGGCATATCACTGAGTATTTTGCTTATTCACCCAGAATAACTAATTCTATAGGATCTACCAAAATCCAGGAGAAAGCACAAACACCAACCCATCACCATGAAGTCGATTCTGGCTCACAGCCAAGTCTACAGGGCAGAATTGATTTGCTCATAAGGTTTCCAAGGCTGTCCATCTTACAGAAAAACAGTGCTGTATTTTTTTCTTAGTGGGTTTAAATCAACAACCTTTGGGTTCTTAGGTGGGAAACTTATTCCATCTGTATGCTGAGCAAATCATCATAGAATCTGGATTATATGGAGAAGAATGGGGCATCGGGATTGGAGAAAAGTGTATTAACAACCTGCAGTATGTAGGTGATACAGCCTCACCTGCTGAAAGTGAGGAGTTATTGAGGCACTTGCTAATGAAGATCAAGAATTATAGCCTTCGGTATGGATTGCAACTCAATGTAAAGAAAACCAAACTCCTCACAATAGACCAATAGGTAATGTGGTAGTTACATAATTTTGGGTCAACTTGATAAATACAATGAAGGGGTGGAGTTTAGCCTGTCCATCAGGTACCAGCCTGATGATGCCTCCTGGTGGGTATGACCTTCTCATGAGGATCTCGGGAACTTCCTCTCTTTCTCCCTGAATGTGGACCACATACTCTCTTTCTGCCCCACCTTCCTGTTCACAAGCCACATGGAACCACACAGATGGTAGCCAGAGCCCTGGAGATTTGTGCACCACCATTGGATCCACAGGACTTGCCACCTACCCTCCTGTGACCTTCCTGCATTTGGCATCATTGCATGTGCTGCGTGAGTCTAAAGAGGAATTTATGGACTAATATCGGACATATGGGCTCATATCGGACTTAAGGACTTGATCTGGACAGGACTGGGATGTTTTCTCAGTATATAATTGCTCTTTGATATAAAGTTCTTCTGTTTACTCAAAGACATTTGATGTTATGATTTAATTTCCAAAGCACTGCCACAGAGTAGGCTATGATCTGGTCTACATTGAAGTCGGTGTTGACATGTTAATGGCTTGAGACTCGGGCAATGTTCAGCCCTAACCACATACAACAACTGAACAGCATAACACCAACAGCTATTATTTGATAATGGCCCAGGACAACTTCCTCAGGTTGATAATCTAAATCAAGAAGTGCAAGTGGTGCATCTACTTTCCAGTACACAGCCAGGACTGAGCTGATGGATCAAGGTGAGATCTATGGGATGCATTAGCTCAGGCAATTGCTTCAACAGATGGTAGCATGGGAAAATTAAACACTTTCTGGAAGAATTATAATATTCTTCAGCGAAAATGAAACACTGCATTTTACTGGGAGGAGATTATGGGAAAATGCATACAAGGGATATGGAAACATATTGTTGAGTTATGCTCGACACATTTGAACAGGAGAAAATAATGGGAGAGATGCACCCTGAAAGCCCTATGTGGTAACTGTACTCTGTTCTAATAGGATTGCTGTGAGTGGGGATTAACTTGATGACAATGAGATTGATTTGGTTGGTTGGGTGGGTAAGGTTTATGGGTTGTTTTTTTTTTTTAGTAATTCACAAAAAGTTTTCACCAACATTACAAACATTTCTAGAAAACCCATTCTGAAACAATAACAAATTTTTCGAAGTGACATAATTGGCAATGGGGTCGCCAATGCTGAGAACTTTCTGCTAGTGAGCTTCACGGAGTCATCGCTTTTACTTCATTCATTTCAAAATAATATGACTGTGCACAATCACTGCATTATTATGAGATTATATCTCATATACCAGATGTTTTTCCACATAACATGTGCATGTCATTCTTATGAGATAAAAGTAGTACCAAGACTACAAATTAGAAAACCGAGGCTCAGAAAGTGACACCATTAAACAACTCAGTGCCCTGCCCTAGTGTGTCCGTTTGCAGTGCTGTGGTTGCTTGCACGCTGCTCGGAATATTGACTGCGGGATGGATCGCCAGAAACGCAAAGCTGTGTTGGGGGAAGCCCAGTCAGAAATCTCCTTAGAAGGGAGGAAGGTCAGGCTTCTCAGAAGCACCCAGTCCCTGGAGGAGGACCTCCTGTGTTTGGTAGAGAGTCTTCAAAGGCAGAGGAAGACCCTCAGTGAGCTGGATCGGCACAGTGGCTGCCAGCGTGGGCTGAAACACACTTACCACTGGGAGGATAACACAGTGCTTTTTCTGTTGTGCATGGGATCACTGGGAGTCGGAACCAGCTCAACAGGATCTGACAGCACTACTTAGAAGATCGACATAAATGTAAGTCTAGTTCTTTGCTCTAATCCACAGCTTCTGCTCAGGTCATTATAGAAATGCATAGAGCAATTATTCCTATTAATACCTACTGTCCCTAAAGAGCAGTGACCCACTTTGCTAATGCAACATCCTCTATAATTTCCACTGAGTGCTTCACTAGTGATTCACCAGTAACTTTTAATTTGGTCACTCACACCTAATAAAAAACACTTAAATGGCAAACTTCTCTTTCCTCGCGGCCTCCTGGCTGTGAGGCAAACTAACACAATGCTCGTGGGTTGTGCTACTTGTTTGACACACCTCATTCATTGCACAAATCTGTATCAGGCACCATTACCTGAAAGGTTCTAGGAGCCCTGCTGGTGGACTATAAGAGTTGGGTTGCTAACCACAAGGTCAGCAGTTTGATACGACCAGCCACCCCATGAGAGAAAGACTAGGTTTGCTTCTCCTATAAAGAAGTAGTCTCAGGAAACCCACAGAGGCAGTTCTTTCCAGTCCCATAGGGTCTCTATGAGCCCAAATCAATTTGATAACAGTGTGATTATGGAGCTGTTCTACTCTGCACACATGTGGTGGGAACTCTTTTGTGGCGAATCGGTTGGTTTTGAGTTTGGGGGAGTGGGCTTTACACTGCCATGCAGAGGTCCAGCCTCAGAACCCTCAGCGGCAGTTTGAGCCTGCCCTCCAGGGTCGCAACGGATCAGAATTGACTTGATGGCCGTGAGTTTGCTTTTCGGGTGTTGTTTTGTTTTGTTTTTATTTTACTCTCTTAAAGATCACTGTGGTCATTACAGAAAGAAATATTTGCAAGTTATTAGCATGATATTAGTATTCTATTAGTATAAAATAACCTGTAGTCCTATGACATTTTATAGAGGAAAAAGAAAGGCTCATTTAGGAGACTGGGTGCTCTCATTCACACCAGATGACTAACACAACGGTAGTTTAGCCCCAATTTTGTGTCTCTATTTCCCCGCTCCCAAATATCTACTTGCTGATCCTGCTTTTCCATACATCCGAACCAGCAACAAACCAAAATGTTTTTGCATAGCCTAGCCCCACACTCAAAGAGCGGGGAGCGGGGAGCGGGGAGCCGGGCAATGGTACGGTTACAAGCCTGAGATAGTCCTCACAACCCATCATTTATTATGGGTTGTCCATAGGGCGTGGGGTGGGTGGGGCAGGGGTTGTGATTCCAGACATGATGTTGGTCTCAAACACCCTTTGCATTTCAAAGCTGAACAGACTGAGACTGCAACGCTGGCAGTCAGACAACTTCCTATCAGGGAAGGCGACAGCGTGAGTGTGCCACTCGGCTACTGATCAAGTTCCTGCGCACTGGGGAGACGGCTCCTCAAATCATCACTTCTGAAATCAACCCTTATTCCCACTAACAGAAGGAATTTTGACATTCAGAAAGGAGAGTCCCTGTTCTTCAACTTGGCATTCCTGTTCCAATCCCAAGGGCGCCTTAGTGACCTCTGTGGGTTGCATGTTGGGCTGCTCCCAGCAATGTCAGCAGTGACCGCCTACCAGGTGCTCTGTGGGAGACTAGATTTTAATCTAGACTAGATTTAAAGGCTCGGAAACTCAGAAGGGGCAGTTCTACCCTGTCCGGGAAGGTCGCTAAGTTGTCGGGTTGGTCTGTTTTTCCCTTTTAATTCACACACGGCGTTGCTATTACATTGTCACATGGTCTTTCTGCTCTGCTAAGATTGGACTCTGAATGGGTTGAGATTTGGTGCTACAGAAGTAGCTACACTCACTGACCTGGAAAGGAGCTTCCCCCCTTTACTTTGGGAACCACAAACCTGGAGACCTTCATGCCCAGCAATACAATGCATCGTTTTGCACATGGTTTGAACTGTGAGGTGATATCCCTGAAAATATAATATTTTAAAAGGCACTTGTCATCAATGTCCCAGGAGCTTTCAGCTAATCAAACCCAATTATTTTTAAAACCCCAACAACGCAGCTTTGCTCATGCTGGTTTTATAGGTGAGGAAACAGGCTTGCGGGTTCAGTGACTCACGGTTTTAAAAAGCACAGGGACCCATGGTCACAGCGCCCTTACAGCGGGGTGAGGGGGGCCGGGGGGGCGGGGGGGACACACTTCCCGCTGTTTCCGAAGCCTGCGGTCAGCAGCATGAACTAGATTTCAGCTCCCAAGAGAAGTTTTCCTTCCCACCGAGGGCAAGGGCTCAAAAAGATTCCTGGACAAATCCCATCATCTTTTAATTCCACAAACTCTTGGCAAACAAAAACCAAGCTCATTGCCATCAAGTCCATTCTGCCTCGCAGTGGCCCTTCAGGGAGGAGGAGAACTGCCCCTGTACAATTCCGAGACTATCATGCTTTACGGGAGTTGAAAGCCCATTCTTTCTCCCGAGGACTGTTGGCTGGTGGTTTTGAACAAGTGACCTCAAAGGTTAACAGTCCAGAACATAACCTCTTCACCACCATGGTTGCTCACAAACTCTTGGAAACCCCTTGTCTATGTTTGAAGAACATTACTGGAATTTCCCATTTCAATTCTAGGTTAAAAAAAAAGAGGGGCGGGGAGAGGAGTGGAGAGGTGGAAAGTTCTTTGTTGTGGGATTATAAAGAAGCTTTTCCCAGCTTTGTTCCCCCAAGACATGCCAAACACCAGGGGCTTTTTGCTCACATATGGGGGGAGGTCAGAAGCTTAGAGACATCCTCCTGGAAGGCAGTCAGTCACAAGACTAAGGTAGGCCCAGCTCCCTGATGTTAAGGACAATGGGCTTACTTCTCCATAAGGCTTGCAGTCATGGATTTGGTTCCTGTAGGTGGAGTTTACACCCTCCCAATAATGGTGCCAGGGAACAGGTCAAACCAGCTCAGGCTCCATGACATCCAAAGTTAGGCTGCCATTCAGAAGCTAGGATCCGCCCATCTTGCCACATGTATACCCCCAATCCCTCCTCTTCCTATTGCGTGAATACCCCTAGACCACCCCCTCCCATTACTGTATTACCTATAGCACAGCCCCTTCCTGTGACGTATGTTTTCACCTGTAATTAGGGGGCTTGGCTTGCATGTCCCCAGGGAATATAAAAGCCTTGGTTAGCATTAAAAAAATCGCTCTGTCCACATGGACCACCAAGCGAGGCTGAGGTGAGCATTGCTACCATGAAATGTGTCTGACTCCATTATTTCTATCTCTCATGCTCTTTATGACTTTACTATAATCTTTACTTCTTATTGCTGTACAATTGCGCCTGCCAGACCCATGATGATGTGCTAGCGGCTGGATTCCCCTCGCACTTTGTCATAATGACGATTTCAAAAATTCTACTGGGCTGATATCAGGCCACACAGGACCTACATTTCCATGCCGTTCAGAAACTCAGACACACAGTCTTCACGGGCATACCACCATGTTCTAGGTGGTCTGAAGTGTGACTGCCAAGGCCACCTTGCAGAGGCAGCTCTGCCACCTGTCACCTACTTGCGTGATCACTGTACTGAAAGGACTTCATTCATTACATTCTGCCCTTCATTCTCTTTTACTAACATTCTGGGGCGATAGAAATCTGCCTGACCTGTTTAGCAAGATTTAACAGGGATCATTTTGATCCTATTCTAACAAGAATTTACAAACATGGCTTACATTCCTGAGTTAGAGATGCCTGATATATATCATCAATCCACATATTTAAGAAATTTTTGGACATATGCCTGCATGAATCAATTAATAACCAAGTTCACATCTCCAGTCATGTGAATGGATTCTCATTCTCTTGATCAGTGGTTCTCAACCTTCCCAAAGCTACAGCCCTTTCATACAGTTCTTCATGTTGTGGGGACCCCCAACCTCAAAATTATTTTCATTGCTACTTCATAAGTGTAATTTTGCTACTGTTATGAATCGGGTGACCCCTGTGAAAGGGTCATTCAACCCCCAAAGGGGTTGCGACCCACTGCTCTAGATAATCAAATCAATCCTTCTTCCCCCAGGAAGATCATGGCATTTCCTCACTCCGATGGACAGGTAGATGATATAATCACTGACTGCTAGTTAATTGTATGTCACAGCATTCAGTGTCCCTTGGCTGAGAGCTGAGTTGCTATATTCAATCTTACAACATACTGACTCCTCAAAAATCACTCATCTTTAAATGATGTTTTCCTTTTTGTAGATGTTATTACCTATATTGCTAGAACTTCTAAAACCACTGCTAGGACTTACTGACCATGCTCTTATACCCATTCCCCCCTTCTTCGTGTCTACCTTTTAAAAATTAATAGTCTAGGTGTGCTTATCAAGTACAGCCAGAATGTTCCTTACAAACAAGGATGATGAGGCTTTGTCTCACAAATTTTGGACATGTTAATCAGGAAATGATACCAAGCTTGGTAACACAGGTGAACAGAGAAAAAGTTAAGGGATGAGCCTCCAGTGGATTGGCTGACACACTGGCTACAACAATGAGCTTAAGTGTAACAATTGTGAAGGTGAATGGCAGAGGACTGAGCACTGTATGTGATGTTGTACATCAAGTCGCTGTGAGTCAGAGTAGATTCAAGAGCACCTTACAACCACTATCAAGTCAGTAGGAAATCGCACATGTCATCATGTTCTGGATTTAGAGTTTAATACAAAGCCAAACAGGCATCACAATCTTGCCCCAAAGATTTAATAAGGATTACTCTTCGAATAACAAAAATAAACACCTCATTCAACATCACTGGACGTGGCATATCTCATCAGTGAAGGTGGTCACCCAATCTAGACTCTAATGCTGGTCTTTTGTTTTGTTTTCAACTCAGTCTTTACAAAAGTTTAATCATTTGTAACAAGTCTTACTATGATTTCATTAGTTCAATTATTTTCTAATGACACTCCTGGATCTTAGGATAAGAATGTATGCTGTCATTTCATGGTTTGTATTTAAAGGAGAAACGGTAAAATGCATTAGTTTACATAGAAATAGCCCATATTAAAAAATGACTTACAGGGTGGTGCGGGGGTTACATGTTGGGCAGTTCAATCAAAACCACCAGCATCTCCCAGGGAGAAAGACTGAGCTTTCTACTCCTGTAAACAGTTGCTGCCTTGGAAACCCACAGGGGGTCGCTATGAGTCAGCATTGACTCCATGCAGAGGGTTTGGCTTTTAGTTCATCCGCAATCTGGTGACAGGACAAGAGCTTTGCAGTTCAAAAGGATGTGACAACCAGTATCATCAGCATGAGATAAGAAGATTATTTTAGATACTGGAAGCAGGAAAAAAAATCCCCTAGACCACTTTGATGCACCCTAAAATGTGAACAACACTGGATTACTAAGTTGAGTTTCCCATCAAGTAAATGTGAAAGAGACCCCCAAATCTTCTAGATAGTTTCCTTTTATGGGGTACTGACCCACCTGAACAACAATAAGAGACGCTGGAGCTGAGCTCACGGTCGAGGTAAATCTGTAGTGAAGGAGAATGAAGGCAGAGCAAGAACTGGTACTTCTTTCAGAAAGAATATCTGCACACAGGCTGTCTCTCACCTGGGAAGGCAAGTCTGAAACGCTTCTCATAAAATGTCTGAGCAAGCTTGCTTCAGGACAGGAGTCTATAGATTAATTGAAATATGACTTATAATGACTGTTTCCCAAATTGCTCCTGTATTAAAGCCCTTCTCATTTGCTATACTTGGGAGCAGTTTAGTAATTTTTCAGAGGTTGTTGCCTGACATCAAGAAATCTCTGTGCTTAAATTTTTTAGAGACTCAGTCTTCCTTTGACAAAAACATCAGCAGCAAAAACAAACATAAAATAAGTTGGTGTGTGGTCAATGAGTAGGCTTCATAACATAAGAGAAGTGTTCTTAAGAAAAATGAAAGTCGAGGTACAGCAAAAGCACTGAATTCATCCTACATGCGCTTTCTCTGGACACAAGAGATGCACAATCCATCAGTTTCCACTACAGCTGAAGCAACCGACAAATCTATGTAGCACCCTGCATTCTGGCTTCATCCCAATCAGTAATCTTTACGAAGTTACCATTACAAGAAATGGAGAGCCATAGGGAGTATTTATGAAATATTTTAGATACTGGAAAGGCTATCCGCCATTGTAAATCAATCAACCTGGTACAGTGCTTACAATATATTCATACAACGTAATAGTATGCTGGTGCTAAAGCTGGAGATATTTGCTATCTCCATCCCCAATTTCTGACAATGAACACGAACATTTTGTATTTCAGTCTCCTAGCAGATACTGAATAATCCTTGGTGTGCTGATGACCGACCGCATCAGTGTCCCAATGACTACTTAAACTTCCTCCTATGGCACCTTCTCTCAGTGAGTCTGCAGACAGGATTCTGATTCTAAAATGGCTTATGCCGAGATGGATGTAGTTAGGGTTTCTTTGTTTGGGAGTCACCAGCACCAACAAAAATACAAATCATCGTTAAACCTTCAAACTGACTCTTCTAACATTGAAGACTTGAACCAATTCTAAATGGAACAACTGTCGTCAATATGAAGATGTCTTCCAAGAAATACTTTGTTACAGATGGCATTGCCAGTATTTCAAGTAGTCTAATTTTAGATAAGAGGGCCCATTGACGATTGAAACTTTCCTCTCTTGTCAGTCAGCTCTGTGCTTCTGCTCTGCTTTGCACTCTCCTTCATTGCATAAGCTCTCAGAAGCAGTGTGTTAGAACCAACTTGAGAATCTGTTAAGGTTTGCCCCTCAACACGCTATAATGCAAGGGGTGCCAGGCCAGCTGCTAGAGGGATTAAGTGTGCTTCACGTGGAGAAAAATGGCCTCTTGAAGAACAAAGAGTAGAGGAAAGAAATAGACAATGAAACAACAAAAAACAGCCCCCTCAAAAAAATACAAACTCACTGCCATCAAAGTTGATCCTGATTCACAGCGAATCCCCAATGGTTTTCAAGAGTGTGAGTCTTTATGGGTTAGTAAGTGCTTAGTAAGCCAACACACACCTCAGTAAGTCACCAGGGTTCATTCCTACCTAGTTAACTCACCCAGCTCACAGTGACTTCATAGAACAGAGTAGGACTGCCCCTAATGGCTTTCCGAGATTGTAAATCTTTACAGCAGCGAACGACCCTTTCACATGGGTCGCCTAAGACCATAGGAAAACACATATACACATATTTCCGATGGTCTTAGGAAAGGAGACACCGCTCCTCTATCCATCTCTAGACGGGTCCACCACATGCAGATATGCCCACCTATGGGTACCCAGCATGAAAATTGTTACCCATGCTACATCATGCTTCAAGACATAGTTTCATTTATTTGTCATTAGAAATAAAAATTTCACAATATATAATTACATTCTGTTTTTGTGATTCATCACTAGACTTTCATTATTTTCAATTTGTGACAATGAAAATGCATCCTGCCTGTCAGATAGTCATAACAGTAGCAAAATGACAGTGATGAAGTAGCAACGAAAATAATTGTATGGTTGGGGGTCACCACCACATGATGAACTGTATGTGAGTTCCTCTGGAGCCAAGAAGAACATTCCTCTCTGGGACTGAATGTTAAAGGGAGCCTAAGAGCAGGCTGGAATGCTTGCTAGGTGACCACCTGGATCTACTTGTTGAGTGAAAGTGGGAGAAATGCAGCAATAAAGAGATGGGTTGAGTTTGGCCACTGACACCTGTGGACTTGGTTTACAGGAGAAAGAGGAGAAGACGAGAGCAGGTTGACTGGTCTAAAGTTCATGACCTAACACGAGGGGACCAGGCTTGTTGAGTATTGGTGAGAGCCCAGGGTCTAAAGGCAAGGCGACCAATGGACACCCTGTGGAGGCTGAGTGAGGAGGCCCACATTGAGTTGACCAGAGACCGACCAGATGGAGATTTTTGAGCCTGTGAACTGGTATATATTGTTGCTGACTTCGTGGATGGCCTGTCCGGATTTGACTTTGCTTATGGATACAAACTTCACAAGGTTCCAACTGGAATGAAGACTCTTCATGTCGAAAATATGATCGTCTCCTCAGAGCATTGGGTTGATGGATGTGGGCAGCATATAAATTATATACCCACAATTGGGGGGATAAAGGCATGAAGTGGTTGGCTTACAAATTTTCATAGGTTGGGGGCCATATTCACAGGATTATAGGATTAAGGTGTAACTTAATTGCAATTGTGAAGCTAAAGAATGATGTACAGGTGCCAATTTGGCAATGGGTGGATTGAGTTAGTTTATTGTGCCAACCTGGCTGATAAACACGTGGTGTTAATTGAATGGCAGAGAGATAAATGGCTCAGTGAGCCTCACCTTTCGAGTTTTCAGGTCTCTTGCTTTGTGATGGTCAGACGAGAGTTCACTTGCCTTAGCCAGTTCCCTGCTTCAGCTGACAGGGCTCACTTCCTGCAGGACATCCCAGAGGAATAGCCACATGGACCAACCCCGATGCAGCCCTGGGTGCTGGAGCAGCCGTGTGGAGACCCCTGCCAGCGCTGAGATGTTTACACATTCACAGACTCGGTTGTCCTCTTGCAGTCGGCATTGTTGAGTCTGTTTTGTGAGATGGAGGAGGACTTTGTGGATTGGTGTCGGACATATGGGTTAATTTTGGACTTGTGGGCTTGGGCAGCACTGGGTTGGGATGTTTTCTTGATGACACTTACCCTTTATATAAAACTCTCTCTTCTACATGAGTTTCTGTGGATTGGTTTCTCTAGAGTACCCAGACTGACACAGTATGAAAGGGTCTCAGCATTAGGAAGGTTGAGAATCACTGAGTTCCAGGATGAGAAAACCCCACATTCTTCTGAGGAACAGCTAGTTGTTTTAAACTGTAGACATGTGGTTAGCAGTCCCACACGTAAGCCATCCCCAGGGCTCCTTCCCTAGCCAACAAGGTGGCACAAGTACAGAGAGAAAGCCACTTTTAGTCAATCTCTTGGGGCCAAGCAAGCCTTCTTTCTCCAACACCTCTTTTTCCCAACCTTTACTATACAAAGTGAGAAACCTGAGATATCCAGGCAGAAGGGATCTAACCCAGCAACCTACTCAGGCTACTACTGATGGGAAGTAAATCATATTAGCATAATTTAAGTCATATAAATCTTAGAATCATGATATGTGAATTGAGATTCGGCTTCAATGTCTACCATCTATGGGATATTAGATGATTTTGGTATCTGCGCCTCTTTTCTCATCAGTAGCATGCTGTACATCAAATGTATCTTATGGATTCTTTTCTTAGTATTAAGTGAGAATATTTCTGAAAGTGCCAGAAATGGAGTAAACATTCATTTGATATGTAAAATAAAATAAAATAAAGAAAGCCATTGCCAAAATCAGCAACTTAGGACATCTGATTTGGTGCTGAAGAGGAGAACCAGAAGAGGTGAACTAGTCTATCCACATCTGTGTGGCCATAAAGCAAGCTGGAGGGGGCAGACAAAGACAAGCATTCGAGCCAGATGACAGTTTTTAGAATCAAATGGATTTGAGTTTGAACACTAACCAGACCCCTTTCTATGACTTAACAGGATCTGTCTCAATTTCTTTGTCCATTTCCTCCTAGGTATGTTGTGGGGTTTTTTTTTTTTTCTCAAAGAAGAATAATGAAGGAAAAGGTACTGAACAAGATGCTCAGCAAATATGTAAAATTCATCTTCTTCTATGGTTTATGAAAGAGAGAGAGTCCTGGTGGTGTAATGGGTTAAATGTTGTGCTGCTAACCTCAAGATCAGTGGTTCGAACCCACTAGGCACTCCAAGGGAGAAGGATGAGGGTTTCCATGCCCAATAGAGTTACTACAGTCTGGGAACCCCACAGGGGCAATTCTACCCTGTCCTACAGAGTCTCTGTGAGGTGGAATTAATGCAACAGAAATGAATTTGTTTGGGTTAATGTTTATGAAAAATTTTTGAAATATCTACTATTTCCTTGTTAAAAGGATCTTCCCAAGACTACATAGTCAGTCGACACTGTGAGCCTGGTGCCGGACAGGCAGTGTTCTGGTCCATTTCTAGAGCCACTCGAGAGCAATTGACAACTTGGAAGTCACTATTTAGAAAATCCTGATGTAGAAATATGTACATTAGAGATGCCATAAGAAATCACTACAGGGATCGATGCATCCTTTTGCAAAGGCCACGGCCTGCAGCTCCTACAGCATCCTCACTGGCTGAACCAGTCATCACCAAAATGGTAGCATGAATGAAACTTTAAAAAAGTTTTTGATTGCTATTGATACAATGAGTATCTGTAAGCACTTGGTAATTTCCATATTACTATGCATTACTACAACTTCACCGAGAAAAGAGGGCTAAAATTCTGCCAATAAACACCAGTTGCTAAAAGAGATGATTCATATACCACATACTTCAACTTTAGGAAGAGACTATTTTTTAAGTACCCTGATTGGTATTCTGAGATCTAAAACTGTTAAAAAATTTTTTAAGTAGAATGCTTAAATGATTAATTTTGACATTGAAATGATTTCAGTTCCTTTTTTAGTTCCACTCTTTAATCTTATTATTTAATGATAATACATACCAAAGGTTAAGAAATAAAAATATAATTTCTATTTTAAATAGAAGCTTGTTTAACAAGGCAAAGAAGTCCTAAGGCTTTCTTTTAGTGGTAAGATAAAAATTCTTAGAAAAAAAAATCTACAATGCAGAATAGATAGCTCTTTTGATGGATGCCAAGAGGAAACCAGTTTGCTAACAGCAATGGATGCTAGTTTTCTTCTTTTGTCAAAACTAAATATTACTATATTGTACTCTAGCACTAACACTTGTTTACTCAAAATAAAAAATGATTAAATCACTCAACAAATTCCTCATGACACAACTCATTCGCCCATCCACATAAGTTTATGTATTATTGTATAATTTTCTCTTAAATGACTTAATTTTTTAATATTCTTTTTCTTTGACTATTTTCAAGGACAATGCTTCTGGTTTGTGGTAATCCAAGATGTAGAAAGGCATAATAAAATCATAATCTTCATTCTGTCAAGAATGCTGTAGATGAGATAAGCACTTAATTGCATTTTTATACCTCCTAACTGCATCCCAACTAAATCTTTCTTGGAAGAAGTAAAGCCAGAGTGCTCTTTAGAGGCGAGAATGGTGTGGTAGTCACATACTTTCAAAACTGGGATGGGATATTGTCCTGATATACAATTACCTCTTGATATAAAACTCTTCCGTACACATGAGTGTCACTCAATTTGTCTCTCTAGTCAATCTAGCCTAATACAGATGGCAAGACTTTGTCTTACATACTTCGGATGTGTTGTCAGGAGAGCCCAGTCCCTGGAGAAGGACTTCACACTTGGCAAAGTGGAGGGGCAGTAAAGAGAGGAAGGCCATCAAGGAGATGGATGGACACAGTACTGGCTGCAACAATGGGCTCAGACACAGGTACAGTTGTGAGGATGGCGCAGGACCAAGCAGTTTTGTTCTGTTGCACATAGGGTTGCTAAAGGTTGGAAATGACTTGAGGAGCATCTAACAACTTTATCAGGAGCCCTGGTCGCATAGTAGTTAGGAACTGGGCTGCTACCAGCAAAGTCAGAAGTTCAAAACCACCAGCCACTCATCCGGAGACAGACAGAGCTTTCTTTCTACTCCTGTAAAGAGGTACAGTCTCTGAAACCCTGAAGACAGTTCTGCCCTGTCCTCTCGTGTCCAGTGAGAACTGAATCAGTGCCACCCAGCAAGGGACATTTTGAGGTCTTCTAATACTAATGTTGGGTTATGTTGGTGGTTGGTTAAGTGGTAGAATCCTCACCTTTCCTGCAGAAGACCCAAGTTTGATTCCTGGCCAATGCATCTCATGCACAGCCACTCTCTTGTGTCAAGAGAGGCATGTATGTCACCGTGATGCTGGTGATCTCCTTCTGATGAATCAGCCAGTGAAAACCCTAGGAATCAGAATAATTGGTCCTCGATAGTATCACGGAGGGGGGGGGGGGGGAACTGGGCAGTTTAGTTCCCTTGGCCAGGAGTCAACGAGCAGGAACAATAATTGCATTATTTTAATTCCATTAATGAGTCACTGATGAGACTGGTGAGGTGGGCCAGACGCTTTGGATGCCTTTATAAGAACTGGCTTCTAACTCAGTAGAACAGTCAAGGCAATGCCCAGACAGCAGTTGTGTTCCTCACTCAGCCATTAAGTCCTATTGACCTTGTAGCTAAATTGGAACAGGTAGGTACGGTTGGTTTCAAGCAGCAGTTAGTTTGTCTCAGTATATCGCGTACCTCTCCATGCATCAACAACCATTAAAAGAAACACTTTCTGATATACTAAATTTGAGATGTTGTAAAACACCACATAACAACACCGTAGGACTACTCCCAACAATGTGGTGGTACTGGCAGAAAAGGAGTGCCTGCTTGCCATCGCAATCGATTTCCTGCGCCCTGGATTTTTCATAGAATTGGCTTCACAGGGGTTGGTTCATAGCTACAGGTGAAACTACCTGGCATGGTGTTGGAGTCTGACATGCTCATTCATTCCAAAGGAGCCCTGGTGGCAGAGCGGGTTCAGGTTGGCCTGCTAACCACCTAGTCAGCAGCTGCAGGCCACCAGCTGCTCTCCGCAGGAGGAAGATGAAGCTTTTCATTCCTGTAATGCTTTACAGTCTAGGAAACCAAGAGGGGCGGGTCTACTTTGTCCCAAAGGGTTTGTATGAGTTGAAATCAACTGGATGACAGATGCTCATTAAAAAGAGGTGATCTTCCTGGACCCCAAAAGTCTAGAAGCATGTTCCTTTAAAAGACACTTTAGGGAGACGTCGGACAGGGCAAGATATGACAAAATAATAAGTTATAAATTATCAAGGGTTCATGAGGGAACGGAGAGCAGGGAGGGAGGGGGGGAAAATGAGGAGCTGATGCCAGGGTCTTAAGTGGAGAGCAAATGTTTTGAGAATGCTGAGGGCAATGAATGTACAGTTGTGCCTTACACAATGGATGTATGTATGGATTGTGATAAGAGTTGTATGAGCCCCAAATAAAATGATTTAAAAAAAAGACACTTAAATGCTGATGCTAAGAACTAGCAGACACCGGCCTCTGCCACTTGCTAGGGGCACAATTTCTGGCAAGTTACGGAATCTCTTGGTTTTTCAGCTTCCTCATCAGTTGTGCTGCCACTCCACAGCATTTTCAAGCGATTTTATCTTTCAGAAACAGATTAGCGAGCCTATTTTCTAAGAAAACACCTCCCTCTACAGCCCTTAGCCTCTCAGGGACTCCTTTCTAAAGGGTCCTGGAAATGTTCACTTACATGTGCAGGACACATTTAGTAATCCCTCAGTGCACACTCACCGTGTTCCAGTCACCAAGAAGACTATGTCTCTGAAAATATTCTCACAAAACCAACTCACTGCCATCGAGTAAATCCTTTAACTTCTAAACTGTGTGCAAATCCTGGGGGTAAGGGGTTCAGCTCTCACAGGGTAACTGTAATGTGAACATGAGAACTAGTCAATCCTAAAGAATCGACTCCGATTTCTTCACGGCTCTTGGCGCTCTCAATACTGCCCCACTCCTATCCACCCGCAAAATACTGTTAAAAGACTGCAGGTGGAATCACACTGTAGTAAGAAATAGTTTCCTTTAGAGACTATTGAAAGTTCATGCCTTAAGTCATGTGAATTCCTTCCTATTGAGCCTTTTCTTCCCAGAACATCAGCCATGTGCAGCACCAGAGGAACGTGCTGCAGAAGGCTCACCCATCTGATGGATTCTTGCGAACTGTTTCCCTGGCACCGTACGTCCAGCTGCCAGCTATGGAGTTAACCCTTTCTTTGCCTCTGCAAACCCCACTCTGCCCCATCCAGTTGAGGATCTCCCCGGTTTGTCTGCAGCAGAAGCGAGGAGGGGGATGTATTCAGGGGCGGTACAGGTGCCACCAGGCCCGGCCTGCCCTCTGTCGAAGGAGTGATTGCTCATACCTGAGCATCTCCAACTTCCAATGCTTTTTCGCACGTGATACACCTGGGGAATCTCTTAGAAATGCAGATTCTGATTCAGTGGGTCTGGAGTGGGGCTCAAAAGTGGGGTTAACCAGCTCTCTGGCGATGCTGATGGTCCACAAACAGATCACACTGTTAAAGAGTGAGATTGTGACAAATAGGTCACCGTAGCATATATTAGAAGGCTAAAAATATCTTCGGGAAAAACACAAATTTTTTTTAGATGAAGGGGAAAGCACCTTACTTCACTGTCCTAGAAACCTTATTTCAAAACGAACGTTTGATTGTTTTAAAATGTGCGTTTTCCCATTTGGCAGGCACTTTTTTGTTCTTTCAACACTGGGATACCTAAACGGCCCTCCAGATAGCACAGCGTTTGCTGACACAGCCAGGACAGCAGAGTCGATTAGCCTTCTCTTCACTGTACCCTTGCATCTGGTGTTAAACACAGAATTTGGCGTTTTAATGTCACAGTCAGGAAGCACAACAGTCGTTGGCTTCTAAACGAAACCAGCACACTGGCAGATATGGAGAGACAAGCATAAACACGCGTGTATTAGACAGATGTCCTGGGTGCAGTGGTGCGAGGCCTTTCAGAGCTGATAACAGATATAACGATCCTGACAGTGGAAAAGTGGGAAGCCTATCATTTTAGAACCCAAATAGTCACTTCTGAGGCTCGATGTGTTACTTCTTTTCTGACGTAAAATAACTACCTTCAACACCGAACACCAGCATTTACTATCTGTCCTCAGCGGTGTGGTGGTTACAAGTTGGGCTGCTAAGCATCAGGCCAGCAAATCACTCACACCCGCCGGCTCAGTATGTGTTTGCAGTGATTTTTGTCCGACATAACTACTGGGAAAAAGAACCAATGATTAATAATTGTTCCTTCACGATTCTTAAATTATTTTTGTTGTTGTTTTCCATTCGAGCTCAGGATCATGATATTTTCAGTGATTTTAGCTTTACTTGCTTATTTTTAACCATTTGAGCCAATGAGTTTTCTTGCTCAATCATACACATCTTGTAGCAATCGCCCCGGGGTAACGGTGCCGTTCCCACTCTGCCCATCCATCCCTGTGTTTACCGCTCCCACTTCCAGCCTTCGCTGCCCTTGCCCTTTTCCTCTCTCTGGCTGGTTGCCCTGGGGAGGGCACGGCACTCACCATCGACTGTTCGCCTCACAGGCTGAAAGTTGAGCCCGAAAGTGAGTGCATTTCCAAGTAGGATTCATAAACTGTTGATTCAAATATATCAGCCATTCTCAACCTGTGGGTCGTGACCCTTTTGGGGATCAAATGACCCTTTCACAGGGGTCGCCTGATTCATAATGGTAACAAAATTACAGTGATGAAGTAGCAATGAAAATAATTTTATGGTTAGGGGTCACCACAACATAAGGAACTGTACTAAAGGGTTGTGGCATTAGTAAGGTGGAGAATCACTGCATCATATCCTCCATGCAAATCCCTTAGAAAAAATAAAATCAGGAGGAGCTGATGCCAGGGGCTTATGTGGAGAGCAAATGTTTTGAGAATGATGAGGGCATCGAATGTACAAATGTGCTTTACACAATTGATGTGTGTATGGATTGTGATAAGAGTTGTATGAGCCCCCAATAAAATGATTTAAAAATAGGCATTTCACAAACACAAAATCAGTTTTATAGGCATATAAGTCACATATTATACAATTCAGTAGTCCAATTGCATGCAGAAGACTTGTACAGACATCACCAATCAATTTTAGAACAATTTCTTGGGATGGAGGGTGGGGGAAGGAGGGGTAAAAAAAAAAAGGAGCTGATACCAAGGGCTCAAGTAGAAAGCAAATGTTTTGAGAATGATGATGGCAACATATGTACAAGTGTGCTTGACACGGTGGATGGATGGATTGTGATAAGAGTTGTACGAGCTCCAATAAAATGATAAAAAGTTTTTTTGTTTAGCTTATATTATCATAGAAAAAATTTTTTCTTCACTCTTATACTCAGTTATTAGCTCCCCATTTCCCCTCAACCTTCGCTGCCACACTCCCCAGGAAACATTAATCCAGTTGCTATCTCTACATATTTATTTATCCTGGATTTCATATACGGAAGCACATTAAAAAACAAACCACCAACAACAAAAGGGAAACCCTACCAATAACAACAAAGTAAGACACATAAAAAGCGCCATCAAAAAGAAGGTAGGAAGAGTGGAAAACTAGAACAAAGATAAATGGATCATAAGTCAGATCACATGAGAGGGCGCTAACCTTCAACCTAACCGCATCTGCAAGAGCCCACGTGCATCCTGCATGGTAGCAAGGCTACTGATAGCCCTGCTCCGTGGGCCACAGGGGTCAATCGGTTTCTTAGAATGGACAGTTTTCTGCCTAATGTCGTGGACATTAAAATTGCCAAATTAAATTTGCTATTACTTAGCAAAACCAACAACAAAAAGACCCCATGGCTATTGGCTCGATTCCAACTCCAGCAATCCTACAGGACAGAGAAGGACAGAGTTTCCAAGGCTGTCATCTTCACTGACTCCGGCCACTGTGTCTTTCTTGAGCCCAGTGGCTGGTAGGTTCCATAGCTTAACTTTTTGTTCAGCAGCCCAGAGCTTTAACCTCTGGTTCACAGGGGCTCCTTCCCATATAAATGTGCCAATGATTGTAATATTTCAATATTGTTCTACAGATTAAAAATTCAACCACCACCATCAGCACCACTAAATAAACAAAACATAGTTGTGCTATTTTAAAGTTCCGTTGTCATTCCTAAAATAACTCTCAAAAAGGAGTAATGGGTTTCTTCTTACTTTACCATTTCTTAAAGCAAGGTAAGCAGCTTTGGAAAGCTTAGCCATCTCCACTGACCTAACAGCATTCTTTCCCTCATTTGGAAAGAAACAAAAAGTTGTTTTTTCTCCCTCTAACCACATTTCCCCCTCCTCGCATTTTGTTTTATTTCTTTTTTTAAGCAGAGTTTTTTATTGCATACTTTTTAAATTAAACAATTTTGTTGGCTTATATTTCATATATCATACAATTCAATAGCTCGATCATATTAATAAAAGCTGTACAATCAACTTTAGAACATTCACTTCCTTCTTGCATCCTTTATTACCAATCCCGCCCCCTTCCTTCCATAGTATTTTCTTTTTTTTTTCCCCTTTAAATCACTTTATTGGGGGCTCATACAACTCTTATCACAATCCATACATACATCAATTGTGTCAAGCAATTCCTTTCCACTTTTAATTTACAAAAAACTTTTAAGTATGACATATTCCTTCCATAGTATTTTCGATGGCCTCTTATACGTGTGAAAATTGGACAATGAATGAGGAACTCCAAAGAAGAATCTATGCCACTGGATTGTGATGGCAGGGAGGAAAACTGAAAGTACGGAAAATTGAAAAGGTTACTAAGGAAAATAGAAAGTACTGCTGAAGGAACACACAGAGCTGAGAAAAAAGACAGCCAGAAGGCTCCCTGGAAGCAAGGATGGCGAGACTTTGTGTCACATCCTTTGGACATGTTGTCCGGAGACATAAAAAAATTGGCAAAATCTCGCAAGTTACTTTAGCCATTATTCAAGGTGGGCTTACATCTCTACTGCAGCCTCTGGATGTATCTTTGAATAAGCCTTTTAAAGACCGTGTGCGAAGGATGTGGCATGAATGGATGTCATCTGGTCAAGCCCGACTAACAAAAGGAGGAAACCTCATGAAGCCTGACATAGAGTTAATAGCAAAGTGGGTTCGAGATGCATGGGAAGACATTCCAGAAGACATGGTGCGACGTGCCTTTCAGAAATGTAGTATTAGTAATGCTATGGATGGCAGTGAAGACTGTGCTTTTTATGAAAATGACAGCAGTGATGGTGATGACGGCGATCTCAGTGAGGAAAGCGTCTATGATGACCTCACAACAGCTGAAGCTCTGCATTGGGATATGGATGATGATGAGGAATCCAGTTTTAAAGGATTTTAACTCTTTACATTTTAGCTTGGTTGCTGATTGAGCTCAGGGAATAGTACTCTTAAGGTCTCATTGTTGATACCTTATTGTTTTGGTAACCCTACTTTCCACTTACTGTGCTGGATTACTAAAGTTAAACGATTTGTTATCCTTTTATTCATGTTTTTTATTTAAAATAAATATTTAAATACATTACCCCACTGATGTCTCAATTTTTAGTCATTTTATTTTCATTTCTTTTGATTATTGAAACTCACCAATAGCTTCTGCATTTTCCACCCTAGGCTTATACGCAAGTCAATCAGTTTTTTTGGTTTCCCAAGTAATAATTAGGTACCTTGGCTTATATTCAGATCGGTTTATATTCGAGTATATACGGTAGGTAACAAGTAACCTACAGCTAGAGTATGTATTCTCCCGAAAGACTGTGGCAGAGGGAATAACTAATGGGAAGGGCTTTGCCAACATGATCCTGAGCCTGACTGCACACTGGCTGCCATTTAATGGGTAACTGAATCACACCAGCAGCAGATGAAGAACCCCATGTGCAATGAAGCACGTCGTTTCCTTTCTAGGCAAGAAGGGAGGATTGAATTCGTTTTTCTAAGCAGTTACTTTATTAATCAAATATTTATTTGATTAATAAATATCTACCTTATGGCAAAATGTGTCATGAAACTGAAAACTCTACCCACATTGACAGTGTAAAAGGACTCCTAAAAACCATCTTTCATATGGTAGTCCTTAACTATGTGTGACGAAGAGTGACAGCAAGACTAGAGCAAGGATCATCAGCCATACTGAATCAAATTCCCACTTTTAACTTTTCTGTTCAGCTCAGAAACCAGTCGTCCATGTGGCAAGCACATCATTCTCTGATCCTAGCCACCCATTCTCAACTATGCTTGCTGGCAAATATAGAGAGCTTGACACAGGTACTTATTGATGAAGAACATGAAACTCAAAATCATTTCCATGAAGTCAATTACAACTCACAGTAATCCTCTGTGATAGAGCCGGAATGCCCCTGCAGGTTTCTAGGGGCTGTCAATCTTTACAGAAGGTGAGACCCTCATCTTTTACACAAGGATGGTTGGTAGGTTCAAACTGCTGACCTTGCAGTTGGCAGCCCAAGAAGTAACCAACTACATCACCCGGGCTCTGAAGAACTTGAAGCACTTCTCAAAGACTACAGTCTGCCGTATGGATTACACTAAAACATAAAGAAAACAAAAATCCCCCCAATTAAGAAAGGGGGGAGCGGGGAGGGAAGGGAAAAAAAGAGGACCTGATGTCAAGGGCAAAGTAGAGAGCAAATGCTTTGAAAATGATGAGGGCAATGAATGTACAGATGTGCTTTACACAGCTGATGTATGTATGGATTGTGATAAGAGTTGTATGGGCCCCTAATAAAATGTTTTAATAAAAAAAGAAGAAATAGGGGGAAAAAAAGAAAATGATGAGGGCAATGATGTACTTTACCAAAAAGTTGTTGAGACTGAGGGGGGTCGGATCAGAGACCCAAGACGCATCTATAGACAATAGAACATCCCTTCACAGAAGAGACACAAGGAAGGTATGAGCCAGCCAGGGACCAGTACAGCACCAATGAAATACACAATATCACTCTAGTTCGTTGAGGCTTCCTCACTCCCCCCTATCACAACCCAGTCCTGCATTTCAGCTTTGGCTAGACCAGAGCATGTGCACAGGAACAGATAAGCGCTCACCACACAGGGAATCCAGGTCAGATAAACCACTCATGAACAGAAATGGGAGTAGTGATACCAGGAGGTTAGGGTGAAGGTGGAGGGAGGGGGGAAAGGGGGAACCATACTGAAATGAATGACTCATAACATGTCCACCACCCCCAGGGGGGTGAACAGCAAAAACCGTAGTTGAAAGGAGCCAGTGGTCAGTGTGAAATATGAAAATAAGAATAATTTATCAAGGGGTCTCGAGGGTTGGTGCATAGAGAAAAAAAGAGGAGCTGATACCAAGGGCTCATATAGAAAGCAAATGTTTAGAAAATGAAGATGGCAACATATGTATAAATATACTTGATACAACTGATGTATGCATTGTTATAAGAGCCCCCCAAAAGATGAACTTAAAAAAAAAATCAAAAGACATTGCATGGGGCAAATCTGCTGCAAAAGATCTCTTTCAATGTTAAAAAAACAAAACAAAAACAAAGCTGTCACATTGAGGATACGTTGTGCCTGACCAAAGTCATGATATTTTGAATAGCCATTCATGCATGGGAACGCTAGACAATGCATACAAAGGATTGGAGAAGAATCGATGTATTTGAATTATGGAGTAGGTGAGCCCTAGGGGATCTATCATGGACTGCTCCTAGAATGAATCAATCTGTGTTAGCAGAAGTACAGCCAGAATGCTCCTTCGATACAAGACTTCATCTCAGACCATGAACATATTATCAAGAGGGACGATTGCCTGGAGAAGGAGATCACGCTTAGTAGAGGGTTGGTGAAAAGAGGAAGACCCTCAATGAGATGGTGAAGATTCTCCATGAGATAAGATACATAATGGCTTCAATAATGGGCACAAAACATAGCGATGCTTGTGGGCATGGCACAGGACCATGCAGTGTTTTGTTCTGTCGCCTATAAGGTTGCTGATTAGGAACAGAGTACACAGCATCTCACAACGAACAGCCATCCAGAGCTAAGTGAGATCTCACAAGCTGGAAGAACACTGTACTTCAGACTTTCAAATAGATCAACCCAAAGTTTGGGAGTCCCTCTCACACTGTCTACTTTTTGATCTATTAGTTACAGATTCAGAGGTTTCCCTCCACTCTTTCAGGGGACCAGTTTCAACCTCAGCATGCCTCTCTTTTGAAATTTAAGTCATTCACTGGAAAACTCAAAGAAGACTCCTGAAAAGTGCTATCTTATGACTGCAGCTTGCATTGCACAAATAAAAGGATAACGTGAAGAAGCTCATATGAACTCTGGAGGGTTCTCAATGCAAAGTGGTCCCCCAACACCCCAGCCCCCCAAAGGCACACTCTACCAAACCACATACATGAATGTCTTTTACCAATCAGGAAGCACATGGAACTGCTGTGTTCAGAGCTCATGGAGTCTCTCATGACGGTCCTTCGGGCCTGAGTGGGCCCTCTTCCCTGAGTTTGGTAGGGGTCATGAGGTGACCAAGAGGTATTTACAAGACAGACTTTTCTGGTCTTGCCAGTCCCTGTCTCAGAGTCACTTAATCACCTCAACTAACCTGTTAGGTGTGCTCTGCTCTGGAGTTCTTATCTAAGACTTAAATTCCAAAGGTTGGGGTTTTTTTTAATCTTTTTTTTTAATTTGTTTGTTTTGTGGTTTGTGTGCTTTTTTGTAAGAGATTATTTCGCAGGAACTAAGGCCAAAGGCTAAATTGCCTTATGCATATCTCAGAACCAGCAAAAGCGATTTTACCCTTATTCCTTTAATTAGTTTGTAACAACCGGTGCACATTGGCTAATCACCATTCTGATCCAATGGGTGGGCAGGGGGATGGATTTAGAGAGGAAGGGGGCCCCAAACAAATGGGTGTCCAGACAACAGCTTTGGTTTCCTTGCAGAAAAGCTAAGGTTCCAAAGAAGGTCCTAGCCGAGAGGGAAAGGCTCACACATATTTTTCATCGACAGTGCTAATTAATGGAACCTTCACTTGCTCCCACCACAAGTAATTACTAGCAGGAAAAAGTGAAGCATCAGAGGAAAATCGATCTAGTAATTCTATTTTCAGTAGGTCAGACACCAAGGATTGCACAGTAATGTTTGGAGCAGGCACCAAGAAAAAGGAAGGCCTCAACAGGATCAATTGGCACAGAGGCTCAGACCATGGGCTCCAACATCAGCATAATTGAGAGCTGGTGCAGGACTGGGTGGAATTCTGTTCTGTTGCATAGAGAGGGTCACTATGAGTTGCAATCGACTGGATGGCAGCTAACAATAACAACATGTTTGAGGAAAGAGAGTACGTGATTCATCTATAGACTATATCTTAAAGATACCTGATATCTCTTAAAGAAGAAAGGCAACAGTAACTCAACAAACATTTACAAAGTTCAACTCCTAAGGCATAATTTGTATTATAAATTGAATTGTGTGCCCCCAAATATGTTGGCATGTTAACACCTATGCCTATGATTGTAATATAATTTAATGTAACCTAATCTAATCAGTGAGTCTTCAAATTTGGGGGCCTAAAAGTTTGATGGGGCAAGATCAGGGGTGTAAGGTAGATAGGATGAAATTTCCCAATGAATTTCTCATAGGGTATGCCTTGCTATCCTGGATGAATGAGCAGGTGCATCATACTGATGGGGGAAACATTCCTAGGTACAATGTTCTTGATCTTTGAATTTTTCTAACCCCACAGTTTTCAATATTCTCTAAACTTCTTCCCAATAACACCATTATCATAAGTAGATTTTCATTTAAGTATATCTGGGGTGGAACATCAAATCCTCAACAGGGGGCTGAACTGCAAAAGTTCAAAACCCTGCTTCAAGCCCATTCAATGATGCCAAGGGAGAAAGAGCTAAGATTACCTTCAGATTACCCATAGGGGCAGTTCTACTCTGGAACACACGTGGTTGCCATGAGTCAGAATTAATGACTCATTGGCAAATGAGTGCGATGCATCAAGCACTTGACACACATTATCTAACTAAACCTCAGGTCTGCAAAATAGTCACTGTGTTAATCCCTCGAGTAGGGTGAAGTTCACTAACTTAGGTTAGCTCTTCTAGCCACAGCCTTTGTAACTTCCACCGAATGACTGAGTTAGAATATGCAAATAAGGTGGAAACAGAAAACCATCAGATTCAAGGTCATCAAATTATTTCTGACTCATAGTTACCCTATAGAACAAAGAACCATATATAGAATTCCCCCCTGTGAATTTCTGAGGCTGTCCGACTGGAAGCAGGCTTGTAGAGATCCAGGCATTTATCAATACTAGGATAGCTTTGTTAACATGCAGCATATGTATCATGCAGAGCAGAGGCTAAAAAGGCATGGCTGCTGGTATTCTGATCCTGGCTTGTGGCAACTTGAAAACTTCCCTAATAAACCCTTATAATCCTGAATATCGTCAGGGAGTTCTGTGTGACCAATGGAGAACGAGTGTCATGGGAGAGATGGTTACTGTCAAACTGGAAGGTTGAAGGATGGAACCGTATCTGCTCTGCCTTATAGTATTGGCCTTGGCTGGTGAGAAGTTATTCTTTCTCCCTCCAGAAACTAGAGGTCAGACACGAACCTCGTGCCATTTCCTTGGAGAAGAAACTGAGTCTTCAGGGGGTGAATCATTCACTTTTGGTCACCCATCAAATATTGCCTTTAGAACTTGAAACAAAATGTTCTCTGACCAGGACTGCACATGGGGAAAAAAATGACCACAGGTAAACTGATAGAACCAATGAACTCCAAACCATCAGATAAAGCTCAAATATGTAATCAATAGCTGGGGTCTTTGTAGCCACTTTGAAAAACAGTCTAGAAGTTCCCCGAAATGGCTACCTGTGGAGCTAGTCACATATGATCCAGTAATCCCACTCCTAGGCAGGTAGATACCCAGGAGAAATGAAAACACATGCCTTTCCCCAATCTACCTTGTATCACTCCACCACCCCCCAAAAAATCAAGCAAATTGGCACCCCAGTTTCTCTAACCCCATACGTCAAAGGGTACCTCTTCCACCCACAGGTTGTCTTGACTGTAACTTTTTTGTAGCAGATTCGCAGACCTTACTTCTAAGGCACTACTGAGTGTGTAAGGTCTAGCTACCAATGTTTAGGTTACTCGTCAAACACAAACTATTTGGGCCAGCCAGGGATCTCTTTGTCTGCCAAAGCTGTTTATGTTCATTTTAGCAGTTTTCAACATCTCAAATCACTTAATTGTTTACACGTTTAATTGTGTTTACACCATCTCATTGGTACATACGAGAAGGGTTCAAAAAGTGTGTGAAGAAATGGGCTTCAAAATAATGGGATTTCCCCACAAACTTTTTGGAGGCCCCTTTTGTATGTTCTGTAAGAACAGGGGCCTTTGTCTCAAACACTGGCATATAGTAGGCCATGAATGAGTTACTGAATTGAGAAAATGTACATATATTAAAGCAGACAAAGGGTCTCAACAGTATAAAATTCTGTCAAAGTGGTGATGTAAATAACAGCTTCCTTCGTTATGAGAAAAGCCCCACGTTCCAAAGAAACTGAGGAGCTCTGTGTTTCAACAGACGAACAACAAAACCAAGTTCAAAACTATCTAGAAAGAAACCTGGACAGTTGTATGAAGGGGGGAGCACCGAGTTGTGCTTGCAGGATATGTTTCCAAACGGAGAGACAGATCATCTAGGAGACAAAAAGAAGCACATAGAAATAGCAAGGGATACCATTTGCCAGGGTTATATATAAGAAACAAATCTATCTTATAAAAAGTCAGTTGGCTGTTCCTTAGAAGCAAGGATGGAGAAACTTAGCCTCGTGCACTTTGGACATGTTATAAGCAAGAACCAGACTCTAGAAAAGGGCAGCACATGCGTGGTCAGCCAATAGGAAGGCCCTCAATGAGATGAACTGACACAATGGCTAGAACAACGCGCGCAAACAACACTGGAGGATGATGGAGGGCCAGGCAGTGTTTTACTCTGTGGTATGCAGGCCCATGCTGTACTGAAACTGACTCCATGGCACATAATATCAAGAAACAGATGTAAGCAAGATCCACCGGCTCTCTGTCAGTTTGCTGTGCGGTGGTGGCTTGGCTGTTGCGCTAATTGTAGAAGTTATGTTGCCAGCATTCAATTACCAGTAGTTGTTCTTCTTCTTAGGTGTAGGGTAAAGCCGAATGGGCACGTTTTAATGGAGCTTGCAGACCAAGAAGAAAGGTCTGAATATCTACGTCTCATGATTAGCCAGTGAAATCCCTGTGGATCAATGACAAGATACTGATCTGATTCACTTGCTTTGGACATGATGTCATCAGGAGATCCACTGTCGGGGGGACATGGTTGGTAAAGTAGACAGTCAGCGAGGGCCCGGAAGACCCTTGGTGAGGCAACACCACAATACGACAAGGCTGGATCGGAACACGCTGGGGGATCACGGGCGTGACGTTGTGGGGAGGAGCAGCATTTCATTCCGTGGAACACAAGGCTGCAATGAGCTAGCATCGACCCGACAACAGTTAGCAACCATACACATTCGGTTCTAGGTAAGGGAAGCACAAGGATGAGAGTCTATTGCAAAAATCTGCCATTCCAGGCTGGGAAATATGAGGTCAGCTTGAGGCAATGCCATCGTCTGGGGGCAAGGCTGTGATGTGATGTCTCCAAACCCTTACTGAGAAGTTGGAAAACTGTTCGGCAAACACATGCAATGGCAGTTGCCAGGGAAACACGTACGAGTTACCACTTAGGGAGAGCTGATAACGTGTTCGATAGCTTCTAAGCAATTTACACACCTTACCTGATTTATTCTTACCAGAGCCCGATGACATTATTCCAATTTCACACTTAGAAATGGAAGCCTAGGGGGCTAATGAGTGTGCTCAGTTCCCAAGCTAATAAGTGGCAATGGTCGGACTGGAAGCTTGGCGTGTCGGAGTCCACAGGCGGCCGCCTTTCATACCCTGTCTCCCCCGGAGGCACCAGAAGGGCTGTGGCTGTCTAGAAGAGAAGCGTTGCATTTGCAGTGTGGGGACCAGGCAGCAGACACCGGGAAACACACTGGCACACTCAGTCGTTGACAGTCTGCGTGGAGCTGCCACGGAGGCTGTCACAAGAAAAGCTGACGGCGGCACCGGCTCGTTGCTGATGAATGAAAGACTTTTCTTTGTGAATAGAAGACAGAAGGCGAGATGCGGCCCTTCGCTTCACAACGTCCATCCACAGTGTGAGGAGCACAGCAGTGTGGGGGTAGTTCGACCTCTCTGTAAAAGGAGAACTGGCTACTGAAGGAGCTGCGCAAGCTAAGCACACAGGTGGCTGGGCATCTGCCAACAGTCAACTAACGGCCATGCTCTCCAATCTCCACTCAGGTGAAAAGGAAAGTAGAGGGTGAGCGAACAAACAGAGGGAACGGGCTTTGCTTGGATCACTTCCTAGGTCAGTTGACTACTGGCAATTTCACGTGATCCTACCCTAAATGTTCTTTGGGTGTAAAGAAAGACGGCACGTCTGTCCTTATGTTACTAACCCATTTACGTAATTCCGTGACATCGTGGCTATGCGTTGGGCTACTAACCACAAGGTCAGCAGTTTGAAACTACCCCTCCTGGGGAAACAAGAGGCTTTCTACTCACATATAAGAGTGACAGTCTTGGAAACTCAGTTCTACCCTGTCCTATAGGGTCGCTGTGAGTCAGCATCGACTTGTTGGCAATGTGTTTGCTTTGCTTTTGTTTCTGACTCTTGGCGCTACTCCACTCCCTCCAGAGGGCTTCCACGCCACCAATCGGCCCGCACGGCAGTCCATGGCAGCTTCACTGCAGCCAGAATGACCAGTGAAAGCACCAAGGGTGAACAAGAACCCGCTCTTGGGGCTCCTGCGGCTGTACTTTTAGCTCCCTTCCCTGGGACACGCATGGCACGTGTGGTCCAGGAGAAGCGCGGACTCAGCTCTTGGAAGTAGGACAGACTCGATCTGAACCCCTTTCAAATCCACCAGCCACTCCGAGGAAAAAGACAGGCTTTCTTCTCCCATGAACAGGTTACCATCTCAGAAACTTGGTTCTAGCCTGACGATAGGGTCACTATGAGTCAGCATCGGCTGGGTGGCAGTGAGTGATCAGTCAGTCACACACTTGCTATGAGATGGGGGGGAAACGTAATCATCCTTTAGAGACTAAGTTTCATCAACTATCAAGTCCCAATTATTATGTGCTGCTATCAGGAGAATCAAGAAGAATTATGAAATAAGGTTTGTGGGAGTTTCGAGGTGACACAAGCTTTGAGAATTTCAAAATACTTAACCACGTGTTGAAGATGAAACAAGACCAGTTCCTACGGACAAGGCTACATCCCCTGCCCATGCATTATTGGAGTGGGGGTAGGAGAGCAATGCTTGCCCGATGAAGCTCACTGGGTCAAATGTGTATGGCTGATAAATTATCCACCTGTGCCCCCATCTTGACAGAGAATGGCTTTCTGTTCTCGGGCTACTTGGAGCGTCACTACATCTGGGGCAGCTCGTCAGTAAGGCCACATCAGAAGCATCGTGAGGGGAGATGCTGCCTGCATGAGCTACAAATAAATGCTAGATCACCAGGGAATTGCTTCATACACTACAGGGTTCATTGACCTTACATTCCTGATTTTCTCTCAGAGGTGGGTGTTTTAGGTGGTAATAAGCACCTGGTTCTCTGGAACAGCTTGTTTTCAGGGAGGAAGCACCCTCTAACTTCTGTGTTCCTGCTCCTGCCCTGGGTGCCACACCAAGCATGGAAAAAAGACACTGCTGAGTCTCAGCAGATGACGGGGCATGGTTCTGCTACTACCACTGGGAAGTAAACCCCCCATTCTCTTTTACATCGGTCCAACGGTAAGTGCCCACTGTCTCTAGCTCCTAATGGAATCTTGCCAAAGCAGCCCTCTACAAAGTGGTTTTCCTGTCTAGGTTATTGTAATTGTTACAGGCCTGCACTCAAGTATTGCTCTTGCCACATGACACCCTCCCTGCACTTTGCATGTGCATGTTTTTGCCTTCCCGAATGGGTTGTGATTCAAATAACCTGAAATATTTACAGAGGGTTGGTAGACCCATGCATTGCCTTCTCTTTTGCCTTCTCACCTGCTTCCTGCATAACATCAGATGCACGTCAGTCATTTATTAATCATGGGCTGGCTCTGCTTGCCCATGGACAGGCGGCACACACACACAGCTGAGGAACAAAGAACCTAGTCTCTAGACTGGCAAAAAAATAAAGTAAGTGCACTGGGTCACATGAGGTCTCCTGCCAGAAAAGCTTAATTCTACCTTTAAAGCAAATTTATGACTAGAACTTTGGTCTGTGTGAATAATACTAGCTGCCAATACATATGCATGTACACACATGTACCCACACAGAGCCGCATTTCTGTTTTGTTTGTTTAAACAAATTGACTTTGGTTTTCCATATTGGTATGTAGGCAGACTTTTCCTCCTTAGCAATGTGTAGTGTATCATTTTGTCAAGAAATAGCCTTCTGTAGTACGATTGGAATGGTTAGGACGGTTCCACTAAAGGACTTTTGGGAGGAGTGGAAGACTTTCCACCCAAACATTTCGAAATAGAGTTGTTCTGTATCAAGATATACAAGCAACCCTCGGGGCCATTCCAGTCCAATGGCTGTGACCCTCAAGGCCACAGTTCAGGGCCCACATAAGGTCCATGAGAGACAGACGGGGCTTTCTACTCCCATGATCAGTCTCAGTCTTGGAGCACCAGTGTCTGTCTTTGTGTTGTCTTGTTCCTTTTAAAGACTTAATAAGTGTCCTCCTTAAATAATAATAAGAAGAAGTGAGTTACAGTCTCATAAATTCACAGGAGCAGTTCTGCCCTGACCCATAGGGTCCCTATGAGTCAGAATCGACTCGATGACAGTGAGTGAGATTATATGAATATTTGTGTATTTTGAGACACGTAGGATTCTCTCATTTTGTATAGTAAGAAAAGAAAGCTTACCTCAAGTCTTAAGGCTCTGGGCTGAGCAAAGTAGAAGTGTGTAAGAAGGAACAAGAAGCATTCATATATCAGCATAATAGTATATTATTTTATCCATTTACTTAATCTGCTTATCTATGTATTCAAGTACGTCTTTGACCTGCTTCTCCACCTAGATAGCCCAAATTGCTGGGTGTGGCTTAGTCAAGCGTGAGAATGAACACCAACAGGGATATCTGAACTGTCTGTCAAGGTACAAGAGTAAAACTCAGCCTGCAGAACACAATCCCCACCAAGACCAATGTGCCCGCCTGAGCATGGGTTCCAGGATGACAATAACAGATCCACGTTCTGTTGATGCCCCCAAATATGTGTGCATGCTGCCATCTCCTCCTCCTAGAGCATCTAAGACGTTCCATTGCAGAAGATGGCCAGGAGATCCTTGTCTAAATTGAAGAGAACAATTCTTGCTGGACTTTCTAGATCTGCAGGAACCTATTGTTACATCATATACCTGGTGGTTAAACAGCCCATGTGCCAACAACCATCTCCTGAACACTTAAAAAAATTCTCCTAGCTGATTCCTCATCAAAAAGTCAGGCAAATGAGCAATGAACTTTTTAAGGGGTATCTAGATGGGATAAAATAGACAATAGCAAAGTCAAAGCCACACAGAAAACTCAGGGGGCCATGAGTTATGTTAATTGTGTGGAACAATTCACAAAAGGTGAGAATGCTTCACAACTTGAACAATATAATCAGTATCACTGAATTGTAGATGCAATGGTTAACTGGTGTATGTTTTCTATGCATAATCTCGACACCCCAAAACCCTTATAGAAACTAAAATGAAATAACCATTGATCCAAATTTCTAAAAATAAATTAAAGGAAACTATAAGGCCACTGAGCATTTAAAACATCTAGCTAGAAAGTAATGGATGCGACTATTTTTGAACATTAATGCAAAATTATTTTTCAGAATAAAGTTCAGGGTGGTATCTCTTTTGGCTTGTGGACTTGACCTCAGATCCAGTCAGGCACCAAGCTTGAAATTCCTTTAGTATCAAATCTAAGTAAGATCGATCTCATTTACACATTGGGCTAACCACAAGGTCAGCAGTTAAAAACCACCAGCCAGCTCCATGGATGGAAGATGAGGCTCTCTACCCCCTTAAAGAGTTAAGTCTCGGAAGTCCACAGGGGCAGTTCTACTCTGTTGTAAACGGTTTTTATGAGGTGGAATCGACTCAGTCTCAGCGAGAGAACGTTACTAAGTAACTAAAGATAAATGATACCTTCCGCCATCAGTGTTTCCAACACCTAATGGGTCAAGTTGGAGGGAATCTCAGGTCAGCTCATATATAAAACGGCTCTTTCATTTGTTGATACTTAGTTTCAGTGGTACTCTTCCACGGTCATTAGAAATTTATGGTTCAGGGCTTCTTCTTTACAGAGTAAAAAGGCAGAAATGGTGATGCTTGATGACACGTTAATCACCTATGGCCACAAAGGAAAAATGGCTAACACAGTAAGGATGACAAGACAGGAACTCAGAAAGAACCTGGACCATTGATGACATAATGAAACCCTGAACAATTTGGGCTGGGGGCTTCTAACCAGTCATACTATTATGTAAAGTAATAAAGTCTTGTTTGTTTGCTTGTCTATTTGTTTCAAGCCAGTTAACTGAGCTCTGATACTTGCAACTTAAAAGATCTTCACTCCTTTCCAAGATTGATCTGTAGAGCAAACTGATGAGTTTTTCTACCCCCAAAGAGCTTACTTTATGAAATATCTCATTTGAAATTTACCGCATTTTTCACTGGTTAAACTTAAAATCATCTCTTTTGGGGTAGCTTATTATGAATTGGGTGAAGATTTCATGAGAAGGTCATCAGTTTTAAACTCACTAATTGACACACATTCCACTTCATCTCAGTTACTGCCATCCCCAGTGCATCACCGTCCATCCTCCCTCCTCCTCCCTGGGTTTCCCGGCTCCAGTTTCTCTTCTCTCCAATCCTTTATGAACTTTGTCCTTGGACAGGGACTGCTCCCTTGACACCAAGGATTGGTTAATTCACATAATGCGTGCATACATTCGTTAGCGTTACTGCTCCCCTTGCACACCTGTCAACTGTTTGACTGGATGCTGAGCCAAGGGGAGGAGTTCCATTGCAGACCAGCAGAGAGACGCAGAGCCATAGTCTATGATCTCTGTAAGACCAGTTAGCCTGGTCTCTTGCATTTTTAATACCATTATTTTGTGAATTTTTGTGCTCTCTTAAAACGAGTACTTTTGCTTCTCTTGTCCAAGAAGAAGAGGAAATAAGATGCAGATTGAAAAGCGATATGCCTCTGAAGTTATCCACATGCCAACCAGAACATTTCAGAAACCAGCCTCCTGTTTACAATCTGGTACAGGAAGTATTTAACACCATGCCAAAATGTGCATTCTATATTTAGAAAACATTAAGGTTACAAAAAAAAAAACAAAACAACAAAACCCAACAGTGCAAAAGCTGACAACAGTCTTTGTAAGGCATATTGTAGACACGGATGATTTGAAGGGAAAGTAAGTTTAGTGGGTAAGGGGGAGCCACCCACAATCAAGGAGAGAGGAGTCAGTGAAAGGTGATGTGGCAGAGACTGAGGGGAGTGCAAGAATGAAAGAAAACAGTGGTAAATACTGCTATCTACACAATTCTACAGTGACCGTAATAGCAATCACCTATCCACGTAGATTAGAACGACAGTAATAGTAACATCGATCTACATAGATGAACATCAACAATGAAAAGGTGTAGGAAGGAGAATGAGACTATATACATGTATATCTATATAAGTTTGACAGGCTGTTTCTATGGATATATTTTGTATGCTATAAATATGTAAACATAATAACTATATCCATAAGTATTGAAAAACACACAGGTCGAGTTATGAAAAATTATTAGCCAAAACTAAACATCTTGAAGAAGTAAATCACGGGGCCTGGGGCCCCAGGACCACAGTCTTCGTCAAGCAGCACAACAGAGTTCACTAAGAAAATGTCCTGCACCCAACTTGAGTGAGTCTTAAAAAGCGTGTAATCACAAATCATCTACAGTACAGCCATTGGTCTCCCACGCCTTCCTCCACGGGATGCAGAGAGAAGGGAAAATCAAAGACAAATGGAAGCAATTAGTTCAAAGGACTCAGAGGCCACAAAACGTCAGCCTACGTTACATGACCCTGAGACCAGAAGAACCACATGAGCCCAGCTTCCACTGCTTTGAAGGGATCCAGGTTATAAAATCCTGGCTAGAGTAAGGGTGAACAAAACTCAAAATCATGAAGAGGGAAGAAAAAAAAATAGACTTACTGGCCAGATGAGAGTCTGGTGGGACACCTAAGCTGATGCCACTTAGACATCTTCTGACCTTGAACTGAACTCGCCCTAGACTGACGTTTCAGCCAAGCAGCACGCATGTCTGGGTATGTACTTCCTAGAACAGTCAGCCCCTTAAGATCAAATGGGCAGCACTTGCTTATGGGCAAAGTCCAAAAGGCAGGACCGTTTAGGAAAAAGGAAGAACAGAACCAAGAAACAAAGGGTGAAAATGCTGTGGGAATGTTAGGCTTATTGTGAAGGCACGAAGCAATAAGAGTATAAACCAATTTGCTTTGTAAAACTTTACCCAATTCACAATAAAGTAATTAAGACAAACAAACAAGTTTAAAAGGATCTCTACCAAGACGCTGGTGTGTACCTCGAGGTGATGTTAATGTTCTCCCTTTCACTTACTCATGTTTCTTAGATTTTCTTTCTATAGTGTAGTATTTAAGGTTACTTGCTCCGGGTCTATCTATAGGAAGCAGAAATTACAACTGATAGAAATGTAGTCTTTCTGAGAAAGTTTCTGTGATGCTACAGAACTTTGCTTTATCAAAGGAATGCTACATTAAGCAAAATTGTAAGGGAAAAAAAATCCAAGGTCACATGTATATCTCTCTGAATCCAAGGACCCCAGTTACAATTATATACAATTGACTTGATGAAGCACATATTAGAAAACTGGATAGAACTATTAAATCTGAACTCATGAGAAAGCAAAACTATTGTGTGTGAGGTTTTTTAAATTTTCAAATGAAAAAATAACTTAAACTAACTATTGAAGACAACTGGCAAGCTGTTGATGTTCTGGCCCATGGTCAGTGAAAGTAGAATGTCAGATGATTACGTCTGGAAATGGCTACATTCTAAATGCCTTAGCTTTTGCATCCACCTTCCTTAACACGGTATTTGGAGCTATTAGATTGTAACTACTTGAGGAAAACAGCTTAAATCTCCTATGACACATCTAGGTAGGATAACTAGAGACAGAAAAGAGGAAAACAAAAAAGTGCTCGATGAAATGCAATCCCAGTGGAATCATCTGGACTGTTTTCAGTTTTCCCTTAGAGAAAAGGCTGGATAAGCATCAAGCACGGCTCATCAACCTGAAGAGCTCCCAATGGAGGGCTCCTGGAACTGTACATCTTTCTGGAAGCCGACAAACTCATCTTCCTCCCATGGAGGAGGCTGATGGGTTTGAACCACCGACCTTGTGGTTGGCAATCCCACACTTACCCTGAAGGCACCATCAGGGCTGGCTCTTGTTGCTGCCCACAGCAGTCCTGTCACACGATCCCCAACCAGATTCACTGGATTTCTTAGCAGGTCAGCTATATCAGGTTCTCCGGATCCATAAACCTGACTACACTGGGAATCCTTGGATGGGGCAAATGGTTCACACACCACGCTGCTAACTGAAAGGGTGAGAGATTGGGTCCACCCAAAAAGAAAGACCTGGCTTTCTACTTCCAAAAAAAACCAACCACAAAACAAAACCAAATCAGCCACTGGAAACCCTCTGGAGAACAGTTTTACTCTTACACACAGAGCCCCCATAAGTCAAACCTGACTGGAGGACAACCTTTTTTCTGAGACCAAACTGGCCCCTTATAACCTTCATTTCAGAGTAACAACCTCCTTCTAGGGACCCTAATCCGGATACAATCTGTGGACATGCTGCAGAGCTATGCATCTATTTGTTAATGACACCTTCCAGGGATGTGCACAGCATCTGTTTCCAGGTGCCACAAGGTCCCGGAGCCAATTATTCTGTTCATTTTTTTCTCTCTAGGGACCAGTTTATGTTTAAGCATTTATCTCTATTAGATTAGATGACTACCATCCCAAGGGAACTTTTGCCCCATTCCTGCAAACAGATACCTAGAACTTGTCATGCTAAAGTCAGATTAGTGTATTTGATCACCCAAGATGCACGGATCATTCCTACTTTAAAAAAAGTAGTCAAATGGTTCATTTGTTATCGGAGAAAGAGGAGATTTATTATGACACCAACAGTAATGCTGATCTCCACTGTAATCTAAGGCAGCTATTCATCTGGAGTAAGAAGGTGCTCTTCTATTTCCTTACAAACTCCCTTTATATTTCATAGCCATGTTTACTTTAATGTTTACTAAAAATACTTTTTTATAAGTTTGTTACCTGACACCAGGTATCGCACAAGTACTTTTCCAAAACATAACACTGATCTTTTATTACAGAGTCTCACTCATTGCCACTGAGTCGGTTCCAACTCATAGCGATCCTACAGTAGTACAGTAAAGTTAAGGCATCATGGAAAAAGTAAGCTCACGTGCATAATCACATCATCTACCCAAACCCAGAAAATACGAAACCGGAAAGACAGGAGAAACAACAACAATCATCTCTCCATCTTTTCACAAGTATGGTTAGTATTTTTATGACATTTTGCTCATGCACTTGTTTTCCTTGCATACAATCCCTCTCTCCCTCCTCTATTTTATTACAAACAAACAAATAAATAAGCAAGCAACTGATTGGGGTAAACTGAGCACCTAGAAAAGAAACAATGATCCCCAATATTTAACATGGATTCACTAAGAATTGAAGAAGAAAAAGAGAGAGAAACTGTCAGTAAGTAAATTCTGACTCAGAAGGAGCCCCATTTAGGGTTTCTGAGATAGTAAGTCATTACAGGAGCAGCTAGCCTCTCTTTCTCCCATGGAGCAGCTGGTGGATTTGAACCGCCAGCCAACCTGGCGGTTAGTAGTCCAGGACTTTCCTGATAGATAGCACCACCAGGGGTCCTTTAAAAAGAACGAGCCAACCTAAATCAATGTACCTTTTCCTCATAAACATCAAGTTAAATGAAAAATAATTTTTATATTGTTTCAGTAAGGTAATGGACAGTATCTCTTGATTTACTGACCTCACGTCTGCCACGAAGACTAACGCACAGCCACCCTACAGGGCAGAGCAAGACTGTCCCACAGGGTTTCCACGGCTATCATTGACACTGACACTGACTCCCATGTTTCTCTTAGGGAGCAACGAAGCACTTAACAGTTACACAACTGGGACTCTTTAAGTCCATTAACCAAACCAAAACGCACTGACATCAAGTCAAGACCAACTCAGAGTGACCCTATAGAACAGGGCAGAACCGCCCCTGTGAGTTTTCAAGACTGAAACTCTTTCCAGGAGTAGAAAGCCCCATCTTTCTCCCGAGTAGTAGTGGCTGGTGGTTTCAAACTGCCGACCTTCTGGTTAGCAGCCAAATGAGTACCCACTCCACCACCAGGGCTCCTTGAGTCCCTTAAGTGAAAGGTAAAAGCCGGATAAAATCAGATGCATTTAAAAGTGAGCAGCAGCCTTGCATACCCATGCATATGAGTATATGCATCCACTTTGTAGTAGCTCTAGGAAAAGACTAAACAGCCTTGACAAGAGTGGAGCCATTTTGAGCTGACAGAAGCCATGATGAACGGTAAATGAACTAGCTGATATTGGGGAGGCAGGCTGCGCAGACGTACCGCAACGGAATGTCCCAAAGGAAATGTTTGTTCAGAAGGCTTGAGAGAACGACTGGAGCAGTTATTGTTCAACTCAGAATGGCTCACCGCAGTCTCCTGCTTCTATACTCTGCTTGCTTGCACGCCGGCACATTGCAAAAGTCTATAAACCTCTGGAACATTACACTGGGGGCCGCTCAGACTCCTTTCAAGAGGGCTGGCGGTCCCTGCGCAGGAAGTAAAACTTTTTCTTTTGAACTTGCCATCGGTCTGGGTTGTTTTCTTTCTGGGAACGGACAGTAGGCTACAACAACTTCAACAGGCATGGAGTTCAACTTTATGACAACTTCTCTGACGAACAGGACACTGATTTCAAACCTAGGGAAAGACTATGTGAATCTGTTTCTGGGAAATCTATCAGGAAATAAGAAAGCTACAATGGGTTTAAGGATGAAGGGAAAGTCTCTGGGGCTTGCATTTTAAATCTATAGGTATGGGAAGGGCAAAATTTCAAAGAGTGATTCTAAATTCAAAACCAAACGCATGGCCATCCAGTCTGTCCCAACTCACTGCAATTGTCAAAACCCTACCTCACTGTCATGAAGTCAACGCTGACTCATAGTGATTTCACTGTGAGCTTCCAAGGCTCTAACTGGTCCCGAGAGTGGAAAGCCCAGTCTTTCTCCCGGGGAGGAAGTGGTTTCAAACTGCTGGCCGTGAGGATCACTACCCAATGCATAGCGTAACAATGAAAACACCAGCACGCCCCATTGCAACCCTAAAGGAAGGTAATTTGGAGCCAGGTTATTTTGAAGGACCTTTGAAATGATTCTCAAGAAGTTGGAATTATCTTATCAATGTAGAGAAGCCCCTGACGGCAGCCAACGGCAACAGTAGAAAGAGAGGTAGAAAGACTTAAGTCAAAAGAAGAGGAAGGAATGATAAAGCAGAGGTGGTGCTGGTGGGGGCAGGTCAATGGAAATGCATGGAATGGAATGGGCAGCCAAATCACAAAGGAGTTAAGTGAGGATAGATGGCTTAGGTGCTGGGCAGAGTTGTGACTTTGTTTCAAGACAGATCACAAGAAGGGTTAAAACATGTCCCGAAAAAGGAAGAGAGGTTTGGTTTGCAAAATCAGAGGTCATTTGAGAAGGCAGATTCAAAGAAAGGAGACGGAGTTCGTTAGGGTCATTCAGTGCAGTATTCTTGCTAAAGGCAAATCTTCCAGTCCTCTAGACTTTTCACAGTAATACTTGTCTGGACCTCCTCCATATGTTCTGGGGGTATGATGGGTTTTTAGTGGCCGCTAGCCACAAAATCAGCAGTTCAAACCCACCAGGGAAAAAGATGTCGTCTTCTGCTCCTGTAAAGATTCACAGTGGGTATACTAGTTTGGAAAAGGGAAGGGGGGTGGGTACAGAGGGGAGGTGGCGTGTGAAAGGGAGACGATGTCAAGGAGTTCAGGAAGAAAAAGAATGTTTGGAAATGGACTGTGGTCACAATTGTACAATTCTGCTTGATGTGATTGAACTATGGAATGATACCTGTATTAACTCCCAATTAATAATACATTTTTTTAAAAGCTTCACAGCCTTGAAAACTCAAAGGGGCAGTGTTCCCTTGTTCTGTAGAGAAGCTATGAGTCAGAACTGTCTCAATAGCAATGGGTAGGCATGCTTCTTTCCTTTGATTTGGGGCTTTCTATAAACCCCAAAACCTACTGCCATAAGTGAACTCCAAGGCCCAACGACCCCAATCCTGTAAAGCGGAGGAGGACGAACTGCCCCCCAGGGGCTCCAAGGCTATGTATGTTGCAGAAGCAGAGCGGCCCGGCTTGCTCCCTTGGCGTGACCGCTGGTAGGCTGGAACTGCTCAGCAACAGAGGGCTTTTACATGAAGGGCTCCTAGGCCCCTCCATAAACCTGCTACATCTGAACATCTGAGATGAAACCTATGCATCTGGATTTTAAGAGAAAACAAAACTCCAAGGGGTGATCCGAAAGGCAGTGGTGTTGCCTTATGAATGCAAAAATGATATTAAAGCCAATCACAATGCAGGCCAACATCTCTGAAAACAGTGTCCTTAGCATTTCCAGAACGTTCCAAAACACTGAGTGGGGGCTGCCATCTTAAAAGGATACTATTGAATCAGTCATCCGTGGTTTTGGCTCTAGTATGGACATGCTCGTTTTAATGTATTATATCTGTGCCAAATTGTAGCCTTAGTAAAGTCTTGGTAGTTTTACAGCAGGTAGAATTTATTTATTCAAATCCAAAGAGATTTACTCCTCTCCCCACCAGCCACCACCCAACCACCAAAAAGCCATGCAAATGGAGGGCAAGTTCTGTTTAGGAAGTAGCTGATAAGAAGGTTCAGGGAACATAATGGCCTATTTTCAAATGCATTCAAATGATCACATAGAAGGGGGATAAAACACAGCTGGAGTCAGAATAGGAATTAAATAGAGTAACAGAGGGACCTAACCCCAATCAATATCTAGAAGAACCTGCAACAATCGGACCTGTCCTGAGTGAATGGCTAACAGGAGCTTCTCAGGGAAGGCCTTCAGGTTCCGAATGGAGAAGCAAGTCTAGAATGAAGAATTGCTGTGCTGGGTAGGGAAGGGTCCCCAGTAGCGAGCGAGTGCCGTGGGTGATGTGCTGGGCTGCTACCTGCCCAGAGAGAGAAAGAAGGAACTCCTCTAAATGCTTGGCTTAGAAACCAACGGCCCATTCTACCCTGCCCTCTGGGGTTGCTAGAGTCGAAACTGACCTGATGGCAGTTTGGTTTTTGTGTGTTTTTGTTCTGAGTAGGAGACTAGCCACTCTTCCACTTCCCACCTAGATAGAACCTTCTCTGCGGTCAAGAAAACTTGTTTTTACAACAGTTGGCTAGCCTATCCATCTGTCTCCTTCTAGACTCAAGCGATGTGGAAATGAGCAATCATGTGAGGCAGGCTAAATGGGGATGTGTTGTTGTTGTTGTTGTTGTTTTTGCCTTTCTGACTGACCCCTAGAATCTGGAGTCTAGATTCACCTGTGTGTACACTGAGTCCACCATCATACTCACTTTATTTTGAAGATCTTTAAACACACACTCTACATAGGTTAAGAATTCCCAAAGAGCATTTACACATGGATAGCTTTCAATAAATCAACTTTCAGATCCTCGCCGTGCAGTGTGTACTCTTTTTTTGAAAGCAGGGTTATGCTTCTAATCAGACGCAACTAAGACCTGATTATGGTGCTTTGATTGCCCTGCTCGAGAAAATCTCTCAGAGTTTGATTAAACCTCTCAGAAACGTGGTTCAGAAGTACTGGTTTAAGAAAAATTGTCTTTAGTGATAAATTAAGCTAACCTAAGTCTATAGAATTTTCCCTTCTCTGCTTGATACATGTTCTGTCAAGAGTGAACTTGGCTTCTGTACCAGAATAGGTTTTGCAGCTAGTTCATGGACATATAGGCAGAATGCTTTTGGAAAACTCCCAGTTGGGAAAAACCATAGATAAAAAGTAAGTGATTTATTTCAGATTCATTGTGTGTCTTCAACATGGTAGATAAATCAACCTTACGATATTACTGTCATTAAACAATCCTCATCTTAGAATATTTGAAAAATATATTTCCACTGATGATGAAAGATTACAAATACGTGTAGTAGTGCACAGTGTTTTGAAATTCTTTGAAAGGAACGTTAGGGGGAAAGACTGATGGTAACTCCGCTTTGTTCTACAGAACTCTGTAAGTCATTTACGTATGTACTTTTTCTGATGAAGCTCCAATTAAGAGCTGTTGGACCTCTTAAATCTTCCCTCCGTGTTATTGTCAACAGCACTCCTCTGCGGGATCCCATTTCCACCGCTTCCCGAGAATGCCTACTGGACAACAAAAGGAAAAGAGCACAACTGTCGGACAAAAGGATGCTTCTCCAATTTTGTCTCAAGCTGAAAACTGCTTCATTTCCCACAATTAGTCAACATTGCACTTAAAGTGACACATTCCCACTATCTAAAATCCCAATTCAGAAAAGGGACTTGTCAGGGACCCCATGGACCAGTTCACTTCTGTCAATAATATTAGCTTGGTGGCCAGTTCCAAAAAAGGTAAGAGTAAAGCATGCTTTATCTCTTCTCCCGTGGCAAAATGGACTGCACTTGTCCACTGCAATACAAGCCCCGGCTCGGATGAGGAGTCAGGAGAAGGAATAAGCAGGTGGGAGGAATCCTAACGGACTTCTCCCATCTCGTGAATGAAAGACCTAAGAAATGCGCTGTACTCAAAAGACTAATCCCTTAAACCCCCCCCCCAAAAAAAAAGACTATTTCCACCATAGTTTCACAAGTACACAAGAAAACTGATGGGTGAAAGGCTCTTATTTCAACTTCACTGAAAAAGAAACCATCATGCCTTTCAACACACACACACACACACACACACTCTGCTTTGAACATGTTCAAAGAGTGACTCAGAGCACACACTTGCACAAGCTCATAACACCAAAATGTTGAGCCGCTATGATTTCCTGATCGAAGCAGGGCAATTTCATCTTGAGTGTTCACATATGGGCTATCACATTTATGCTGACTAAATTACTATAGATTATCTGAGTTATTTTTTAGGAAACAAAGTGTGTTACCCATGTTAGGTATCAATGAAGCTAAAGCAAGCTTCGGAAAATGTTTCTGAATATGCAGGGGAGCTGGCTTCCACAGTGAAATAAAGTGTATTTATATTAACCAAATTTCAAAGTAGGTCCTAGGCTATTTTAAGCTAGATTTGATGCCATGTGTTCTTTTTCTAGCCAAGTTCATCATGTTTGTCTTGTTAATAACCCATTGTTATTAGTTGTCACCGAACCTATGTCAACTCATGATCCCATGCATCTAGAGCTGTGGTTCTCAACCTTCCTAATGCCGTGACCCTTTAATACAGTTCCTCATGTTGTGGTGACCCTGTGTGTGGGTGTATCTGCATACAGACGGACCCACCAGGAAATGGATAAAGGAGCGGTGTCTTGGTTCCTAAAACCATCGGAATTATGGTCTTAGGCAACCCCTATGAATGGGTGGTTCGATCCCCCTAAAGGGGTCACGAGCCCCAGGTTGAGAACCGCTGGTCTAGAATAAACCTGCTTCATAAGGTTCTCAAGGTTGTGCCCTCTCAGAAGCAGGATGACGGTGCCTTTGGGTGAGCACCACCCCTTTCAACAAGAAGTTGAGCTTAGCTTAGCTATTCACACCTCTGAGGCGCTACCTACAAAGTGGGGCCACTATCTGTCTGGGGACTAATTGCATGGTCACTGGGGGCTACCTCAAGAATTTAATTATGATTCCATAGCATCACTCTTCCCCTCTTGATGCCACGGAGTTTATGGCTATGGCTGAAACTATAAAAAATCGACAAACGCAAACAGATCAATCCCAACATTGTTTTCAGTAGTTTCGATGGTGATAAAGACACATTTCTATTTCATATACTAAATGAGTGGCTGGAACTGCTCCCTAACTTGGAAAGCTGATATATTTGAGTCAATAGAAGGTAGAGAGGAAATTATTTGCACCTTCACCACCTCCTCAACAAAAGGCTAACATCCATAATATAATCGAAGTGTAGGGAAACAGCTAAATAGTATAGGACCAAGTACAGATAAATTCACCATAGCAAATTCAAAGTGGCTTTCTTTGTTGCTTCTTCAAATTGTTAAGTGTTTTTCGTGTCATTTTCCTACAATAAATATTTCTTCAGGCCATTAGGAAAAAATTTTAAACCTGTAAAACAAAGCTTAAAACAAAGCAAAACAAAAAACTTCTTTATTTCTCCCTCATATGGTAGGAGCTGATCTCCAAGAACAGGGATATCCCCAACCCACACTTTTTTTTGCAACAGTCAACAAGGGGATGCTGTTTACTAGCTGTTCCAAAGACCTTGTCCCTAAGGACAGCCTGGTTTAAACAAAGCAGTACTGGGTGGGTGCTTTCAAGAATGAGAGCAACACAGTCTCAGAATAGTGAGCCGAACTGAGTCTGACACTAGTGGCCAAAGCGTCACCAGAAACTCTGCAGATCTGTTGGGTCATGGTTTGCCTTAGATGAAAATTATAAGTCGTCTGTGACCGAAGCATTGTTAACAGTGACATGACTTTCTGCAATTACGAAAGTATTGATAGGAACTGCTCTGCAGGGTCGTCAAGGCAATAGATCTTTATGGAAACAAACTGCCACCTCTTTCACCTGCAGACACTGGTGGGTTTGACCCATGTACCTTTGGGACACCAGTCAATCATACTTAAGCTGCTGCGCCACCAGGCCTCATCCCAAGTGGTGTTTGAAAATAACAATTCTTCACAAATAAAGTAATTTTTCTGTCTTGGAAAGAACAAGTCTGTCTTTAAAGAAGCCTAGCCAGGATGCCCCTTCGCAGCGAGGAGGGCAGCACTTCATCGCACATGCATTGGGCACGGCAGGAGAGGCCGTCCCTGGAGGAGATCATACTTGGTAACGTGGAGGGGCAGCAGAAAATAGGAAGAGCCTCAGTGGGATGGACTGACGCAGTGGCTGCCTGGCACCACGGGCTCAGACATAATAACTGAGAGGATGGGCAACCCGGCAGTGCGTAATTCGGCTGCACATGGGGAGCTGTGAGTTAGAACGGACGGATGGTGCCGAACGTCAGCAATAAAGGATTCTTCTACACGGATTACTGTTCATTATACCTGCGATTACTAAAAGGTGCTTCTTGGAGTTATTCTGCAAAATAGAGGGAGCTAAAAAAAAGTTCTTGGACAAATGGAATGAAAAAATATTGAAATGTTACCATGACTCTCTTGGAAACCTCCCTGTACGTGCTTAGAATCCACTTAGTGAAAAATTATCAGAAGACAAGGCCACTTAGGATATCATTGACTGAAACCACAAGACACTTTACATGTTTCTAGTCCTGCCACCTTTTCAAGTACGTTGTTTTACTGATTGTTTACACTTCATATTCAAATACAGGGATTCCCAGGGCCTGGCGACCAGTCCCATTCAGTTCACCAGTCTTCTTCTACTTCCGGTATGAAAGTCCCCACTACTTGTATCGTGCCCATGCTGTGCCTGAGTTTGTTGCTGTATATGTGGATGGGGTGGAGGTGAGGAGTTAACCGCTAACATTCTTTCAGAATTTCAGAATGCTCTCAGCAAGTAAACATGGCAAGTATCAACTGCTACTCCCAGCACTTCAGAATTAAGAAAATCTGAAAGTCAGAGAATGAGAGAAGATTGTAGATCTTGATGTTTAGGATGCCTTTTATTAAACAAATAACTTTATACTGCAAGCAGTCTCAAATCTTCTTATTGTTAGGATGAACACTGCCAACCCAGCTCTTCATTGCTAATGCTCCCGTAAGACCAACAGATGCTCCTGAAGAGGACCAAACCTTTTCTTCAGTCCTCCTCACGCCCCACCCCCCCCGGCCCCATTGAGCTTCCTAAAACAGAATCATACACTCTCATCTTCAAAGATTTTAATTCCACTGACCTCCCTTCGGAGTTCCCGAGCAGTGTAAATAATGAAGGCATCGTTTGGTTGTTAGATGCTGCCGAGTGGCTTCCAACTCAGCGACCTTATGAGGCACAGAGCAAAACCCTGCCGGGTCCTGTGCCGTCCTCACAATGGTTGACATGTTTGAGCCCATTGGTATCACAACTGTGTCAAGCCACCTTGTGCAGGGCCCTCCTTTTACAACCCCCCCCCAACCCCGCTTTATAGACCACAATGTCAGCTAAAAGGTTGGTGCGTTGCGGCAACCCAGAGTCACCTTGGAAGAAAGACCCAGTCGTGTTTCCTAAGAATCCATTATTGAAAGCCTCATGGAGCTTAGAGCATAGTTCTACTTCGGTCACCATGAGTGACCCCCCAAAGAACTGGCTAGAACTCACTTCCCTTGATAACAGTGGTATCAGCTGGGGTTGGCCTATCAGTCTTTAGCATTACTCTTGCGAACAGGACAGAAGGTACCAGGGAATGAGCATTGGGTCAACTATTCAAACCTAGCAGCCGCTTACTCCCATGAGAAAGAGATGAGGTTTTCTGCTCTCGTTAAGATTTAGTGACTCAGAAATCCAAAGGGACAGCTCTACTCTGTCCTACAGGGTCGCTATGGGTTGGAAGGGACTTGACGGCAGAGGGTTTGGTTTGGGGTTGTATGCTTTAGAAAATGAACCCAGGTGATGCTGTGAGTGAAGCACTAGACTGCTACAGTAAGGCCAGCGGTTCAAATTCACCAATTGCTCTATATGAGAAAAATGAGGTTATGTCACGTAGAGATTTACTCTGCCTTATACAGGGTTGAGATGGGTTGGAATGGACACAATGACAATGGGTTTGTACCTTAGGAAGGAGGGCTGGAAGCCCAGTGGTTAGAATACCTGCCTGGGGTTAAGGTCAGTACTTGAAATGAGCCGCTCTGCTGGAGAAAGATGGGGCATGCTGCTTCCGTAAAGACTGACAGTCTTGGAAACCCTCTGGGACAGTTCTACTCTGACAGGGTTGCCATGCGAGGGAATCCATGCTTCGCTAAAGGATTTAGTTTGGTGCTTCAGGGTGGTTCTCTTATAAAAAATTTTAAATTTGTTTCAAATTTCAAAATCTTTTTACATTGTACATTATACATTGGCACCTGCCCATCAATATGCAAAGAAGCCCTGGTGGCACAGTGAGTTATGCATTGGGCTGCTACCCACAAAGTTAGCAGTTCAAAACCACCGCTCTGCGGAAGGACGAGGCTTTCTATTCCTGTAAAGAGTTAGTCCCAGAAACCCACAGAGGCAATTCTATCCTGCCCTACAGGGTTGCTATGAGTTGGAATCAACTCAATGGCCAATATACACCCATTAAAAAAAAATCTGAACACAGATAAAGGAACAAAGAGTTGAGCCTTAAAGTTTCAATAAGACCATGTTACATTTCCATTCAGATTCCTAGGGTCAGCAAAAGAATTAAGATCGATGGTGCAGGTAACGGCTCTAGGTAAATAAGTATCTGTGTTCTCCTGGCAAAGAGATGTACAGCAAGCATCCTGCAGCAGGCTAGTTTAAAGCTAGGAACTGGTAAGAAGCAAGCCAACCAGCTTCCTTGGCGTAGACTGGAATTAATGGTGATCTCATGTGTGCAGAGCAGAACTTCCCTGCACAGGGTTTGCAAAGCTGGGACCTGGCAGAAGTACATCCCCAGGCCTTTCTTCCAAAGTCATCTGAGTGGGTTCCAACAGCCAACCTTTTGCTTAGGAATGAAGCACCAAACTGCTGGTGCTCCCCAGGGACTCCTTGTTCTTGTGCCATGCAGATTTCTCACTCCGATAGTGAGAGAGTAGAAGTAGAGGCTGGGGTTTCCTAGGCTGTGATCTTGATGGAATTAAGTCACTGCATCTTTGGGGTTAGCAACCAAAAGGTATCTAACCATTTCGCCTCCAGGGTTCCTTCTGTAAATTCCTCTCAAAAACAAATCACATTCATTGTCATCGGGTCAATGCCAACTCAGAGGGACCCTGCAGGACTGGGTAGAATTGACTGTTTGAGTTTCTGGGACTGTAACTCTTTACAGGAGTAGAAAGTCTCATCTTTCTCCCACAGAGTGGCAGTTTGTTTTGAACTGCTGACCAGCATGCAGTACAAATTATATAGCAGTAAAGGGCCAAGGCAGTTTCTGTACTAATGTTTGGTTTCCAGGAATGAACACCTGTGAACACCTGTGTCCATACATGAAAAAATTGGATCACAGAAAATACTCAGCTGAAAGATCCAGAGGACCAAGGCAAAGTTGAATTCCTGAACTGCCTCAGGAATGTCACGTTCAGGTTACTTTGTTGACTAAAAGATCGATTCAATGGTTAATTTGTACCTTCTTAATTTCTAAGACACTTTGGTGGTTACTCATTCAGCTACAACCAAAAGGTTGGCAGTTCGAACTCACCAGCCTCTTTTGGGAGAAAGGTGTGGAAGTCTGCAGTCTGCTCTCTGGAAGAGTAGAGGCTTGGGAACCCTATGTGGCAGTTCCACTGTGTTCAAAATTGACTCAGTAACTATGGGTTTGTGTTTTGTTTTGTTTTCCTTTGGTTTTAAGGATGTCTAAGTTTCCACCAAGGAGCCCTGCTGGCGTAGTGGGTGAGCTTTGGGCTGCGATCGGCATGGCCAGCAGTGTGAAACCACCAGCTCTTCAGAAAGACCTGGGCTCCTGTAAATAATTAGTCTCAGAAACCCACATGTAGGGTAGTGAGTCGGCACTGACCCCATGACAGGGAGTTTGGTTTTTGAGTTATATGACTAATCATCATGTTTTAAAGATACATGGAGTTTTGAATCAAAGTTCCCACCTATTTCATTATATTCTAGAATTGTAAACATAACCGAAGCCCAAACCAAACCCACTGCCATTAATCCCAATACCTATCAACCCTATAAAAGGTTTCTGAGGCTGTAAATCTTTATGGGAGCAGACAGTCTCACCTGTCTCCTGAGGAATAGCTGGGGTGGGGTGGGGTGGGGGTTTGAACAAGTAACCATCTGATTAGCCTTCCAATGCTTACCAGGCAAAGCCAGAAGCTAGATAGCATCGATGGCATACTTTTTTCTCTATACATGTTCTTGGTCTTTTCAGTCTTAGCCCTGGGCATATTATATCTACAATCTAGTGCTTTCCAAAGTCGATTTAATAAGGACTTATTATGATCCTCACGCTTAGGAGCACAGGACTTAAGACTTAAGACTTTTTGATCCTAAGGTTAATCTGAGCAGCAAGTCTCCTAAATTAGTGAAAAGCAGCATAATGTCCAATGAGGACATAGTATTTTCCTAGGCAGGCGACCAAATCTGTAGTTGTTGGAATGTCACTGAATGGAACGCTGTGACATCTTCTGCTCCATCGCTAGGTTATGCTATATGCACGCCATCTTTCTAACAAATGCATGCAACGGGTCACCAGAATGTCAGGGATCAATTCACAATAAGTGTCCCTACAGGAAAAACAGCACCCTGACACTTTACCCACATTTAAAAGAATGAACAAACATTAAGAATTTTAAGCAAAATACTAAGACACGTTCCTATTGGTTTTTTACGGTTTCTAAGATTGAAAGCAATTCCTTTCTAAGGTTCATATTGCTTGCTGAGCCTCACATATAAAAAGAAAATACAGATGTACAAGTCTTCTTAGCTAATGATTCTTCAACTTTGTTTACTTGGTGAAAATTAGAGTTGTGAACAGAAAGGCTTCCTCCAGAAGACAGTATTTAGTTCTGAAATTCCTATGCTATCTTACAAAATAATAGAATACAAAAGGCAAATTCCTAACACAATAAAGGCCTTGTCGCCATCACCACAGAAAGGAAGGTGGGGGCAGAAGCCAGCAAAAAGAAAAAAGCAGAGCACTTGAAAGGCTGTGTGTGGAAGATGCCAGAGGGGGAGGGAGGGCTGCAGGAGGTTCTAGGCAAGCCCTTTGATGACATCACCTTGCATACATAATGTTACAGCCGTCAGCACAGGCCTCCTGCTCTCCTATTGGTGAGCACCGTGTCAGCCGACATCAGAAGATAATCATCATTGGCCAGACAATTACAACTGGAGCAACTAGCACCCTCCGCTGTTAACACAAACCTGGCAAGCTGCTGAGAGCCCAGCTTCCCTTCTCACTCAATGAATTCCATGTCGCCTTACAATCACTAAAAGATTTTCCTCCCTTGCTGGCACCACTTGTACATTGAGCCAACTATTAGTGAGAGTAACAGGTAAAAGCCAGGCATGCCACAAAAGAACAACTGTCTCCGTTCTCAATGTTGTAAAATAACCAGAGCTTTTCAGGGTAAAACTGGAACTCAAACTTGCTCTTGGGAGCCAAAAGCAGACATTTTCCTCTACCTCAGGAAATAAACTATCCATTTACCAGATAATATTACCAGGGACATTTTTACTTTGACATGTAGTTTCAAATGAAAGCTGTTAATTCTCCAAGAGGATATATTTATGACTTCTCTATATTTCTACTGCATTTCTTTATTGGAAAGAAATTGCTATAAAAGTAAAAAGGTACTTAGTATTTATTTACTTCATGTCTAAGCCCCTATGAATGTAATCATTCATTAGACTAGCAAAGGGTTTGGTAAACTTGCCTCAGTCGGTCCCACCCTAAAAAAGGGAGCACCATTCCATTAAACATTAATTGCCAAGGTAATAAACATGGATTACAGTGTGCTTCACAGAACACACTTAATTTCAGGTGCTCTTAAGGATGAGTTGCCCCTGACAGTACACTGACAAAATATTACTCCTGACCTGCCTCCTGCACAGTTCTTCCAAATACGAGTCAATACAGCTCCTTTTTAAGAGATGAGTTAAATTCTCTAAAAATAACAAGTTTGGTTTGAGGCTATGGGGAAGACTTTTAAGGGCAACCACAAAATTTCAAATAATGTCAAAAGACAGGATAGACCTTTCACATAAATATATACATATATACATGTTTTTCCCTCTAGACACAATGTCAATGCTTTTTTAAGTTAATGTGTCTACAGAACGGATAAGACTTTCTGATTTCCTAAAGGTTCCCTCCCGATAGTTAAGGTTTAAGTCTAGATTAGGGAGCTCCCTGTTAACAAAGATAAAAGAAAATGTCCGTTTTCTTATACATCTGGCTGGAGACTGACCTACTGTGTTGGAGTTTTTTGGTTGGTTTGTTTGGGGGAGTTTGGAAAATTGGGGCCCCAACATACTGGGGAATAAGAAGAAAGCAAGGCAATTAGATTGAACAAGAGTTATAAGGAAGGGGTTTGGGCCAGCAGGGTTCTTTGGCTGAAAGATCCACACCAAATAATAATGTCAACGAAAGCAACACAAGTGGGGAAGGGGAACGTCCTAGCCAGTGACAATGAAAAGGGTGTTCAAACACGTGGGAGAGCACCGGAGGTAAAGTGGGGGGTCAGTCACCAGTCTGCCTCAGCGGGCAAGCACGTAAGCACCTGTCATGTACAAGGCACTCAGCCAGGAGCTGAGTTGTGAGGAGCCAAAAGTCTAACGTGTCTAAGGCCTTGTCCCTTAAGCACTAATGGTCTGGTAGGAGATCCTGGCATGTGTGCAAGTTTTCTGGCTAGAAAAATAAACTGACAGGAGAAAGACATCGATGCCTAGCCAAGAGGAAAACAGCGAGCTGGGAGCGCAGCAAGCAGGATACATACATTGGGATGCACATGTTTGTCCATTTCAGTCCCAAGAGTTAGGCCCTCGGGCTAAGGGCCTACTTGTTGAATGAGTGATGGCAAGGCGGGAAATGGTTCCATAAAGGCACAGGATGGACACAGAAAGGCAACAGGTAAATAAAGACGAGGCACTATCGACCTCAGCGGTGCGAGGGACGGGCAGCAGTGGATGGGGGTTCAGTTCGCCTGGCAGGAGAAAGGCGGGTTTCACCCGGATGCAGCAAGTTGGAAACAGAGCCGAGTCAGGAGAGGCAGCGCACCTCGGAGGTTCTGGGCGGCGCATGGGACTGGGAAGGGAAGAAAGCGCCCTGCGCGAGGACGTGGCATGCACCAGCAGGGAAGACCCAGACCGCGGCTGGCCCGTCCCGCCGGCTCGGGCCCCAGACGCCTCCCCGCCTTCCGCGCCACCCAGTCCGCCGCGGCAGCAGGAAGTGCGGCGGGAGGAAGACCCACGGAGGTTCCCCAGGGCGCCTGCGGTCCTCCAGGTTCCATCTCCTAGATCGAGCCGCCCTGAGCCCAACCACCTTCCGACCCAGGACGGACCGCGGCGGCCCCCACCGGGAAGGGAGTCCGCGGTACCCCGGGGTCCTCTCTAGGGGCTCGGGTACACCTCCACAGTCAATGGCCGGGGCCGGACGCGGCGCCCCGCGCCCCCACCCACGCCGCGGCGAGCGCGAACACGCGGTGCTCGCCGCACCCGCCGCTCAGCAGGCCCGGCCCCGGGCGGCGAGCGAGGCGCACGGGGCGGGCTCCGCTCCGGGGCGGCGGCCAGTGGCAGCGAGGCCGGGGGTGGGCCCGCCGGAGGCCGATGGTGAGCACGCGCCAGCCCAGGAGGCGGGAGCGGCGGCGGAGCCTGAGGTTTTCCCCCTGTAAGGGCGGGAGGGAAGGAAGTGGAGCCTCGGGGCTCCGGCCCGCGGCAGCCCCCCACCACTACCCCTGCACCCACTCGCCCCCAGCGCCCGCGGCTCCGGCTTCCCATTGATGAGAAGGGGGAGGCAAGGCGGGTTCTGCAGGCGCCAGGGCGCGCGCACTCGCGCTCGCGGCGCACGTAATCCTCCGGCGCCCGGAGCCCCCTGGGCCCAGCCCGGCCGGACCCCCCTATGGAGTCCCGCGCCCCCGGGACTGCCGGCCGCTGCTCGGTCGGTGGGTGCGTAGGCTTTCCCTTTTATTGAACCGGCGGGGGGTGGGGGGGGTGAGGGTGCTGTCTACAAGGAAGGAGCGAGATGAGAGCACACCCTCCTGCTCAGTATTACAAGGTGACACGGGCTCGCCTCCCACACAAGGATTTTTCAAAGCACTGGTGGAGGGAAGGCAGTAAACAAGAAAGATGCTATCTCCGATGAGAACTTTTTTTTCCCCGGCGAAGAGGGCTCTCAAGAGCCAAGAGGGGCTTTGGGTTGGCTTGTCTTTTAATCTGTTCTTTCGATTCCAATCGGCACCTTCCCATAGACGCTAGTATGTCCAAAGGCGTTAACCGTGAAAGAGAAACTTATAATGGCTAATGGCGTGGCTCCGCTCGCTCAGTTTCATTCATTTTTATTACAGTTTTCATTGTCCCCTCCTCTCCCTGCCCCCTCGTCCCCACCCCCACCGCGGCCTCTTCCTAAAACCGGAAAGGGGTCGGGTCAGAGAATGGAGGCACGGGGCTGGGGGTGGCGGACCCAGGAGCGCAGGGAAGTCGGAGAGCTGCAAGGAGAAAGGAAGGGCACGAGGGATGGGGAAGAGGCCGAGGGCGCGGCGGGCGGGAGAGGGTTAAGGGAGCCCGCGACCGGTCCTCCCTCCACCGCCTTTGGCTCGCGGCTGCCGGGAGGCCCCGCGAGAAAAGCCCGATCTAGAGCAACACGAGGTCACCCAGGTAGGCGATCCGGACTGTGACATTTCTCCCGCCCGCCCCGGCGCGCAGGCACAGCTACTCTGTGCACACACATAGGGTCTATGTTATATAATCTGTATTAAAGGCGCACGGATGGCCGCGGTTCACCGAGGGGGCACCCACACACTACCATGCTTCCCGCAGCCCAGGGCCCCGGGAACTTAGGGCTCGTCCAGCCCAGCTCGCGACTCAACGCCCCGTTCACGCCCAGACAGCCGGGACTACAGACCGGGAAGGACCCCGGCGAGACGCTCAGGGCTCCCGGGAGCAGCATCATCACGCGGCAAGCATCACCTACCAGTTTTCTTGCATCCATTGGATGGCTTCATTCTCGTTGAACTGCTTTTCAAATTCATATTCTTGTAAAGTCAACACTGACATGTTCATTGGGGCTGGTCTTCGGGGTCGCTACGTGTTCTCTATACAAAATAAAATAATCTGTAAAGCGCTGGGTTTCGAGGGCTCGCCGGGCGCCTCGCTCCCCCCACCCACCCCCCTGCGTCTTCCCCTCGCCGCGCGGTCAGAGGCGGCCGCTCGCTCGCTCCTCGCTCGCCCAGCCTTTCCCAGTTCTAGCCAGGGTGGAGCATTGCCCGTGCCTCGGCTCGCTCCGCCGCGGTCTGGGGCTCCGCTGCCGTCGGCGTCCGCATCCACCGGCGGAGGAAAGGGATGCCTTGCGGTCTTAGTGCCCGCACGTTTGTCCATCGCCCCCTTTAGTAGTCTACAGGGAAATCTCCTCCCCCTCGTGCGACCGGAAAAAGTAACCCTTTGTGAGGCGGGAGGGAGCCAGTCAGACCTCGCTTGCCCCGGGGCCAGTTTTGTTGACTGGCAGAGGTGGGGAGAGTGGGGGAAAGGAGGGCCACTGAGAAGGAGGACGGTGCCTCTGGGTCACCCAGGTCTGTCCCGGTGCCACCTTCGTGGGCCGCCTCGCCCAGCCTTTGAATGGAGTTTCAGCACGCGGGGCGCAGCCCAGAGGCGCGCAGACCGGCCAGCTAGGCTAGTCGGCGATTGAGAAACTGTGCAGGCTGCCAGTTCTCTCGCAAGAGCGCTCTGGGCAGAGAGAGATCACACTCGAAGGGAACGTGCACCCCACCCCACTGGGCTCGGCCCCCACCCCCACCCTCAGCCCGCGCTCGGGCCCAGACTCCCGCCTGCCTACCCGCGGCTGGGCGGCGGGCAGGGCTCCTGATCTCCCGGGGCCGGGAAGCTGAAGGATGAGCAGGGTGGGAGCCAAGACCTGAGAGTGGCCGGAAGCGGGAGAGGGGTTTGGGAAGGTTTCTGTCCGGGGAGGGGGAGAGTTAATGAACGGAGACAACGGGGGCAGGGAAGTTAGCAGATAGTAGAACTGGACCAACTGGTCCTGGGTACAAACTTTCTTTGTATGCATGAGTCATTTCGCTTTATTTGTGGTACCTGGTGGTAAACTAGAAAAATGTCGGAAGAGAAGATTAGATGTAATGTCGACCCCTACTGAGCCCTTGGCCCTATAGCAACGCCCGGTTTCTCCCAGAAGGGAAACGCAGACCCTATTCTGTCCTTCCACCCGTTTCTGCCCAAAGAAAGATGAATTGTGAGACATGGAGGTGCCTCAGAATTTAATCTGCGGGTTTATTTGTAAATTTAAAAATAAAAAGAATGAATGCGTCGAAAACGGAGTGTTGACCAGGACTGTGAAACAAATTTTCTTATCTCCGCACCTCTTGGATACCCAAGAGGGGGTATTTTCATGGAAAGTCTTAGTGCATCAAACCCAGTGAAGAGAGGGAGCTAGAACAGCGGCTTTCACATGGGTCACCTGATTCATAACAGTAGCTAAATGACAGTGGTGAAGGAACAACGAAAATAATTTTGTGGTTGGGGGGTCACCACCACATGAGGAACTGTATGAAAGGGTCGCGGGATTAGGAAGGTTGAGAACCAGTGCTCTAGAAGAAAATATACATCAGAGAGCAAAATAAAGAAAAAGAGAGTTATAAGAGGGGAAAAGACGATAACAAATCATAATATTCTATACTATGTGCAAAATTCTATAATCTATAAACCAAAGCGCTGAACTGGTTAATTGATAAATTGACAATCCCATGTGTGGACTTTACTCATTTCTCTGTATAGGAGGCCTGTCATCCATTCTAGAGAAGACTGTACTACAAGTCTGAGGAAATTGAAAGATAAGGTCCTTCAGCAGTATTGGCCTGGAAAGTGGGGTGTGGTCCCAGAGAGCGTTAGCACAGCCTGAGTCTCTGAGCAATCAATCCATATTTGTTCAGTGAATTGAATGATTCAATAAATGAAAGAAAGGAAGAGAAGTGACAAAGGAATCAAGAACAAGAAACCAAGCCCAAAGTTGAGCGCATGCTGGAAGAGTGAGGCCTACTTTTGACTAAAATGGCTTCTTACTGGTCTTTATATCAGTTTCAAACTAGAAATGCTTATTTAGTTACTATGTTTCTTTTTTAAAAATAATACCTGTTATTGCCTGTTTGTTTTCCGAGGATGGATTTGGGATTGTGTTAAAAGCAAACATCTGATTTTTACAGGACCAGAGTCACTTAAAAAAACAAACAAACCGAACAACAGAAATCTCCGTGCAGAGTCAATGCTACTCTCAGTGAGTCTCTAAAGGGACAGGATGAAATTGGGCCTGTGAGTTTCCCAAAGTGTAACTGTTTATGGGAGAAGAAAGTCTTTCTCCCGAAAGAGCTGCTAATTGTTACAGAGTGCTGACCTTGCAGATCCCATAACCACTACGTCACCAGAGCAGTCTCACTTTTGTCCCACAGAGTCCTGGGTGGCTTTGAGTCACCAATCTCAAGGGTCCTCTTGTTCTTAGGAGCTTCCAGAAAAAGGAAATAATCTGTCCCTTGACCACAAAACAATTCAAGACAAAAAGATAAATGCTTGATAGTACTAAATACAATAAGTACTATGGTCAAAGAAAGTACTATGGGTAACAGAAAAAGCAATTTGGCAGAACAAATTGTTAGGTACTTTCATATTGGTTCAGACTTTTTAAATTAGTTTTATTTTCATTAATCATTTCATTGGGGGGCTTTTAAAAATCTTATAACAATCCATCATTCAATTATATTAAGCACACTTGTACATTTGTTGCCATCAACATTTCCAAACATTTTCTTTCTACTCGGAGCCCTTGGTATCATCTCCATTTTTCTCTACCCTCTCCCACCTTCACACCCTTGTGAAGCCTTCATATATTATTGTTGTTATTTCGTGTTTTACACTGTCCGTTGTCTCCCTTCACCCACATTTCCTCATCCGTCCTCCTGGTTGGTGAACTATATATCCAACCTTGTGATGGGTCCCCCTGTATCCCCCTTCCACCCACCCCCCTACCCACCCACCATCTCCTATCCTCATGATATCACTGCTCCCACTACTGTTCCTGAGGGGTTTATCTGCCTGGATTCCATGTGTCAAAGCTCTTGTCGGTACCAATGTGTGTACTCCAGTCTAGCCAGATTTGGAAGGTAGAACTGGGTCAATGTTAGTGGGGTGTGTGTGTGTAGGGTGGAGGGAGAGCATTCAGGAACTATAGCAATAATGTGTGTTTTGTTGGTGCTATACTGCACTCTGAATTGTCCCTTCTTTGTCACCCTTCTGTGGGGGGATGTCCAATTGTCTAGAGATGGGCTTTGGGTCTCCATTCCAAACCTCTCCTGTGGTAGTCACCTAATCTGGTGTCAATTTAAGGATTAAGAGTGTAGGGGTGGAGTCAAGGCTGTCAATCTGGAGATAGCCAGTGAGACGTCTGTGTGGGCATGGCTTTCTGAGAATTCTGGGAAATCTGGGACTTTCTCCTTGGAGGCGGAAGACACCTCCCCCTCCCATTCCCCCCCCCCCTCTGCTACTTCCTGGGAGACATTGCAGAAGACAAGCCACATGGACCTTTTCATAGGGGTCGCCTGATTCATTACAGTAGCAAAATCACAGTGCTGAAGTAGCAATGAAAATCATTTTTGTGGTTGGGGGTCACCACCACATGTGGACCTGTCTGAAAGGGTCACGGTGTTAGGAAGGTGGAGAAGCACTGCAGTAGAGGATGGGAAGTGAGCCATCACCCTTTGTTTCCTTGAGAGTACAGTCTGCTGCAGGACAAAACCACACCTCCATCAAAGCCATTCCTCTGTGTATATGGACCATCTCTGGTCCAACACAGAGAAAGCCCAGCATCTTCAGAAGTGGAGCATGTTCAAGATCTTGGTCCCAAGTGGCTGAGGCCAAGACCAGGAGCACCAGCACCCACAACATGGAGACATTGAGACAGAGCAAAGGCACCCGGCAGAGACCAAAGGTCTAAGGCAAGGAGACCTTTGGAAAGGGCAGCGGAGTAGTGCAGAGTTTCTGAGACTGAGGCAGAGCAGAAGGCTGGCTTCCTGGCCCGCAGCGGCAAAAGCCAAAGGAGCAAAAGGTTGAGAGGATGAGGACTAGAGATTTGACTGCTGGCTGTGAAGAAGTGTCGCTTTAGAGTAGACCAATGATTCTATCCTTAATGTTTTCTAATCCTGGCTGTGGTAGTCTATTAACTTCCCTAATAAACCCACTTAATTGTAAATATTGTCTGTGAGTTCTGTGTGGCCACTGAATGAAATGATTGAACCCATTGTGAGAGCAAAGAGCCATTGGTGTCAGAATAGGTAAAGAAAGATGGAGGATCGAAACATGTCTGACTTCTGCCTCATGGCAACAGAGAAATTAGAGAAGATCAGATATGGCTCCCTCTGCAGGCTCCTTCTGCACCATATTCAGTAGCCCTGGTGGTGCAATGGATTTGAATAGGTTACAAGGTCAGCAGTTCAAAACCACCAGCCACGCTATGGGAGAAAGATGAAGATTTCTACTCCTGTAAAGATTTAGTCTCAGAAACCACAGAGCAATTCTACTCTGTCCTATCAAGTCGCTGTGAGTAGGAGTTGATAGCAGTGAGTGAGTTTGGGTTTGCACCCTTTTCCACAATCTGCAAAGCATACAAGATTAAGCTGCCATCATCCTTATCAGGAACATTCTGGCAGTACTTCTTCCAAGAGAAGTTTACGTGTACTTCTGGCTGTCCATAGTATGTTCACTATTCTTCATCCGAAGCACTGTAATTCAAAGACATCAATCCTTCATTCTCCCTTATTCATAGTTCAGCTTTCAAAGGCATAGGAGACAAGTGAAAACGCAATGGTTTGAGTCTTTTTTTTTTAACAATTTATTGGGGCTCATACAATTCTTATCACAGTTCATACTAATACATACATCAATTGTATAAAGCACATCTGTACAGTCTTTGCCCTCATCATTTTTTTCTCCTCTTTTCTTTTTTTACATTTTATTAGGGACTCATACAACTCTTATCACCATCCATACATATACATACATCAATTGTATAAAGCACATCCATACATTCCCTGCCCCAGGTTTGAGTCTTTTTAGTGGCATCTCTAATTGCAACCCATTAACGAGGGCGTTTGCAGCAGACTTTCCCATTGCAATCTATCTTTTGCTTTTGTGAATTGATTTTTGTTGGTCCAAGCAAAATCAAATCCTTAACAAAGTCAGTCTCTTCTTTGTTTCTCACGAGGGTGCCTATTGGTCTGGTTGTAAGGATTTTTGTTTTCCTTATGTTGAGGTTTAATCGTACTGAAGATTGTAGTCTTTGATCGTCATCAATAAGTTCTTTAAGCCTTATTCACGCTTAGCGAGCCAGTGTGTATTACAGGGTACCCAACCCTGTTGCTGCATTCTTCTTAATATAATCTCTAAGTTTTTGCTGAGCACACAGGTTGAACAAATATGGTGAAGGGATGGACCCCTGATGCACATCTTCGCTGATTTTAAACTGTGCAATAGCCTCTTGTTCTTTTCAAATGACTGCCTCATGGTTTATAGGCAAATTCTGCAAAAGCACAAATGGTATGGAATGCTAATTCTTTGCGGTGTTATCCATATTTTTTAAGGATTTACATAATTGAATGCCTATGCAGTCAGTAAAGCACAAGTAAACATCTTTCTGATATTCTCTGCTTTAAGCCAAGATCCATTTGACATCTATGATGGTATCTCTATTCCATATCCTCTGAATCTGCCTTGAATTTCTGCTACCATTTTTAATTCTCTTCAGAAGATTTTTATTTACATGTGATATTAATGATACAACAGCAACTTACTGCCATCAAGTCAATTCTGACTATTGTAACCCTACAGGACAGGGATGAACTGCCCCTGTGGGTTTCCAAGACTGTAACTCTTGACAGGAGTGGGATGCCTTGTCTTTCTCCTGTAGAGTGGCTGGTGGCTTTGAGCTGTTGACCTAGCAGTTAACAGCCCAATATGCCACCAGGGCTCCTGGTATTAACAATAATGTCCACTTATTTGCACATTCTGTTGGATCACCTTTCTTTGAAATGGAAATATTTCCCAGATACGGTTCTCCTCCCAATAGACAGTTGGACAATTAATTGTCTTCCAACTTTCTTGGTATAGACAAGTGAATACTTCCAGCATTATGTAGGTCAACTTGAAGATATAATAGTGTAGGGGCGGAGTTTAACCTGTCAATCAAGTCACAGCTTGATGGTGCCTCCTTCTGGCTGTGGCCACCTCATTAGGAGGGCCTTGGAAAACTCCATTTCTCTCTCTCTCTCTCTCTCTCTCTCTCTCTCTCTCTCTCTCTCTCTCTCTCTCTCTCTCTCTGCCTTCACCTTCCTGCTGGTGGACCCTGATGGCAGCCAGATCCCTGTGATGTTTCCTCTGCCATTGGATCCACACGACTGCATCCAGCAGCCTGTAATCTTCCAACATTCTGCTTCATTGCATGTGGCTGTGTGAGTCTGAAGAGGGACTTTTGGACTAGTATCAGACATGTGCACCTGATCTGGCCTGGGCTGGGGTGTTTGCTTGATATATAATTCCTTCTTGACATAAAACTCTCCCTTACACATATATGAGTCTCACTGGATTTGTTTCTCTGGTCATCCCAGCCTAACACATTTTCCATGTTAGTTTGGATTATATATCAATTTGCAGATTCTTGTTTTTCATCACGCGCAGACACCTTCCTTCAATACAAAATAAAATAAGCAAAGAAATTATGACTTGTATCATAACACTTTTGTGTGGCAAACAAACAGAATGAACCAGAGGTTCACATACTTAGGGTTTGTTGCATCATTTTAGAATCTCTGGATTCTGTGAAATAGTCCTGTGTAACCTTTGGATGACATAGTGATTTGGAATGATTTCCCAAGTGCAAGGTGTTCCCATTTTTTAGCATAAATCATTTTATTGGGGGTTCATACAACTCTTATCACAATCCATACATACACCAATAGTGTAAAGCACATTTGTACACTCATTTCCCTCATCATTCTCAAAACATTTGCTCTCCACTTAAGCCCCTAGTATCAGCTCCTCATTTTCCCCCTCCCTCCCCGCTCCTCCTGTGCTTCACATCTGGGAAACCCCAGCAGAAGATAATGAAACACAAATCCCATGAAGATGTTACCATATTAGTATAAAACCAAAAATACAAATAGTGCATGAGAGAGAGAAGACCCCCATCAACATTCAAGAAACCAGGGAAGAAATTTATGTCATGGAACAGCTAAGAGATAGTTGCAACCAGAACAAATTCAGGTCATGTCTATAGAGAGGTCGACTGGCCAAGTAGCGAGTTCAGTCCAGCATAATCCAGCAAGATTACTATGGTCTCTGCAATAGTGAGGCTGTTTGGTACTTTTGCCTTTGGCTAGAGTGGATCTGGTAGCAGCTCTGTCTGACTAGGTGCTCCCCGGATGAGGTTAGGACTCCCACTGTCCTCTATAGCCTTCTACAAATTGTGTTTATAATTTTAGCTCTGGTACTTTTCTCTTCACCATGTTCAAATTTTGTAATTGACATCTTTGAATCACACAAGCTGGTGTACTTCTGTGTGGACTTAGGTGACTCCTCACTTAGATGGCTGCTTGTTTGGATACAAGCTTTTAAGACCCAGACACTATTCTGATTGATAGCCGGGCACCATCTGCTTTCTTTGAAACACTTTGCTGTGGCACCCTTATCTCAGTGATCATTTGGTGAAGGTGAGTTTTGAGCTGGGTCTTGATTTAAGAACAAATTGTTCTTAAGTTGGAGCTAGGATTCAGTGTAAGCCTAGAACTCATTCCTGAATCTGAATCTATGCTATTTTTTTAGTTTGCTGGAACTTGGGAATTAATACATGTCATATCATTCCATAGTACAATCATGTCAAGCATAATTGTATAATTGCTTCTGTAATCAGTCTACAAACATGCTTTTTTCTCCTGGGCTTCTGGATGCCGTCTCCTTATCTCTCCCCTGCCCCTATATTGCCCCTCCCCTAAACCTTTGTTATGTTTTCTTTCCCTATAGGTTCAATGTCCCTGGGTTTCATTTACTAAAAAACAGAGAAACCAATGATGCAGCTTTGACAGGATGACCCCCAATAGTGGCACATCTCTAAGATATACCCTAATATACACAAACATAAGCAAAATATCACAGAATGGCTGTCACACGATTGCTGGGATAATACTTCTCTTGATAAAGCCTACATGGCGTTGATGTAGCAAGATCATGCTTGTCCCCCAACCAGCATACATCACCATGTACTTTCCGGTTTAAGTGCTTGAGTTACAATTGTATCTGAGGTGGCATCCACTCACCCAGTGGGGCTCCCTTATGGAGATCTCACCAATGCAGCTTCTGAAGCATGCCATGTGTTCCAGAGATACAGAGTTCAGTGTCCTTGTGCTCTATGACACCCAGTCTGGGTTCCTGGGGTATCCCCAGATGATCTACATCAATACTGTCCACCCACTGCATGCCACTAAATACAGCCCCCCAGCACCTCCCCTACCCCCACACATATACACCTAATCCTCAGACTCTCCTCTCCTCACCTGGAGGTTAGCCCTCCCTCCCATGCCCTCTATACCATGCACCTATGTTCCTCCATACTTGACCATACCCTCTGTCCTCTCTTGTGCGCACCTCCCAGCAATAAACCTCCCTCTGACAGGGCCACCTCCCTCTCCGGGAGACCTCACTCCAGATCCACGTGGCTACCACTCAGCAGACAGCATCCTTCCCCTCTCCCCCGTCCACTTGAACCCAACTGTAACGAGGTGCCCTCTAGCCAAGTGACCTAGACTCTACTTACCTGGAGTGGATGGTGTGTGGTACACTGGCACTGGTCTGCCTCTTAACCAGGCTGGCTGGCCCCTGGTCAGAAGACTGGATGGCCTGTGAGCTAGGGCTCATTCAGCTGCTGGTTCCTGCCACAGTGGCCGCATACAGCATTTGTCTTTCTGTGCTTGACTAACTTCGCCCAGCATAATGTCTTCCAGATCCCACCATGAGTTCAGGTGTTCCATGGTTTCATCGGCGTTTTTCAGGAAGTGCAGTATTCCACTGTGACTAACGCACCAGAGCTTTTTTTTGCCACTCTTCTATTGATGGGAATTTGTGCTATTTCCAGCTTCTTGTGGCTGTGAACTGCGCTGCGATCAGCATGGGGGAGCAGACGCCTGCTCGTGATCCGTATCTTATTCCTTTGAGGTATATGCTCAGTAATGGTATTCTTGGGTCAAATGATAGTTCAGTGGGCATCTGTTTCAGGTATTGCCATATCGCCGTCTACAGTGGCTGTACGTATTTACAAGTCCTCCAAGAGTGGATATGATTTCCTGTCTCTCCACTTTCTCTGCAACATTTGTCATTCTTGGATTTTTAAAACTTGCGGTACAGTAATGGACGTTAGGCGGTATCTCGGGATTGTTTTGATTTGCATTTCCTGGACGGCTAATGCTGGGAGCATTTCATCTATTCAGGTCTTTTCCCCACCTTTTTGGAGAACTATTAGGTTTTTTTCTTGTTGTAAGCTTGTAAAATGCTGTAGATTTTTGTAATTAGTTCTTTGCTATGTCGTTACTAAATATCTTTTTGCAGTTTGTGGGTCTCTTGAAATAAAAAGGCAAGTGTTTTATTTTTAATAGGTCCTATTCATCTATTTTATCTTCCACCGAGTGTGTTTCATTGGTTAATTCTGATAGCCTGTGTATTCCCTGCACTAGGGCTTCTTGCTTTGTCCCAATTTTCTCATCAATGATCCTGATAGTTTTGGGTGTTATATTTAGGTCTTTTATTGAACTTGAACTTGTTTTTGTGTGTGGAGTGAGACATGGGCCTTGTTTCATTTTTCTGCAAGTAGATAGCCAGCTTTACCAGCACCATTTATTGAAGAAGACACCTGGTTCCCATTTAAAGTTTTTGGGGGCCTTTGTCAAAAATCAATTGTCTGGATGTGGATGTTTTTAGTTCTGGATTTTCTGTCCTGATCCATTGGTCTGAGTATCTATCTTTATACTAATACTGGGCTGTTTTGACGCCTGTAACTGGGTATAGGCTTTGAGGTCAGGTAGTGCAGCAGCACCTATTTTTTCTTCTTTTTGAAGAGTTCTTTGCTTATCCTGCGTATCTCCCTTTCCATATGAAGCTGGTAATCATCTTTTCCATTTCTTTGAAGAATGATGCTGGAATTTGGATTGGGATTGCCTTGAATCTGTATGTTGCTTTAGGTAATATTGACTTGTTCACAATATTGAGTCTCCCAATCCATGAACATGGGATGTTCCTCCATTTGTGTAGATCCCTTCTGGTTTCTTATAATAATGTTCTGTAATTTTCGTCATATAAGATTTTAGTTTCTTTGGTTAGATTTATTCCTAAGTATTTCCACTTCTGGGTATCTATTGTGAATGGTATTGTTTCCTTGGTATCTTTTTTGGTATTCCCATCACTGGTATATAGGAAACCAATTGATTTCTGCTTATTAATCTTGTATCCTGCTACACTACCAGACTCCCCTATTGTTTCAAGTAATCCTATCATGGACACCGTCGGATTCTCAGCGAATAAAATCATGTCATCTGCAAACAGCAGACTTCACTTCTTTCCCCAATTGTACTACCTGAATACCATGCCATTGTCTTATGGTACTGACTTGAACTTCCAGTACAATGTTAAATAAAATTGGGAATAAGGAACATCCTTGTTGGGTTTCCTTATTCAGTGGAAATGTTTTCAGTATTTCTCCATTGAGTGTAATGTTGGCTATTGACTTTTTGTATATTGTATAGAGAATGTTCCCTTCCAATCCCATCTTCTTGAGAGTTTTATTAGGAATGGTTGTTGGATATTATCATATGCTTTCTCTGTATCATTGAGTGTGGTGTATCCTGTCACCTTGCATTGCTTGTGTTCGATATCCCATTCGGGCCTACTTCTCTAAGCTCTTGAGCTACTGACTGTTGGTGACCCACTCTGCTGATTGCTGCTTGCCTTGCCAGAGGGAGGACCCTGCTGCCTGCTTCCTTGACCTTGGACCTGACAGCCCACGTGAGTTGAAGGACCTTCAGTATATTAACTGTTCCATAGAAGTGAGTTAAACTGAACCCTCTGTACTACTGTGTGATCACAGTATGTGTGATCACAGCATCCTTCTCACTGTATGATCATATATATTTTCACAAGTGTCCTGTGTTAAAACCATGTCTAACACCGGTATATAATCCAGAATTACAATACATCACATACAGAATTATGGTAGAAGGATCTTATTAATTGACTATATCTCAGTCCTCCTGCTCCATTCCTCCCCCAAGGCTCTTCTGGCCATTAACCCATTCATATATGAGGAATTAACTTCTGCAGTGTTTGAATTACACATTTTGTAATTATACTTTTTACCATCACCATCTACCCTGTTTATGGTCAACACTTGAATCATATAATTTGAACATCTTCCTCCATCCTTTCTTCCCCAGATCCATCAAGAAAAGAGAAACATTTCAGTGGGATGCTCCCTTGTCTCACTTGAGACAAAACACATCCACGAAAGCTTGGAAGCCAGCAGTTTCATGACCTTATCTATCCTCATTTTGGATATCCAATTTTGAAATTTCCAATTCAACAACCCAGTACGCTGGGATGGTATGTCTTTTCTTTAATCAGAACAATTGTCATTCCCATCGAAACTGTGAGCATCTGAAACCATACACAAAATAAAATCCATGGAATCTGTCAGAATGCCACAATTTACACCAGCTCAGAAGGTCAACTTTCCCCCTTTATCTGGTTGGGTTCTAGTCATCTCAGCCCTCGCCTTCACTAGGCCAAATGAACATCAGTTGGACAACCTGACCCTTTCACATATTCTCATTAGCACTAGCCCCCTGTGACTTGGTGAAGTCCTCAGACTCAGTATCTGCACAACTTTTAAACTTAGGCTCAGACAGCCCTTGCTCTTCGCCCCTAGCCTCTGTAGACCAGGTCAGCAGGTATCGATGGGATATGTCCAAGCTCAGCCCATTTCTTCATTGCTCCCTTGGACCCACTTTCACTCCACATATGGATCCAGGTGGTCGCACAAGGATCATACCAATCTACTGGCTGGCTCCCTTTCACCTTCAGTCCTAGAAAGAGATCTTCTCTGATGGCACAACTTTTCCAACCTATGTCCAAAGGCAAATTTTTTTCTCAAAATGCAAAATTCCAAACTGACATTTTTTTTCCTGTCGATTTTTCCTTGAGTAATTCTTGGGGGGTCTCTTTGTTTTTAAGCCCTCTTACTTTACTTTGGATTAAAGCAAAGCCTGTTCCTTGGGGCAAATTCCAACTCCCCTTTTAACAAACCAAATTGTAGAGATTGAAGGTGAACTTACAAGCTCTCTCTCTATCATAACTCCCAATATTCATTTCTATCATACTTCACCGCCACTTGTCTGTCAGTTTGTCGTACTGTGGTGGCTTGTGTGTTGCTATGGAAGAAGCCACTGAAAACCTTACACGTGGCTTTGAGTCATTGTCAGATATGGGTCAAAGCCAACTCAATGGCACCTAAAAACAACAACAACAAAAAATACCACACATTACTCTTAAACAGTATGTATGAGAAATCAATATAATCCTAGTACAGCCAGTTAAACTTATAATTCTAAACACACTCTTTTAAAAACATCCAAGTTTAATACTCTTCTCCACACTAGACTGTCTCCTTCATAGGCACTCATATGGTTTAGGCCTATGACACAGTGTCTCTAACAAGTCCTGGCCTTATCTCAGCCATCTTGTCTAAAGAACCTAGATTTTGCCCAGGGGCAACCAACTGCAGTTTAAAGTCTTTTACATTATTTTCAGCCATTTCAGATAAGGATAATCTAAGAAACCCATGCAATAATAAAAACAATTCATTCCCCATGTCCCTTCTATCGTTTCTCTTTCAAATTCCCGTGGGTCTGGAGTCAATCCAAGGAATCCCACTTCTTAGGCCAATTGCAAGAAACAGCAATGGAGGTGGACATATCTAATATCTTCTGGCTTCCCTAATGCCACAAGGCAGGAGCCAGACATGCCTCTGCATGCCATCCTTCGTTAGCTATTCCAACATCAACTGCTCCACTCATGTCACTCTATTCCTATGCTGGGTCCAGTAATCTGTTTCAGTGGCCACACAGAACACACAGACAGTACTCCCAATTAAGGGGGCTTATTTGGGAAGTTACTAGATCACCCCAAGTCAGGAACAGCAGGCAGTTCAAATATAGTCATTATTCCATAGTAACACCACTCTTCAGGCAGCAGCCTAGGCTCTCTGCTTCTCAGTCTCTCAGTGGCATGGGTCAGATGAGGGGAAGGTACCTCATCATCTTGGTGCTGCCCCACGGAGTCTACGTGCCAGAGTCTGTGGTGTATCTGCTCTTGAGGGTCTCTGCCACTTCAGACAGAGGTCTATGACTCGCTTTGCTAAATGGTCCTGAGATTCTACCTTCATCATTATTCTTAGGATGCACAACATTTCCTCGTGTGTATGTACCAAAGTTTATTTATCCATTCTTCATTGTTGGGCATTGAGGTCATTTCTATCTTCTTGATGTTGTGAATAGTTCTATGATGAACACAGATGTGCTTATATTTGGTCATTCTTTGTTCCCTATTTCTTTAAGGTATATAAGGGATTGCAGGGACATAAGGTCTTCCTATTTCCAGTTGCTTGAGAAAGTGCTATACTGCCTTCCACAGTGGCTGCACACTTTTACCTTCCACCAACCACGTGTGTGGGTTCCAACCTCTCTGCACCTGCTCCAGCATTTCTTTTCTTTGATTAAAAAAATTCTATTGATAAGGAAGGACAGTCTCAGAGCTTTGTATATTCTGTTAATAAATCATTTGTGAATTTAAGGTTAAAAAAATTCTATTGTGCTAGTCAGGGTTGACTAGAGGAACAAATTTATAAACACGCATATGTGTATAAGAAAGAACTTTATATACAAGAGCAATTGAATATTGAGGAAACATCCTAGCCTAGTCCAGATCAAGTCCATAAGTTCTCTATTAGCCCATATGCCCAATAACAATCTTTAAATTTCTCTTTAGACTCATGACACACATGCAATGACAGCTGAATATAGGAAGATCACCAGTCAGTGGGTGGAAAGTCTTGTGGATCCAGCGAAGGTGTAAGCATTTCAGTGCTGGCAGGGGTCTCCATGTGACTCCTGCAGCTCCAGGGTCCTAGTATATCTCCATGCCATCAGGAATACCAAGCAGAGAGAGAGAGAGAGAGAGAGAGAGAGAGAGAGAGAGAGAGAGAGAGAGAGAGAGAGTGTGTTGTGTGTGTGCCCCACCTCCAGTGAGCTATTTATTTTCTTTGTGTCTCCAGATGAGGTAATCAAACAGCAACCTGATTGACAGGCAAAACTCCACCCCTTCCATCTTAATAGTGTCAAATTGGCACCAGATTATATGGCCAACACAGCTATCATCGCTGGTGTGAGAAGTTATCTCATTGTTTTGACCCATGTCTCTTGATCACAAGCATCTCTTCATATGTCTGTTGGCTGCCTGGATATTTTCTTTGGTGATTTGTCTAATAATACCCTTTGTCTACTTTAAAATTAGATGATGTCTTATTGAATTATTGCAGTTTTCTGTAGATTTTAGAGATTATTTCCTTGTCTGATACATTGTTGTTGTTGTTAGATGCTGGCAAGTGTCTTCCAATTCATGGCAGCCCTAGCTACAACAAAATCAAGCACTTCCCAATCCTATACTATTCTCACAATTTCACAATTGTTCTTATGTTTCAGCCCCTTGTGGCAATGACTGTGTCAATCCATCTCATTGAGGGCCCTCCTCTTTTTTTGCCACCCCTCAACTTTTGCAAATGATGTCCTTCTTTTGTTAATGTTAATGCTGTACTTCCCCAGGGACTGGTCTCTCCAGACAACATGTCCAAAGTGTGTGAGACCAAGTCTCACCATCCTTACCTCTAAGGAGCACTCTGGTCATACTTCTTCCGAGACAGATTGGTTTTTTGGGGTTTTTTTTTTTGCCAATGCCATTGTTCAAATGCATCTGCTTTTCTTCAGTCTTCTTTATTGATTGTTCAACTTTCACATGCATATAAGGCAATGGAAAATACAATACTTGGGGCAGGCACACTTAAGTTCTCAAAGTAACATCCTTGCTGTTCAACACTTTAAAGAGGTCCTGTGCAGCAGATTTGCCTAGTACGATGCATTCTTTGATCTCTTGATTGCTGCTTCCATGAGCATTGATTGTGGATTCAAGCAAGATGAAATCCTTGACAACATCAACCTGTTCTCCACCTACTGGTGCAGTTGTCAAAAATGAAATGGAATGCATAAAAATTGATATTCTAGGCATTAGTGAACGGTAATGGGCTGGTGTTGGTCATTTCCAATAAAAAAATCATACACTGGGAATGACCAGTTTAAGAGGAATGGCTTCACCTTCACCGTCAAAAAGGACATTTTAAGATCTATCTTGAAGTACTATACTGTCGGTGGTAGAATTATATATGTCCGTATATAAGACAACTGTTTTATCCGCTCAAGACAACTATTCAAATTTGAATTCGTGACCCTAATGATGCAGAAATGAAAGGATTAAAGAATTCTGTTTTCCATCTGAAGTTGATCAAATATGCAATCATGATGCATTGATAATTATTGGAGATTGGAAAGCAAAAGTTGGAAAACATGGCCTTCGCAAGAAAAATGAAGTGCGTGTGGTAGAATTTTGTAAGACCAATGACTTCTTCATAGCAAATATCTCTTTTCAGCAATATAAACATATATACTTCTCCAGATGGAATAAACGGAAATCAAATAGACAAGAGAGAAGCTCAATCTCAGTAGCTAAAATGAGGCCAGAGGCTGACTGTGGAAGAGACCATCAATTGTTCAGATGGAATTTCAGGTTGAAACCGAAGCAAATTAAAAAAATCCCACAAGAGCCAAAACATGGTCTTGAGTATATCCCACTTGAATTTTAAGAATGTCTCAAGGGCAGATTTGACACACTGGACACTAATGACAGGTGATCTGAGCAGCTGTGAGAGAACATTTAAAAAATCATACATGCAGAAAGCAAAATGCCATTAAAAAGACATGAAAGGAAGAAAAGATCAAAGTGATTATCAGTAGCGTTTGGGTCTTAAAGGCTTGATGATAAACAAGCAACCATCTAGCTGAGAAGCAACAAAGCCCACACGGAAGCACACCAGCCTATGTGATCATGAAGTGTCGATGGGATCAGGTATCAGGAATCTAAGACCCATAATAAAACCATACTTATGGTGAATAGGTAGAGGAGGCATGGCGTAGAGACCCAATGCCCATCTGTAGACAATTGGACATCCCCTCACAGAAGGGTCACAGGGAGGAGACGAGCCAGTCAGGGTGCAGTATAGCACCGATGAAACACACAACTTTCCTCTAGTTCTTTAATGCTCCCTCTTCCCCCCACTATCATGACCTCAATTCTACCTTACAAATTGGATTAGACCAGAGCATGCACACTGCTACAGATAAGAACCTGAAACACAGGGAATTTGAGAGATAGACCTTCAGGACCAACAAAGAGAGTAGAGATACCTGGAGGATCAGTGGAGGGTGGGGTAGAAAGGGAGTATCAATCATAAGGATCAACCTAGAATCCCATTCCAGGAGGACGGATAAAGGAAAAGTGGGTGAGGGGTGACGGTGGATGATGTAAGATTTGGAAATAATAATCTATAGCTTATCAAGTATTCATGAGGGAGGGCAGGTGAGGGAGGGAGGGAGAAGAAATGGGGAGCTGATATCATGGGCTCAAGTGGGAAGAGAATGCTTTGAAAATGGTGATGGCGGCATATGTGTAAAGGTGCTTGATACACTGAATGAATATATGGATTGTGATAAGAGAAGTAATAGCCCCCAATAAAAGTATTTAAAAACAAAGTGAATATCAGAAGAGACTCTGAAATTTTCTCTAATCATAGAGTTGCTAAAGCAAATGGAAGAAATTATGAGGTCCAAGAGCTGAACAGAAAATTTCAAAGGGCATTTTGAGGAGACAAAGTAAATATATATAATGAAATGTGCAAAGAAGATCAGTAAGGAAGAATATGCACAGCACATCTGAAACTGAAAGTAAAACTGAGGAAAGAAATTTAAGCCTCAAGTTACAATATTGAAAGATTGTAAGAACAAAATATTGACTGATGCAGGAAGCACCCAAAAAAGATAGAAAGAATACACAGTCACTGCACCAAAAAGAAGTAGTTGACATTGAACTATTTTAAGAAGTAGCATGTGAGCAAGAACCAATGGTATTGAAGGAAGAAGTTCAAGCTGCAGAGAAAGCATTCACCAAAAACAACAGGAATTGATGGAATGCCAATTGGAATGTTCCAGCAAGCTGATGAAGCAAGAACTGAAAGCATTCACTTGTCATTCCAGGACATGTGGAAGACGACTACTTGGCCAACTGACTGGAAGAGATCCATAACTGTGCCCATTCTAAAGAAAGGCGACCCAACAGAACGCTTAAATTATAGAACAATATCATTAATATCACATGTAAGTATGAGTTTGCTGAAGATCATCCCACAATGGTTGAAGCAGTACATTGACAGGGAGCTGCTGGAAATTCAAGCCGGATTCAGAAGAAGACATGGAACAAGGGAAATCATTGCTGGTGTCAGATGGCTCTTGGCTGAAGGCAGAGAATACCAGAAAGGTGTTTGCTTGTGTTTTATTGACAATGCCAGGGCATTCAACTGTGTGGGCCATAACAAACTCTGAATAGTTTTGTGAAGAATGGGACTTGTAAAGCATTTAATTGTCCACAAGTGGAACTTGTATGTGGATGAAGAGGCAGTTATGTGAGCAGGACAAAGGGATACTGCGTGGTCTGTACCCAGGAAAGGTGTGCATCAGGGCTGTATTCAGTCACCATACTTATTCAGTCTTTATGCGGAGCAAATAATCAGAGAAGCTAGGTGATATGAAGAAGAATGCAGCATTACAATAAGGAAGGCTTATTAACAACCTTTGATAGGAAGGTGACACCACCTTGCTTGCTGATAGTGAGGAGGATTTGCTGATGATCAGGGATTATAGCCTTCAGTATGGAGTGCAACCCAATGTAAAGAAAGCAAAACCCTTACAGCTGCACCAATAAGCAACCTCATGAGAGAAACAATCGAAATTGTCAAGGATTTTTTTCTTGCTTGGATCCACACACAACTTAGGGGTAAAGTCCAACCTATCAATCAGATTACAGCCTAATGACACCTCTTTGGAAGTGTGGTCTTTTTCATAAGAGAGAGACTAAGCAGAGCTGACTTCTTTTTGGCCCTTTTGGGTCACCTGGATCCTGAAGCCGGTTCCTTGATCTCCTGTTGTGTTGCCTACCTATCTCAGGAGTTGTCAGCGGACTACTTACACTCTGATTCATTTGCTTCTGCATCCACCAGCCTATGCCTGGGTCCTGTCCACCCCCCACTCCCCCCATTCCCATGCCCACCTCATTTCATCCTCCTCCTTCCTGTTCATCAGTTTCCACAGCTACACAATTGATGAGAAGTCTGTCATGAACTGTGCCGAACTTACCTATTTCTACAACTGTGCAAGTCATTTCTTGATATACATCTTTCTTATCGCTTCTTGGCTAAGATCAAGTGTAATATCTGTTCTTATCGTTTAATATCTGATGCGTCCTTTATCTGAGGACAGTATATTAAATGGATTTTTGGAGCAGGGAGATGGAACAAGAGCTTGCTCCGCTCACTCCATGCATCCACCTGGTATTGCAGTATTTCCAGGAACGGTGTACCGCTGCCGGCGGAATTTTTTTTTCTTTAAAAAACAAAACAAAAACATCTCTGCTTTCTCTATACAAACACAAACACTGGCTTTGCTTCTTTAGAGAATCCAAGCTAACACACTGTGATTGGGAGCTGTCATGTAGATTTTGTCTCAAAGGGATGCTATGTGATAGGGTAGAACTGCCCATCAGGTTTCCTCTGCTAGACACATATTTTTCCCTATCTGTATGTGTTACTATGTATTTCCCCCCTTAAGTGTACTTATGTGTCTATCTTTGTGACTCTATCCACATGTCTCCATGTGTCATTAATTTAGATTTTAATTCTTCCCCCCTGCCTCTGCTCCCCCTGGACTCCTCCTAACTTTCAAAGTCTGTTTTTTTTTTGTTTTTGGTGTGTATAACATTTTTCTTGATTAAAAAAATATAGCGGTCTCATAAATTATTTGTCTTTACGAGATTGAATAAATTTGCAAAGGATAATGTCTTCCAAATGTGTTCACATAATGAGGTATTTGACAGTTTTAGCATTGTTCTTCATGGATACATGATATTCCATTGTATGTATGTACCAAAATTTATCCATTCCTCCACTGATGGGCATTAGGGTTGTTACCATCTTTGCTACTGTGGACAGAGCTGTGATTACCAGGGGCAATTTAAACCCAGAGCAATTTCAGGTTGGGTCAAGAGAGAGGTCATCTGACGAGGTATTATACCGTGGCTCCATCCACCATGATCAAGTTTACAATAATCCCTGTCTGGTAGCAAAGCTGTTTTCGTCCCTTGACTGTGGCCGGAAGGGGATCTGCCAGAACCTTAATCAGACTCGCTATTCTGCAGATGGATTTTGGGTTCCCACTGTCCTACACAGCATTCTACAAATTGGGTGTCACGATTTAAGCTCTGATACTTTCCCTTCCATCATATTTGGGTTTTGCTATTGTCATCTTTGGATCACGCAGGCTGGTGTGCTTCCTCCATGTGGGCTTAGTTGATGTCTCACTTAGATAGCTGCTTGCTTGGATACATTCGTTGAGATCCCAGACACTAGTCCAATGGCTAGCCGGGAACTCTCGGTTTTCTTCACCACACCTTGCTGTAGCACCCTTTCCAGATGGTATTTCTGTTCAAATTTATTTAAAGAAGTTCCATACTGTTTTCCTCGGGGGTTGCATAATCTGGCAACCCGTCGGCATGGTATGAGGGTTCCAATCGCTCCACCCACTCTCCGGCATTTGTTCTTTTCTGATTTCTTTGCTTTGTTTGTTTTATTTTTGTTCTTTAAATTTGTGCTGTCGGTGTTGGTGTGAGGTGGTATCACATTGTTGTTATCATTTGCACGTCTTCATATGACTGTTGATGGCCTGAATGTCATTTGGGGTGAATTTTCTATTCATATCTTCTGCCGATTCAATGAGATAATTCATATTTTTCTTATGAGGCAGTGTAGTTTTCTGTAGATTTTAAAGATTATTCTTTTATCCAATATGTCATTGTCAAAGATTTTTTTAAAACCTGCTTGAAGTGACTAAGTTAGTAAGCATTGGTATTTCCATACTGCATTAGTGTCTTGTCACCACTAGAACAGGCAACCACAGCCTGGTGGCTTCAATGAGTTCTCACATAGTTCTGCAAGCCATCACTAGCAGTGAGCCGAAATCAGCATTACCAGTGTTGGCAAGGGCTTGCTGCCCCTGGAGGCTTTAGAAGAAAATCCATGACCCCTTCCGACTTCCCTTGGCTGCAGTGTTTCTTGACTTTTGCTTCCCTCCTTTCAAACTTCCAAGTTACTATGTTCAAATCTCTAGGTCAAATCCACCTCTGTCTCCCTTATGATTGCTAGGTGCCGTAGAGTTGGCTCTGGCTCATTGCCATGCTATGTAAGACAGAATGATAAAGCATTGACCAGTCAGTCTTGTGCTTAGTCCACTCTTGTACACCCTGTGTTATTCTATCTCAAAAATGTCTCTATCTTTTCCCCTGACTCTCTACCTTGCCAACCAAAATGGTCTTCTCAAGCATGTGATCCCCTTTGATGACTTATTTCCAAGTTATCCATACTCAGTATTGGTCTTCCAGTTTCATTGTCCAATGGTTGCATACATACATATGATATGATGGAAATTACTATGACTTAGGTCAGGTCCTGTTTAGTCAACAAAGTGATCTCTTTGTTTTGTTTTATACATATTTTTAATCATTTTATTGGGAGCTCATACAACTCATCACAATCCATAAATACATCAATTGTATAAAGCACATTTGTACATTTGTTACCCTCATCATTCTCAAAACATTTGCTCTTTATGTAAGTCCCTGGCATCAGCTCCTCATTTTCCCCCCTGCCTCCCCCCTCCCTCATAAACCCTTGATAATTTATAAATTATTATTTTGTCATATCTTACTCTGGATATCTTTGTTTTATAAAAATTTAGCAGGCTTTTGTCTCTAATTTTCCAATGCTTATCACAATGCATTATTATATTTAGGTTTCACCCAGATGATACAGGATTATCTCAAGAATTTTAATTTAATTGCATGTGAAAGAATGCTATTTCCATATAAGATTACATTCATAGGTTTCAGAGATTGGGACCTGATATTTTTGAGTAGCCATTATGCAGCCTACTATAATACTTTACCTAGTATTTGTAGTTTTCAAATTTTATGCAAAATTATAAGCCAGAGATATGTATTCTTGGTTTATTTATATTTTTGGAGTGAGAAAGGTCTGAAATAGGTTTCTTTGCTACCAAATGGGTCCTGCATATGTCAAATACTTTTTCTTTCCTGTATTATGAAGCAGCTGGAGAGTTGATAATATGTAGCCATAGCTCATGAATAAATGGAAACTCTATGCTTAATCATTTCATTGATATTCAAAGTTGCCAGGTAACAACTCTATTTGCATTTCCACTTTTCCCAATAGAAAAGATTTGCTTAAAATAGTTTATTTCCCAAAGGTGGATAATTTCCATCATGTTTTTCTGGCATTGTGTAATTTATAGATGTATAAATATATTCGTGCCTTCACATAGTGTCTGTGATAGATAGTTCTCTCTCTTCCACTCTTCTAGAGTGCACTTCACAGTTGCATTGATTACATTGATAGGGGGCACACAGACCATGATTAGAGAGGCCATTTTAAATAATGTACTGCACCACACAATCTATCTACAGTTACTACTATACCGGTTTGTGTAAAATGTAGAAATCTGACACCCATATAGATTTATTTATTATCATCGTAAGTCAGACAGGGTCAGGAATCAACTATGGAACATTATACCTTGGGAAATTAAAGCCTGTTCACAAAAGCCAAAGTATAACCTTGAATATTTTCTACCTGAATTAAGAGACCACCTTAAGAGTAGATTTGATGCCTTGAACACTAAATGACACATGAGTTCTTGGATGACATCAAGGCCACCATACATGAAGAAAGTCAAAGGTCATTAAAAGGACAAGAAAGAAAGAGAAAAATAAAATGACTGTCAGGAGAAACTCTAAACTAACTCATTAATTTTTTAATCATTTCATTGGGGGCTCATACAACTCATCACAATCCATACATCCATCCATTGTGTCAAGCACATTTGTACATTCATTACCCTCATCATTCTCAAAACATTTGCTTTCTACTTGAGCCTTTGATATCGGCTCCTCATTTTGCCCTCCACTCCCCCCCCCCTTATGAACCCTTGATAATTTATAAATTATTATTATTTTGTCTTATCTTACACTGTCTGACATTGCCCCTCACCCACTTCTCCACTGTCCATTCCCCCCACGGAGGAGGTTATATGTAGATTCTTGTAATCTGTTCCCCCTTTCTACCCACCTTCCCTCCACCCTCCTGGTATCACCATTCTCACCACTGGTCCTGAGGGGTTCATCTGCCCTGAATTCCCTGTGTTTCCAGTTCCTATTTGTACCAGTGTATATCCTCTGGTTCAGCTGGATTTGTAAGGTAGAATTGGGATTATGATAGTTGGGGGAGGAAGCATTCAAGAACTAGAGGAAAATTGTATTTTTCACTACACTGCACCCTGACTGGTTTGTCTCCTCCCCACAGCCCTTCTGAAAGGGGATGTCTAATTTCCCACAGATGGGCCCTGGGTCCCCACTCTGTACTCTCCCTCACTCATGATGCTATGATTTCATTTATTTATTTATTTATTTATTTTTGGTTTTTGATGCCTGATACCTTCAAAACCCTGTGATCTCACAGGGTGGTGTGCTTCTTCCATGTGGGCTTTGTTGCTTCTCAGTTAGATGACCACTTGTTTGTCTTCCAGTTTATAGGACCCCAGACTCTATACCTTTTGATAAGTGGACACCATCAGCTTTCTTCTCCACATTTGCTTATGCACCTGCTTTGTCTTCAGCGATCGAGTCAGGACAGGCTGGTGTGCTTCTTCCATGTGGGTTTAGTTTTTCAGCTAGATGGTTGCCTGTTTATCTTCAAGCCTTTAAGATCTCAGAAGCTGTATCTTTTGATAGCCAGGCACCATCAGCTTTCTTCACCACATTTGGTTGTGCAACCATTGTCTATAGCGATCTTGCCAGGAAGGTGAGCATCTCAGACTGCCAAATTGCTAGAGCAAAGTGTTCTTGTGTTGAGGGAGTACTTGAGTAGGGGCCCACTGTCCATTTGTTTCCTTAATACTAAACCTATAAATATATGTACATAGATCTATTTCTCCCTTGTCATACATAAATATATTTACATCTGTATATGCCTATACTTAGATCCCTATAAATGTCCTTTGCCTCCTAGTTATTTCCTCTGTTTCTTTGTACTTTCCTCTTGTCCCACTATCATGTTCAGCCTTCATTTGGGTTTCAGGAATTCCTCTTGGTTACATTGTCCTTGATCCAGCCCTGCCAGACCTTCTACTAGCTAAAGGGAATGGAAGAACCCTCAACACAAGAAAACTCTTTTCTTATAACCTGGCACTCAGCGATACCTTCCTGACACAATCACTGAAGGCAAAACAGGTGCATAAGCCTATTTGCTAATGGTGAAGAAAACTGATGGTGCCCTACTATTATAAGATATAGTGTTTGGGATCTTAAAGGCTTGAAGTTAAACAAGTGGCCACCTAGCAGGGAAGCAACAAAGCCCACATCAGCCTGTGTGATCACCAGGTGTCAACGGGATCAGCTATCAGAAGATCAAACCAAACAATTGTATCAATATGATGGAGAGGCTTCCACAGGGAAAGTGGGACCAGACTTCAACCCAGTGCCGCAAGGTTTGAATGCAATATCCCGGCATGGAGTAGGGAACCAGTTGAGAGGTCTGGGAGGCTGGCCCCAGCACCATAAATTAAGTGGATTCCTACCTCTCCCCCAAAAAGAATTTGTTCCAAAGGACAACATGGACTCTGCAGCTCCGGGAGATGGACATATCTGATCAGAGAACACGGGAGCAGATAAAGGGCAGGAGGAGAGAGTGGAGCACAGCCTGGCCCACCAGGCCATGAGGATGATGTTCCTGAATAGAGCAGCCAGTCCACAGAGAGAACAACATGGCTGGCCCCACTATGAGAAATGATGCCCCTCAGTGACTAAGGGCGATACAAGGGACAGCACCGGAGACACAGTGTGGGAATTGCACCTGACCTGATCCCACCACACCGAGGCAAAGCACTGGGGGAGTGCAGTGGAACAGCAAGGGAATGGAGTGGCAAGGTCCCCAGGGAATGCTGAAAGTGGACTTTGGGGCCAGGGCGTGGTGCCCCAACAGACTGGACTGGAAAACGCTCCTAAGGGCCAGCAAACGGTCCCTGAACTAACTACAAGCTTTTCTTTTGTGAAGTGTTTTGTTTTGTTCTTTGTCAGTGGTTTGTTGTTATTGTTTTGTTGTCTGGCTGTATACTGTTGCTTTGCTTTCCTCTGTCTTGTTTTCGTGCATGTTAGTGTCTCCACAGGTCTGTCTGAATAGGACAGGCTGGATGAACTATCTGGAGGAAAAACAACGGGACGGACAGTTCCGGGGGAACTTGGGGTGGGGAGGGGGTAGGGAGGGTAAGGAAGTGGTGTTAACAAACACAGGGACAAGGGAACAACATGGGACCCAAAATGGTAGAGAGGGGGGAGTGGCGTAGAGAAGAGGTGTAGCTGTAGCCCAGGTGGTGACGGAGCATGGTAGTAGGGCAGGAGGAAAGTCAAGGGAGATAGAGGAAAGAGCTAGGAGTCAAAGGGCATTTATGGAGGTCTAGACAAAGACATGTACATGCAAATATATATAGGAGGATGGGGAAATAGATCTATGTGTCTATATTTATAGGTTAAGTATTAAAGTGGCGGAGGGACCTTGGGCCTCTACTCAAACACTCCCTCAATGCATGAATACTTTCTTTTATTAAATTGGAACTCTATGATGCTCACTCTCCTGACACAACTGCTGAAGCCAAAGTGGGTGAACAAGTAAATATGGTGAAGAAAGCTGATGCTGCCTGGCTATCAAAAGAGATAGTGACTGGGGTCTTAAAGGCTTGAAGATAAACAAGCGGCCATCTAGCTCAGAAGCAACAAAGTCCACATGGAAGAACACACCAGACTGTGTGATCGAGTGGTCCCGAAGGGATCAGTTATCAGGCATCAAAGAACAAAAACTCATATCATTGGCTGCACACCTCCATGATAGGATCGCTGAAGACAAATTGGTGCATAAGCAAATGTGGTGAAGAAAGCTGATGGTGCTCGACTCTCAAAAGAGATAGTGTCTGGGGTCTTAAAGGCTTGAAGGTGAACAAGCGGCCATCTAGCTCAGAAGCAAAAATGTCCACACGGAAGAAGCACACCAGCCAGTGTGATCACGAGGTGCCAAAGGGACCAGGTATAAGGCATCATGCAAAAAAAAAAAGATATATGTATGTATATGTATATATGTGTGTGTATGTATATGTATGTGTGTGTGTGTATATATATACATACCATATTGAATGAAGAGGGAAGTGCAGAGTGGAGACCCAAGGCCCAAGTGTCAGCCACTGGAGATTCCCTCACAGAGGGGTTTAGGAGAGGATATGGGTCAGTCAGGTTGCGAGGTAGTACCGATGAAGAACACAGCTTTCCCCCAGATCCTGGATGCTTCCTCCCCTCAACTACCATGATCCGAATTCTACCTTGCAGGGCTGGATAGGGCAGAGGTTGTACACTCGTACATATGGGGGCTAGAGGCACAGGGAATCCAGGGTAGATGATACCTTCAGGACCAAGGGTGTGAGGGGCGATGCTGGGAGAGTGGAGGGTGAGTGAGTTGGAAAGGGGTAACTGATTACAAGGATCCGCATGTGACCTCCTCCCTGGGAGAGGGACGGCAGAGAAGGGGGGGAAGGGAGACTCCGGATAGGGCAAGATATGACAAAATAATGATGTATAAATAACCAAGGGCACATGAGGGAAGGGGGAGCGGGGAGGGAGGGGGAAAAAAAGAGGACCTGATGCAAAGGGCTTAAGTGGAGAGCAAATGCTTTGAGAATGATTGGGACAGGGAATGTGCAGATGTGCTTTATACAATTGATGTATGTATATGTATGGATTGTGATAAGAGTTGTATGACCCCCTAATAAAATGTTTAAAAAATATGATGGAGAGGGGTCATAGTGGAGACCCCAAGCCCCTCTGTAGACAATTGGACATCCCCTCACAGAAGGGTCACACTGAAGAGATGATTCAGCTAGGGTGCAGTACAGCACCTATAAAACACACAATATTCTTCTAGTTCTTTCATGCATCCTGCTCCCACTGTCATGGCCCCAGTTTTACCTTAAAAATCCTGCTAGACTCCCACATGTACATCGGTACAGATAAGAGTTTTAACACATGAAATCTAGGGCAGATAAACCCCTCAGGAACAGTAATGGGAGTAGTGATGTCAGGAAGGGGATGGGAGTGGGAGTGGAGATGGGGTCAGGGGGAGAAAGGAGGAACCCAAAGCAATGATGAATGATGTATAACCACCCCCAATTGGGGGAGGGGATAATAACCGAAACATGGGTGAAGGGAGACACCGGATGGCATAAAATATGAACAAATAATAATACATAATTTATCAAGTGTTCATGAGAGGGGAAGGGAGAGAAAATGAGGAGCTGATAATAAAAGCTCAAGTAGAAAGATAATGTTTTGAAAATGATAATGGCAACATATGTACAAGTTTGCTTGGTATAATTGATTTATGGATTGCTGTCATACCTGTAAGAGCTCTCAATAAAATGATTTTTAAAAAATGAATGGAAGAAATGAAGAAGTAAATGAGCTGGATTCACGATATAAAAGGTTAGCACAGGAAGAAAAGATACAATTTAATAATGAAGTATAAAATATCATTCTGTCATTATATTCTAATTAAAATTGTTGGTGCATAATGCTTTGGAAAAATGGGTCTTTTATGGGAAAAAACTGGGATACCGATTTCTATGGCTTTCAAAGCTAAAATATATAATATACTAAGCCAACTCTAATATTGCTTCTTGTATTTTACTGTCAGATTAAATTACAGCTTTTATGAATGATTAAATTTTATTACATTTTCAAAAAAATAATGAAATATATACAAACCGGGAGTTATGAAACCAAAAAGGAAGACTATGCTCAGCAGGTCTGTCACTGAGCTCATGTCTGCATTACAATAATTAACCACTTAAATCAGGCGAGCAGCATTTACCCAAGGGCAAAGCTCAGCCGACTAGAAAAATAGGAGGTCTAGAAATAGGAAACATAAGGAAGAGGTGGGATAAGTGAGGATACATTGAAGGGAAAGTGCTCCATGAGGAGAAGAAAAATCTGTATGAATTGTTGAATATACAACAATGATCTAATTTGTAAACCTTCACCTAATTCACAATTTTAAAAACTTTAAAAAAGGAAAAATAAAAATTTGCCAAAAAACTTAGAAGACCCTTAGTATTAATTAAATTGTTTATAATGACTGTATAATAGTTATACTGCAGATGGAAAAGTAATTTATATCAGCTACTATAAAATATTTTACTACTGAGTACAAATATAATCATAGGTTAGTCATTTAGAGTTGAATAATTAGGCAGTGTTCACTTATTCCAAAATCTTTGGTGGATTGCTAAATAGATATCTCAGAGTATTTTTGTGATAATTAGAGATATTTTTGGTCTCATTTGGATGTAATTAGAGGGGATTATTATTTTTCTTATTTAAAATGATGGTATACTAGTTCCCAAAGCTGAAAATGTGTTATCTGAAGCAAATAATAAAAAGAGATATGTGTATATGTATGTATTTATTACATTTTAATATCATTCATTAAAATTAGGATGCTATATTAGGCAGATGTATAAAATCTAGAACAATACTTCAATAGCTACAGCATCAATACAAATACATTCTAATGTTTTTAGTCCTTCCTTAATTGATGTGAACCTGTAAATTAATCCATTCTGTAATATCAAGACTAAAAGACTGATTAGAAAAATATTGGTGCTTTAACAGAAAGCAGGATGTTAAAAACAGGAGTTGAGTTTGGCAGGAAATATTGACTATAGCATTAATTATGTTTTTAAGAATACTGGTGGGTTTGAGGCCATCGTGTCTACTCATCAGTTTTGGAGATGTGCAATTGAAATTCTAGAAATTGGTTCCAGATCCTGAGTTTTACATTTATAAAAAATCTTGACTGGAATTGATGCCTAAAGTCATAGGGAAAATTTAAAATAGTGAAGAAGAGTTTTTAGATTTAGAGCTCAGGTAATTCCTAAACTTATGGAGAAGGAAATGTGGTAAATAGGCGATAAGAAGATATTTAAAAGGCAGAAGAAGAAACAGAATAATCTCATGGATATAAAATAAGAGAAGGCTGCAAAAGAAGGCTGCATAAGTCCTCAAGAGAAGGTTTAGTCCAAGGACTAAAAATAATTAGGGATACAGGGACTAGAAATTGGTCATTTGTAACTTAAGGGGTAGGCACACAAAAATAGTGATTTTTCTAGGGAAACTACAAAATGTTCATTTGAAGCCTGGTAATTTTTCTTTAAGAGCTTCATTTACTTCACATTCAGTAATATTAACGAAAATAATAGGAAGGCTTCATTTTTCTTATGGTCCAAATTGACATTCATACTCAACTATCTTTCTGTTAAAAAGGTTCGTTCAGATGAGTTATGTGGACCCCCTCCCCAGAAGAATGTAATACAGAGGATAGCACTGAAGATACAGCCCAGGGAGAGTGGCAGGTCTGTCAAGACCACGCAGGTGTGAAATAGAGGGGAAAAGATAGAGAGTGGACCTCATCAGGGCCCTCCAAGCCCCAGGGACCACATCCCTGCTCAGAGCAGCCAATGCCCAGAGAGGGCCGTAGGGTTGGCCCCACGACGAGAAACGACATTCTCTCACTGATCCATAGCACTCTGGGGGACAGCACTGGATGCACTGTGCATAAAATGTGCCCTATCTGCCCCATGCACAGTGGGGTGAAACACGGAGGGAGTGCAACAGGGCAGCAAGGGGAGCAAAGTAACCAAGTCCCTGAGGAATCCTGAAAATAGACTTCTGACTTGGGTGACAAGGCTTGGCACCTCGTCAGACCCGATTGGAAAACACTCAGAAAGGTCAACAGAGAGACCTGGAACTATCTAATGCACTATGTCTACTATGTAAGATAGGCAGGACAAACAAGCCTGCGGAGAAAACAATGGGACTGGTGCCATCAATAATTACTTCACATTGCTTAATATTTTGGAATGCTCAGTTTATTTGCTTCAAATACACATCATATATTCTAACAATCTTAAAATTAACTCAAGTCATTACCTATAAAGGTACCACAAATTAATTTAGCATCATATCAGTTGTTGGCCCTTAAATTAGACAATTCTTTCATCGGTGTGCTCACCTGGGCAACGTTGGAGAGAGCAGGAGCTGATGTCTCCTCCTTGGTTCCTAGCTGTCTGAGTTCAGTGTTTCTACCTGGGCCTTTTATAGGTGATCTTGCTGACTCTTTGACGTCACTCAAGGTCTTATCATGCTCCCCAGAAGGTCTGGGGAGCTTTTAGGTGCTACCCTGCTAGGTGGTTTACTTATTTCCAGTGAGTCTACAGTGATTCAGCATTTCTTACTAGGCTTTTAGTCTCTCTCAAAGTGTTCATAGGTGATATGCAATTCAACATCTTGCAATGAAGTTCCGTGTCTTGCAAGGTAGATCCACATTCTTCCACATTTTAAAAGGTAGATTTAACACACTCTCATCAGACCAGTAGTCCTGGGGTGGACATGGGAGAGGATGGGGCAGAGAGGGGGAGCAAGAAGCCAACAAACTCAGGGAGAAGGGAATAACAAGAGATCTAACATTGATGATGAGAAGGGGTAGAATGTCTGGTGAAGTTTGACCAAGTGCAATGTATCTGAGAGGAATTACTCACAGCCAAATGGAGGGTGAGCATAATAGTGGTCCAGGAAGAAAGTGAAAGGAAATAAAGGAAATAAGTAGGAAGCAAAAGCTATTTTTAGAGATAAAGCTGTAGGCATGTATATATGTAAATATATGAATTTATAATGAAAGGGATAGAGGCCAATGTACATATATTTATATGTTAAGTATTAAGATAGCAGAAGGAATTTGGGCCTCTACTCAAGGCCTCCCTAAATACAAGAACACTTTGTTCTAAGAACCTGGCACTCTTTGATACTTACCTTCCTGACACAATTGCTGAAGACAAAGCGGGTGCATAAGAAAATGTGGTGAAGAAAGAGATAGTGCCCAGTTATCAAAAGATATAACATCTGGGTTATTAAAGGTTTGAAGTTAAGCTAGCAGCCACCTAGCAGGGAAGCAAATAAGCCCACATGGAAGAAGCATACCAGCCTGTGTGATCAAGAGGTGTCAACGGGATCAGGTATCAAAAGATACCAAACAATTATATCGATGTGAAAGAAGGGGGTTGTAGTGGAGACCCAAAGCCCATCTCTAGACAACTGGACATCCCCCCCAAAGAAGGGTTACAAGGAAGGGACGATTCCAGGGTGCAGTATAGCACTGACGAAACACACATCATTCCTCTAGTTCCTGAATGCTCGCGTCTCCCACACCCTACTAACATGACCCAGTTCTACCTTACAAATTGGGCTAGCCTGGAATACACACATTGGTACAGACAAAAGCTTTCAAAACATGGAATTCGGGACAGATAAAACCCTCAGGAAACGTAGTGAGAGTAGCAATATCATGAGGATAGGGTGATGGTGGGGGCAGGGTGGTGATGGGAAGAGAGGGAAATGGGGAGCCCATCACAAGATTAGATATTTAGGCCACCCCTTAGGGGGGACAAATAACAGAAATATGGGTGAAGGGAGACAACGGACAATATAAGACACGAAATAACAACAATAATACATAATTGATCAAGGATTGATCAAGGGGAAAAAAGAGAAGCTGATACCAAATGTTCAAGTAGAAAGGAAGTTAATAAACTAATTTGTCAAAAAAATGTTGATAGCAACATATGTACAAATGCGCTTAACACATTTGAATGATGGATTGTTATAACATGTGTAAGAGGCCCCTTCCTCAGTAAAATGATTCATAAAAATTTAAAAAAACCTTCATTCAAAAACAATATGTTGGGTCCGTGGCGGGCATCTCGTCTGAGGGTCACATTGAGCTGCCTGCGATTTGAGGGCGCGCTTTAGGAGTCACCACCATGGCAGAAGACATCAAGACCAAAATCAAGAACTACCGCTTCCCCAACCAGAACCAAACCAGGAACTGCTGGCAGAACTACTTGGACTTCCACCGCTGTGAGAAGGCGATGAATGCCAAAGGGGGCGACGTCTCCGTGTGTCAGTGGTATCAGCGCGTTTACAAGTCCCTCTGCCCCATTTCCTGGGTGACCGCTTGGGATGACCGCCGGGCAGAAGGCACATTTCCTGGGAAGATCTGAACTGGCCTCACTTCTCTCTTGGGATCCTGACTCCTGACTTCCCTACTAATAAAAACTCATTGAACACGTGAAAAACAAAAACAATATGTTGTTGTTGTTGTTAGGTGCAATTTAGTTGATTCTGACTCTTAGTGTGCAACAGAATGAAATATTGCCCAGCCTTCCCTCGTCCTTACAGTTATTGTTATGTTTGAAACCATTTATGCAAAGTAGAATTAGTGCAATATATCAATCTCTTTGACTAAAGCCATGGAGATGATAGACAAGGAAGGTAGTTTACACATGGAACAATTTTATTTTTGTTAGTTGTATTGAATGGATTCTAACTGCTGGTGTCACACTCATGATTGTTGGTATGTTTGAGCCCATGGTTGAGGCATGCTTTGAGTTCCTGCTGACCTGAGAGGCTAGTCTTTCAGTTTCGTTCAGTGTTCTGTCGTGACCCATTGGTTTATGTAAGATTATATGGGGCGTATGTGTGCAAAATCCAAATTTATTTCAGAAAGGTCATCATAAGGCTCACCCCGAGAATGCAGAGCCTAGATTTCCCAAATGTTTAACATTTTCAAAATGCTGTACAACTCCATTATTCTTGATGTTGACAACTACTCCCCCCTTAATACTGTCTCATCATCGCAATTCATTGCAATGGCTCACAGAATCCATGAACCATCAAGAAAATGGCTCATATGATTGTTAAGGCTGGCGAGTCCCAAACCGTAGTTTAGAATGAGGATTCTACACATTCACACCAAATTGTGCTGTTGAATTCACAAGGCTGTGGAAGATGGTGAATCAGTAAAGTAATAAATCCTCAGCTCAACTCTCGGGAACTAGAACTCCAGTGGAGGCAAGCCAGACTCAGAATACAGAGCAATAGAGTGAATTTTGCCCGAGTGGCTCAGCATAGCTATAGAGATGCAAAGCACATGAAAGTTAAAAAAAAAGTTTTACCTGGTTAGCCAAGCAAAGGTCCACACCAGGGCTTATGTCACCAATATAGCTCTTTGAATCCTTTTTCCAGCAGCTTTTTAGCTCTTCACTGGTGTCTGATTTGTACTGGTCACAGGGTGACTTAACATTAGTCTTCTGTGCATGCTCAGTTGGGATTGGAGTTGAGGTGTCACAATGCTGTTGTCCTGCTTACCTTTGGGACATTGATGGAGGCGGTTTGTGCTTTCTGACATCAAAAGTTTAGTTAGAAGGGAGGCTGACAACATCAAGACATGTTTGGCAGGCCAGTCTTATCTCAGCCAATTGTCTGAACCCAGCCTCTTTTTTTTTTTCAAACAGTAAAACACAGCGTAAAACAGGAAGTTTGTTCTTGTTTTTCACACAGATCTCAAAGATGATGGCTCATCTGCAGACCATGTCTTCAGGGAAACTAAGGGTGATAACCTGCATCCCACCCTCTACTAAAGTGGGAATTCTGTTTTACTCCTGCTTTGTTAGCATGAGTGATAACTCATTCAAAAATGGGATTATAATGACAGGTGTAGAAGGTAGAATTTGTGATACGTCATAAAACTGAGTTCTATGGCAAGAAAAGCTATACTACCCAGGAGGGGACTTCAAAAATTTTTATGAAGAAATTCCATGATTTTTTTATGTTCTTTTTTCATATACTTTTTGGAGTGCTCTTGCATATTTAAGCCTTTCAGAGTTAACTTAAATTTTTTATTATCCAAGTGAAACTTGAACAGATCTTTTTAGCCAGGGAAAGGCAGTATATATTTAGCTGCTAGTGTTTCAAATTGGAGCAAACAAAAAGTATCATGTACATTTTAAAAATAAAAGGAAAGACAATACAGGCCCTTGTTCATTTCTGAACTTGCCCAGTTTTTTCCTTATTTTAAAAATCATTTTATTGGGGGCTCGTACAACTCTTATCATAATCCATCCATCCATTGTGTTGAGCACATTTGTACATCTGTTGACATCATCACTTTCTTTTTAATCATTTTATTAGGGGCTCATACAACTCTTATCACAATCTATACATACATTAATTGTGTAAAGCACATTGGTACATTCATTGCCCTCATCATTCTCAAAGTATTTGTTCTCCACCTAAGCCCCTGGCATCAGCTCCTCATTTTTCCCTCCCTTCCCCACACCCCCATCCCTCATGAACCCTTGATAACTAGAAAATTATTATTTTGTCATATCTTGCACTGTCTGACGTCTCCCTTTGCCCACTTTTCTGTTGTCCGTCCCCCAGGGAGGAGGTTATATGTAGATCCTTGTAATCGGTTCCCCCTGTACAACCCACCCTCCCTATGCCCTCCCAGTATCGCCACTCACACCACTGGTCCTGAAAGGATCATCTGCCCTGGATTCCCTGTGTTTCCTGTACCAGTGTACATCCTCTGGTCCAGCCAGATTTGTAAGGTAGAATTGGGATCATGATAGTGCGGGGGGTTGGGGGGAGAGAGGAAAGTTGTATGTTTCATTGTTGCTACATCACACCCTGACTGGCTCAACCCTTCCCTGAGACCCTTCTATAAGGGGATGTCCAGTGGCCTACAAATGGGCTTTGGGTCTCCACTCCGCACTCCCCCCTCATTCTCAATGATATGATTTTTTTGTTCTGATGATGCCTGATACCTGATCCCTTCCACACCTCTTGATCACACAGGCTGTTGTGCTTCTTCCATGTGGCTTTTGCTGCTTCTGAGCTAGATGGCCGCTTGTTTACCTTCAAGCCTATAAGATCCCAGACACTATATCTTTTGATAGCTTTTGATAGTTATTTTAATTTCACTTTTCCCAACTTGGTTTCCTCTTCTGTAAATTGGAGATTATATTATACCTACTGTTGAGTGCTTTTGTGGAAGATATATCTGGGCCATGAATTTCATGACAATCATTTATAGACTTTAGTAATTATCCTGCTTTAATTTCTGATTACAACAGGAAGTCTACACACTCAGATCATTTTATAGATTTTAGAGATTAGTCCCTTGCCCCATATTTCATTATCAATTTTTCTCCCAGTCTGTGGGTTTGCTTTTTTTTTTTTAACACTTTTGGCGAAGTATTTTGATGTCCATCAGTGTCTTAGTTTTAGGAAGTCTCAAACATCTATTTTGTCTTCTTCTGTGTGTGCATGTTTCATTATAGTTGATAAGGTGGTGATGCCATGTCCTAGGGCCCTTAAGTTTGTCCCTATTTTTCCACTGATGTTCTTTAAAGTTCCAGACTTTACATCTGATCGGCACAACCACTGTGTAAAGTGTCACTGAGCTCTGCAAACAATTCGGAATCTGTATTCATCAACCCCTCTAATTGATATATACCCAAAAGAAATAAGGAAAATGCATGAGCCAGTAGATCCACACCAATGTTCATTACACGCTATTTACAATGGCTAGATGGAAGATGGAACAACTCAAATGCACAAAAGTGAAAGAATGGATAAATAAACTTGGGTACGTACACATGCTGGAATATTATGCTAAATAATGTTAATGAAACTGAAACACCTCATGCATGGATGGATTTGGAAGACATATGTGAAGTTAGTCGATCACAGAGGGACAAATATATGAGATCACTGCTATAAAAGAAAAAATCACAGTAAAACTTTTCATACTAAAGAAATGACTTTGATGTTTTGTTTGATGGTCATCCTCATAAAATCCCATTTATCAGCTCATTTATTCCATGAACAGATTGAAAATATGGTGATAGGATATGACCCTGACATACACCTTCCCGACTTTAAACCATACAGTATCTCTTAGTTCTAGTTGAATGGTTGTCTCTTGTTCTGTGTACAATTGCCCATAGGTACAGTGAATTTTCCAGAATTCTCATTATGATCCACATAGTCAAAAGCCTCTGTATAGTCATGCATTCTCATCTTTCAGCAAAGATTCATCTAATATTCGCAATGATGCCCCTAATTCCAAATCCTCTTCTGAAATCTGGTGTGAATTTCTGGCAGTTTCCTGTTGGTGCACTGCTGCATCATATAAAATCAAGAAATGTGTGTATCAGGAATCCTCTCATCATACTTATTCCATCTGTAGTTAGAGAAGTTGGATTATGTTAGGAAGAATAAGGCATCAGGATTGATGGAAGGCTCATGAACAACTTGGAATCTACAGATGATACAACCTTGCTTGATGAAAGTGAGGAAGACTCGAAGCACTTACTGAAAAAGATCAAGCCTTCAGTACGTGTTAAAACTCAATGTAAAAGATCTAAATTCTTGACAAGGGGATCAACAGGTAGCATCATGATAAATGGAGAAAAGAGTAAAATTGTCAAGGATTTTTACTTGCTTGGACCCACAATCAATGCTCGTGGAAACAGCAGTCAAGAGATCAAAAGGCATACCAAGTTGGGTAAATCTGCTGCACAAGACCTCTTCAACATATTTAAAAAAGCAAGGATGTTACTTTGCTGAGCCTGACCTAAGCCATGGTTTTTTCAATCACTTCATATGTATGTAAAAGTTGGAAATTGAATAAGAAAAACTGAAGAAGAATCAGTGCATTGGAATTATGGTGCTGGTGGAAAATATTGAAAGTCCATGGACTGCCACAAGAACTAACAATAAAAAGATCTGTCTTGGAAGAGGTACTGCAAGAATGCTCCTTAGAGGCAAAGGTAGGGAGACTGTCTTATTTACTTTGGACATGTTTTCAGGAGACACTGGTCCTGGAGAAGGACATGACGCTTAGTAAAACAGCAGGTTAGTAAAAGAGAGGAAGGCCCTTGACAGGATTGATTGACACTTGGACACTTGGATTGACAAGATGGAAGGCCCTTGGCAAGTGGCTGCATCGTTGGACACAAATAGTAGACCAATAGTGAGGATGACACAGGACTGTGCAGTGTTTTGTTGTGTTGTATGTACGGTCGCTATGGGAATTGGCTCGATGGCACCCAACAAGATAGTCCACTGGAAATTAGAGACCGTCTCAGAAAATAGTTTTGAGGAACTGAACAATAATGAATGAAGAATAGAGTAATTGTGGGATGACATCTAAAACATGAGTAGAAGGCCACTTAAAAGACAAGAAATAAAAGAAACACCAACATGGATGTTAGGAGCATCTTTGAGACTTAGTCTTGAATGTAGAGAAACTAAAGTGATTGGGGAAAAGTGTACTGCCTAGTTGACCAGAAGATTTCAAATGAAAGCTCAAGAAGACCAAGGGAACTATAGTAAAATCATGTGCAAAGACGTGGAGCTAGAAAAGGAAGAACATGCTCTGAATTCCTCATGCTGAATGAACTGAAGAAAACGTCTAGCCTCTAGTTGAAAGAGTGTAGGTTTCTACGGGCAACATATTGAATGAAGCAAAAAGGAAAGATGCAAGGAATACAGAATCATTGTGTAAAAAAGATTTAGTGGTCAAAGTTCAATCATTTTATGTAGCATGTGGTCAAGAAATAATGGCATTGAAGAAAGAAATGAAGCTGCACTAAAGACAGTGACAAAAACGAGTCTCCAGGAAATGGTGGAATACCTATGGAAATGTTTCAACAAGGAAATGCGGCATTGCGTATGTTCACTAGTCTATGCCTAGAAATTTGGAAGAGAACTGCTCGACCAACTGACTGGGAAAGGCCCATATTCATATCCATTTCAAAGAAAGGTCATCCAAGAGAATGCAGAAATTACTAAACAATATCAGTATTAGAATATGAGAGAAAAATGTTAAAAGGTAATCTGAAACTGACTGGAGCTGTGCATTGACAGGGAACTGCCAGAAATTCTAGCTGGGTATGGGAGAGGATGGAGGCATTTCATTGTGAATATCAGATGGGTCTTGGTTGAAGCAGAGAATACCAGAATGGTGTTTACTTATGTTTTATTGACTACACGAAATTGTTCAAGTGGTAACAAATTATTAATAACATTTGGAAGAACAAGAATTCCAGAACATTTCATTGTGTTCATGCAGATCCTGTGTATAGACCAAGAGATAATCATTCAAATTGAACAAGGGGGTATGTGCAGATTTAGAATGGGAAACAGTGTGTGTCCGAACAAAAACATAATTCCCCTTCTTCCCAATTTTACTTATAATTGGTTAAGTTCCATATAATTGAAAGCTTTTGCACATTCAACCAAACACTGTTCTGGTATTTTCTTGCTTTTCTGTCACCTAGCAAAAGCAAGCCCATGAGTTATTTTAATGGAAGCAGTAAAATATGAGCCAATAAAATAATGATATCGAATACAACAACATGTAAAAATGCTCAGGAGAATGATAAAATAATGACAAGCACAGCTTTTAAGCAGGATAAATCCGAGAGCCAGAAGGTGGGACAGGTGATGTCTGTAGAATGACTTAGTTCACACATGACCTGATCTCCATGTGGAAAGGACAGGAAATCCCCTCTCAAAGAAATTTTTGCTGGACTCAGACTACCTTGTGGAGACTATAGTGAATCTGGGTTAGAGAATATACATAATGAGACAACAACAATGTCTTTACAGAAATATCCTTATTAATAGTATGACCATTGGGCAAAGAGTTATTAGAAGTATGGCCTTCCGTAAGGAATTTCAAGACAGTTTAATTTACACTTATTCCTTAGAGTAATATATACCTTCAGCCAAGGCTAACAGGGACACACCTGTCAATGGAAGATTGGTCTGGCATAAATGACTTAAATGCCTTTTGATGCTTTGGTTCATTCTTTCAACCTTACTGATTCACCAGGGCTTCTTCTTTATTCCCCAAATTGGAAACAATTCTTGAATTATTTATTTTAATACTATCTTGATAATCTCCTTTACTATTTCCATTTGACGTGGAAAAGCTCCCCCATCTGTAATGTATTTACTAACATCAGTAAAAATTCAATTCATGCTTCATCCTGGTAATGTCAGTAAAATTCCATTTCTCTCCAGAAGGGGGTCTATTGACAGCCAACTATTTTTGGCCCTTCCATCTTTGCATTGCATTTTGCACAGACAGAAGTGTCAACTGCTTGGTATATTGCGATGCTTACCTTTTCTTTGATGAGAAAATCAGCCACCTTTCTAAAGCAAGAAGTATGATGCTGATGATTGAAGTTTGGGTGTTCTTGGACTGCTGGCACAAAAGCCTGGCCTGTGGGTATACATCCAGTCATGAGTTTCAGAAATGGTGCCCCAGTCATGAGTCTTTTGCAAGTCCTCAGGAATGTCAATGGGAGTGTTTACCTTGAGCAAGAGGTCAGGAATGGAGGGTGGCAATTACCGCTTTGCCACTAGATGGGCTGCAGTGTTTCCCTAGACTGTGTGGCAATTTCTCTCCTATGAGCGCCACAGTACATGACTGTCTGTAGACAGGCTGGCCACCCTCTTGATATTGAATTAAGGTTCTTTGATTAATGAACTATTGGTGGTCTATGCTACAATCCCAAAGTCTGAGCCTAGATTCTGGTAGCTGATACTTCCATCAATCCAGACTTTAGGTGGGCAATTGCATTCCGGGGCATTCAGTAATCCCTTCAAAGGGATCTGTTTCAGCCCTGCCTGGATGGAGTGGTATGAAGTCGGGACAACATCAAAATTTGGCATCTAGAGTCTATAGAAACAAGTCATGCCTCCAGTTTCCCCATCGTTATTTTCGGGTGTGGGGAGAGGCTATATACAGCAGCTGGTGAGTTACCTTTCTTTCTCATACTTGGCAATTTAAGAACTGGGTAACGTCTCTGCTCATTGGACCCACAACTTGGATTTTCTTACCTGAAGCTTTCTGTAGCCAGATGGTGAGGACGGGGTGCACTGCACCTGGAGGGAAAGCTCAGAGAGTTTCCACTTTCACCTTCATCAGTGGGTTGTGAAGGGATAAAAGGACTTTCCTTTTCCCTCTCCCATCAATCTGAATCTTCCCTTTCGCTATTTCCTAGAACACATCATTTTCCTCTCTCTTTCTACTTCCACAGCTTTGTATTCTTATTTTTCTTAGGACACTCACTCATGCAGTACCCATTCTCCTTGCAGTAGGTGCATTAGGAACCACACAGTCTAGCTTCCCTTACTTCAGGGTAGGCACCTTCATCTTCTCCTGCTTGCCTAGACAAAGTGATGGCTCTGAGATTTTTCTGATTTTCTGTATCCTGGTATTTTTCTTTCAGCTAGCTGCTTCCTTAACCTAATCTGTATTAGTAAATACCTTGTAAGCTACTTGGGTGCCGTGTCCCTCCAATTTTTTGCAACTTCCTTCTAATAGCTATAGCACTCTAGCCAATGAAATTCATCTTTATTAGAGGAGCATTTGGGTCCCCTCAGGAACTGTGTCAGTATATTTCCTGTACACTGTCATTAAGTCTTTCCAAGAAAGCCAAAGGGTTTTTGTGTTAGGCAGGGTTCTCTAGAGAAACAAATCCAGGACACTTATGATTACATTATATATATATATATATATGGAGAGGCTTATACAGCAAGAAGGACTATAACAGCTAATTAGTCCACACAGCAGTACAGAAGTTTCAGTTCAACTCACTTATGTGGGACAGTTGATATACTGAAAGTCCAAGGTCAAGGAAGCAGACAGTGGAGTCTTCCCTCAGGCAAAACAGGCCACATCTGCCTGCAAGAAGCAGACATCAGGTTGAGTCAGCAAAAGTCAGTAGCACAGGAGCTTAGTGAAGCAGGCTCATCTAAGACACCAAGTGCCAACAATGCAAGGTGACAGGATCCACCAGCCTCAAACTCACGTGATACAGGCATCAGCAGCTTGGGGAAGCAGGTCTCAAAGGAGCCTTAAGCTCTAGTGACATGATCCATAGATTGGCCTGGTCCACAGGTAATGTAGCACACAGGTTGAGGCAGAGAACTAGCTGTGGTAGCTATGAAGTCTATCTCTACTGCTAGTGCTTATGCAGTGCCAGTAGGGCTAGGCTTAGGGAACTGCTTCCACTGGGGACACCCATCAATGATTCGGCCCACACAGCTCTGTTCTTTCACCATTTCTCTTGCTTTAGACAAGCCTGTTCAATGCTTGCCGAAAGTGACCTTGCCACACCTTTCCCTTGCTGTTCCACTGCACTCCCCCAGTGCTTTGCCTCGGTGTGGTGGGATCAGGTCAGGTGAAATTCCCACACTGTGTCTCTGGTGCTGTCCCCTGTATCGCCCTTAGTCACTGAGGGGCATCATGTCTCATAGTAGGGCTAGCCATGTTGTTCTCTCTGTGGACTGGCTGCTCTATTCAGGAACATCATCCTCACGGCCTGGTGGGCCAGGCTGTGTTCCACTCTCTCCTCCTGCTCCTTCATCTGCTCCCGTGTGCTCTGATCAGTTATGTCTATCTCCCAGAGCTGCAGAATCAATGTCTGAAAAGGACAGGCTGGATGAACTATCTGGAGGAAAAACAATGGGACAGACAGTTCCAGGGGGACTTGGGGTGGGGAGTAGGAGAGGGGTAAGGAAGTGGTGTTAACAAACACAGGGACAAGGGAACAAATGGGACCCAAAATGGTAGTGAGGGGGGAGCGGCAGGCCTGGTGGGGAATGATCAAGGGCAAGGTTGCATAGAGAAGAGGTATAGCTGTAGCCCAGGTGGGGACGGAGCATGGTAGTGGGGCAGAAGGAAAGTCAAGGGAGATGGAGAAAGGAGCTGTGAGTCAAGGGGCATTTATGGAGGTCTAGACAAAGACATGTACATGCAAACATATATATGAGGATGGGGAAATAGATCCAAGTGTCTACATTTATAGGTTTAGTATTAAGGTGGCGGAAGGACCTTGGGCCTCTACTCAAGCACTCCCTCAATGCATGAATACTTTCTTTTATTAAATTGGCACTCTGTGATGCTCACTCTCCTAACACAACTGCTGAAGCCAAAGCGGGTGAACAAGTAAATGTGGCGAAGAAAGCTGATGGTGCCCGGCTATCAAAAGAGATAGTGACTGGGGTCTTAAAGGCTTGAAGATAAACAAGCGGCCATCTAGCTCAGAAGCAACAAAGTCCACATGGAAGAACACACCAGCCTGTGTGATCGAGTGGTCCCGAAGGGATCAGGTATAAGGCATCATGAAAAAAAAAGATATATATATGTGTGTGTGTGTGTATATATATATATATATATATATATATATATATATATATATATATATATATATATATATATATATATATATATATATATATATATATATATATCATATTGAATGAAGGGGGAAGTGCAGAGTGGAGACCCAAGGCTCAAGTGTCGGCCACTGGAGATCCCCTCCTAGAGGGGTTTAGGAGAGGAGATGGGTCAGTCAGGGTGCGAGGTAGTACCGATGAAGAACACAGCTTTCCCCCAGATCCTTGATGCTTCCTCCCCCCAAAAACCATGATCCGAATTCTACCTTGCAGGACTGGATAGGGCAGAGGTTGTACACTGGTGCATATGGGGGCTGGAGGCACAGGGAATCCAGGGTGGATGATACCTTCAGGACCAAGGGTGTGAGGGGTGATGCTGGGAGAGTAGAGGGTGAGTGGGTTGGAAATGGGGAACTGATTACAAGGATCCACATGTGACCTCCTCCCTGGGAGATGGACGGCAGAGAAGGGGGGTGGGGAGAGACTCCGGATAGGGCAAGATATGACAAAATAACGATGTAAAAATTACCAAGGGCACATGAGGGTGGGAGGAGTAGGGAGGGAGGGGGAAAAAAAGAGGACCTGATGCAAAGGGCTTCAGTGGAGAGCAAATGCTTTGAGAATGATTGGGGCAGGGAATGTGCGGATGTGCTTTATACAATTGATGTATGTATCAGAGCTGGTTTTTAATGATGTTATTCTAGACTGTTTTCTTTCCAATGATGATTGAGAGGCTAATTAAAAAAAATGGTGCCAGGTACCACAACAGTTAAGAACTTTGCTGTTTTCTGAGGTTTTGTTTTGTATTTTTTTTTTTTAATGGAGTGTGCTGGATGTCTCTATAATTTTGTTCAAATGACTGCAGAACCTGGAAAAGCTGTTGCTGCTATTGATGCATAACACTGCGATGGGTCTTTTTATATAAATATAAATATATATATATATATACATATATATATAATTTGAACTTTTGGAAACTTTAGCTGTGCTGTCAACTTTGGAAAAGTATCCCAGTTGTACCGTGTTGAGTTGGCATTGTACAGAAATTAACAGCCATATTGGTCTAGAAACGTTAAACTTAATTTTTTTTTCCATTTGTACAGGGGAAACGCACTGTATTAAATATGTAAGGTCTTATCTACATGGGTTTGATTACAGAAACTAATAAAGTATTCTCTAAATAAAAAAAAAAAAACAATTGATGTATGTATATGTATGGATTGTGATAAGAGTTGTATGAACCCCTAATAAAATGTAAAAGAAGAAAAAAGAAAAGAAACTTCCTCTACCTTGGTACCAACCAAATCTCCAAGTTGTTCCACAGACCCATGTCTGCTCCCTTACAAGATTCATACCAGTTTTTGCATGGGACTCGCCTCCCATCCTTGGACTACAACTGGATTTCCTCACCTGAATCATCTTGACATTTACTCTCGAGAGGGCTATTTTTGTTTGAGAAGACTATTTTGTAAACCTTATACAGTAATCAGAAAAACCGAAAGGTCAAGTCAACAGCAAACTGGAGTTCCAAACACCTGATTCAAGCTCAGGGAAATGGTTAAGCACTCATTTGAAACCCATTGGCAAGGTATTTGAAGAGCTGAGCAAAACTGATTATACATAGCTGACTCAGAATCAAAATGACTTAAGTCATACTCATTAAAGGGCCAAACCAGAGAATCCCTCAATGAGATATGCAGACTGATGATATCCACACCAGTGGACTCATACCTACTGGTGTTTGTGAAGGTGGTATAGGACCGGGTAACATTTACTTCTTGTTATAAATAAGGTCTTCTTAGTTTGGCACCAACATTGACAACTAACAACAACAATAGCCAAGTTATCGTTAAACTTTTACTTGCCTTTGAACATGATTATGGAAAGTAATGAGTGGAAAGAGGAAAAGACTAGACAATAGGCTCTTAGGCAAGGCACAGTTCCAATTCATGCCTAACAGTCCAGTGACTCCCAAGAAATCCTGTTGAATGCCTGGTCTTCCTACTGAGTGCAAGTCAGTACTCAATTCATTAGCAAACTCAGTCATCGATGTTGACAAAATATGAGTATATTACAAATCTGATTTTCTTTCTCCCTCTATTTCTACCAATTTGCTCCAAGCACCCGTATTTACTCCCGGGCTGCTTAAATAATTTCCCATGGAGTGTCCTTGCTTTCAGTCTAATGTCCCCACCTGTGTCAGAACACTTAGAGCGGTCCTTTTACATGGCAGTCTGATCATGCCGCTTCTCCACATGCAGCTCCCCAGCATCTTTTCTTTAATTTATGCAGTGATAGAAGGGCCTATGTAATCTGGCTGCAGACTAACTTTCTGATTTCATCTTTTTCCAATATTCTTGCACAGTCCATTCCAGCTGACCTTTCTGCTGTTTTTGGTGCGTGCCTATCACATGCCATCTTAGAATGTTTGCATAATTCTTTTCTGCCGGAACACTTTAGACTCAGATTTCTACAAGTTTCCCTGCGTTGTCTCCTTCTTATATCTGTTAACCTCTACCTCCCCCAAGACCTTCCCCGACTACCCTACTTTTAATACTTCCTACATTGATTTCCCTCCGCCCTCCTGCTTTATTTTTCTCCATAGCACCTTTCAGCATTGGACATTACCTTTTGGATTTATCTATTGTATATCTCCCTGTGTTAGTCTGGGTTGCCTAGAGAATCAAATTCATAGATACTCATATGTGTATAAGAAAGAGCTTTATATAAAGAGTAATTGTGTATTAAGAAAACATCTCAGGCAAGTCCAGATCAAATCTGTATGTCTGATATTACCCCAAATGTCCAATACCAGTCAATAAATTATACTTCAGACTCACACAACACATGCAATGGCACCGAATTCAGGAAGATCACAGGTCAGTGGGTGGAAAATCTTATGGACCTAGTGGCAGTGGAAGCATTTCAGCACAGGTGTGGGTCTCCACGTGGCTCCTCCATCTTCAGGGCTCTGGCTCCATCAGCATAGCTTCATGTGGCTGGTTAACAGAAATGTCTCATAGGGAGAGTGTGTGTCCCACCTTTAGGGAGGAAGGCAAGAATTCCCAGAATCCTCAGGAGAAGGCCATGCCCCACAGAGACTTCATTCACTGCGGCTTGATTGACAGGCTAGACTCCACCCCTTCCTCAAGTTGATAGTAGATGAGGTAACTGCCATGCTCCACCACTGGAATTGTAAGCTCGATGAAAAGATAAACTTTGTTTTGTTCACTGCATATCATTAGCACTGTATTAAAACAGTGCTGAACAAATAGTTTTAATTGCAGTCAAGTAAATTCTGAGTCATGGGAACCCCATATTATCTTCAATAATTATCTACTGAATGTGCTAATTGATGCATTTGAATTATGGTTTTGGCAAGAAATAGTCAAAGTACCAGAGATTGACAGAAGAGCAAACAACTCTGTTTTGGGAAAAAGTAAAGCTAGAATGCTTGTTGGAAGTAAGGATGCTGAGACTTTGTCTCAGACCACATAACAATGACAGTTTGGGCATCTTCGAGAAACTCAGATTGTAGCTCTTCAATGTTCTCTGAGTTTACAGAACAAAAAGAAGTCTAAGTAGAGCAAGGTCAGGGTTGTAGGGTGGATGGAGTAATGTTTCCCAAGAAAGTACATTAATGGTGGTATCTACATAGAAAATAAGCCTCTAGCGACATCCCTCTACCCATAATAGAGGGCTGGGAGGAAAGCGGTTACCAAACAGAGTGCATTGGAGAGATGACTCTAGAAGATCCAAATGACCAACCTGACGTGAGTGGCTAAAACCATGTCAGTTGATCCTCCTCCTGATGCACGTTAAGCCTGATCTGGTTTTTAACATTTTCTGTATTTTTCTGTTTGTTCATATGGGGGGTTTAGTGCAGATATACATCTGTCATTGGTGGTGACTTCTTGAATTTTCGTTATGTTCTTCTGTATATGAAATTCAGGATTGATGAACCTATACAGACAGTAAGTAGAATAAGGATGTCGGGGTGGTGGTGGTGGTGGTTGTAGTGTGTGTGTGTGTGTGTGTGTGTGTGTGTGTGAGTGTGAGAAAGGGATCTGACATCAAGGCGTTCAAGAAGGAAAAGAGTGTTTGGAAGCTGACTGTGGCAGCAAGTGCATTGTTATGAAGCTCTTGCCTAGTTGCTTCGGATGAAATTCTCCAGCATTGCTTGTACGTCTGACCAGAGTAAATCTTTCTTGTGGTAATAGATAAGAACCTAATTCCAGTAGCATAAATTTGACTAGCCCAGCAAGGAGAAAAAGGAGATGCTGGAAAAAGAAGCGTCTTTCTCCACCATGATTAGATCACATGGGAGTCTTCCCCAGGCACAAAGGAAAGTGGCCATCAGATTCTTTTAAATCTGTGCCCTAACTGCCTCTGGTGTGCAAGCCCCTAGCCAGATCCCAGAGGTGAGAGAAACCTCCCTGGAGAACTGTACTTCATTCTCTCCCTTTTGTTCTGGTTTCTCTCTATTGTCTCATGTGATACTAAAGCCTCTAGAAGGCCTACTGAGAGGCAAGGGGCACTTCTCTCATCTAGAAGATGATGGGAGGATTCTGTCAGCTTTCAGTGTTTCTGAGATCCGGGATCTTCCCCTCGCAGACCTCTGCAAGGTCCTGTTCCAATATCATTATTGGTTGTTGGTGGTGGGTTTTTTTTGTTTTTGGTATTTTTTGTCTGTGAGGCGGGGTTTCTTCAGTGTCTTTATGTCTTGCCCTTGAAAACCAGATTTTGTTTCTTTGAACCTGTTCTGAATTATACTTGTCTTCTTGTTCTTTTGTACTGTACTGAGAAAATTGTGAGTTTGAAGTGAAGAAGAGAAGTTGAACTTGGATGCTTTACAAAAGAATATAGCTGAGTGTATCTTTAGACATAGGGAAAGGTAGGCAGCAAGTGTGGTTTGTTTAATTTCTGAAACTTGGGGGTTTGCTCTTCAACCAAAATAGCACCCACCTAGAGCTCCTGCGGTCCACCATGAGGTAAATGGACCTCTATTTTTCAGATCTCTCCTGATTTTAGAAGCATTCTTTTCAGGTTTTGCTTTTTCATTCCTCTGTCAACATGTTTTTAATGATTTTTTGTAGGAAAGCTCTTCTAGAGAGTGCAATAACTAGTATAGCAAGGCCTTCTAAAACAAGAACATTGATAAAAGCATAATTTTCAACTTTGGATGATATTAATTAGATGAAATGCATATGGATATATTTTCCTTAGGAGCTCAACTTTGGTGTATAACATGAATGTGATAATGAATCAAACTGTTTTAGTATTATAAGGAACAAATGATATGTATAGATAGATATAGATATAGATCTACCAAAACCAAACTCATTGCCTTCACAGGATAGCATAGAAATGCACCCTTTGAGTTTCCAAGACTATAACTGTTTAGGGGAGCAGAAAGGCCAGGCTGTCTCATACAGAGTGGCTAGTGGTTTTGAACTGCTGACTTTGTGGCTTGCAGCTCAATGTGTAACCTCTATGCCCTCAGGACTCACCATGTATGTATACACACACACACACACACATTCACACACACATGCACATGCTATCTTTAGTTATCTTTACGACATAACTAAGTAATTTTGCTGATAATAAATTCAGTTAGAAAGTGTTTGTTATACTTTTATTTATAGTCAGGTCTGATGAAAGCCATTATCCCCAGAATATTATTACCAGGAAAGGTCTCAAATTTTCAGGCCCCTCCTCTCTTGGCTTTTGTCCTGCTCTCAGGAGGGTTCAGATGGGGAACAGCATTTGGATCAGGTTCAGAGAAGGGGTTTGCTAAAGGGATGTTTTGACAACACTGTTTGGGGGTTCCCTCGCTGATCTGAGGGCTCTGTGGGATGAACATTCAGATTTTTATGCCACTAATGTAAAATATTCTATTGTTGGCTGACTTTCCATGGCATGCCCCTCCTTTGTGGATAGAGGGTGTGCACCCCAGAATGGGGGTTATTTCTTTGTTGCCAGGTCCAAGACCAGGGGTTGATTCAAATATTGTGGGGGTGGTTTGAATATCCTGCTTTCCTTGACCCGAACCCTTCAATGGGCTCCTTTTCATAAAAAACAAAACACTATTGAAATGGAAGTGTAGATTCTCTGCATTCCACATTCCTTTTTGCTGGAAGGCTTAAGTGGAGCAGACTTGGGTGCCTTCACCTTTCTTTTGTGATGCAGGTCCCTTCCATTCTCCTCCTCTCTCCCTTTAGCTGACTCAGTCTACCTAGCAAGAGTTCAGAGATCTATCCTTCAGGATGTCTGTCTCTTCAATTATTGTAAGACACTGGCCAGAAGCCATTAAGAAAAATATTTGGGACCATATCTCAGACTACGTTCCCCTACCAGCTGTGAGACAGACAGGTGTGTTAGTCTGGGTCGACTAGAGAAACAAATCCACGGGCACACATATGTGTATAAGGGAGAGGTTTATATACAAGGGCAGTTGAACATGGAGAGAACATCACAGTCCGGTCCAGATCAAGTCCATAGGTCTGACATTAGCCCATATATCCGACAGCAATCCATAAAGTAATCTTCAGATTCACGAAACACATGCAATGATGCCAAATGCAGGACGATCACAGGTCAGTGGGTAGAAAGTCTTTAGATCTGATGGTGTTGTAAGCATCTCAGCATTGGCAGGGGTCTCTACATGGCTTCTCCGGTTTCCGAGGTCTGGTTGCATGAGGGTAGGTCCATGTGGCTTGTCTTCTGCCTCCAAGGAGGAAGTGCCAGATTTCCCAGAAGAAGGCCGTGGACACACAGAAGTCTCCTTGGCTATTTCCAGATTGACAGCCTAGACTCCACCCCTACATTCTTAATCCTTAAATTGAAACCAGATTATGTGACTAACACAGATGGGGCCAAAGCGATTTACTTTGTGGATTTCATGAGACTCTTCTTACCTTCAAATGATCATCTTTATCAGGTTGGCAATTTCTCTAAATTCTAGAAGTCACTCTAGAAGTGAAAGGAGAACCTTCTCTTTGTCATCGCCTCCTTCCTACTCCTTTACCTTCATGGACTCTAGCAGACATCCAGAACTAACTGCTTTTATTGCCTGTGAGTGGGAGGAGGAGGGAGTCACCCCAGTGATATACAAAGACCTAGAGGAACACAGAAAAGAGTTTCTCTAGAAGCGGAATGAGGAGGCCTGGGTTCCTCAGTGAGGACTATGGGTAAATGATTCTAGAAACCCACATTAGAGAAGGGCTATCTTCTCTGAATAGGTTGTAACCTGAGGGGAGGGACGGTGGATGCCCGGCCTCTGCCAGGATCTCTTCTACTCAACTTCAGATGTTAGTGTTATTGTTAGATGCTGCTTAATTGGTTTCAACTCTTAGTGACCTGATGCAGAACAGAACAGTTTTGTATAACTGCCTGGTCCTGCATACTCCTCACAATCCTTCAGATAGGAAACCAAAATTTAATAACTCCACACACACCTTTGGGATTCATATCAGGACACATTTGATTCACAGACCTTAAAAAGAAAAGGATTGGTAATTGTCATGATCAATTCTGTAATACACCCTGGCAAAAGAATAAGTTAGGCAGTTGGGAAATTTGTTCAGAAAATGATCATCTAAATTGTTTTATCATCTTACAACTAGATGGAAAGTGGACAGAGGTTCCCTATAAATGGGTGGTACTGTACTGTAGGGTGCTCCCAAATTGTGCAAGCATTGTAAATTCAACCCTGCCTTCTTGCTGTCCTTGAGAAAAAATGACCCAGAACAGGAGCAGGCTACAACCAATCAGCAACCACAAGGACTTCAGGGGAATCTAATAGCCATTTTAGAAAGGTTATATGAGTCTCTATTAGGAAAGAGCTAGGAGGCAAAGGGCATTTATAGAGGGTTAAATAAAGGCCTGTACATATGCAAATATATTTATATGTGAGGATGGGGAAACAGATCTATGTGCATATATTTATAGGTTTAGAATTAAGTAGCAGAAGGACGTTGGGTGGAGACTCAAGGACTCCCTCATGGCAAGAATACTTTCTTCTATTAAATTGGCATTCTATGATGCTCACCTTCCTGACACAACCACTGAAGACAAAGTGGGTGAACAACCAAATGTGGTGAAGAAAGCTGATGGTGCCCGGCTTTCAAAAGAGATAGCATCTGGGGTCTTAAAGGTTTGAAGGTAAACAAGCGGCAATCTAGCTCAGAAGCAACAAAACCCACATGGAAGAAGCACACCAGCCTGTGTGATCACAAGGGGCCAAAGGAATCAAGTATCAGGCATCATCAGAACAAAAAAATCACATCATAGCGAATGAGGGGAGGAATGCGGAGTGGAGACCCAAAGCCCATTTCTCTGCCACTGGACATCCCCTTACAGAAGGGTTTCAGAGAGGAGATGAGCCAGTCAGGGTGTGATGTAACAATGATGAAAAATACAACTTTCCTCTAGTTCCCAAATGCTTCCTCCTCCCCACCCCACTATTATGATCCCAATTCTACCTTGAAAGCCTGGCTAGACCAGAGAATGGACACTGTTACAGATAGGAACTGGAAACAGGGAATCCAGGGCGGATGATCCCTTCAGGGTCAGTGGTGTGAGTGGTGATACTGGGAGGGTAGAGGTAGGGTGGGTTGGAAAGGGGGAACCAATTACAAGGATCTACATGTGACCCCCTGCCCTGAGGGATGGATAACAGAAAAGTGGGTGAAGGGAGACATCGGACAGGGTAAAATATGACAAAATAATAATTTATAAAATATCAAGCGTTCATGATGGAGGGGATAGTGGGGAGGGAAGGGAAAATGAGGAACTGATGCCAAGGGTTTAGGTGGAGAGCAGATGTTTTGAGAATGATGAGGGTAATGAATGTACAAATGCGCTTTACACAATTGATGTATGCATGGATGGTGATAAGAGTTGTATGAGCCCCTAATAAAATGATTTTTAAAAAAAAGAGTATTTAGACATACTGACCTCTACCTTGGGAATTCTGTGGGAAGGAGAGTATTGAAAGACAATTGTACAAATCAATTCTGCCCCAAGCATCAGACATAAATTACAAAAGTTAGAGATGGGGTTAGCAAATCTGTAGGTCTCTTTAATAAATTTCAGGGAAAAAAAAATCCATCTGCCTACAGGAAACAAGTTCAAAAGAACTTTTCCTGCTTAGCATTAAACCCTCTCCTTGAAGATTAAAGGAACTAAAATACTTCTTAAAATTTAAAGCTGAAACATTTACTGTAGGCATAAAAATTATATTCCAAAGTCAAGGACTCTGAAGTCATTGGATTTCTGTGTTAGACTGAGTTTTCTAGAGAAACAAATCGAGCAACACTCATGTGAGAGTTTTACACATCAGAAAGGATGCTAAACAATCATTGTAGGGAAGAATAAGCTTGGCTCTATGATTCTGGGCAGACACCACGAATATGTTTCTACCCAACCCACAGTGAACCACGTCATGGACTAAGCACTGTTATGACCTTAGACTCTGGCCTTACAGGGAACATAGCCTCCCTCAAGGGCTACACCAGAAGGATGCAACATAGAAGTCCGACTGAACAAACTGGGCTCCACCTCAAAACTACCTGTACCCTTGGACTGAACTACTCTGATGGGAAAGTAAGCAAAGGAGGGCCACTCCAAAACTGTAGAAATGGCGGTCATTGGCACTGGGGGTCCAATCAGAGGGGACCCAGAACCACCATATATTTAGTACCTCAATGCTCCCCTTGCATTAATATGACAGGTTTGAATCAGATAGGCAAGGATATGCCCTTGCAAGATACAGGAAAGTTTCCCTTAGCACCAACCCCCATGCTCAGTGTAAACAGAGCTCACTTACGAAGCCACTGCACAAAGCAACAACTCATGATTACAGCTCACCGTTTCCCTGTACCCGCACAAACTCCTCATATCAGTAGTATCTCAAATTCTGTGTCACTGGATAAATTATTGATGTTATCAATACAAATACCTTATACACCAGGGGGATGATTGACAGTGTTTTTCTTTTTTGCTTTCTGCATTTTGTTTTTTTCTGTTTGTTTTTGTCGTTGTTATTCTTGTTGGTTTTGGGTTTTGTCATGATATGACCATTAAAGTAAACCAGAGTTTTTCATAATCGGTGGACAAGTAGATGGATTCTGGGCTCCCACTTAATTCTAGCCCTAAATCCAAGAACAGTTAATTCTTATAGCAGAGTCTTGTTCAAAACTCGCCTTCATGAAGAGATCACTGAAGATGCGGGTGCTACAATGAAGTGTGGGGAAGAAAGCAGATGGTGTTTGGTTATCAATTGCAACAGTGCCTGATGTCTTAGAGTCTTGTATTCAAAAAAGCAGTCATCTAAGTGAGCTGTCAATTAAGTCCACGTGGAGGAAGCGCACCAACCTATATGATCCAAAGACAATGATAATAAAATCCAAACATGATGAAGGGAAAAGTATCAGAGTTTAAATTGTGAACTCCCAATTTGTAGAAGGCTATGGAGGGCAGTGGGAACCCAAAATCCATCTGAAATTTTGGGTCTATGCCCTGGAATGATGAACACAATTAATAATCACTATAAAGTGGAACAGAAAAAGAGAAAAACTACCTTATATGGAGGATAAGCAAAGGAGCATTGGCAGAAACAAAACCTGTTCAGCGAGTGTGTTAGTCTGGATAGACTAGAGAAACAAATTCTTAGACATTCATATGCTTATAGGAGAGAGTTTTATATCAAAGAGCAATTGTGCATTCAGAAAACATCCCAGCCCATTGCAGATCAAGTCCATAAGTCTGATATTAGTCCATATGTTGATACTAGTCCATAAATCCCTCTTTAGACTCATGGAACTCATGCAATGATGCCAAATGCAGGCAGATCACAGTCCAGTGGGTGGAAAGTCTTGTGGATCCAGTGGTGGTAGAGGCATCTCAGTGCTGGCATGGGTATCCACGTGGCTCCTCCAGCTCCAAGGCTCTGGCTGCCATCAGTCTATCGCCATGTAGCTTGTCAACAGGAATGTCTCTCAGGAAATGTGTAAGTGTTCTGTCTCCAGTGAGCTATTTATCTCCTTAGCGCCTCCAAATGAGGTCATCAGGCTGAGACCTGACTGACAGACTAGACTCCACCCCTCCACAAATTGACACCATATTATGTAACTACCACAGCAAGTGCTCTATTTATCTCAATTTCCAAGTGATATTTATACTAATTTAATCTAGAGATATTGATTATGTATTACATACATGTAAGTTTTAATTCTTAAAATACATAAAAGGCTACATAAAGCCATAAAACTTAATGAGTCCATAAAAGAAGAATTCTGTAATTCATTACCTTGACATTTATTGCTCACCTCAGCTCCTCATCAATTTTAACACTGACCAAGCATGCTGGAGGGATCAATAAAACTCTAAGCAGGGTTTGTATAGTGATTTACATTCAAATTCTCCTTGAACTGTTGGAAATAGTCAAACATACAATAATAAATGTATAACAAAATTGATTCTACATAAACACGGATGACTCAAATATGGCTCATAACTCACAAACTGCCCCACGTTTTGAAACTGTAGGCCTCTACTATCAGACCTTGAGACTCACCTAGTTCACTGCTGGTTGCTATGCTCCTTCCAGAAAATCTTGGCATTCTCTATTGCTGGCAAGGACACCCTTCTGACCTAGGTAATTAGAAGTAGTAAAGCACAATCACATTAAAGGAACATAACGGATACAACACCCAAAAATGCTTTAAAAATGATTAGTTTATTGAAAAATAACCCAGAAAACTCTTAACCAAGATCAACTGGAACACTAAGAAGTGAGCCACGAGGTTTCCATTCCATAAAACCCCTCTCTAATTTTAAGTTTTCATATTTCCTTTTTTACTTGATTCACTTGTTGTTAAATTAGTTTAGAGTCATCAGTAAGATTGAAGCAATATGTTCATTTAACTTCTGAACATCTGTGACTATGTCTAAATAGAATGTCAAGCCTATCTTCAGTCAAATTTCTAAAACAGTTCTGTGAACTGTCCCGGTTCTTGACTAGCAGTGATTGTTGCTTGCGAGGTTGCATATAGGGTCTTAACGGTGGTGCAGACCAGCTTAATAATTTCAATAGGCCCCAATTGTTCCTTCTGATGGGACAAAAATAGAGTCATATATTCCACTTCACTTAATAAGTGGAGATCATGAGCATCAGCATCATAAATTAATTCTCTGGCTGCATAAGTGAGTGTTGAATTGGTAAAGTGTTGTGAATGGAGCAAATTCATTGTCTATCTTGCAGTTGAGCATGGCTCTCCTAAAGAGTTTCAGGGACATCAGCCTCAGGGATGCTGAACATGGGCAGCGGGGAGAAACTGCTACTTGAGTAGTTTTGCATACTAAATTTTTATTTCTCCTTAAATCAAGTTAGGAACTCTGGCAATCTGAAAAGTAAACACAACTGGAAGAATGCATAACTTGAGACACTAGGATAGAATACATATTTCTAATTACCTTAAAAATAAAGTACTGTAGTTATAAAAAGCTTTGAGTGCAGAAACAAATGGAGCATCAGATAGGTCTGTGGCTGCGAATAGAAAACTATGTACAAAAACATCTTAGGGATCATTGTGACTCACTTCTGGTGTCAACCAAACCTCCTGACTAGTAGCTGCCTTTCAAACAGCTGCAGTGACTGATTTTATCTCCCTGGAAGAACTTTGGGAAAATCTGTTTTTCCTCATTTTTAATACATATTTAGTTAATATTTCAACATTTATCACATGTTGAAATTACAATTTGGATATATATAATTAAAATATGATAAAAATAGTTTCACCTGCTTCTTTTTAACACGTGACTTGTGTTATATGTCGATAACTGGGATAGGTTTCCTCCTTCTCTCCTCAACTTTCCCCTCACCCTCCTGTTACCACTACTCTCATTATTGGTCCTGAGGGGTTTATCTGTCCTGGATTCCCTGTGTTTCAAGCTCTTGTCTATACCAGTATACATGTTCTGGACTAGCCAGATTTGTAAGGTAGAATTGGGGTTGTGACAGTGCTGGGGGCAGGGGGCAAGGAAGCATTAAAGAATTAGAGAAACATTATGTGTTTCATTGGTGCTATACTGCACCCTGACTGGCTCATCTCTTCCTTGTGACCCTTTTGTAAGGGGATGTCCAATTATCTACAGATGGGCTTTGGGTCTCCATTCTGCCCTCCTCTCATTCCCATTGATATGATTTTTTGTTTTGGACCAGATAAATATCTTTAATGTCCTTCTGCTACCTTGTGTTGTTAGCTAAGACCTACAGCACAATGTTGAAAAGAAGTGGGGACAAGGGGCATACTTATCTGGTCCCCTTTTTCAGTAGGATTGTTTTCTTCTTTTCCCCATCGACTATGATGTTAGCTATTGGCTTCTCATAAAAAGCTTGCATTAACTTGAAGAATTTTCCTCTCATTCTTATCTTCTTGAGTCTCTTAAATAGGAATGGGTGTTAGATGTTGTCAAATGCTTTTGTGCATTGATTGATGCTGTCATGTGATTCTTTTTTTTGTTTAAATCACTTTACTGGGGGCTCACACAATTCTTATTACAATCCATACACACATCCATTGTGTCAAGCACATTTGTTGCCATCATCATTCTCAAAACATTTGCTTTCTACTTGAGCCCTTGGCATAAGCTCCTCATTTTCCCCCTTCCCCCAGCTCTTCCTCCCTCATGAACCCTTGATAATTTATAAATTATTATTGTTTCATGTTTTACACTGACTGATGTCTCCCTTCACCCACTTTTCTGCTGTCTGTCCTCCTTGGAGGAGGTTATAGGTAGATCATTGTGATGAGTTCCCCCAATCTCTCCCCACCTTCTTCTTCCCCTCCTGGTATGACTACTGTCAATATTGGTCCTGAGGAATTCATCTGTCCTGGATTCCTTGTGTTTCCAGCTCTTATCTGTACCCATATACATACTCTGGTCTAGCCAGATTTTTAAGGTAGAATTGGGGTCATGATAGTGAGGGGTGAAAGCATTAAAGAACTAGAGGAAAGTTGTATGTTTGATCATTGCTACACTGCACCCTGACTGGCTTGTCTTCTCCCCAGGACCCTTCTGTAAGGGGATGTCTAGTTGTCTTCAGATGGGCTTTGGATACCCAATCTGCACTCCCTCTCATTAATAATATATATATTTTTTTGTTCTGGGTCTTTGATACCTGATCCGATCAACACCTTGTGATCACACAGGTTGATGTGCTTCTTCCATGTGGTCTTGGTTGCTTCTCAGTTAGATGGCCACTTGTTTATCTTCATGTCTTAAGACCCCAGATGCTATATCTTTTGGTAGTAGGGCACCATCCACTTTCTTCACCATATTTGCTTATGCACCCACTTTTTCTTCACCACATTTGCTTATGCGCCCACTTTGTGTCAGGAGGCTGAGCATCATGCAATGCCAGGTTCTTGTGTTGAGGGAGTACTTGAGTAGAGGTCCAACGTCCAATACTAAACCTCAATACTTAAAATAAATAAATAAATAAACCTCAATACTAAACCTTTACTAAATACTTTACCTCAATACAAAACCTATAAATATATGTACATAGATCTATGTCCCCATCATCATATATAAATATATTTGCATATGTGTATGCCTGTATTTAGACCTCTATAAATGTCCTATGCCTTCTAGTTCTCTCCTCTGTTTCCTTTTACTTTCCTCTTGCACTAACATATTCAGTCTTCATTTGAGTTTCAGTAATTCCTCTTTGTTATATTGCCCTTGATCAAGCCCTACCAGGCCTCCCACACCCTCCTTGCCATTGATTTTAGATCACTTGTTATTTTGACCAACTTTAAAAAATATTTAAACCATTAAATTGTATGATATATGAATTGTATATCAATAAAACTGTTATAATTTAAAAAGAATGATTTATAACTTCAGAAACCTGATGAGGTTGCTATAAATTAGATCCTATTAAACAAAATATTGTATAAGCATTTCAAATCTATTTATATATTTTTTATACAATTTATTTTTAATGAACACATTCACTCTTTGACCAAAATATGTGTATACATTCTTCTATTTTGTAATGTCATAAGTTCAGCCTTTAGTCATCCAAATTTCCTCTAAAATTTTAACCTTCTCTTTAGATTTTTCTGTACTTTGTCATTGTTTTTTAAAAATCATTTTATTTTTTATTATTGAGTTATTAGTTTCACACTTTAAAAATCACCTCTTTCCTTAGATGGAACACATTCTGTAATAACTAACTTGATTTTCCTGAAAATATGTTATTTTCAAGGTTGTTATAAACACAAAAACCTCTCATTAAATAAATTCGTTTCTTCCACTCTTTATAATATGAAAACCATTTAACTCAGATCCCTTACTTATATTTAATTTATATCAGAATAATTTTCCTTTTTAAAAAAAGTTAATGTATGTATCATTTCATTCCATAGCTCAATCACATCATGGAGACTTGTGCAAATGCTACCACCATCAGTTTCAAGATATTCTTTTGCTATATGAACTCCCTCACCCCACCTCCACCACTGCACCCCTCTCCCCCCAAACTCTGATCATATGTGCTGCCTCTATTGATTCCTCAATCCTGGGTTTCATAAAGCGAATAATGGAAAAACATATAAGACAACTCCAAGAGGGTGCCCTCCAGTGACATGACACCTCTGAGATACACCCCAATATGAACAAACAAAAACCAAATAAAACAATACAAAATTTAAAAAAACACAGACATATTTGGAAACCAGATCAGGTTCAGCATGCATGCGAGAGGAGATCAACTGACAAGGTTTTAACTGTGCAACTCAGATTTATGCCTTTGATCTTATATGCACATCTCTCCAATGCACTCTGTTTAGTAACCACTTTCCTCTCTACCCTCAATTGTAGTTAGGAGTCATTTGCCAAAAGACAGTCAAAACAATTAATCCTATTTCCAAAGGGTGACCTCTAATGACATAGTACCTCTGATATGCACCCTGCTGTAAACAAGCATAAACAAAATGAAACAATGCCCATCACCCATTTTCTGGAATGATACCTATCTTAAGAAAGCCTATAGGGTGTTGATAAACAGGGCCTTAATTGTCCTCCTATCAACAGTCACTGCTGGTGGCATGCTTGTCCTCTGATTCCTCAGACACCATGCATTTTCCTGAAGTCCTCAGGTTACAAGTGTGTCTGAGGGAGAGTCCAGTTCATCCAGTGGAGTTCCCGATGGGATCTCACTGACATAGCCTCTGGAGCATGCTGTGTACCCCAAAGATGCAGGATTTAGTGACACAGTATTCCATGGGACTCAGCCTGGTTCCCCAAGATTCCCTTAGACTCCCAAGTTCAATGTGGATGAATTGTTGCATACTACCACCTAATGGCCCCCAAAGCATTTTCAGTCATTCTTTTCCCCATCCGGAGGTTGGTCCTTTCTCTTTGCCTACCAACAGACATGCCTGTAGGGAACTGCGTGTCCCCCTACCCTGGATTTAAGCCATGTATGACCTTTATGAATTTATTCTCAGTTTCCTGCCATACAAACTGCCCTGTGATTTTACTGCCCTTTGTTTCATTCCCGCCAAAGGGTGGCTGCCTTGACCCTGGCTAGGATTGGTGCTCTTTCACTAGCAGCTGCTATGTTCATTGGTCAATACATGACTGGTGGCATCTACCCCCAGGCGCCAGGTATGCTTCATTAGCATACTTACCTGTTTGCCTTATTTGGAGATGCACGACTATTGGCTACCTCAGCTGTACCTTATTTTACATGTGACATAGTGGTGCCCACCCTTTGCTGGCTATTTAAACCTCTGCTCTCAGCTGAATAAACGAGGCTTGATCAGATTCCTGTCTTGCCTCCATCTCTCTGCGCCCTTGCCCATCTTCATTCCCAGTCCCTCTTTCAGGTACCCACGTTGTTGATGTCCCGCAGGATGGGACATTTTGGCGCCCCAATGTGCCGCGAGAACGAGAGAAGCCTCAGCTCTTGCGACGCTGGCACCTGGCTGTATTTCTGAGCTGTATCACTGAGCTGAAACGCTGAAACAAAACGGTGCCACTGGCGCCCCACTGCTAACGCAGCGCCGCAACTGAGCTGACACTGACATTGAGCTTGCACTATCGCTGAGCTGCTAAAGCCGCGCTGAGCTGTTAACACCTGCAGAGCTGCTAGCATGGTCGCAGAGCGCAAGGCTTGCGGTCGCTGAGCAGTAGGCCCGAGCCTGCCACCGGCCACTGCCTGCTGCCACCTTACGCTGCCGTAAAGCGTGCCTACGCTGCCGTAAAGCACGCAGCCACTGCAGGGTCCCCCCCACAGCCGCGCCCACCGGGCCTGCGCCTGTGCCCGCTGCCACCCGCTTGGCTCCAACAGTGGGGCTCCAAAGTGCCGATTTGCAGTGATACTCTGCAACATCCAGCTGCCGTGCCTTTGTCGCTTGGAAGCTTTGAAACGCTCCTCATTCAAAGAACCCTGAAAATGAGGGAACCCACTGAGGAAGCAGACAAGTCATCAAGGATCGGCCGATCGACTTATCAAGCCCACTACACTGTCGTTGTAACCTGCAACGACGAATAACCGGGTGAGTTTTTGTCTGACGATGGGTCAGGAATTAAATCAGCATCAATTATTTGTAGGACAGCTACGTGATGCGTTAAAGACGCGGGGAGTTAAGGTTAAAGCCAAAGATTTGTTCAAATTTTTTTATTTCATAAAATATACGTACCCCTGGTTTCCTCAGGAGGGCACGGTTGATACTCGCACCTGGAATAGGGTAGGAAGCTGTCTGGAAGATTATTACAGGGTCTTTGGTCCTGATAAGGTCCCTGTTACAGCATACTCTTATTATAACCTCATAAAGGAAATTATTGGGAGAAAATCACAGGATCACCAGATCAAGGAAACCATTGCCCAATCAGAGTGGATCTTAAAAGCGTCTTCACGCTCTGGGTCCCACTCCTCCCTACAGTTCATCCCTAAGAATCGAATTGATTTCTGCTTATTAATCTTATATCTTGCGCCTCTACTTAACTCCTCTATTGTTTCCAGCAATCCTATTGTAGACACCTTAGGGTTCTCCATATATAAAATCACATTGTCTGCCAATAGTGAAAGTTTCACTTCTTCTTTAGCCATGTGTTGCATTTCCCTTTTTAAGATTTTGTCAAATCAATTAAAAATTACAAATCATTTTTTTCCAATGTAGTTTTTTGTCAAAGTTTCTTAGAGAAACTGTCAGAAGTCCAGAGTTTACATCAGGAGCAAAAAATAATGTGTGTGTGTGTGTGTGTGTGTGTGTGTGTGTGTGTAAGAGAAACACTGACCCAGGTGGCTTATTAGGAGTGTTTTACCAAACATACTCCCGCCTTAGGATCCTTAAAGCATTGTTAGTCTATTTTGCTTCCCAAATAGGACGATGGTCCTCTCCCTTTTCTACCAACAGTCATGCGCTTGTCTTCTCCCAGTTGTGTCTGCTCCCTTTCCTACCACCTCACTTGACTTTTCCATCAGTATCCCTCACCGCTGTGGTAGGAATGTCTGCCAGTCTGAGGGGATCTCCTCATACTTGTGCATGGCAGCTACTGGGCGGTCATTGCCCTCTCCCCCTCTCAAAAATCTGACCCTAGCTGATGTGAGGACCCCTCCACCAAAGTGGCTCCCAAGATACCCACATAGAGAGGATGGTGCCTGGTTCATGGGCACCAGTCAGGCTTTCTAGCGAGTCCAACCTACCCTTCTTAACTAAACTTCCTCTCAGGAGACTTAAGCACTGGGAGGTGATTCACGCACTTACCCACTATACATCTCACTCTCTGTTCTTCTTTAAGATGGACATTGGAATCCTCCTCCATTGCCGCTCTAGTGAAAGGCCTGAGTCTCAGGAGATATTCAGGATGTGTCTCTGGTCTTCCAGGACAGGTCATATGGGGAATGGAACCAGAGTGGGGCTCTGAGTTGGATGCCAACTTTGTTTCTCAAAATATTGTTTCCATCCTCTGGGTCAACGAACCTAATGAGTAACCACACCAAGGGGATAAGAGAAAGAAACACTGTTGTCTTAGAGGACTAGGTAAAGGAGCATCAATAGCAACAAAGCCTGTTTAGTGGGTATTCAACTTATCTAAACTCCCAAGTAATGTTTATTTTAATTTATTCTAATAATATTAATTATTTACTACTTGCAGGTGGGCAATTATTTTTATTCTATATTTTTGTTATATAATTTTTTAGATACATACATGTTGCACAAAGCTAAGAAACACAGCATGTGCATAAAACATAATGAGCATATAAAAGAAAAATTCTATAATTAATTTTCTTGATACCTACTGACTGTTCCCTATCAATCTTAAATGATGACCAAGAAAGCTGGATTGGGTCAAGTCTATTCTAAGCAGGGATCAAATAGTAATTAACATTTCAAATTCTTGGAATTTGTCAGAGCATCCAACAGTAAACATATGAGGGGGTACCTGCAAACAAACAAAAAAACCCCCGAAGTTTTTTTTTTTTTTTTATGTGAAGGGGATAGTGCATTTGGAGTTCATTCCACCAGGTCAGGCTATTAATCAAGCTTTCTATTTAGAGGTTCTGAAAAGATTGTGTAACAGTGTGTGACCCAAAAAAGCCTGATTTATGGCAGATGGGGAACTAGTTTTGCCACCATGACAATGCACTTGCTCACATGGCCATCTCAGTGCACCCATTTTTTTGGTGGCAAAAACAGCATGCCTCTCTTGCCCCATGTACCTTACTTGTCTGACCTCACTACCTCACTGTGAGGTCAGACATCTTTTTATTTCTGAGAATAAAGAGGGACATGAAAAGACAATGACTTGATGTCAGAGAAGAGGTGAAGAAAAAAACAAGGGAGACACTGTCAGCCATGCAAACAGATAAGTTTGAATAATGTTTCCAAGAATGGAATAGCAGTATTGACAAATATATTCAGTGTAATGGAGAGTACTTTGAAGGTGATATGGCTGATTTGTAAAAGAATTTAAATACATAGCTTTGGAAAAAATTTTCCAGGTTTTTTGGGCACCCCCTCATATAATAAAATCGATTCTATTGAAGAATGACTGACTCAAATAAAAGTATCTGCAGTCTTACTCACAAATCTTTTTTTCTGTTTTTTAAGTCATTTTATTAGAGGCTCATACAAATTATTACAATCCATACATACATCAATTGTATAAAGCGCATTTGTACATTTGTTATTACAAATCTTACAGAACAACTTACAAAAACCAGCTGTGCTGCTTCTATACATTATTTATGAATATTCTGAAGGACAATTAAGAAAACATTTCCATTTACTATAGCATCTAAAAGAATAAAATACCTAGGAATGAATTTATTCAAAGAAGCGTGTCGGGAGGAAGGGGAAAAAAAAGAGGACCTGATGCAAAGGGCTTAACTGGAGAGCAAATGCTTTGAGAATGATTAGGGCAAAGAATGTACGAATGTGCTTTATACAATTGATGTATGTATATGTATGGATTGTGACAAGAGTTGTCTGAGCCCCTAATTAAAAAAAAAAAAGAAGTGTGTGTGGGATACAGAAAGATTTATCCCAAATTGTCTCCCCCAAAATATATGCCAAGCCTAGTTCCTTGCTACACATGGTAAATGACTATACACTTGAAGGTCAATGAAAGTAGGTCAGAGGTTATTCTCCCTAAGAGTTATAGGTTATCTAGAGCAATCAGACTGTACAAGTAGGGCCCACTCCCTTCTAATAAGGATAGTAGTAGATTGTTTCCCTGAAGGAGATCCCAGGTAGGTCAAGCCCACTCAAGGATGACCAAGGTTAGGCTGCCATATTGAGTCTAGGGTCCGCCCTTCTTGTCATATGTATACCCTCCGTCCCTCCTCTTCCTATAGCGTGGATACCCCTAGCTCATCTCCTTCCTGTGATGTGTATGCTTGTTGTACAGCCCCTTCCTGTGACGTGTGTGGTTACCTATAATCACATCCCCTAGATATATATGGGCCTTGGCCAGAAAAAAAAGAGAGTCTCTCCTGCCCTCTCTCCTCATGCTGTGCATGGGGACCTGGCTGTTGAGATCATGGCTGTCCAGGAAGTGAGCATGCTACTATGAAATATGTCTGACTCTTTCATTGTATTCTCTCTCCTATCTCTCTTATTCTCTATGGCTCTACTATAATCTATATACATAGCTTAACCATTCAATTGTACCTACTGAACCCGTGATTAGTGAGAGGGGCTGGCTACCCCCACAAGTGTGTAGGAAAAGACTTTAATTTGGTCCTGCAACTCTGGTTTTGGAAACAACCTCAGAAGTTTAGGTACTCTGCCTTTCAAAAATAGTCAGGCAAGTAGATGTTACCGAAGCCCCACACCTGGAGAAGTATCTTCAAGAATCGAAGGAGGTAATACAATAGTGCATAATCATTGATTGGATGGAACATAACTCTGCATGGGTATTAGGTCTGTATATACACTGGGATCCCATTGATAAGGGGCATGGAGACCTTGGAATACTATCTTTTTGAGGCTTCATTAGTTGTTGAGAACATCTATGCATGGGAGAGGGTGGCGTGTGTCCCTGGAGACAAGAGAAGCTTTTTAATGCTGAGAATTCTCCCAGACCTTGCCTGATGAACTTCTGAGGTTGTGTTCCTTTTGCTTATACTAAATGGTCAATTGTAAGTAGAGATAATGGTTTCCATACATTCTGAGTCATGCTGTCTATCTCATTATTGATTCCTTAGGAATACTGAGAATCATTGTAGAGGCTGGTGCTTGCCTGCTGGGCAGGAGCTCTAAAGATAGGGTCCCAACTTGTGTGGCTGTCCAACTCTGGCTAGCTCAAATCAGAGAGGAAGCCCCACACGACTGGCACATGTTAGACTGATGGGATGGGAAAGCTATATTCACAATTGGAAATGGGCAGCTATATGTCAGCTGTTACTCTTGCAGTGTGAAATACTTTCACACTGACAATTATGAAATCTTACTGATGTAAATGAAAGGAAACCTAGGAGATGGTCTATAGAGAATTGTGGAGAGCCTGGCTTACGTAATAGAAGACCTACTTCTGCTTTCTTTGGTAAACCAGCTAGCCCAGTTGTGTGGAGTTCATTTTCACTTCTGGAAACTGTGTCAGGGAAGAGTAGTGCTCCATAGGGGATTCCAATATGCTTCCCAAAGTTACCAACCAGAAAAGCCTATGGAGCAGTCCCACGTTACCCACAGGGGGCTGTCAGGAGTCAGAATCAATTCAACAGCAAACAACGTCATAGGAAATATCATAAAGGGGAAGAGGTCACTAGTAAAATGTATTAGAGAACAAATTCCTTATGGAAGGCTTAAATTAATTATGTTGTCACAAACAGCAGCCCGACAGCAGATGGTGCTGTTCCATCTTTACTCTGAGGAAAACTGCAAGCAATCATTTTAGAAACACTTGGGAAAACTAATGAAATGTACCTCCTTTTCAGCTTTGGAATTTGGACAATTGACCTAGAGTTAAAAATCAATTTTCTGGAATCCTGCTTTTAAAGATTTCCCCTCATAATTTACCATGGATATTTTACTTATTAATGGAATACAGAAAAAGTACATAGTGAAAAAGGATAGAAAGGTGGGGAATAGATTGAATTTAATATCTAGGTGTTTTCCAAGAGGTTACAAAGTCTGGTATTTAATTAATTCAATTTACTTAATTCTGGTATTTAATTTAATACTCTTTAAGTATTATTAATTATATATGATGAAATAAGCACAATTATAGGAGTTTAGTATATACCCATGAGCAAAATTAAACAAATATTTTTTGTATTTGTGGAACTTCTACTTTTTTATATAAATCATTTCCGAGGGGTTCTTACAGCTCTTATCACAATCCATACATCAATTGTATCAAGCACATTTGTACATATGTTACCATCATCATTTTCAAAACATTTTCTTTCTACTTGAGCCCTTGGTATCAGCTCGCCCCCCCCCCCAAACTCTCATCCTCATGACCCCTTGATAAATTATTTGTTTTTATTATATTTTAGCATCTTACACCATCTGATTTTTCCTTCACCCACATTTCTGCTGTTCATCCCCCCCGGGGGGCATAGGGGTTATACATCATTGTGATAAATTCCCCCCTTTCTCCCTGCTTGCTCCTCACATTCCAGCTACTTTCATGGTATCGCTACTCCCATTACTGTTCCTTAGGGCATTGTCTGTCCTGGATTGTGTGTGCTGAGAGCTCTTATCTGTACCAGTATACATGTTCTGGTCTAGCCGGATTTGTAAGTTAGAACTAGGGTCATGGTAGTAGGGGAGGGGGCTGTTCAGAGTGAAGGAAGCATTAAAGAACTAGAAGAATGTTGTATGTTTCATCAGTGCTGCACTGCAACCTGCTTGGCCTGCCCCTTCCTTGGTCCCTTCTGTGAGGTTATGTCTAATTGTCTACAGATGGACTTTGAGTCTCCACTCCAGTCCCCCTAGTTCATGTTGGTATGATTATTTTGTGTCTTCTGATGCCAGATACCTGATCCCATTGACACCTCATGATCACACAGACTGTTTTGCTTTTTCCATGTGGGTTTTGTTTATTCCAAGCTGGATGGCTGCATGTTTAACTTCAAGCCTTTAAAACCATAGACACTATATCTTCTGATAGCCGGGCACCATCAGTTTTCTTCTCCACCCATTGTGACTTCAGTGATCGTTTTGGGGGTGGGGTGAGTATCATAGAATACCAGGTTATTAGAACAAAGTGTTCTTGCATTGAGAAAGGACTTGAGTAGAGACCCAATATCCATCTGCTACCTTGATACTTAATGTATACATATATGTACATAGACCTATATCTCTATCATTATATATAAATAGATTTATATATTACGTACCTATATTTATGCTTCTATAAGTGACTTTTGTCTCCTACTTCTTTCCTCTATTTCCTTTTACTTTACTCCTGTCCCACTATCATGTTTGACCTTCATTCATCTCTTGGTAATTCCTCTCGGCTAGATTGCGCTTGATCAAACTCCACCAGGTGTTCTACACCCTCCTTACTCTCAATTTTACATCTCTTGTTGTTCCCTTGCCCTTGAATTATTTTCTCCCCTTCCATTTCTCCCACTCCCCCTCTCCCTGTTCCCTGGCACTGTTGGTCCTGTTTTCCTCGGGTTAGTTTATCTTGCCTATCTTATATAGATAGACATTAAAAAGAAGAAGAAGGAAAGGGGAAGCCTATAAATAGTTTCATGTCTGTCTGATGTAGAAAAGGTGAAGAAAAAAAACGAGGGAGAGGTGCTGTCAGCCATCCAAATAGATGAGTTTGAAAAATGCTTCCAAGATTGGAATCATATATTTGACAAATGTATTAAGTGTAATGGAGAGTATGTTGAAGGTTGTTTTGTAAAAAAAAAATTAAATACATAACTTTGAAAAAAAATTTCCGTTCTTTTTTTGAATAACCCTCATATATTGCCGTGATGCTGGAAACTATGTCAACAGTATTTCAAATGCCAGAAGGGTGACCCAAAGTGAGCATCAATTTTGTCTTTGAACTTCTTTATTTTTTGTCCAGCAGTCGTTTATATAAAACTGTTAAAAATGCGTAGAGTCAGGTGCACCTTAATCCTCAAAATGACATCTTTGCTCTTGAGCAAGCTGAATAGGTTGTGTGCAAAAGATTTTCACAATGTAATACAGTAATACTCTAATACAGTAATACTGCCATTACTTTAAGGGTTGATCATGTAGCCCAGTAAAATGAAATCCGTAGAAACTCCCGTATTTTCCTTGCTTATCATGATGCTGTCATCTTTGTTCATTATGTTGTATCAGTTGACTTTGGTGTCCCCTGAGTCTATGGTCCTGAGTCCCAGACCCAGTGACTTATTTCCTCATGGTGTTTGGTTATGGTTAAGAAATTTTTATAATGCTAATTTCTGTAAGCTATACTGTGTTCTGGATATAAATATATAGGTAGATATATTCTTTGTCAAATTCAGAGTTCTTGTACCCAAAAGACCTAATTGATGGCCAAGCCCTTCAAAAGGTAGCATATGATTAAGAAATGAATTTAGTAAAGAAAGAAGTCCAAACTTCACTGAAGGCATTAGCCAAAAACAAGGCTCCAGGGATTGATGAACTACTAATTGAAATGTTTCAACAAGCTGATGAAGCTCTGGAAGCACTTACTTGTATAAAATAGGAAGTTTGGAAGATAGCTAACTGGCCAACTGATTGGAAGACATCCATATTTGTACCCATTCCCAAGAAAGATGACCTAAACAGAAGGCTCAAGCTATAGAACAATATCATTGATTTCATATACAAGCAAAATTGTGCTGCAGATCATCCAAGAAAAGTTGCAGAAGTCATTACTGATGTCAAAGATGAGTCATGGTTGAAAGTAGAGAATACCTGCTTTGTCGACTGTCCAAAGGCATTAGACTGTGTGAATCATACTAAACTATGGATAGCCTTGAGAAGAATGGAAATTCTAGAACATTTTCACTGTGCTTGTGCAGAACCTACACATGGATCAAGAGGCCTGTTGTGGGGCTAAAACAAGGTAAAACTGCATGGCTCATAATCAGAAAAGATATAAATCATGTTTATAACCTATTACCCTACTTGTTCAATTTGTATGCTGAACAAATCATCAGAGAATATGGATTATATAAAGTAGAATGTGGTATGAGGATTAAGAAAAGCTTATGAAGAACCGTCAATATGCAGCTGACGTAATCTTCCTTGTTGAAGATGAGGACTTGACGCACTTGTTGACGAAGATTAAAGATTGTAGCCTTCAGTGTGGAATAAGCACAACTGTCAGCAAAACAAAAATTCTCATCACTGGACCAATAGATAATAATCATACTAAAAGCAGAAAAGATTTAAGTTGTTAAAGATTTCATCTTTCTTGGATCCAGATAGCAACTGGAAACACAGGGAATCCAGGGCAGATGACTCCTCCAGGACCAGTCGTGAGTGGTAGAAAGGGGGAACTGATTACAGGAATCTACGTATAGCCTCTTCCCTGGGGGAGGGACAGCAGAGAAGAAGGCAGGGGGAGACATCAGAGAGTGTAATATATGACAAAATAATAATAATATATGAATGATGAAGGGTTCATGAGGTAGGGGGGAGCGGGGAGGGAGGGGAAAATGAACAGCAGCTATTAAGGGCTCAAGTAGAAGGCAAATGTCTTGAGAATGATGATGGCAACAAATGTACATATGTTCTTGACACAAGGGATGTATGTATGGATTGTGATAAGAATTGTATGAGCCCCCAATAAAATGATTTAAAAAAAAAACAAAAAGAGGGGAGGGCAAGAGGACAATGCCAAGAAGAAGGATGAAAATAAAGATGAAAAGGGGCGGGGCAGCGAGGCAGCACAGGAGGCAGTGGATGGTGGGGCTGCTCGTTAGCATGCTGTGCAAAGAAGGAGGTGGGGGTGGTGTCGATCACAGCTCTCTAATCACCAACCAGTAATGTGGGTGCCTTGCTGTCTGGGATGAGCAGAGCTAGTTAACTGGTTCCTGCTCTAATCAATGGTGCTTGTAATAACTCAAAGTGATTGATAGCTTACCTCTCCCTCTCACTACTGTCAAGTCGATGCCAACTTGTTAGGGCAGGTAGAAGAGCCCTGTGAGCTTCAGAGATAGTTAATGTTTATGGAAGTTGAAATTCCCGTCCTTCTCCTGAGGAACGGAGGGTGTTTTTGAACAACTGACCTTGCTGATTGCAGCCCAACACCTTCCCGCTGCTCCTTAGCTCTCTCCAGGCCTCTTTAGTCTTTCGGTCTCTTCCTCTCGTTCGTATTTGATCTTATGTCTTTGTATTTTCCTTCGCCATTCTGGGTTCCAGGATTGTTACCGGTAGTGGCTTCTTAGATCTTTAGCTTATCTGCCTCATCCACCTTTCTTGGATCTTCTTCTGATAGACATTATTATTATTATATGATATAAAAAAATTCACCTTAGATATTGATCCTCTGGCACTCTCTCTGGGGATCTTTCAAATTCCCTGAGGGTAAGAAGTGATCAGTAGAGGAGAATACTTGTGGAGACCCTGACCTTAGATCCAACACCAGTAACCACCTGCTTCTAGTGCTTTCCTCTCCAAGCTAGTCAAACCAGTTATGCCAGGGCTACTCCACTTCATGGAAAAATCATTTGTGTCAGAGTAGAACAGAACATCCTGCATAGGGTTTTGAGCATCTGATATTTGGGATACAGAACACTAAACCTTTCTTGCAAGCCTTCTCTGATTGAGAGAACTAGAGGAGTTGTCTCTTCCTTGTGACCCTTCCGTGAGGGGATGTCCAATTCTACAGATGGATTTTGGGTCTCCACTCCACCCACCCCCCCATTCACATCAATATAATTTTTTGTTCTGGGTCTTTGATGCCTGATACCTGATCCCATCAACACCTCATGATCACACAGTCTGGTGTGCTTCTTCCATATGGGTGTTATTTCTCAGTTAGATGGTCCCTTGTTTATCTTCAAGTCTTTAAGACCTCAGGTCCTATATATTTTGATACCCAGGAACCATCAGCTTTATTCACCACATTTGCTTTTGAACCCATTTTATCTTCAGCAATCTTGAACATCACAGAATGCCGGGTTATTGGAACAAAGTGTTCTTGCGTTAAGGGAGTACTTGAGTAGAGGCCCAATGTCTGCTACCTTAATATTTAACATATAAATATATGTACATAGATATATTTCCCTATTGTTATATATAAATATATTTATATGTGTACATGCCTGTGTTTAGACCTCTGTAAATGTACTTCGCCTCCTATTTCCTTTTATTTCTTCTTGACCCACTATCATGTTCAACCTTCATTAATTCTCGGTAATTCCTCTGGGCTACTTTGCACTTGATCAAACCCCACCAGATTTCCTATGCCTTCCTTGCCATTGATTTTAGATCACTTGTTGTTCTCCTGTCCCTGGGTTTGTTAGCACCCCCCCTTCCTTTCCCTCACCTCCCCCTCTTCTGTGTTCCCCTGAACCATAGGTCCCATTGTTTTCTCCTCTGGATTGGAGAACAAACTTCCTATAGAAAAGCCTGAATTAGTCATTTTGTCAAGATCATCAGCACGACAGTAGATAGTGTTGGTCTGTCTTTACTTCCCAGGAAACTTGAAAGCAACCACATTTGAAAAGCCAGGGAAAAAACAAAATTAGCTGTGGTGGCATCATGGTTGTGGGTTGTGCTGCTAAGCACAATGCCAGTCGTTTGAAATCACCAGCTATTCTAGAGATAAAAGACAGGCTTCTGGCTCCCATAAAGAATTACAGTCTCAGAAACTAGCAGGGGAAGTTCTGCCCTGTTCATTGGGTTGCTATCAGTCGGAATTGACTTGATGGTAGTGAGTTTGGACAGTTTGAATTTAGACAGGAGGCCTACAGTTAAAATACTTTCCCAGAACCATGTTGACTTCGATAACAGCTCACCAACCATGGGTATCCTATTTATTGACTGAAATACAGAAATATGTAAGTAATGAAGTAAGAGAGAGATTGAGAAGTAGGTTGGAACCTGTTTTTTGTTTTCTCATCAGGTTGCAAAGTCTGATATCTAAGGAATTCAGTTTTTTAACAAATATGAAGCACCCACAATGTTTCAAGCACAATCATGGGTGCTTAGTACATATTGGCATGGTCAGTGGTTCAAAACCACCAGCAGCTCCAAGGGAGAAAGTCTGGGTTTTCTACTCCTGTGAACAGTCTTCTCAGAAACACAGTGTGTCACTGTGAGGCAGCATTGACTCGATGACAGTGAGCTTGGTTTGGTTTTTGAGTATGTACCCATGAACCAAATTAAACAAAAGATTTCTGTCCTTTGGGAACTTCTACTTAGTAAAGCATTAAATAAGGCCATGGCATGGTGTGCTAGAAGGTGGCCAGTGCCCGCTCTGTCTCACACAGCATTCTTTACTTTCTCGTCTCTGTCTACTTCAACTAGGCTTATGGGTCATTGCAGTGACCACATAGAACTCACAGACAATGCTGAAGAGCATGGGATTAGCTGTTAACAGACTACAACTCAATTGAGAAACACTCAGGATACAGTTGTTTAGTCAGGATATGTTATAAAATTCTCTCAGGTTGCTAATAAATATTCAAAACATAGGTAACTCAAAGTTCCAACTTGAAGGTACCCAGCTCCAGTTCTGGGTTTCAGCTCCCCAAATTAAGTGCCCAGAGGCTACCAGCTACCCCCTTGCCCCAAAGCAACCAGTTTTACTTGTTCTGGGGCTGGGATGTCCACAACTCTGTATCATGCTCTGGCTGATGGTCTTGATGCTGCCCCTCCTCTGTCACTCTGGTGTCAACACTGTCTCTTGGATCAAGGAGTTTCACTGTGCAGGGATCTGGTGGTACTAAGGATGTGTGCCAATCCTGCTTCTTGCTAGTACTAAGCTCACTACCTCCTGCTGTTGAGGTGGTTAATTTCATATCATCTAGGATAGTGTGGTAGTTACATAATCTGGTGTCAATTTGGGACTTGAGAGGATTAAGAGGGAAGGGGTGGAGTCTAGTCTGTCAATCGGGTGATAGCCAATGAGCTCTGTGTGTGGACATGGCCTTCTCCTGAAAATTCTGGGAACTCCAGAATTTTCTCCTTGGAGGTGGGAAACAGTCTCTCTTCCTGCTCACTCCTTTGGAGACTCTATTGACAAGACTCTTTCCCTGAGAGACGCTCTACTGACAAGACACATGGCACTATGCTGATAGACCCTGTGCCCTGGGACCTGGAGGAGCCACATGGAGAGCCCTGCTAATGCTGACATGCTTCTACTGTCACTGGATCCAAAAGACTTAGCACCCACTGACCTGTGATCTTCCTGCATTTGGCGTCACTGTATTTGTTTCGTAAATCTGAAGAGGATTTTATAGATTGATATGGGATATATAGGCTATTATCAGATTTATGAACTTGATATGGACTGGACTGGGATGCTTTCTCAATATTCAATTGCTCTTGTATGTAAACTTTTTTCTTATACACATGCATGTCTATGGATTTGTTTCTCTAGTCTTTCAGACTAATACAGATGACAATCACAATGAACCATGTCAACAAGCACTCAAGACTGAATTCTATCAGTTTCTTCCCATCAGGAAGACCCATCATGAAATGGTCATTTATTTGGAGTTCTAGACTATGGTTACAGAGACTACATGCGTTAAATAATTCACCGCACTGCAATGCCATCATTAAAAACGTAGAGCATAGCAAGGGAGGTCAGAAGTGCTAGACAGTTGTTGTTTGGTGCCATTGAGTTGGTTCCAGCCCATAGGGATCCCATGAACAACAGAACAAAGCAGTGCCTGGTCCTGCGCCATCCTCACAATTGTTCCTGTGTCTGAGCCCATTGTTGCAGCCACTGTGTCAATCCATCTCATTGAGAGTCTTTCTCTTTTTCTTTGCCCCTCCGCTTTACCAAACATGATGGCCTTCTCCAGGAACTGGTCTTGCTGGACAGGTCTACAGTATATAAGCCAATGCCTCTCCATGTTTGTTTCTAAGGAGCACTCTGTCCATACTTCTTCCAAGACAGATTTGTTTGTCCTTTTGGCAGTCCATGGTACTTGCAATTTTCTTGGGCAGTAGGGTGTTATAATTTTGATTCAGGTATTGTTCCCCAGATGGACAATAGTGATGTTACACAGGAAGAATGCCTCCAAACGAATGGTTACAGATTCTTGAAGAGACAGATAAAATGCCTGGGTGGTGACTAGGGACTTAGGAAAAAAGGAGAGAGGGATTGTAGAGGAGGAACTGTCCCTTTTTACGTATACAATTGTCTTAAATCCAAGAGTATTGATAGTAGAGTTCCAGTTTACACATGCAAGTATTTATAATTAAACATGCCTCTGTAATCAGTGGATTGCTATAGACAAGTTCTTTCAGTAAAACATTGGTTTAAGTCTTGTGTTGTTTTTTAAAAAGCCAAAATCATTGCCATCAAGTCCTTGTTGTCTCATGACAGGCCTATAGGCATGAGTAGAATTGTCCCAGTGGGTTTCTGAGAAAGCCTCATCTTTTTCTAGTGGAGCAGCTGGTGGTTTCAAAGAGCTGACCTTGCTGTTAGCAGTCCAATGCATAACCCACCATACTGCCAGGACTCCTGCAGTTGTGCCTTTAAAAGAAAGGATACATTTTATGTCATGGAAGAATTATTATAAAGTCAGGACCAATATCAAATTTTGAACAAAATTCAAGTGGACTTATTCCCAAATCATTGAGACTTTGCAGTAAGTTCACTGCAGAGTTTTTCACATAAAACATAAGTATTGAGATGGATTAAACCTTTATTTGACATAAAACTATTCAACTAACACAGACCACCCCTTGTCAACTAGACTCTCCAGGCTAGGTGTGGGGATAAGCCTGTCAATCGTGTGGCAGACTGATGACAGCTCCTGGATGCCATAGCCTTTTTTATCACAGCAAAGTGAACGGATGATCTCTCTCTCTCTCCGTCACGTCACCTTCCTCCTCACTGCGGCTTCAGTGGGACTCTATGTCTGCCTCCAGGAAGAACCCCATGTGGGCATCCTGACCCTGAGAGCTGTCAGTGACCTGCCATGCTTCCTCTGACTTTGGATCCACAGGACCCTGCACACAAGCCTGTGATTTTCTGCTTCCCACTTCACGATTCTGCATTAACGGAATGTGGCTACTCAAGTTTGAGAGGAGATTTATGGACAAACTTGGACTGATGAACTTGAGTTGCACTGGACCAGGATGCCTTCTTGATATATAAGTACTTCCTGATGTAAAGCTATTTTTTGTACATATGACTGTCATAAGATGTGTTTCCTTACACCACTTTGGCTAACACATTATGGTGCCAGAAGTGGGGTCTTAAATAAATCATGAAGATGGAGAGGAGAGACTTGTTTGACTTCCACATTATGGAAGTTGGGTGGAATTGGATTTTTCTTCTTTGGATAGCTGGAATTCAGAAATGGCCAGCTGGTTTCCTGGGTTGTTATTGGGAAAGGGCATTATAAGTGTAACTTTTGTTTCTTAGAAGCTGTCTGTGTTAGTCTGGGTACTTTAGAGAAACAAATACACAGAAACTCATGTATAAGAGAGAGTTTTATGTAAAGGTTAAGTGCACATCAAGAAAACATCCTAACCCAGTGCTGCCCCAACCCACAAATCCAACATTAACATATATGTCTGACACCAATCCACAAAGTTCTCCCCCATCTCACAAAACACACACTATGATGCCAACTTCAGGAGGAAAGTCGATCAGCAAGCATCTCAGTGCTGGCAGGGGTCTCCACACGGTTGGAGGACTACATCAGGGTAGGTCCATGTGGCTTCTCCTCAGGAATGTCTTGCAGGAAGTGGGCCTTGCCAGCTGAAGCAGGGAACTGGCTCAGGCAGCTGCACCCTGATCTGACCATCAGAAAGCAAGAGACCTGAGAACTCGAAAGGTGAGGCTCACTGAGCCATTTACCTCTCCACCCTTCACTTAACCCCACATGTGTTTATCAGCCAGCTTGGCACAATAAACTTTAGCTATCTCACTGTCTTTGGAGAAAATGAATGTAATAGACATTAAATTGCAGTTCCAAGGGTGTTCATGCCTCAAAATTTTCTCAGGCAAAAGGCATGATGCTTAGACAAAATGGCTAACAAGAGACTGGGACCTGGTTTTGTCCTTCCTGGGCCCTAAGACCATATTGCAAATGAATGGGATAGTCTAGATAAGAAAGGGTTTAATTGGAATGTTTTAAGAATTATGTGTAGGATCTGACTGTATTAGGATTATATTGATTTCTCCTGTCTACTGTTATTGACATAATAATGCTAGAAATGAATCTTGTAGATTAATGTTTAAAGAGAGCTTGTAAGCCCACTGCCTTCAATTGGATCTGTTAAATGGACATTAGGAGTTTCCTAGAGGAAATGGCTTTTTATTTGAAGTCAAGACAGAAGGTTTGGTAAAGATTGGCCCTACCCATTTTTCTTTGAGTGCCAGGCCATATGCATTCGAAAAGACTTGCCACTAGACTGAAAAAAGGCAGCTTGGACCTTTTGAATTTGAGTAAGCAGTTTGAGTCTTGGCCAGAAGAATCCAAGCCTATGAAGGAGCTCTTCCCTCTAGGATGGAATGTTAAAGGGATTTTGCTGGCAGTCTGAAAGGCTTGCTAGGTGACCATCTGTATCCATTTGTTGGGCAGATGTGGGACATACAGTAGTGGAGAGAGGGGTTGAATTTGCCACTTACACCCTTGGACCTGGGTCAAAGGGACTAGGGGAGAGACAAGAACTAGCTGGTTGTTCTAAAATTTGAAGAGTTGTGCAAAACCTGAGCCTGTGGCATGACCTACCCTGATAGGAGCAAGGGTTGTTGAGAAAGTGTGAGGGGGCCAGTCGTGTAAAGCAGAGGGAGTTGTGTGGGGAACACCTTACCTTGCTATGCACCCATTGACCTAACTTGGAATAGCTAGGGCTGTGTTGACTAGAACTCAACTAGATAAAGATATTTGACCCAGTGAGCTGGTGCCTTTGCTTGTTGACTCTGATGATCTACCCTGATTTCACGTTGCTTATGAATACAGACTGTATGGCCGGATCAATACCAGGCCAGCTTCTAGCAGCAAGTGACCTTGAATCTCCCCCACCCAGGCGGAGCTGACCAGAGCTGGCTATGTAAAGCAGCTTTGCAAGTTTTTTTTTTTCTTTCTTTTGCTCATGGCCTGTTTTGTTCATGGCCCATTTGGCTTAGTGCCCACGTTGTTCTCGGCCCACCACTCTGCACCCGGCACGAATATACCCGGAACCAGGAAGACACCTTACATTCCAGAAACCCGGACATACCTGTGTCTCCCAATCCCTGACTACTTTACCTTATATGGACTCAAGGCAGCCCACTCACATGTTCCCCAGCTATATAAACACTACTCCTGTAGTCTGGAGAGACACTGTGGACTGTGGGACTTCGTCCAGGCTGGATTTTTCTCCTCAATAAAGCTTGTTGCTCAAATTCGACTGATTTGATCTCTGGTGCCTCTCGACTACCTTACACAGACAATGGAATAAAGCTTAACCCGAATAAAGATTCTTCACATCAAAGAATATGCTTATCTCTTCAGAGCACTGTGTTGTTAGGAATGTATAGTTTAGAAATTGAGTGCCAAAAATGGGGGCAGAGGAAGGCATTAAGTGGATGGCTTGCAAGCTTTGGTAAGAGGGGGAAACTGTTAATAGGATTAAGGTATAGCTGTTCACAAAGCTGCCTGGGCACCTACTTCCAAAAAAAAAAAATTAAAACAAAAAAAAATCAGCCATTGAAAACTCCATGGAGCACAGTTCTACTCTGATACCAACACCGTTGCCATAAATAGGGATTAACTCATCAGTAGCTGTTGTGTTGTTGTTTTTTTTAATCTTTTTATTGGGGCTCATAAGGCTCTTATCACAATCTGTACATACATCAATTGAGCAAAGCACCCTTATACATTCGTTGCACTCGTCACTCTCATAATTCACCTTCCACTTGGGTTCCTGGAATCAGCTCGGTTTCCCTTTTCCCCCCACCATCCCCCTCCCTCCCCGATCCCACCCCTGGTCCCTTGATAGTTTATAAATAATTATTTTGTCTTATCTTACACTCCCCGGCGTCTCCCCTCACCCGCCTCCCCATTGCCCATCTCCCAGAGAGGAGGTTACACATAGATCTCTGAGATCGGTTCTCCCTTTCTACACGCCCTTCCCTCCTGGTGTCACCACTCCCACCGCTGGTGTTGAGGGGTTCGTCTGTCCTAGATTCCCTGTGCCTCCAGATCCCCACTGCACCGCTGTACATGCTCTGGTATAACCAGGTCCGCAAGGCAAGGTAGAATTGGGGTCATGATGATTGGGAGGGGAGGAAGCGTTCAGGAACTAGAGGAAGGTTTTGAGTTTCATTGTTGCTACACTGAACCCTGAGTGGCCCATCTCCTCCTCACTACCCCTCTGGAAGGGGTGTCCAGCTGTCTACAGGTGGGCATTGGGTCCCCATCATGCACTCCCCCTCTTTCACGGTGATGTGATTCTCACCACCACCCCACCTTTGTTGTTGGAGACCTGGTCTCCTCTGTCCTTCATGGTCACCTATGTTGGTGTGCTGCTTCCGTGTGGGGCTCGGTTGGTTCTGGGCTAGATGGCCGCTTGTTTGCTTTCAAGCCTTTAAGTCCGCAGACGCTCTATCTCTCAGTAGCGGGGCACCATCAGCCTTCTTCACCACACTTGCTTATGCACACTTTCGTCTTCAGCAATTATGTGAGGAAGGTGATCACACAATGATTGTTTTTGTTCCTTTGTATCTGCTACATGGTCCATTCAACACCTTGTATTTGCTTAGGCCGTGTGCTTCTTCTCTGTGGGCTTTGTTGCTTCTGAGCTAGATGGCCGCTTATTTGCCTTCAAGCCTTTAAGACCCCAGATGCTATATCTTTTTGATAGCCGGGCACCATCAGCTTTCTTCACCACATTTGCTTACACACACGTTTGTCTTCAGTGATCATGTCGGGAAGATGGGTATCCTGCAATGGCTGTTTAGCAGGGCGAGGTGCTATTGTATTGGGGGATTATGCATGAGGAGGCCCAATGTCCATCTGCTACCCTACAACTGAACCTATAAATATATGCATATAAATCTATTGCCCCCATAATCATAAATATATTTACATATGTACATGTCTGTATTTGGGCTTCTCTGTATGCACTTTGCCTCCTACTCCTTTCCTCTATTTCCTTTCGCTTTCCTCCCCACCCATTACCATGTTTGGCCTTCATTCTGGATTCAGTAATTCCTCTCAGTTACCTTGCTCTTGGTCACTCCCTTCCAGTCCTCCCCTCCCTTCCCTCCTCTGGTTTTGAACCACTCGCTGTTCCCTTGTCCCTGTGTTGGGCGACACCTCCTCCCTTCCCCTACCTCTCACGCTCTCATGTCCCTCCAGGACCGTTGGTCCTGTTGTTTTCTTCTCTCATTATTTGTCCAGCCTATCTTGTCTAGGTGGACCTGCTGACAAAGTAATATGTGCATACAAATGGATATGACTTTGACTGCACCCAAGTGGCCCATAAGAACATGGCTTTGACAGAAGCAACATCAACACGCTGATAAGCAGAAAAGCCACTAACATACAAAATTTACAAGGTAAAAAACAAAACAAATTAAAAAAAGACTAAACAAAAAGATAGCAAATATTAAAAGAAAAATTGCTAGTAGTTCAAGTTTGTTGGCCTTTAGGAGTGTTTTCTAGGTGTAGCTTGTGAGGCGCCACGTCCTGGCCCGGAAGACCATCCTTTATACTCCCTCGGGATCCCTTTGCTCTGCTTCCTCCACTGCTCCATTGCACGCCCCCAGTGTTTGCCTCAGTGTGGCGGGGTCAGCTCAGTCGCCCATCCCCCATTGTGTCTCAGGTATTGTCCCGTTTAGGGCCATGTGTTGGTGCAGGATGTCGCATCTCGTAGTGTGGTCAGCTGAATGGTCCTCTCTGTATGATGGGCCCTTCTAGCTGGTCTATCGACCTTGGGCTTGTTGGACCCAGGTGTACTCCACTACGTCCTTTCTCCTTCTTTTGTTTCAGCTTCCTTCTGGATGTGGTGTGGTGGGTCAGTTCCTTTCCCACTCCAGACGATCTATTTTTGTTTTCTGTGGTATTCCCTTCAAGTGTGGGGGTCGGCCTAATTCTGGTTTGGGCTGGCTTGTCGTCCAGCCTCTTTGTGTAGACCTCTGTACTTTGCGTTGCCCTCCTTGTTTGGTGTGTCGTGTTGGGGTCCGTATGCGTGTTCCAGATCTGTGGGGACACAACCGATACTCTCCCCCGGGTGGGTTAGTTCCCGGCCCCCCCCATACCATCCATTCGGATTCTCCCCCTCCCGGTTCTCCCTCTCCCTACCCCACTACTCCTTCTTTATGCTGGGCTCTCATGTACCGCCCTAGGTGTGGCCTGCCCTCCCTCCAACTATCTATGCTTCCTCCCGTTTATTGTGGGATGGATGTTTATTCTTCTATTTCTGTCATGCTGATTGTACTTACCTCAGGGGACTCATGTTGTACTTGTCCCTTTGGGTCTGGCTTACCTCGCTTAACATAATTCCTTCCAGCTCTTCCCATGAAATAACGTGTTTCATGTGCTCATCGGTGCTTTTCAGTGCTGCATAATACTCCATTGTGTGTATGTGCCAAAGTTTGCTAATCCACTCGTCTATCGATGGAAACTTAGGCTGTTTCCAAGTCTTTGCTATTGTGAATTGTGCCGCAATAAACATTGGAGCGCATATGACTGGTCGTATTTTATTTGCTGCTTCAACCGGGTATATGCCCAGTAGAGGGATGGCTGGGTCATAAGGTAGATCAATTTCCATTTTCTTTAGGTATCGCCAGATTGCTTTCCACAGTGGCTGTACAAATCTGCACGACCACCAGCAGTGGAGGAGGGTTCCTACTTCACCACAGCCCCTCCAACACTTGTTGCTCTCTGATTTACTGATCTGGGCTAGCCTCAGGGGTGTTAGGTGGTATCTCATGGTTGTTTTGATTTGCATTTCTCTTATGGCAAGGGACTTCGAGCACTTTCTCATATGTTTATTGGCCATATTGATCTCCTCTCTAGTGAAAGTTCTTCTCATTTCTTTTGCCCACTTCCTTAGGGGGTTAACTGTTTTCCTCTTTTTGCAGGTCAAGATGGTGTTGTAGATTTTAGTAATGAGCCCTTTGTCTGATGTGTCATTACTAAAAATCTTCTCCCAGTCTGTGGGTTGCCTTGTCACCCTCTTGGCGAAGTCTTTTGAGGTGCACAGGTGTTTTATTCTTATTAGATCCCATTTGTCGATTTCCAGTTGACCTGTGTGTGTCCCCTTCCCTGTTGCAGTGAGCCTATGTGCTCCCTGGGCCAGTGCTCTGAGATTAGTCCCGATTCCCTCCTTAATGGTCCTGATGGTTTGGGGTTTGACTTCTAGATCTGTGATCCACCTTGAGTGTATTCTTGTGCATGGGGTGAGGTATTAAAACCAGGTAGGGCGAGTCCTCCAATTGTGTCCCTCTTCTTGAGGAGCTCTCTGCTAATTCTGGGTTTCTTCCCTCTCCATATGAAGTTGGTGGTCAGTTTTTCCAATTCTTTGAAGAAGGTTGATGGTAATTGGATTGGTATAGCATTGAACTTGTAGAGTGCTTTAGGAAGAACTGTCATCTTTACTATGTTCAGCCTACCTAACCATGAGCAGGGGAGGGTCATCCATTTGTGAAGGTCACTTTTGGTTTCCTGTAATAGGGTTTTATAATTATGCTTATATAGGTCTTTAGTATTTTTTGTTAAGTATATTCCTAGGTATTTCAGTTTGTTCTTGGCTACTGTGAAGGGTACTTCCCTCTTAATCGCCTCTTCCATGGCCCTGTCCGATGTGTATAGAAATCCTACCGACTTCTGTTTATTGATCTTGTATCCTGCTACTCTTCCGTATTCCTCTATTGCTGTAAGTATTCCAACTGTGGGGTTTTGGGGGTCTTCAATGTATAGGATCATGTCATCTGCAAATAACGATAGTTTCACCTCCTCCTCTCCCAACTGGATCCCTTTGATGTCCTTCCGCTGTCTTATGTTGTTAGCCAGAACCTCCAAAACGATATTGAATAGAAGAGGGGACAGGGGGCATCCTTGTCTTGTACCCTTTTTCAGTGGTATTGTTCTTGTCTTTTCTCCATTGACTATGATGTTGGCTGTTGGTCTTTCATAGATAGCTTGTATGAGCTTGAGGAACTTACCTTCCAATCCTATCTTCATGAGTGTTTTGATTAGGAATGGGTGCTGGATGTTGTCAAATGCTTTTTCTGCATCTATGGATATTATCATATGGTTTTTATCCTTTTTTTCTTCTCGATGTGGTGTATGATATTGATGGATTTTTGGATGTTAAACCATCCCTGCATCGCTGGGATGAATCCTACTTGGTCGTGGTGAATGATATGTTTGATGTTCCTTTATATTCTATTGGCCAATATTTTGTTAAGGATTTTTGCATCTATGTTCATTAGAGATATTGGTCTATAATTTTCTACACCTGTGGGGTCTTTTCCCTGTTTGGGTATCAAAGTAATGCTGGCTTCATAAAATGAGTTTGGGAGCTTGCCGTTCTTTTCTGTTATGGAATACTTTGTGGAAGATCCGTGTCAGCTCTTCCCTGAATGTTTGGTAAAATTCTGCTGTGTAGCCATCTGGCCCTGGGGCCTTTTTCCTTGGTAGGTTTTTGATGACACTCGCTATTTCTTCCTTCGCTATGGGTTTGTTGAGGTTCTAATCTCTTTCTCAGATAATCTAGGGATAGATTGTTTTTCTAAATATTTATCCATGTCTTCCAGGTTTCTGAATTCATTAGAATACAAACCTTCATAGTAGTTTGTGATTATCCTTTTTATCTCATTGTGGTCTATTGTTATTGCCCCCGATTCATCCCTCATCCTGGCTATTGATGTTTGCTCCTTTCTATCTTTGGTAAGCTTTGCCAGAGGAGTGTCAATTTTATTAATTCGTTCATAAAACCAGCTTCTGGTTGCGTTAATCCTTTGCATTGTTCTTTTGTCTTCCCACTGGTTTAACTCCGCCCTGATTTTTATTATTTCTTTTCTCTTGCTATTGGAGGGGTAGTTTTGTTGACTCTGTTCTAGTTGTTGGAGGTTTTGTGTTAACATATCTGTCATACGCCTTTCTTCTTTTTTCATATATGCCTTCAGTGATATCAAGCTACCTCTGATAACTGCCTTTGCAGTGTCCCATAAGTTTTGATATGTTGTATGCTTGTTCTCATTAGTTTCTAGAAACTTCCTGATATCCTCCCTGATCTGGACCTTAACCCATTCATGTCGCAGGAGGTCGTTGTTTATTCTCCAATTGGTGGCCCTTGCTTTTCTGGGTGCCCTCCTATTAATCTCCAGCTTTATGGCATGGTGGTCTGAGAAAGACGTCTGGATAATATCTATGTGTTTGAATTTACTCAGGCTGGCCTTGTGTCCCAGCATGTGATCTATTCTTGAGAAAGATCCATGTGGATTGGAGAAGAATGTGAAACCTTTTGCTTTTGGATGAAAGGCTCTATATATGTCTATCAGGCCCTGTTGCCTAATTACATTGTTTAGCTCTCTGGCCTCTTTGCTGAGCTTCTTTCCCTGTGACCTGTCTTTCTCTGATAGTGGAGTGTTGAAGTCCCCCACTATTATTGTTGTTTCTGTGATTTCTTCTGTCATTTTTTTAATAGTTTGTTTGACGAAATTTGCCGCGCCATTATTAGGTGCGTAAATATTCAGTATGCTAAGTGCTTCCTGGTTTACTGAGCCTTTGAGCATTATGTAGTGTCCCTCTTTGTCTCTTTTTATGTTTTGGATCTTGAAATCCATTTTGTCGGAGATTAAGATAGCCACTCCTGCCTTCTTGGAGTTACCATTTGCTTGGTACACTTTCTGTCAGCCCTTTATTCTCAGCATATGCTTGTCTGCTCGCTTAAGGTGTGTCTCTTGCAGGCAGCAGATTGATGGGTTATGTTTTCTAATCCAGTCCTCCAGCCTCTTTCTTTTAATGTACGAATTGAGCCCATTTGTATTCAGAGTCATTATTACTATCTCTGGCTTCATAGTTGCCATATTCTGTTTTGTGTTTTGGGTCTTTACCTATCCCCCTTCATGTCAGTGTGCTGTGTTTGAGTGGAGGGTTTCTATCCTGTCCTCTTTTCCATCTGAGACCCTGTTGTCCTGGTACTTGTTGCTGGCATGTTGGCTTCTAGATGGAGATGGCCTATATGGTGGTCTCCTGATGGTTGTAGTTGGAGCTTGATCTTCTGGCCATAGTGAGTCAGCCAGTATGTTCTGCAGGGTCGGGTGACTTGCAGTATATTTTTTGAGTTCTTCCTTGTCCTGGAAGACCCTTATCTTACCCTCTATCTTAATGGATAACTTGGCAGGGTATAGGATTCAGTTTTTGGAAGATGTTGCTCCATTCTTTCCTACTCTTCATGGTTTCTGCTGATAAGTCTGAGCATATTCTTACCTGCGTTCCTTTGTATGTGACTGTCTTCCTTTCTCTTGCTGCTCGTAAAATTTTCTCTTTTTCCTCTAAGTTGGATAGTTTTACAATTATATGTCTTGGCATGTTCTTCTTGGTGTTTAGCTTAGCCGGCGTCCTCTCTGCTTCCTGTATGAGAGTCGGATTCTCCTTTGTTAGGTTGGGAAAATTTTCTTCCAGAAATTCCTTTGCTATCTTGGCTGTCGATTTGTGTTATGTTGTGTTCCGGTAGACCGATTATTCGAATATTATTCCTCTTCATAGCATCTGTCATTGATCTCAGGCTGTCTTCTGTTTCTTTAATTTACCTATCTGATTGTTTTTCTCGCTTGCTTCGTTTGGTTTGAGCGTCCTCGAGTTCACTGATACGGTTCTCAGCCTCCTCAAGCCTAGATGTAGCTTCTGTGACCTTTTGTGTGGCCTCTGCTACCTTCTCTGTTAGTTTCTGCAGTTCCTTTTGGTGGGTGGAATTCATCCCCTCTATTGTGGATTTCATCCCCTCTGTTGTGCATTTCATCCCCTCTATCGTTGCATCCTTATTTTGGTTTGCTTCTCTTAGCTCCTGTATTACTGCAAGCAGAGTTCTGAAGATTTCCTTTTGTGGCTGATCTATATCTGTTTCTTCTATGAGTGACGTTAGGTCTGCTAAAGTGCCTCGTTTCTCTGATTTTTTTGTTGTGAGTGATGTGGTCTGTTGATTTTTTCCTTGATCCTTTCATAGGACCCATGCTTCTGGGAGACAGGAGTAAAAATCTATGTTGTTGTTAAGGATTCTTTCAGGCGATTGCCTATGACCTACTGTAAGGGTGGGACAGACTGCTGTGTAGACCGAGTTCCCTGTCGGGTTGGTGACCCGCAGTGCCGAGATGTTTCAGCAGCTGGAGTGGGGGCTGGGGCCTCAGTGAGTGCCCTCAGGCTGCTTTGACCAGGTGTGACAAGGTACCCTTAGCAGCCCCCTTTATGAGGAGGGGTGTTAGTAATAAAAAGGATTTAAAAGTTAATGATATAAAAATAGTTTTTAACATAATATTGGGCAGAGGAAGAAAAAAATTGGAGGGAGAGGGAAGAGAATCTATAATAGAAGAGGGACAAGCTGTGATACTAGTAGAGGTGGAAGGAGAAGAAAGAAAAGAGAGAGAAGGAGAATCTATAGGAAAGGGGCAGAAGAGAAGTACAAGCATTAATGAAAATTAGGAAGGAAGGGGAGAGAGAATACAGCACAGAAAGTAAAAGAAAGGGAAGAAGGAATAAAAAACAAAACAAACAAAAAAAGCAAAAAAGCAAAAAAAAAAGAAAGAAAAAACACACAAAAAAACAGAAAAAAACCTATGCTAGATGGAGGATGTGTAGATGTGAATGTCTGAAAATTTCCCCCTTTCCCTCTAACCGCTGGTGATGCCTAATAGAGCGCAGAGGTGGCTGAGTTTGTATTGTCCCACGATGTGGTGCTGATCTATGTGTTGTTGGGAATGCTCTTCAGCTCACCAAGCCCTCCCAGGTCCGGCCGCTCCCCACTGGCGGTCCTCGTGTTCTAGCTGGGAAGTGCTAGGGCAGCTAAGGGTACTGTGTGGAGGCTCAGGCCACCGTGCTTTCTCCTGGGGTGGCTTGGGCGGGCTGCAGCAGGCTTAGGGCTGGCACTGGGGACCCCACAGGGCCCCCAGGTGGTGAGAGCTGGCTGGAGCTCACCGACGGCTCCTCAGGGACTGCAAAGCCGAGTCCCAGGCTCCGCTGCAGGTGGAGTGTTTGATCTGCTTGGGCTGTGAGCGGGCGCGGGGAGGCCCCTCGTACAGCTGTGCAGACAGTGGCGCGACACTGCAGGGGACAATGGTGCTCGCCCTCAGCCCCGCTCTGAGCTCAGAACCACGAGGACAGTAGCGGCTTGGCGCGAAACCGCAGGGGGAAATGGTGCCCGTCCTCCGCTCAGGCTCAGAGCCGCGGCCGCCGGGGTCTCTGCAGCACCCTGGGGAGGGCACCTACTCTTGTGCCTGGTGCCGGGAGGGGCCCTCGGCGGGCAGACTCAGCAGCGCAGGCCGCGGCGCTCCGCGGAAGCGCAGGGTCTGGGACAGGCGCAGGTTGGGCTATGGCTCCCGCCGGCGGGAAGTGCTCAGCGCAGGGTCCCGGTCAGGAGTGGAGCTGGCGCTAGGCTGCCAGGGGCGGGCGGGGGTGGATGGCGGGCGCACGGAGGGCAGGTGGAGAGGTCCGTGGCAGCGGTGCGGGTGGATGGTCCCCCGTGGGGGTCGCCAGACAACCCGCGGGTCCGCTTCCTGGAGCTTGGATGAATGGAGGGAGGGACGCGGGCCCGAGGGCAGATCGCTGCCCTGCGGGGAGAGGGGAACCGCGGGGAGAGGAAAGCTTCTCTCCCAGTGGGGATCTGCGAGTGGGCTGCTGGTGTAGGGGAGCGTGTGACCTGCTGTGCCTGTCTAGGCAGGGCAGGCAAGCGGCTCTGGGCTGGGGTCCGGTTTGGGGTTGGAGCCTAGGCCAGTCGCCAGTGAGCTCGCGGCAGCTTAGTGACCAGAGATGTCCCAGGAGTCCAGTCCTCTTTCACCTAGACCCCTGCTCAGGACAAATGCGTGGGGTGGGACTGGGGTGCTGTCCCTGGGGGATATTTCACTCACCAGACTCCTACTATTCAGCTACCTGGTCACCAAACCCACTTTGTTTAGAGGAGCTCTCAGAGTATGCGGGTGTCCCCGTCGGCCATCTTCCTGGACTCGTGTTTTTTTTAAGACCAAATAGTTTGGTACCATTTCATACCACGTTTATGTGCCCTGGCTTTGTCACTTAATATTTGTGAAATGTTGGAAAAGTAAAATATCAGTCACCCTAAAAGATTTGGTTTCCTCATGTAAAAAATGGAATTGATGACGATAAAACAATAAAAATACCCATCAGGTTTTTGTGAGGACTAAATGAGATCTTGTCAGTCCAGAGATTGACATTGGAAACATTTAATGAAGGGAAGTAATACTTATTATTTGTTGACTTTTTCAAATTATTATGTCAATAATCACATGGCTCATTGATCTGCTGCCACTCTTTGTAGCTCCCTGCGGGAAGGAGGTTGTTAATAGAGGACACTTGTAGAGGACTGGACTTCAGATTCAATGCAAGTGATGGCATGCTTCTAGTGCCTGATTCTCTTTGCCAGGTAAACCAATTCCTGGAAACCTCCATTTGGGTCAAAGAAGACTAGTTCTCCATAGTATTTCAGTATCTTGAGTTTCAGAGCTAGATAATCAAGTGATTTTTTAAAATAAGGCTCCTCTAATTGTAAATGAAACACCAGCTTTCTGAGTAGCAGCTGAGGATGTTAATCAATTTTTTTTTGTGAGGGGATTGTTAATCATTTATACCTCCAAGGGACCCCTTACATTTTTTACCTTGGCTATGGGAGATTTCTGGAATCCTTGGATAGTGCACACATTTAAGCACTTGACTGCTATCCAGAGGTTGTCAGTTCAAACCTACCCAGGGGCTCCTCTGAATACAGTCCTGGTGATTTGCTTCTGAAAGGGCATATTCATAGACTAGGACAGTCTGTGGAGCAGCTCTAAGTGCCTACATGGGGATGCTGCAAGTCAGAATCACCTGCACAGTAAATGCCGGAGGTATAACAAAGGTTAAAAAGTGTATTTCAGTAGTAGAGAATAAATTTATGAAACCAATATAAATTCACTGCCTTCAGTAAATTCTGACTCATAGAGACTAATTGGAAAGAATAGAACAGCCCTGTGGGTTTCCAATGCTATAAATCTTTAAGGGGACAGGAAGCCTTGTCTTTCTCTCAAGGATTGAATGGTGGGTTTGAACCAACAACCTTGTGGTTAGCAGCCCAAGGCATAACCATTGAACCACCAAGGCTCCTTAAATCCCCCCCAAAACAAATCTTCCAGAGTTGCAGCCACCAAGTCAATGTGACTCATAGCAATCCCCTATAGGTTTAAGAGACCACAATTTTTTATAGGAGTAGAAAGCTCAGTCTTTCTCCCTTGGAGTTGCTGGTGGTTTTGAACTGCCAACTATGTGAAAAACACTTTACAGAAAAGCCTAAATTAGTCATTTTGTAAAGATCAGAAACCTCACAGAGATATTCTACTTCACTTCTTCTTTTATAAAAATCATTTTATTCGGGGCTCATACCACTTTTATCACAATCCATACATATAGCAATTGTGTAAAACACATTTGTACATTCATTGCCCTCGTCATTCTCAAAACATTTGCTCTCCACTTAAGCCCCTGGCATCAACTCCTCCTTTCCCCCATCCCTCCCCGCTTCCCTATCTTCACTTCTTAGGAATGCTGAAAGCAACCACTTTGGATATGCTTGTGGGGGAAAAAAAAAAAATTTGTAACTTGGACAGTGACCTACAGTTAAATATTATTTTCTGGAAGCATGGCTTTCTTTTACCAAACCCTGACCCCTAATTTAACACATTATGGTATTTCTGTTTGACTGAAGTGTAGAAAAATTCAGTAGTGAAGTTAGAGGGAAAGGTGGGAAATAGGTTGCAACTTCTTTTGTAGGTGTTTTCTCACTAGGCTGCCAATTCTGGCATTTACTTAACTCAGTTCTTTAAGAAAGTACAATGTTTCTTTTCTTGTCTTTAAAAAAATAATTTTATCGGGGGCTCTTACAGCTCTTATCACAATCCATACATCTATCCATTGTGTCAAGCACATTTGTACATATGTTGCCATCATCAGTTTTGAAACATATTCTTTGTACTTGAGCCCTTGGTATCAGCTCTTCTTTCTCCCCTCCCACTCTCATGAACCCTTGATAAATTTTAATTATTTTCATATTGTGCACCGTCTGCAGTCTCCCTTCACCCACATTTCTGTTGTTCGTCCCCCTCAGAGCGGGGGAGGTATTATGTGTCGATAATTGCGATAGGTTCCCCCTTCCTCCCCTGCTCTCTCCATGAGCCTACCCTTATGGTATCACTATTCCTATTATTATTCCTGAAGGGTTTATCTGTCCTGGATTTTGTGTGTTGAGAGCTCTTATCTGTACCAGGGTACATGCTCCTGTCTAGCTGGATTTGTAAGGTAGAACTGGGGTCATGATCATAGGGGGGAGAAAGCATTAAAAACCAGAGGAATGTTGTGTATCTCGTTGGTGCTGTACTGCACCCTGGCTGGCTCATTCCTACCTTGTGACCCTTCTGTGAGGGGATGTCCAATAGTCTACAGATGGGATTTGGGTCTCCACTCCAGCCCCACCTCATTCACATCAATTTGGTTGTTTATTGGGGTCTTCTGATGCCTGATATCTGATCCCGTTGACATCTCGTGGTCACACAGGCTGGTGTGTTTCTTCCACGTGGACTTTGCTGCTTCTCAGCTAGACAGCTGCTTGTTTAACTTCAAGCCTTTAAGACTCCAGATGCTATAGCTTCTGATAGCTGAGCACCATCAGCTTTCTCCACCACATTTGCTTATGCACCCATTTTGACTTCAGCAATTATGTCAGCGAGGTGAGCATCATAGAATGCCAGGTTATGAGATCAAAGTGTTCTTGAGTTGAGGGAGGACTTGAGTAGAGGCCCATTGTCTGTCTGATACCTTGATACTTAGCATATAAATATGTGTACTTAGACCTATCGTTATATATGAATACATTTACATATAAATGTCGATATTTATAACTCTATAAGTGTCATTTGTCTCCTAGTTCTTTCTTCTATTTCCTTTTACTTTCCTCCAGTCTCACTATGATGTTAAACCATTATTCAGCTCTCAGTAACTCTTCTTGACTACATTGCACTTGACCAAACCCCACCAGGTGTTTTCACCCTGCTCGCCATCGATTTTAGATCTCTTGTTTTACCTTTGTCCCTGGGTTTGTTGGCTCCCCCTTCCTTTCCCCTACTTCTCCGTCTCCCCGGTCCCCCTGGAACCATCAGTCCCATTGTTTTCTCCTCTGGATTGTGTATCTTGCCTATCTTATATAGGTAGACATGAAAAAAAGGAAGAAGAAAGAAAAAAAAGGTAGGGAGAGGGTTTCCCTATAAATAGTTTCAGATCTGTCTGCTGACCCTTATGTATGTTTTCTATCAAGTCTGATGAGGTGCCAACCATTGTCCCCCAAGTCAGAAGTCTATTTTTGGGATTCCTTGGAGACTTTGTGGCTTTGCTGCCCTTGCTGCTCTGTGACATTCCCTTTATGTTTCACCATGGTGGGGTGGGGCGAGCTAGGCACAATTCCTGCTCTGTGGATCCAGTGCTATCTCTTACAGCACTGTGGTCAGCGAGGGAACTGTTGTGCTTCATGGTAGGGCTGGCCTTACAGTGCTCTTGGTGACTTGAGTGCTCCAAGCAGAAGGATTGTTGTCCTGGGGGCTTGGTGGGCCATGAAGAGTTTCTCTCTCTCTCTCTCTCTCTCTCTCTCTCTCTCTCTCTCTCTCTCTCTCTCTCTCTCTCTCTTTCCTCTTAGTTCTGGGAGGACCCACCACTCTCCCTGGGGTTGTATCTTCAGTGCTGTCCTCTGTAGTGCAATTTCTGGGGAAGGGGGTCTATATAGCTGGGATTGGGGCCAGCCCCATAGACCTCTCCGTTGGTTTGTTGCTTCATGCCTGTATGCTGCCTTCATGGTTTTGCTGTTCCATGTTGAGGTCTGGTTCCCCTGTTCCTTTCCTGTGGAGACGTAAACGATACCCTACCCATGGGTGGGTTAGTGCCCTGTTCACCCACTACCCACATCCTCTCCCCACTCCCCTCTCTCTTTTTCTCTTTGTTTTAGTTGGCTGTGTTATGCATCCCTGAGTTGTGTCTGAGCCTGCCAGAGGAAAGCATAGTGTTTCAAGCACAACTGTAAGTGCTGTATATGCATTAAGTGAAGCCCTGGTAGTGCACTGAACTAAGCATTTGGATGTTAGCCACAAGGTTGGTGGTTCAAACCCACCAGCTACTTCCTGGGAAAAAGATAAACTGTCTACTCCCTTAAAGACTGACAGTGTAAGGAAGCCTGGAGAGTAGCTGTGCCCTGGCTAGAAGGTTTCTATGCATGGGAAGGAGCTTGAAGGCAGTTAGAGAGAGCAAGAGAATGCGTTCATGAACTAAATAAGGCAAACGATCTTGGTCCTTATGGAATTTCTGGTGTAGCTGAGGGAGAAAGACAAATAAAAAATGATGTATTATGTGACAGGTTAGTAATTACCATCATAAAAGAAATAAAAGGAGAGCATAGTAATGGGCATCTGGTGGGCAGGAGTAGAGGGGTATAATTTTAAGTAGAGTACTTATTCATTAGGGGGACAGTGGTGGTGGCTTAGTGGTAAAGTTCTTGCCTTCCATGTCAGAAGCGCAGGTCCAACACTAATGTATGTTGTGCGTAGGCACCATCTGTCTTTCACTAGGGACTTGGTGCCACTTTGGTGATGAACAAGTTTCAGTGGTGCTCCCAGACTAACATGGACTAGTCAGAAAGACTTAGTGATCTACTTATGAAAACCAGCCATCAGAACCCTGTCCATCATAACAGTCCATTCTGTAAGCAGCCATGAAGATGCTGCAGGACCAATGTTTCATTCTGTTGTCCACAGGAGCATCATGGGCTGGGGTGGGGTTGGGGGTCAATTCAAGAGTAGCTAACAACAACAATAGCAAGCATCTACTCATTTAAAAGAGGACTTTGGAACAAAAATACTTAAGAGGTAAGGGAATTAGTCAGGTAATTATCTTGGGAAAGACTAATCCATGCAGAGATATCTAGTACCTTAAGGTGCTGAGGAGGGAGCATGTCTGCCTTGTTCAAAGAACTCGATAGCTCTTTGTGGTGGGAGTGACTTCAGTAGAGTGAGCAGGGAGGTAATCAATGAGGTACTTGGAAAGTACTTGGCCAACCATTATAAGAAACAGAATGTCATTGTCACAATTTGGCAAAAGAATACAAAATAGGAGTTATACTTTCTCAGGATCATTCTATCTGTGATGAGGGCAGTAGACTCCAGGGTGCTAAGGGTAGAGACATGGACTAATGTAGTGATCACTAGTGATGGAACTTATAGTGGCTCTGACTTAGATGTTCACAATGAAGGCATTGAGAAGTAGATTCTACCAAGAGTTCAAAGTTGGCCATGTTGAGTTTCAGATTTCTATCATCACTGAGTTGAAAAGATTATGAAAAATTTTGGTTTAGAGAAGATAGGTGTCACCATTTTTGAGATGCTGAATTTTCTGAATTCTGGTGTTGTATTACACATCAAAGGGTCAAGAAGAAACTTCTGAAGACTTTTTAAAGTAGAAAAAAAGCAATCTGTTTGTAACAGCATGCAGTCCCTCAGAATTAGAGAGACTAAGTAGAAAAAAGAATGGTTTAGAAGGCTATATTAGAATTTAAACCAGCTAAGGAGAACCCAAATTTACACTGGCTATAGATTGGAAATAGGGAGCAGAACACAGCAATGTTCCAAGGCAGAAGGTCCAGGAACGAGTGGTTGGTTAGACTTGTACAGTCTACCCTATAGGACAGGGTAGAACTGTCTCTCTGGGTTTCCAAGACTGTAATGTTTTATGAGAATGGAAAGCCTCATTTTCTTCCATGGAGCAGCTGGTGGTTTTGGACTGCTTAGCTTTTGGCTAGCAGACCCACACATATCCATTTTGCCACCAGACCTCCTGACTTGTATGGTAAGAAAGGTCAAAGTATCACTAGGGTGATAATTAGTGACATGCATAAAAAAGAAGTGAGGAATGGTGCGAAGGATATTTTCCCACTCTGAATACAGTTTTAGTCTCAATTCCTTTGACTCTGGAATATAATAGAAGGTTCTGTTTGTATGGTTTGCATGAAGTCTGAAGGCTAAGCAGGAGGTGGAGGCAGAGGAGCTTGGAAACATACCCTACTTGGCTTAAGGGAAGAAGATGCCTCATTCTTTTTTCCCCTCCATGTCACTGTGATTCTTTTCAAATCTCACCCGAGTTGTAAGATCATTATTATTTGTCAACTTGGTTAGGCTATGTCTCTTAGTAGTTTAGCAGACACTATGTAATCATCCTCCAGTTTGTGATCTGATGTGAGCAGCCAAGTTAGAAAGGAGAGTCCGTGGGGGTATAGTCTGTCTCCTGTACATTAACAGATGTTCTGGAAAAAGGCAGTCTCCTTGACTGATTGCCATCTGACTTCTGCTTCTTCTGATCTAAGCCAGCAGAGGTTTCCAGCCTGGTACCTGAATTAAAAGTTTGGAATTGCAGCTTCTGCAAACACATGGAACAGCAGAGGTTTTCACCTTGTCATCTGACCAACAGACGTGGGAATTACTAGCACTCTCTTGAAGTAAGTTTGTCTCTACGTATATCGATGCACGTTTCACTAGTTTTGCTCTTCTAGAGAGTGCAGAGTATGACACATTACGTTTATTTTATTAAGTCAATCAAGAAATCTATATTACATATCAAGATGAGTCAACCTCCTAGGCAATTTTCAGTAATGAATCACATTTCCCAGGCAGTTTCCACCAAAAACGCAGGGAGTGGCTGATGGTCAACTCTGTTGAGCAGCAACGACAACAAGCACCTGCCAGTATTTTCACTTCAATGCACATGTTTGCAAAATTCCATCTGCTTTTATAGCTCTTCATTCTCCCACAGTAGTTGGTAGTGCCGGTCTCTGAAAATGGGCCGAACAAGCATGACATTCCACTGACATTTATTTGGGTGTTGGTGATAGAGTTGGTCCTGCTTCCCTCAGAGACCTCAACCACTTACAACAGAAGGAAACACTGCCTGACCTTGCTCCAACGTCATCATTGACATGTTGGAGCCCACTGTTGCAGCCACTGTGTCAGTCCATCTTGTTGAAGGGAGGTCTTTGTCCTATAGGCACATTTTAAAATTTAAATGATAAGCTAATGCAATCATAGGGATTATTATTCAACATGTCTTCACAACTCTAATGTGATGAACACTATGGCAGAGTATTTCAGACTCAATGCCATCCATTCAATTCTGGCTCATAGTAACTGTGTTAGTCTGGGTAAACCAGAGACACAAATCCACAGAAACTCGTATGTGTATAAGAAAGAGGTGAATATATATATATAGTAAGTGTAAATCCAAAAAGCATCCCAATCTAGTCTGGTCAAAGCCCATAAGTCCTATTTAGCCCATATGTTTGACACCAATCTACAAAGTCCTCCTCAAACTCACCCCCCCCCCCCACACACGCACACACTTCAGGAGGATCGCAGGTCAATGGGTAGAAAGTCTTTGAATCCAGTGGCAGTGTAAGCATCTCAGCACTGGCAGGGGTCTCAACACAGCTTCTCTAGCACCCAGGGCTGCATCAGGGTAGGTCCCTGTGGCATCTCCTCAGGGATGTCTTGCAGGAAGTGAGCCTTGCCGGCTGAAGCAGGGAACTGGCTAAGGCAGCTGCACCCTGGTCTGACCATCAGAGAGCAAGAGACCCGAGAACTAGAAAGTCGAGACTCACCGAGCCATTTACCTCTCTGCTCTTCAATTAATCCCATGTGTGTGTTTACTGGCCAGGTTGGCACAATAAACCTTAACTGTCTCAGTAACCCTATAGCACCGGGTAGAACTCCCCTTGTGGGGCTCCAAGACTCTAGCTCTTTACGGAAGTAGAAAACTCATCTTTCTCCCTTGGAGTAGTTGGTGGTTTCAAACTGCTGACCTTATGGTTAACAGCCAAACTTGTAACCATAAGACTAGGACTCCTTATACTCAATGCAAAGAAGACCAAAATCCTTACAACTGAACCAACAGGTAACATCACGATAAATGGAGAGAAAAGCAGGAAATGCCAAGGGTTTCATCTTGCTTGGATCCATAATCAATTTTCATGGAAGCAGCAGTCAAGAGATCAAGTGTCATATTGCACTGGGCCAATCTGTTCCATAAGATGCCCCTCTAATGCCTGCTGGACCTGGTCTGGTTTTCAACATTTTCTGTATATTTTAGTTTGTCCATTTTAGGGTTTATCTCAGATAGGTTGTATCATTGTGGGACACCCTCTTAAAGTTGTGTTATATGTTTTTCTGTTTTTCGGTATATGAAACTCAGGATTGATGAACCTATAGGGGCAGAAAATAGAATAAGGGTTTGGGGAGGGGGTGTATAGTTGTGGTGGTGTGGGGGGGCATGAGGGGTGGTAAAAGGGAGACAATGTTAAGGAGTTCAGGAAGGAAAGAATGTTTAGAAGCTGGTTATGGTAGCAATTGTACAATGCAGCTTAATGTGATTGAACTGTGAAATGATATGATGATATGTATTAACTCCCAATTAAAAACAAAATGACATCAGAAAAAATATATAGTTCTTTAAAGTTTTCAAGAGCCAGGTTGTTATGTAATGTCTAAGGTATATCTGACTGAAGCCATGATATTTTCAATTGCCTTTTATGCATGTGTGTTAATCTGGGTAGACTAGAGAAACAAACTCATGGAGACTAGAAATAATAAGAAAGAGCTTTATATATTAGAGTAGTTGAATATTGAAAAAACATTCCAGCTCAGTCCAGATCAGATCCATAAGTCCGATATTAACCCATATGTCCGATACCAATTGATAAAGTTCTCTTCAGACTCACAAAGCATATGCAATGATACCGAATGCAGGAAGATTACAGGCCAGTGGGTGTAAAATCTTATGGATCCAGTGGTGGTGGAAACTATCAGCACTGGCAGGGGTCTCCATGGGCTCCTCAAGTTCTCAGAGTATGGGGTCTATCAGCATAGTGCCATGTGTCTTTTCAGTAGAGCGTCTCTCAGGGAATGAGCAGAGAGAGAAGTGTCTCCTGCTTTCTAGGAGGAAATACAGGAGTTCCCAGAATTCTCAGGAGAGGGCCATGCCCACACAGAGGCCTCATTGGTTATATCTTGATTGACAGGTCAGGCTCCACCCCTTCACCTGTAATCCTCTCAAATTGACACCAGATTATGTAACTACCACAGCAGATGGAGGTTGGATATTAAATAAGGAAGACTAAGGAAGCATTAATGTATCTGAATTATGGTGCTGGCAAAGAATGCTGAAACTACTCTGGACTGCTAAGGGGACACTTTGTGGTTAGCAATGTCTAACTACTATACCACCTGGCCATACAAATTAGATTACCTATATTCCAGGGCAACACAGACACTTTAGTATTGTTGCTTTCTTTGATCTGACTAAATGGTGTCATGGGGATATTTGTAAAGACAGCTTCACGACTGCCTCTGACTGACAGAAAATAGTAAAATACACTTTTATTCCAGAGGTTAAAAGGTGAAGGGGAAAAAAATGTACAATGAAATAGAGCAGTAACTAATATGTATTAGGGCGAACTGTGTGCCTAGGAGGAACAGTGGCTAAGTGGTAGAATTCTGACCTTTCTTATGGGAAATTTGTGTTTGTTTTCTAGCCAGGGCACCCCAAGCACAAACACCCTCTGGATGTCAGTCGAGGCTTCCTATAATGTTGGATGGGTTTTAGTAGAGTTTTCAGACTAAGACTAGGATGAAAGACCTGGCGATCTCTTTCCCAACATCTCTAATGAAAACCCTAATGGTTACATTGTGGATGGGGTTTGCATGAGTTTAGAGCTGACTAGAAGGTAGATAACCAGAAACCGAAACAAAACACTTAGTATCTCAATGCTAAATTCTTACCATGTACGGATCTCTACATTCAAATTAAGGGTGTTTTTTTTTGTTTGTCAATTCACAGTTTCCATAAGAACATGAGAGACAACTGTTTTACAGTTTTGTTACTAAATCACCTAATTAAGTAGTTAGCCTACTTGCAGCTTAGATATAAAAGCTTCATCTTTCTTTCCTAATTTTATTAATTGAGAATTTTACAAAACTTTGGCCTAAAATTTTAGCGGGGATGTCTATTACATATAAGTTTTCTAAGGTTAAACTAACAAGCACTTTTTTCTACTTCTTATTTGTGATAAGAACTATGGTATTTATTTTCAGATTAGGCTTAGCAGTCAAGACTTAAAATTCCGAGGGAGCAGAGATATGTTAATAGAATCTATACTAGATAGAATAAATGACCCACAAACTGGAGAACTGAAGTCAGTGGTGGCATTCAGGGGGAAAACAAAGACACTTTTTTAAAAAAAAGAGAAGCAGGATTCTATGAAGAAGAATGCAGCATTAGGATTAGAGGGAAGCTAGTTAACAAACAGCAATATGCAGATGACACAACCTTGCTTGCTGTCAATGAGGAGGACTGGACGCACTTGCTTATGGAGATCAAGAATTGCAGGCTTCAGTATGAATTGCAGGTTAATATATACTCAAAGTCACTGCCATCGAGTCAATGCCATCTCATAGCCACCCTATAGGACAGGATCAAACTGCTCCTGTGAATTCTCAACACTTCAACTCTTTACAGAAGTAGAAAGCCCCGTCTTCCACCCTCAGAGCTGCCAGTGGTTTCAAATGGTGCCTTTTCTGTGAGCAGCTTCACTCACAATCCCAACGCTGCCAGGGCTCCTTATACTCAATGTAAAGAACATCCAAATCCTCACAGCTGGACTAACAGGTAACATGATAAAAGAAGAAGAAACGGAGTTGTCATCTTGCTTGGCTCCACAATCAATACTCACTGAAGCAGCAGTCAAGATATCAAATGACTTATTACATTGGGCCAATCTGCTGCAGGAAAACTCTTTAAAATGTTGAAGAACAGGGATGTTACTTTGAGGATTAAGGTGCATCTAACTCAAGCTGTGGCATTTTCAATTGCCTCAAGTGCACGTGAAAATTGGACTTTGAATAAGGTGGACTAAAGAAGAATGGATGTGTTTGAATTATGGTGTTGGTAAATACCGAAAATACCATGGACTGACAAAAGAACAAGCAAATCTTCCTTAGAAGAAGTACAGCCGGAGTGCTCCTCCGAAGCAAGGATGGCAAGACTTCATCTCATTTACTTTGGACATGTTGTCAGGAGAGACCAGTCCCTGGAGAAGGGATTCATATTTGATAAAGTGAAGGGGCAGCGAAAAAGAGGAAGATCTTCAACAAGATGGATTAGCACAGCGGCTGCAGCAATGGGCTCAACATAAGCAGAGTTTTGAGACTAGCGCAGGAGCGGGTGGTGTCTGGCACTGCTCTGCATCGGGATGCTGTGAGTCAGAACTGACTTAAGAGCATCGAACAATAACATCCAGGTGGCAGTAGGGATGGGAACCGAGGAAATTTTATGAAGATGACAACTTTTGAGTTGAGGTTTTTAGGCCAATAGTTGATGCATTTTAAGCATGTGTAACTATGTAATGCTTTAACGTGTATGGTATGTTCTTTAAAATGAGAATATGGTATCATTTGGGGAGTGCATGAACATCATATTAAAACCTTTGGGGGATCTGCTTCAGGCCAGTTGCTGGCTGAGGAGGTGTGAGGATGGTGGTAGCTGAGAAGGCAGCTGCAGGAGGGGAGGGAGAAGAAGAGAGCTCCCAGGGCGAGCTTTCTGTTCCACCAACCTGCCTGTTGGACAAACCACAAGGACCTGTGTCCAGAGTCCTGTTGTCTGTGTCACACCTGCCTGGATCCCACCCATGACCCAGTGCTGCAAGAGCCTGCGTTTGGCATCTTTGAAAACATTACGAAGAAATAATAAACAAAAGAGGAGCTGCTTTCTCTTAAAAGACAAAGGAGAAAACCTATGGGAGTACAGAAATACATGCAGAGGTATGTTGCTCTAAAGGGAGTTAATTGACTCCTATTTGTGGACATTGTTAGAAGCCCTCCAGTCTATTCTGACTCATACCTACTTCATGAGAAACAGAAGGAGACTTTGCTCTCAATCCATCTCCTTAATGATTTTCCTTTGTTACTAAAAGTAAGGATATATGTTTATGTTGAGAAAGATTACATCTTTATCTGTCTATCTACCTTTCTTTCTTCCTACCTACCTAAAATAGTTTTTGTAGGTGTTTTTTTGTGGGGTGGTGGTGGTGTTTGCTTGTTTACCTTGGAAGAGTAAAGAGAAGAGGTTTAGTAATCAAACACCAATTGGTCACTGAAATGTCCTGAATTATCCCAGTATGAAAAAGATGACCATGTGAAGAAAGCTGATGGTGCCCGGCTATCAAAAGTGATAGTGTCTGGGGTCTTAAAGGCTTGAAGGTGAACAAGCAGCCATCTAGCTCAGAAGCAAAAAAGCCCACATGGAAGAAGCACACCGGCCAGTGCGATCACGAGGTGCCAAAGGGACCAGGTGTAAGGCATCATGCAAAAAGAAAAAAAGATATATGTGTGTATATGTATATATGTGTGTGTATGTATGTGTATATATATGTGTGTATATATATGTATGTATGTATGTATGTATATATATATATATATATATACCATATTAAATGAAGGGGGAAGTGCAGAGTGGAGACCCAAGGCCCAAGTGTCGGCCACTGGAGATCCCCTCATAGAGGGGTTTAGGAGAGGAGATGGGTCAGTCAGGGTGCGAGGTAGTACCGATGAAGAACACAGCTTTCCCCTAGATCCTGGATGCTTCCTCCCCCTAACTACCATGATCCGAATTCTACCTTGCAGGGCTGGATAGGGCAGAGGTTGTACACTGGTACATACGAGGGCTGGAGACACAGGGACTCCAGGGTGGATGATACCTTCAGGACCAAGGGTGTGAGGGGCGATGCTGGGAGAGTGGAGGGTGAGTGGGTTGGAAAGGGGGAACTGATTACAAGGATCCACATGTGACCTCTTCCCTGGGAGAGGGACAGCAGAAAAGGGGGGAAGGGAGACTCCGGATAGGGCAAGATATGACAAAATAACGATGTATAAATTACCAAGGGCACATGAGGGAGGGGAGAGAGGGGAGGGAGGGAAAAAAAAAAGAGGACCTGATGCAAAGGGCTTAAGTGGAGAGCAAATGCTTTGAGAATGATTGGGGCAGGGAATGTATGGATGTGCTTTATACAATTGATGTATGTATATGTATGGATTGTGATAAGAGTTGTATGAGCCCCTAATAAAATATAAAAAAAGAGGAGAGGAAAAAAAGAAAATGATTACGGCAAAGAATGTACAGATGTGCTTTATACAATTGATGTATGTATATGTATGGACTGTGATAAGAGTTGTATGAGCCCTTAATAAATTGTTTTAAAAAAAAAGAAGAAAAAGATGACCATGTTTCTACTCCCGATAAAGGAAGTCCAGACTAGTCCACACAGACTGGCTGGAACTATGTATACAATGTAGTTGCTTTTTTTTCCTTCCAGTTTCTGTATTTCTAGCATAATCCTTGGTGTTTTCTTTTGTTTTGAACTTAAACAAAAACCAGGTAGAAATATCTTAGAGATTGTTTCTGATTAAGTATTTATGCTGCTCTAGACTACATATAAATGTCTGTCTTACTCTGTGAGGTATAAGTATGATTTATTACAATCAGCTTCAAATTTGTATAGGTTCCTCTAATCTCAAATACGTGGGAGATTTTTCTGTTGTTCTGTTAGATTTTGAGAACTTCAGTTTTGTTCTGATTTTTACTATGTGAATGTGAAACATAGTGTGGCCGCATAACAAAAATGTGCCCTTTAACTAGTTTTAAGTGTTCCGTTCAGTGATAGTAATGACATCACGCATGTTGTGTGACCGTCAGCATAGTCCATTTCCAACATTTTTTCACTCGGCCCCTCTTCAGTAACAACTTCTCATAACTTCCGACCCTCAGCCCGGACATGGTTGTTAGCGGCCACTCCATTGGTTCTGACTCCTAGTGACCCCGTGTCCGACAAGATGAACCACTGTGGCCTCCGGCGGCTCTTGCTATGCAGGAGCCCACTGTCTTCTGGTGTTCAAGGGACACCACGACCAGTCTCCCCACCTCAGCTTCTAAGGAGCATTCTGGTTACACTTCCTCAAAGAGAGATGCGTTTGTTATTCTAGCTGTCACCTTTCTTTGGAATGGACACAAATATGGGGTTCTTCTCGTTGGTCCATCGGGGGGCGGGGTATCTTCCAGTGAGTACCCTTAGTGTTGCATCAGTTTGTCGAACCATTTCTAGTGATACGTTGTCAATTCCTGGAACCTTCTTTCTCGCTCACACCTTCAAAGCAGGTTGGGTTGCACCTTCAGTTCTTGATCACGTGCTACTACTTTTACAGATGGCTGAATGTTGGCCACGTCTTCATGGTACAGTAACTGTGCATTCCTTACATTTTCTTTTGCTACTTCTTGCATCATTTAGTATTTTCCCCATGGAACCCTTCAGTATTGCATCCTGACACTTTAAAAATTTTCTTCAGTTCTTTCAGCTGGAAAAGACTGAGTGTGTTCTTTTTTTCATGTTTGTTTTCTAACTTCATGTTTCGGAAAATTTCGTTATATTTTACTTTGTGTTCTCAGGCTGCCCTTTCAGGTTTTCTGTTGAGCTTTTTTGCGTCATCTTTTCTTCCATTTGCTCTATCTGCTCTGCACTCAAGAGTCCATTTCAGTCTCTTGTGATATTCGCTATGGTCTTTTCTTTCTTTCCTGTCTCGTAATGACCTTTTGCTTCCTTCATGTGTGCTATTCTTGATGTCATCCCACAACTCCTCTGATTGTTGGTCTTTGGCTTTCAGTACATCAAACCTGTTCTTGAGATGGTCTCTAAATTTAAATGAGATATGCTCAAGGTGATATTTGGCTGTCATGGACTTATTTTACATTTCTTCAAAACAAACGAAAAGCAAACTCACTGTCATTGAATCAATTTTCAATTATATTGATTTGAATTTTCTTTGTCGGGTGCTATTGAGTCGGATCCCACTTATTGCAACCCCATAAGCAACAGAATGAAACTCTGTCCGGTCCTGCGCCATCCTCACAATTATTTCCATGTATGAGCCCATTATTACAGCCACTGTGCCAATTCATCTCATGACTGTCTTCCTCTCTTTCACTGTCCCTCTACTTTACCAAGCATCATGTCCTTTTCCAGGGACTGCTTTCTCCTGACATCATGTCCAAAGTACATTGAACAAAGTCTCATCACCCTTGCCTCTAAGGAGTAGTTTATGGTATTTTCAATAATCTTTGCCAGACTATAAATCAAGTGCATCAATTCTTCTTTGGTCTTCCTTAGTCAATGACCAACTGTTATATGCAGATGAGGTTATTGAAAAATACCATTATTTGGGTCAGGCACACCTTAGTCCTCAAAGTAGCATCCTAGCTTTTCAATGCATTATTTGGCTTCTTGGTTGCTGCTTTCATGAGTATTGATTATGGACCAAGTGTGATAGGTAGGTTATTGTGCCAACTTGACCAATAGGAACATGGACGATTAATCAGGTCGCAGTTTGATTGGAAGGCAAAGAGATAATTGGTTCTGCATGGCCCACCCCCCTCTCTCTTGCTCTTGGGTGATCCAGAGCATGCTGGAGCATGAGTGTTGCTGCTGTAGCTAGTTCTCTGCCTCAATCTGTGAGCTACACTACCTATGGGCCAGGTCAATTCGTGGATCATCTTGCTAGAGCTTGAGGCTCCTTGAAGAGCTGCTTCACCATGCTGCTGGTTTGTATATCACTTGAGCTTGAGGCTGGTGGATCCTGCCATCTTGTATTGCTTGTGTTCAATTTCCCATCTGGGTCTGCTTTGCTAAGCTCCAAAGCTACCGACTGTTGGTGATCCACCCTGCTCCTTGCTGCCTGTGGGCAGACTCTGCTTGCCTTTTCCCAGGGAGGACTCTGCTGTCTGCTTTTTTGACATTGAACCTGGCAACCCATGTGAGTCAAAGGACTTCCAGTATATTTAACTGTTTCACAGAAGTGAACTGAACCCTCAGTACTGCTATGTGGACTAATTAACTGTTATATTCCTTCTTGCTGTATCTATCTATCTATCTATCTATCTATCTATCTATCTATCATCTATCTAAAATCATAAGTGTCTTGGTTTTGTTTCTCTAGAGAACCTTGCCTAACACACTAAGCAAGACAAAATCCTTGACAATTTCAATCCCCACCCCCTCCATTTATCATGTCACCTATTGGTCCAGTTGTGAGGATTTGTGTCTTCTCTACATTGAATTGTAATCCACACTGAAGGCCACAATCCTTGGTCTTCATTAACAAGCACTTTAAGTCTTTCTTACTTTCAGCAAGCAAGGTTGTGTCATTTGACCTGAGTTTATCTATGAATAATTAATGGTCTGCTGCATATTTTTCCCCTGATATTGTTTTGGCTAATGATATTGAGGTATTCTATCATCTACTCTAACCCCAAACCACTGCACATTCTACTCCTACATATAACCACTATGCCAACAGGGCTACTGTCATCTACTCCCACAGATGTAGTCAATTTGATTCTTGTGTATATCATCTGATGAGATTCAAATGTAGAGAACCTCTACATTCATGCTATTTATGTACTGTTCGTGCTATTATTTAAAATACATATTTGCCACATGAAGACATTTTTGGTTTTGCAGCATTCTATCATGTCATCTTCAATTTCATTTTTATCAACAAGAAAGACCATATTTCTGAACTATTAATTCTTTCCTTTTGTTCCCAACTTTTTTGTTTTATTTACTACTTATTAGCAAGACTTCTTGATTGCATATTGGATCAATTAATGACAGAATGATTTCATAGAATTCTTCAATTTCTTCCTCATTGAATTTAGTACTCAGACTATAAATTAGAATAATGATCGTATTTGCTAATCTTTCTTATAGGTACATATCTATCATCATATCACATACATCATAAGATAGCTATTGAAAAGTTCTTTTTGATGATGATTGTGTTGCCATATCTCTTGAATTCGTCATTTCCAGTGTAGTAAACCCTATTATTGTCTGATTCCAAAAGGCCATTACTGACCAATGAACAGGAGAAAATGCTCCCCATCATTAGCCATCAGAGAAATGCAAATTAAAACAGCTTTGAGATACCACCTAACACCTTTGAGGGTAGCCCAAATTAGAAAATCAGAGAGCAACACATGTTGGAGGGGATGTGGCAAGATAGGAAGTCTCCTCCACTGGTGCTGGTCCAGTAGATATGTACTACTGGAGTTACCTTATGACCCAGCAATCCCTCTACTAGGCATATACCCAGAAGAGGGAAGAAATGGACCACGATCAATAGTTTTCTGCACTCCAATGTTTATCGTGGGATAATTCACAATCACAAAGAATTAGAAGCAACTTACATTTCCATTGCTAGAAGAATGGATTAGAAAACTCTGGCACATACACACAATGGAGTCCTAGGCATTACTAAAAAGCACTTATCAACACATGAAGCACATTGCCTCATGGGAAGAGTTGGAGAAAATGATGCTAAGTGCCCATCACAAAAGGACATCACAAAAGGACAAGTGCAACATGGGCCCACTGAGGTAAACAGTAGGTATAGAAGAAAAGCCACTTATCTCACTCTTTATGGGTTGAGATATGGACAATCAGGCTCAGGACAAACCAAACCCAAGGATATACTTGTCATTCTAACACAAAGAATGGGAAAGCGGGGGTGGGGTGGTGGGGGTGGAGAGAGGAAAGAGGGGGGAATAGGGAGATGAGATGGCACTGGGTGAACAGGGCACTAATCCACCAAAGGGGAGGGTTTTGTTTCTGTCACCACAGAAATGGAAATGTGAGTGCAGGCCCCATAAGGGCACGCAGACCTTGAGGGCAATTGAACCACATGGAATAACTCATGAACAGAGTGGTCTATAGGGCCGGCCCTAATAAGAGTCAAACTCACCCCCACCCTAGAAGTATGTGCTACAGAGGACAACACTAAGCCTATAGGTTGGGGAGAAGGCTTGGCCTGCCACACCCACACAGAAGCAAACCAAGAAGGAAAAAGAGAGAGGGACTAGAGTCCACACTGGTACACCAAGCCCAGAGAGTGATGTCCCTGCATGAAGCTGCTAATGCACAGAAAGGACTGCAGAGGACACGCTATCCCCTCGCTGGAGCACCCTGTGACAAAGGGCAACACTGGGGGCACATGTGGGAGTGAGTCCGTCTGACCCCCCACAGCAGGGCAAATCAGCAATGGGAACAAAGCAAATCCAAAAAGTCCCCGAGGAGTCCACAAAAATAGATTCAGGCTAGGTGGGGAAGCTCCCAGAACCCCCCAGGACCTGTAGGGAGATAGAAAAGTCAGCAGACAGGCCTGGAATAATGTATGCTTTTTCTGTTGTTGTTTTTTTCCTTCATTTTTTTCTTCAATCTTTTGTTTTCTTTTTATTTTCTCTCCATTACTGTTTTGCCTACCTATATAAGATAGGCATGGGAAGCAAGTCTAAGGAGAAAGCAGCAGAACCGATAGTTCTGGAGGGACTTGGAGGGAGGAGGAGGCTGAGGGTAGGGTGTGAAAGGAGGGGTGAACAAGCAGTGCCATAGATAGGGGAACAACTAGGGAATGAAAAGCAACAACGAGGCAGTAGAAATCCCAGTGGTATTGGCGCAGCAGCAATCTGGCTGAGAGGAATTACTAAGAGGTGGAAGAAAGGCGAGTGTGATGGGGCTGGAGGAAGGTAAAAGGAAACAGGAAAGATCTAGGAGGCTAAGCTATGGATAGAGGTATAAAAATAGGCATGTACTTATGTAAATATATGAATTCATAAAAATAGAGGTATTTGCCTATGTACATATATTTATATGGGAATACATTGAGGAAGTGGACAGACTTTGGGTCTCCGCTCAAGCCCTCCCTCAACACAAGAACACTTTTTTCTAAAAGCCTGGCATTCTGTGAAGCTCACCCTCCTGATACAATCACTGGAAGACAAAATGTGTGTATAAACAAATGTGGTGAAGAAAGCGGATGGTGCCTGGCTATCTGGGGTCTCAGAGGCTTGAAATTAAACAAGTGGCTATCTAGCAGAGAAGAAGCACACCAGCCTGTGCAATCATGAGGTGTTGATGGGATCAGGTAACAGGCATCAGAAGACCCAAAACAAAACAAAAAACACACATATTGTTGAGAACAAACCCATCTGTATACAATAGGACATCCCTTCACAGAAAGGTCACAAGGAAGGGATGAGTCAACCAGGGCGCAGCATAGTACCAACGAAACACACAATATTCCTCTGCTTCTTTGAGGCTTCCTCATTCCCCACTATCATGCTCCTAGTGTTGCCTTTCAGTTCTGGCTAGACCAGAACATGTACACTAGTACAGATAAGAGCTCACAACACATGGAAACTAGGTCAGATAAACCCCTCAGGAACATAAATGGGAGTGGCGATACCAGGAGGGTAGGGTAAAAGTGAGGAGAGGAGGGGAGGAAGGGGTAACTGATCTCAATGATTGATGAATTACCCCACCACCCTCCCCCCTGGGTATGAACAACAGAAGCATGGTGAAGGGAGACAGCAGAGAGTGTAAGATATGAAAATAATAATAATTTATCATTTATCAAGGCGTCATGAGGGAGGAAGGAGGGGAGGGAGGTAAAAATAAGGAGCTGATACCAATGGGCTCAAGTAGAAAGTAAATGTTTAGAAAATTATAATGTCAGGAAAGAGAGAGAGGGACCAGACCCCATCCCAGAGTGCCAAGCCTTGAGGGCAATACACTGGCATGGAGCAGCATACTAACAGAGAGGACAATGGGGCTGGGCCCAAGTTGAGCTATGCTGACCTCCTCCCCAGGACAGCCCAGGCAGAGAGGTGGGTCTGTCTAGACTGCACGGGAGTGAACTAAGAGGTGGGGGATACAGGGGGAAAAGGGAGAGAGAGAGAGAGACTCTCATCATGGCCCACCAAGCTCTGGGGATGACATCTCTGCTTGGAGCAGCCAATGCCCAGATAGGACCATAGGACCAGCCCCACCACAAGACACATTCCCTTACTGACCCATTTCACTATGTGGGACAGCACTGGAGACACTGTGCAGTAAGTGTGCCCGGTCTACCCCATGCACAGCTGGGTGAAATGCGAAGGGAGCGCAACAGGGCAGCAAGGGGAGCAAAGTAACCAAGTCTCTGAGGAATCTTGAAAATAGACTTCTGACTTGGGGGTCAGGACTTGGCACCTCATCAGACTTGTCCAGAAAACATACATAAGGGTCGGCAAACAGACCTAGAACTATCTATTTTTTCTTGTTTTGTTTTTGTTTTACTTTTTCTTTCACCCTGTGTCTTTCTATATAAGATAGACAGGATGAGAGGGTAAATAAATAGGCAGATTGAACAATGCCAAGGAGATAACAATGGTACTGGCAGTTTTGGGGGGACATCAGAGTGAGGGCAGGGAGGAGAAATGGGGAGCCAACAAACTCAGAGATAAGGGAACAACAAGAAATTTAAAAATGATGGCGAGGCGGGTGTATAATGCCTGGTGGGGTATAGTCAAGTGCAATGTATCTGAGAAATTTTTGAGAGCCGAATGGAGGGTGAGCATGATAGGGTGGTAGGAGGAAGGTGAAAGGAAATAAAGGAAAGAAATAGAGGGCAAAAACTATAGAGTTATAGCTATTGGTATGTACATATGTAAATATATTAATTTATAGTGAAAGGGATAGAGGACAATGTATATATACATTTATATGTTAAGTATTAAGAGAGCAAATGGACTTTGGGTCTCTCCCCAAGTCATCCCTTAACACACGAATACTTTGTTCTTATAACCTGGCACTCTTTGATATTCACCTTCCTGACATGCTCACTGAAGACAAAATGGGTGCATAAGCAAATGTGGTGGAGAGAGTAGATGGTGCCTGGCTATCAAAAGATATAGCATTTGGGGTCTTAAAGACTTGAAGTTAAACAAGCAGCCATCTAGCAGGGAAACAACAAAGCGCACCAACCTATGTGATCACGAGGTGTTGATGGAATCAGGTATCAGATATTAAAGAAACACACCAGCCTGTGTGATCATGAGGTGTTAATTGAATCAGGTATCAGATATTAAAAGATCAATGTAAGATCAATATCAATGTAAATGAGGGGGGTTGGAGTGGAGACCCAAAGCCCATCTGTAGACATTAGGATGATGGTTCAACCAAGGTGTAGTAGAGGCGAGTCACACATCATCCCTCTAGTTCCTGAATGCTTCTTTCCCCCTGCTTCCATGACACAGTTCTACCTTATACAGTTCTACCTTACAAATAGAGTGGAGAACAGACATTGGTACAGATAAGAACTCTCGGCACATGGAATTTAGGACAGACAAACCCCTCAGGAATGGTTAGTGGGAGTAGCGGGGAACCCATCACAAGGTTGAATATATAACCCCCCCCCAAAGGGGATGAATAACAGAACTGTGGGTGAAGGGAGACAACAGACAGTGTAAGATACACAATAAAAATAACAATATATAAGCGATAAGGGATTCAGAAGGGTGGGAGGGTAGGAGAGGAAGGGGTGAAAGAGGAGCTTATACCAAGGGCTCAAGTAGAAAATGATTTGAAAATGATGATGGCAACAGATGTACAATTATGGTTGATACAATTGATGATATTGATTGTTATAAGAGCTGTAGGAGCCCCCAATAAAATGATCTTTTAAAAAGCAAACTTAAAAAATGGCCATTACCAGTTCATATCAGATTACTGATATTGATTACTGACATTGATTTCTGTGTGCTCCATTGCATGTTTGAGGATTTCCACTTTTCCTAGATTCACGTCTCATATATTTTGCTTCAACTATTTATGGATTTTTGCGGTTGTTTCTTTTCATTTGGGGTCATGTCCCAAAGAATATCCTGAATGGTTTTTCCATCTATGTCCTTAAGGTCAACTCTACTTTGAAGAGGCAGCTCTCTTCCAGTGGTATTTTGAGTGCCTTCCAGCTTGAAGGTCTCATCATCTGGGACTCTATGAGACAACTTTCCACCATGTTCTGTCTCATGCACAACATTCTCTCTTTTTCATGTAGATTCCCAAATTCACTACAATGGCCATACAGAACCCACAGACTGTTTATTATTAAAAGGTTAAGGAAGTTGGTAGGTTACAATGCAGGTAAAGAATGCTCAGGATACAGATGTTCAGTCAGATCATGCTACAAAGTTCTTTCCTGGCTGTGAGTAAATGCCCAAAGGGCAAGAAACTCTGCTGTACACCTCAACCCAAAGGCATTCAGCTTATGCTCCATGGGTTAATGAATCCAGCTCCCTGAATTAAGTGCCAATGGACCCCACATCAATAAGCCTCAGCCTGAAGGCACTCAGCGCCAGCTGCCAAAGCCAGAGGTACCACATTCCACAAGCCAGACTCCTGCCCTAAAGAATTTCGCTTTCATTGCTCTGTGGCTTGGGAAATCCTCCACTTTGTTTCTCACTCAGCCTCTTGGCTCTGTTACTACCACTCCGGTGTCACAGCTGTGTTCTGGGTCAAGAAGGTTCACAGGGCAGGGATTTCAAAATCCAGAGGATGCTCTTAGCTCCTGGCCCTCCGTGGTAATGAAATGCCCCCTATTACTTCTCACAGGGCTCCTTTTATACCCTGCAGGATGATACTGCAAATCAATGTGTTAACAATTACTCACAGGCGAATCCTATCAGTGTCTTCCACCCACCTTCTTCACCCAGATCTATGCAGGAAAATGTCATTTGGTGGAATTATAGAGCACAAACCGATCTGTTTTGGAAGAAATATGGCCATAGTGCTCCTTAAAGGCAAGGTTGAGGAGACTTGATCTTATAAACTTTAGACATATTGTTCGTCTCTGGAGAAGGATGTCATGCTTGGTAAAGTAAAGGGCCAATGGAAAAGATGAAGGCCCTCAAGGAGATAGATTGACACTGTTGTCCCAACAATGGGTTCAAGCACAGGAACACTTGTGAGGATGGCACAGTGTTTTGTTCTTTTGTGCATAAGTTCACCAACTCAGAAATTTCTAAACTACCACTCATCTATTGCAAAAAGATCCAGGAATCTAAAGCATAGTTGAAAACAGATGACAAATAAGTTTATCTGATAAATGTTTATTTTATTTCTTAAATAGGGAAATCGTTTACTCACATGTACCAACACAAAAAATTATATGAGTGGGCATCTATTGGGAAGTTAACTCTTCCCGTTAATTTCACCCACCAGTTTCATCCCTGGTCCACACACACGGAGCAACTTTCATTACCATAAATCTGAAAAGGCCGCTCATTACCTATGGCTGAAATATCATTCCTTTTTAATGAGGCTTCCACAGTCTTGTAAAATTATTGTTTCTTAAAAAGTTAGATGGGGTCATCTTCCCTTCTTGAATAGTTTAAACTATTCTCCACAGTACTATTGTGAAGTATTCCCTTGAACGTTATAGTATTAAATAAGAAAACACTTTCCCAAGAGATTTATACCACCACTTACCCCACACTTTTCTCATGAAAAAAAAAACAAAAACTTTTTTCATGACATTCTTTCTCTTTTTTGTGAGTTTTGTCACAGTTAAAGTTCCCATTGTAAGACTGAGGTTTTGTCCTCCAGGCTGCAGTGTGTCTTAGATACAATATGCAGCTCTGGTAGCAACTCTGTGTACTTTTTAAGCTGGACTCCATGAACGGGGTGTGGAGGAAGCCAGCCCCCTACAATTGATCATGGGTTCAGTAAACGCAATTGTACGACTGAGATATATAAAAATTATCCTAAAGTCACAGAGAATGAGAGAGATAGGAGAGAGAGTAAAATAAAGAAGTCAGACACACTTCATGGTAGTGTGCTCACCTCACCTCCTCTTGGTGGTACAGGGCAGGAGAGAGCAATTTATTGCTAACCAAGGCTTATATACCTTTGGGGGTGTGCATTGCCTCCTAATTACAGGTAAAGACATACATCGCAGGAAGGGGTTGTACAATAGGCAATACAAGCAATAGGAAGGAGGAGCATAAATAGTGGGCATAAGTGGAACAGGAAGGGGGTGAGCTAGGAGTGTACACATGATAGGCAGGGAAGGAACTAGAGGCATACATCTGACAAGATGGGCAGACCCTAGATTCATGATGGCGGCCTAATCTTGGTCACCCTTGAGTGGGCTTGACTTCCCTGGGCTCTCCTTCAGGGAAACAATCTACTACTATCCTTATCAGAAGGGAGTGGGCCTTACTTAGGGTGGGACAGACTATACAGTCTGATTGCTCTAGATGGCTGATAACCCTTAGGGAGAATAACCCCTGGCCTACTTCTGTTGACCTCCAAGTGTATAGTCATCTGCCCCATGTAGCAAGTAGCTACGTTTAGGATATATTTGGGGGATAACGTGGGAGAAATCTTTCCCTAGTGATCTAGAGATAAACACGTTTTCTCTGTTTCTACACACTCAGGCTAATACTTTATTTAAGAAACCCAGTAAGAGTTCTACTGCTGGAGGAGGGCAAGCACAGCTATCACATAGTAGGTTTCATTTCTTATGTCAGTTGACTGAGAGCAAAGATAGGAGTCACTATACTGGTGTTTAATCAATCCTGATTACCAAGATATTTAACAACCACAACTATACAATTGAGGAAATTAAGGATGGGTCTAGATAGGGAGGTCCTCATATTTTCTTAGCACAGTGCTACATGGCAAGATCACAAAGGACTCTGACCCCTGAGGGAGGAAGATATGAGTTATCTTATCAGGTACTATGAATAGACCAACCAAAGTGCTAGTTGAGTAATCTAGAAGAGGCAACATAGCCAACTGTGTTTTGTTAACCTTCTTGCATTAATTATTGACCAATTTGTCAGATACTCTGTGACTGGAGTTTTATCTCCACTCTTGGGGAAGAAGTGCGTCATGATTTTCATTGGGGAGAAAAGGAAGGTTGTATCTTTTTTTTTTTGCTGATCAAGCCCGTTTATTTTGGAAGGTTGGAACTGGAATAGAATGACAGAGAGTGGATCAGGTGTGTGTGAACAATGAGTTGTAGCAAACACAAATCTGTGAGCTTTCTCAGAGTCCCTTGATCTGAAGATGTCTGTCACCCAGACTTCACGGCCCTATTGTCTGTGATAGTGTCCTTCCTCAGGACCTTAACTGACTGAGTGGATGGCTGAGACCTGCACATTTCTCATACTCGATAGGCGGAGTCTATAGGAATCCACCTACATGTCTGCATTTGGTTGAAAGCCCACGCTGGGTAGGGAGATAGTTTCCCTTTGGGTGAACTTTGGCCAAAAGGAAAAGGGAGCCCAGCAGATAATTCTACCTCTGCTTTTCTCTTCCACTCGATAAAGCAATTTCTCCCAGCAAACCTTCTGGAGAAACCCCACATGTGAACTCGTGCAAGGTGATGTGGCATTGTTTCAGTACTTTGTGCAAAGTAATAGCTTGGGTGACAACACATTGGACCATGTCACTTCTTCCCTTGATGTCCTTCACCTCTTTTTTAATGCTCACGACGTTCATCACACCGGGCTTGCATTTCCCTAATAAAATCACAGCATTTCAATCTTCGCACAAGGTTTCATTTCCAGAATTCCTTGGCTAGTAAAATAGTAATGTTATGGTGATATATCAAGCAAGCAGAAATGATGTAAAAAACAACTGCTTTTATTCACCATTCCAAATCATGCACTATTTTAAATTCAGTAACACAGCTGTGATGAAACTATGATAACACAATCTCACATTACCTGAGCTTTCGGTTTCCTGTTGAAACACTCTTTCCTGTGGGGGAGAGAGAGGTTTGTATATGGCGATAGCCCTAGGGGCTCTGTCAGGTATGAATTGGACTATAACCCCAAAGCCTGAAGTTCAAATCCACCAATCAGGAGGAGAAAGATCAGCTTTCATTAGACTTTCCATGACCCGGAATCAACTCAGTGGCAGTGGGTTGGGTTAGAGGAAATTTTTTTTTCTAAATGCCTATTTGAAGAACAGTATCCTGCATTTTTGAAATTAAACTCACCTCTGACCGCCTCTTTCACATCTCCTTCCTCTTTCGTCTCTGCCTTGCTCTTTTCTATTGAAATAGGATGTATGGTAATTTTACTTTATGATTCTCAAGAAGAGTCAGTTAATACTTGTGACTCATCGCCTCTACCTTCTCTGGCCCAATTTCTGTTCTTTTAGAGCCTCACAGACAATCTATGCCATTCAGTTATTAGCCCCAGAAATGGTAACATTTGACAAATATTATTTCTCATAGGGTAGATAAATACCTTTAAAAAATCTTACTTAATTGGTCTGTGTGTTGATTTGCTATGTTTATATCCTACACTCAGTTTGCTTCTCTCACTTTCCATGTATTAAAACTTTATCTCTTGGATACTTTGTTTGATCTGTTCCCAAAGTACACTTTCTTCTGCAGCCAGAATTTGATCTAGAGGGTTCTGTGGAGTCTTTTATCCAAACTAAATTGAGGCTGTCTCTTGGTCTTTACCTGTCTCTTTCTTTGATACCTCATTCTATCTCTCTCATCCCCTGCTTTACTTTTAAGAAGTAATCTGATTTGCAGGTAAATGGCTGGTAGAAATTATAATTACTTTAACCTTTATGTGCTTTTTAGCTTTTTTCTAACTGGCCTATAACATGCCTTGCTGTAAAAAGCTTTATGGAAAACTCCAAAACTTCTTGGCTTTGAATAAAGAAGTGCCTCCCAAGACTTCAACTTTTCTAAATCAAATTTAGTACACGGAATTTTGTTTTTCTTTATTATCACTTCTTTTAAAAGTTTTCTGATTTCACAATCTGATCACACCATCTCTAAATAATAGAATCACAAAAAAAATAATGGAATCACTTCTGATTTTTTATCTCACTATACTCTCAATACCATATTAACCTTCAGTTATGATGGTATGGGATGTAAATTTTTTCATAAATAAATTAACCCATTTTTATTTTCAAGAGCCATGGTGGTACTCCCTGGTAAGTGTTGGCTGCTCACCACAGATCTTTCTTAGAGGGGGAAAGATGAGGCTTTCTGCTCCCTTACAGTCTCAGAAATTCTGTATAATTGACTCAGCAGTAAATATTTCAGACAAATTTCTGTTATTACCATTTTCATAAGTGAAGGACTTAATATTAAATGATCTCATATGAAATTACAGATATGGTGATTATTAAAAAAGTCCTGCTCTTTCTTCAAACAGAAAAATTATTGACATTGGAAAGTGTGTATTACAAATTAAAAGAGACATAAGAGGAAAACATCAAATGCAATTTGTTGAGTTTTGGCACATGGATATTAATTCAAATATCAATTTGTGTACTAATTTGTACAAGCCTACAGTAAAAAGATATTTGGGGCACAGAGTAACTTTGAATGTAGACTGGATACTAAATAAACTAGTGAATTGTTAGTTTGGTTAGGCATGATAAAATATTGAAGTTGGGTTGGAAAACATTGTTATTTATTAAAGAAGCATACCAAAACAAGTAGAAATACTAGAAAGAGTAGAGTAAATAAATATTTAAAGTATCAATAAGTAATATATCTGGATGGCACATATATTTTGAAAACTTTCATGATAATCATCAAAAGAAAAAAAAGTAGAATGTAGTGTAATTTGGGGTAAAATGGGAAATAAATTATTTTGAGTGAAAAATTTTAATAGTCTTATTGACATATGATTCACATGCCATACAATTCAATGGATTAAATGTATTTAAACGACTGTGGAGTCCACACCACAATTGATTTTAGGACATTTCTTCACTCTTGTACCTAGTGTTATTAGCTCCCCATTAAAGATCAGGTGTCTGTAGGTGGATATATTTATTTTGGGGTTTTCTATTCTGTTCCATTGGTCTGTGGACCTATCATGTACCAATATGAGGCTTCCTTGAATACTGTGGCTTTGATTTAGGAGTGTGTGAGCACTCGAACTTTGTTCTTTTTTAAAAAAATTATTTTATTGGGGGCCCTTACTGCTCTTCTAACAATCCATACATCCATTGTGTCAAGCACCTTTGCACATATGTTGCCATTATCCTTTTCAAGCATTTTCTTTCTACTTGAGCCCTGGGTACCAGCTTCTCTCTTTTTTTCCCTCCCTCCCCCACCCTTCCACCCTCATGGACTATTGATAAATTATAAATTTTTCATATCGTACACCATTCGCTGTCTCCCTTCACCCATTTTTCTGTTGTTCGTCACCCTGGTATATGTTGATCACTAAGATGGGCTTCCCCTTGTTCCCCCCACTTTCATCCTGCCCTCATGATATTACTACTCCCATTATTGTTCCTGAGCGGTTTATCTGTCCTGGATTCCCTGTGTTGGTAGCTCTTATCTGTACCAGTGTACATCCTCTGGTCTAGCAGGATTTGTAAGGTAGAACTGGGATCATGATAGTGGGGTGGGGGGGAGCATTAACTAGAGTATGCTAGTTCTTCATCGGTGCTATAGTGCACCCTGGCAAGCTCATTTCTTCCTTGTGACCCTTCTATGAGGGAATGTCCAATTGTCTACAGATGGATGTTGGATCTCCACTCCAACCCCCCTTGTTCACATTAATATGATTGTTTGTTGTGGGTCTTCTCATGCCTGATACCTGATCCCTTCAACACCTCATGATCACACAGGCTGGTGTGCTTTTTCCATGTGGGTTTTGTTGCTTCCCGGCTAGAAGCCTGCTTGTTTATCTTCAAGCCTTAAAAAGCTCAGATGCTATATCTTGTAATAGCCGGGCACCATCAGCTTCCTTCACCACATTTGCTTATGAACCCATTTGGTCTTCAGCAGTCATGTTGCAAAGGTAAGCTTCACAAAATATCGTTATTAGAACAAAGTGTTCTTGTATTAAGGAAAGACTTGAGTAGAGGCCCAATGTCCATCTATTACCTTAACATTTAACATATAAATATATGTACATATATTTATATCTCTATCATTATATATAGATATATTTACATATGTACATGTCTGTATTTAAACATCTATAAATGTCCTTTGCCTCCTAGTTCTTTTCCCTTTTTCCTTTTACTTTCCTCTTGTTCCACTATCATGTTTGACTTTCAATAATTCCTCTTGGCTACATTGCACTTGATCAAACCCCAAAAGACATTCTATGACCTATTCACCATCGACTATATATCACTTGTTATTCCTTGTCCCTGGGTTTGTTGGCTCCCCCGATTCCTTTCCCCCACCTCCCTCTTTCCCATGTCCCTGCGGAACTGTCTTCTTGGGATTGTTTATCCTGCCTATCTTACATAGATAGACGTGGGGGATAAAAGCCTACAAAAAGTTCCAGGTCTGTCTGTTGACCTTTATGAATGTCTACTGATCAAGTTTGATAAGCTGCAAAGCACTGCCCCCGAAGTGTATTTTTGAAATTCCTCTCGGACTTCATTGCTTTGCTCCCCTTGCTGCTCTGTTGTACTCCCTTTGTGTTTTGCCCTGCTGTGGGGTGGTCAAACTGGGCATCATTCCTACACTGTCTCCAGTGTTGTCCCCGTGGCACTATGAGTCAGTGAGGGGACACTGTGTCTCATGCGAGGCCGGTCCTATGGTTCTCTGCATTAGCTGCTCTGAGCAGGAACATTGTCCTTGGGGCTCGATGGGCCAGGTTGCAGTTCTCTCTCTCTCTCTCCTTCCCTCAGTTTGCTCCAGTGTGTTCTGAGCAGACCTGCCCTTCTCCCTGAGCTGTATCTTCAGTGCTGTGCTCTGTAGTGCATTCTTCTGGGGTGGGGTCCAAATAACTGGGATTGGGGCCGGTCCTGCAGACCTCTCTTTTGGGTCACTGCTTCATGCTGGTCTCCAACTTTGTTCTTTTTAAGGAGATCTTTGCTTATCCTAGGCCCCTTCTCTCTCCATTTAAAGTTAGTAATTAGTTTTTCCATTTCTTTAAAGAATGAAATTGGTATTTGTATCAAAATGTTATTATATTTATAGTTTGGACATTTTCACATTACTGTCTTCTTATTCATGAAGATAATTTGTGTAGGTCTCTGGTTTCTAGTAAGAATATTCTGTAGTTTTCTTTGTACAGGACTTTTGTTTCTCTAGTTAAGATTATTCTTATTTATTTAATTTTTAATCATCTTGGGGTTCATACAATTCTTTTCACAATCCATACATACATCAATTGTGTAAAGCACATTTGTACATTCATTGCCCTCATCATTCTCAAAAGATTTGCTCTCCACATAGAGCCCTGGCATCAGGTCCTCATTTTTACCCTCCCTCCCTGTTTCCCCATCCCTCATGAACCCTTGTTAATTTATAAGTTATTATTTTGTCATATCTTGCCCTGTCCGACATCTCCCTTCACTCATTTTTCTGTTGTTCATCCCCCAGGGAGGAGGTCACATGTAGATCCTTGTAATCGGTTTCCCCTTTCCAATTCACCCTCCCTGTACCCTCCCAGGATCGCCACTCAGACCACTGGTTCTGAAGGGATCATCCGCCCTGGATTTCTGGTGTTTCTGGTTCCTATCTGTACCAGTGTACATCCCCTGGTTTAGGGAGACTTGCAAGGTAGAATTGGGATCATGATAGTGGAGAGGGGAGGATGCATTTAGGAACTAGAAGAAAGTTGTATTTTTTATCATTGCTACATCACACCCTGTCTGCTCATCTCCTCCCTGAGACCCCGCTGTAAGGGGATGTCCAGTAGCCTACAAATGGGCTTTGGGTCTCCACTCTGCGCAAACCCCCTCCCCCCCATTCTCTATGGTAAGATTTTTTGTTCTGATGATGCCTGATACCTGATCCCTTCAACACCTCATGATCGCACAGTCTGGTGTGTTTTTTCCGCGTAGGCTTTGTTGCTTCTGAGCTAGATGGCCACTTGTTTACCTTCAAGCCTTTAAGACCCAGATGCTATATCTTTTGATAGCCAGGCACCATCATCTTTCTTCGAAGTTTATTCTTAAATATTGCATCGTTTCTGGATGTATTCTTCAGAGTTCTCTTTGTTAGTATATAGGAATGCTATTGATTTCTCCTTCTTAATCTTGTATACTGCCACATTGCTGATTTTTTCAATTGTTTCCAAGATACTTTGAGATAGTTTAATATAAAACCATATTATCTGCAAGTAGTGAAAGTTCCGCTTGTTCTTTGTCTATTTGTATTCTTTTTAGTTCTTTTAGCTGCCCAGTGGTTCTAAGATCTCCCGCATAATGTTGAACAAGATTACTGGTAGGGGCATTGTTACCTGGTCCCCAATCACAGGGGAACCACATTTAAACTCTCCCCATTCAGGAAGATGTTGGCACTTGATGTTTCCTATATGGCTTAAATTATCTTGAGAAATGCTCCTTCCATCCCCATATTTTGATTGTTTATATCAGGGATGGGTGTTGGATATGGTCAAATGCATTTCCTGTATCAATTGATATGATCATGTAGTTCCTATTTTTTGCTTTGCTTCTGTGGTGAATTACACGGATTTTTTTTTCTAATGTTGAACCATTTTTTGTGTGCCTAGTGTGAATCCCATTGGATTTTGTTATGTTATTATTTTGATATGTTGTTAAATTCTATTGGCCAACATTTTGTTGGGAATTTTTATATGTATGTTCATCAGTGATATTAGCTTCTAGTCTAGTTTTCTGTCTTTATCATGTCTTTGCCTGGTTTGTGGATCAGAACATTTCTTTTAGTCTCAAGGATGATTTATACTTAGAATTCATGTCCTACTGACAGATCATATTAGTTTTTTGACCATTTGTATAGCAGTGCCGTCTTGACCAGCATGCAAATCCCACTGAAAATCAGGCCCACTGTTGAAGCACTATTGTGATGAATTACTACCAAGTGGATTTCAACTAATGGTGGCCCCATGTTTGCCGAACATCAACTATTCCAGAGGGTTTTGAAGATTGTGACTTACCTGGCCTGCTTCCCATATTGACTCTGGATGGGTTCAACTGGCAAACTTTTGGCTAGTAGTTTGCACCACCCAGCGACTCCAGCAAAGCACTACTTTTGGAATTTAATATATTTTATTTGATACATTTTGAATTTCATGTGATAACTTGATTGTCGAACGGTTCTTTTTTTTAAAATTTTAACAATTTATTAGGGACTCATACAATTCTTATCACAGTTCATACATATACATACATCAATTGTATAAAGCACATCTGTACAGTCTTTGCCCTAATCATTTTTTTCTCCTCTTTTCTTTTTTTACATTTTATTAGGGACTCATACAACTCTTATCACCATCCATACATATACATACATCAATTGTATAAAACACATCCATACATTCCCTGTCCCAATCATTCTCAAGGCATTTGTTCTCCACTTAAGCCCCTTGCATCAGGTCCTCTTTTTTTTTTCCCCTCCCTTCCCTTTCCCCCCTCCCTCATATGCCCTTGGTAATTTATACCTCATTATTTTGTCATATCTTGCCCTATCCGGAGTCTCCCTTCCCCCCTTCTCTGCTGTCCCTCTCCCAGGGAAGAGGTCACATGTGGATCCTTATAATCAGTTCCCCCTTTCCAACCCACTCACCCTCCACTCTCCCAGCATCGTCCCTCACACCCTTGGTCCTGAAGGTATCATCCACCCTGGATTCCCTGTACCTCCAACCCTCATATGTACCAGTGTACAGCCTCTGTCCTATCCAGGCCTGCAAGGTAGAATTCGGATCATGGTAGTTGGGGGGAGGAAGCATCCAGGATCTGGGGGAAAGCTGTGTTCTTCATCGGTACTACCTCGCACCCTAATTAACCCATCTCCTCTCCTAAAAGCCTCTATGAGGGGATCTCCATTGGCCGACACTTGGGCCTTGGGTCTCCACTCTGCACTTCCCCCTTCATTTAATATGGTATATATATACATATACACATACATACACATACATACACACACTTATATCATTGTTGTTGTTTTTTTTGCATGATGCCTTATACCTGGTCCCTTGGCACCTCGTGATCACACTGGCCGGTGTGCTTCTTCCATGTGGGCTTTTTTGCTTCTGAGCTTGATGGCCGCTTGTTCACCTTCAAGCCTTTAAGACCCCACACACTATATCTTTTGATAGCCGGGCACCAGCAGCTTTCTTCACCACATTTGCTTATGCACCCATTTGTCTTCAGCGATCCTATCATGGAGGTGTGCAGTCAATGATATGATTTTTTGTTCTTTGATGCCTGGTAACTGATCCCTTTGGGACCACTCGATCACACAGGCTGGTGTGTTCTTCCATGTGGACTTTGTTGCTTCTGAGCTAGATGGCTGCTTGTTTATCTTCAAGCCTTTAAGACCCCAGTCACTATCTCTTTTGATAGCCGGGCACCATCAGCTTTCTTCACCACATTTACTTATTCACCCACTTTGGCTCCAGCCGTTGTGTCGGGAGAGTGAGCATCATAGAGTTCCAATTTAATAAAAGAAGGTATTCATGCATTGAGGGAGTGTTTGAGTAGAGGCCCAAGGTCCTTCCGCCACCTTAATACTTGACCTATAAATATAGACACATAGATCTATTTCCCCATCCTCCTATATATATTTGCATATATATGTCTTTGTCTAGACCTCCATGAATGCCCTTTGACTCCTAGCTCTTTCCTCCATCTCCCTTGACTTTCCTCCTGCCCTACTACCATGCTTCATCGCCACCTGGGCTAGAGTATACCTCTTCTCTAAGCAACCTTACCCTTGATCATTTCCCACCATGCCTGCCACTCCCCCTTTTCTACCATTTGGGGTCCCATGTTTTTCCCTTGTCCCTGGCTTTGTTAACACTACTTCCTTACCCCCCTACCCCCCCACCCCAAGTCCCCCCGGAACTCTCGGTCCCGTTGTTTTTCCTCCAGATAGTTCATCCAGTCTGTCCTATTCAGACAGACCTGTGGAGTCACTAACATTGCACGAAAACAAGACAGAGGAAAACAAAGCAACAGTATACAACCAGACAACAAAACAACAAAAACAAACCACTGACAAAGAACAGAACAAAACAGTTCACAAGAGAAAAGCTTGTAGTTAGTTCAGCGATCGTTTGCTGGCCCTTAGGAGCGTTTTCCAGTCCAGTCTGTTGGGGCACCATGCCCTGGCCCCAAAGTCCACTTTCAGCATTCCCTGGGGACCTTGCCACTCCATTCCCTTGCTGTTCCGCTGCACTCCCCCAGTGATTTGCCTCGGTGTGGTGGGATCAGGTCAGGTGCAATTCCCACACTGTGTCTCCGGTGCTGTCCCCTGTATTGCCCTTAGTCATTGAGGGGCATCTTGTCTCATAGTAGGGTCAGCCATGTTGTTCTCTCTGTGGACTGGCTGTTCTACTCAGGAACATCATCATCACGGCCTGGTGGGCCAGGCTGTGCTCCACTCTCTCCTCCTGCCCCTTCGTCTGCTCCCGTGTGCTCTGATCAGATATGTCCATCTCCCATAGCTGCAGAGTCAATGTCGTCCTTTGGAACAAGTTCTTTTCGGGGGAGGGGCAGGAATCCACTTAATTTATGGTGCTGGGGCCAGCCTCCCAGACCTCTCCACTGGTTCCCTCCTCCACGCCGGGATATTGCATTCACACCTTGCGACACTGGTGTCGAACGGTTCTAAGCTTGAACTTTATACTACTTGAACAGCAAAGTTTGAAAAAAAATCAGCACCGAGTTCATTGTTTTGCTCTATATTTGAATAACTTGAAAATATCCTGTTTGGGCCGAGAGTGGATCACATGTTGCACCTTGCAGTGGACACAAAGCGGTGATACTTCAGCGTATGCCCCACTCTTTCTCAGACAGCATACAGTGCTGTTAGGGTGTTAAAACATTCGTCATCGTGTTTATTTGTTGTGTTGTATATGTGCAGAATATCATAACCATGGCCCCAAAGAGAGTTAGTCACACCAGCAGGAAAGCTAAGAGGAAAACGATGAGAACCATGGGAGAGTTCAAGAAGAAACCCAGTAACCACTTGTCAGATTTGGCAGTTGAATACAACGTGGTTAAGTTGACATTGTGTACATTTTTTTGGCAGGGGCAGGATGTGGTTAAAGTGGTTAATGTAGCGAAAGGTATGAACTCATTTACCATGAAACAAAGAACCCAGACCATTGAAAGGTTGAAAAGTTACCGTTAAGTTGGATAAAGCAGACACAACTTGTTGGCAATAGTGTGTCTGAGACAATGATATGGGAGAAGGTTAAAAGCCTCCATCTTGATGTAAGGTTCAGGAAAAATGAATTTATAAGTGTAATTTTGGGGCCTCATAACCAGTTATTTGGTTTTTTTCATTATTTCATATGGGGAGAATGTGTTCAGTTCTTGAACATTTCAGTGTCTGAACATGAACTTGGAACGAATTGAGTTCAACAGCTGAGGCATCACTGTATATAGATTTAAAACATGAAACTGATTCTAACTTAAAGTACTTGATGATAAGATCTGGTGAAATCATTGGTTTATTTCTCATAAACTCGGAAGGTAATAATGAAAAAGACTATTATTCCACGGACTGCCAGAGGAACAAGCATTTGTTTGTCTTGGCGGAAATCCAGCCAGAATGTTCATTAAAACTGAGGATGGGAGAACTTCATCTCATGCATTCTGGACATGATATAAGAAGAGACCAGTTTCTGGAAAAGGGCATCAGGATTGTAAAGGAGAAGGACAGTGAGAGTGGGAAGGCCTCCAATGAGCTACATTGACAAAATGCCTGCAACACGGGCTCAAAAGGAACCATTGTGAGGATGGCGCATGTCTGGACAGTGTTTCATTCTGTCCTACCCAGGTTGCTATGAGTCAGTACTAACTTTTGGCACCTAGCAACAATAACTTTTGTGCACTCCATTCTGTGTTATTAACTCGTTCTTCCACAGCTGTGGTAATACAAAAGCCATACCCAGTATGGACACATATGAAGATGTCAATTCTTCTTTTAGAATGAAGTGTATATATTTTATGACAATGACATGTACAAATTCAGAGTCCCCTAGGATACTCTGTATGACCTAAAGAAAACGAACATTTTTTTAGTCATGTCTTATACTGAATTTGGTTGTGGGGATGGGTGGTGGGGGAACTTTAGAACCCTGCAGACAGGGTAATTTGTTCTGAAGTGTACCCAGCTTTAATACCATCATTCAATTTGTTTTCAGAAAGGGTAGGATTTTAAAATATAGACAAAATATTTCCCTTGCCCAGCAAATGATATTCAGCAAATCAAAAATGGAGGTAGGACCCACTAACACACTGATCTATTTTGAGCAAGCTTACTAGTACAGATTACACTTTCAAAAAGGAAAGTCGTGAACTCTATGTTAGAAGTCCCAACAAAAGGATATCTACCGTATATACGCGAATATAAGCCAATCCTAGTATAAACTGAGGTATCTAATTATTACCTGGGAAACCAGAAAAACGGATTGACTTGAGTATAAGCCTAGGGTGGAAAATGCAGAAGCTATTGGTGAGTTTCAATAATCAAAACAAATGAAAATAAAATGACTAAAAATTGAGACATCAGTGGAGTAATGTATTTAAATATTTATTTTAAATAAAAAACATAAATAAAAGGACAACTCATTTAACATTAGGAAACCAGCACAGTAAGTGGAAAATAGGTTCAACAAAAACAATAAGGTATCAACAATGATACTTTAAGAGTACTATTCCCTGAACTCAATCAGCAACCAAGCTAAGATGTAAAGAGTTAAAATCCTTCAGAACTGGATTCCTCATCATCATCCGTATACCAATGCCGTGCTTCAGCTAGTGTGAGGTCATCATAGACACTGTCCTCACTGAGATCGTTGTCATCACCATCACTGCTGTCAGTTTCATACTAAGCACAGTCTTCACTGCCATCCATAGCATTACTAATACTATTATTTCTGGAAGGCACGTCACACCAAGTCTTCTGGAATGTCTTCCTATGCATCTCAAACCCACTTTGCTATTAACTCTATGTCAGGCTTCATGAGATTTCCTCCTTTTGTTATTCGGGCTTGACCAGATGACATCCATTCAGGCCACATCCTTTGCACACGGTCTTTAAAAGGCTTATTCAAAGATACATCCAGAGGCTACAGTAGAGATGTAAGCCCACCTGGAATAACAGCTAAAGTAACTTTACGAGATTTTGCCAATTTTTTTATGTCATCCGATAGGTGGGCTCTGAACATATCCCACACAGTAATGATGGCTTTTTCTTTAAGGCTGCTCCTGGTCGTCGGTTCCAAATTTCTTCCAGCCATTTTTTTTGTTCCGTCTTCATTCATCCAGCCTTAACATATGCACGCACAGTAATTCTTGGTGGGAAATTGATCTTTTTAGGCAAGGTCTTTCTTTTAAAAATAATGACAGGATGCAGCTTAGTTCCATTAGCCAAATATGATAGAACAACTGTAAAGTGTTTTTTTTTTCATTTCCTGTGGTTTTGAGAAAATGTTTTTTTCTTCTAAACTTGCCACAGTTCTGTTGCTTGGAAGATCAAAAGTCATGGCAGTTTCATCCATATTCCCAGTATCTGTCAGGTCATAATTATAAATACTTCTCTGTTTTATAATAAATGACTGGAATGACATAATTTTTATTCAAGGTCTTGTTGCAATTTCTGGGAAATCTTTGTTCTTTGTCTCAAAAAAAGTAGGCCAAACCTATTCATGAAGTGGGTGCCATTCTGCTGACACAGCACATTTTTCAATGCCTGGTGCTTTATATTTGTCATCCTTAGCTATTTGTAGAACACTATGCGGATTCCCGTGTGTGTTATGCAGTAACCATTTTGACGACACTCCATCACCCATTTATGTAATTCACTCTCTGGAGCCCTATAAAACGATGTTAAACCACAACAAGCATTTTTAGCTTTTGGAATCTGTTCCAAGTCAGCCTTCATTTTCCGCCACTCCCTCACTTGCTTTTCGTCAACACAGAATTCCATACTTGCAGTACTGTTATTGCTCTCTTCTGCTCTTGACACAACCTTCATTTTGAAACCAACCTCATGTGACCAGCGTTCTTGTTTTGGTTCAAGAGTATCCATTTCTAATAGGATAACAAAACAAGACTTTGAAAAAGAATTTTCATGGTAATACCCTCACCCCCACCCCATGTAATGTGTTAGCCTGGAGCGGTGGGTGGGGGAGTCCATGCAGGCGGGGGATGCAGGATGTGAATTAACACAGAGACCAGAGGGTAGAGTTGGAGCGCAGCCACAGACACATCCTTACCAGTTCAACTGCTGGCGTAAGTGAATCACTACGGGTGCTTCTGTGAATTGGAGTCATCCACGTTATAGGACGGCTCTGATTGGTTAGATGTGAGTAAACAAACATGCAAAGCCCTGCAGTGTCAGCAGGGCTTTGCATGAACAGCGGAGAAACGGCAATAACCCGTAAGAAAACGGGCGCTTGTCCTATTACCTGTGGGGGGGGGGGGTGGAGGGGGGCAGCGAGATGTTACACCTCGATGCAGTACCACTGATGTATGTATAAGCCGAACCCCAGTTTTTCAGCACACTTTTTGTACTGAAAAACTTGGCTTCTACACGAGTATATACAGTATTTCTTGACTTGCGTTTTGCTCATACCTCTTGGTAATATGATCTATATCCCCATTTAGATCTGCATCTTTGCAGGATATAAATCTGAAAAGAACACATCAGTGTTTCATCTACACTCATCATGGTCCTAGCATTCTCAAAATTTTCACAATAACTGGAGACAGAAAACAGAGTAACCAACTGCCTCTTGGCAAAAAAATTCGTATCTATCCTCAATCACTTCAAATAAAATCCATATTGTGATAATGGATAATTTTGCAACTATTTCTGCACCAAATGTGAGGCACTCCTTTGTCATTCCTGCCTTAGCTTAAAACAACCTTATTGGGGTCAGACCACAAAAGACAAAGAAGACGGTGGTGATTGGATGATTTTATGTCCACTTGCATTTGTGGAAGGGTGGAGTCCAATCTGCTAGTCAAGTCACAGCCTGATGATGCCTCCTGGGAGGCATGACCTTTTATCAGAAGAAGCAGAGAATTCTGTTTTTATAGAAAAGAAGTTGGGGTTCTCGCTCTCTCTCTGCCCTTTTGCCTTCCTGCTTACTGTGCATGCTGCCACGGATGGCCCTGTGTAGACCTTTCAACCCTGAGATATCCCCACCCACCCTGCTATATGTCCACCAACTGTGGATCCACAGGACTCTACACTTACCAGCCTGTGATCTTCCTGCTTCCTGCTCCACCTGTTTACACCATCAATCTGTAGCTACATGAGTCTGAAGACATCCCTGGCTTGCATTGGACTTGTGGACTTGAGTTGGGCTGGTCTGGGATGCTTTCTTGTTATAAGGTCACTTCTTCTTTATTTTAGTAAGTCATTTTAAGCCCTTACAGCTCTTATAACAATCCATACATCAATTGTATCGAGCACTTTTGTACATGAGGCCATCATAATTTCCAAACATTTTCTTTCTACTGAGTCCTTAGTATCAGTTTCTCTCATCCCTCACCCTCCCCCACATTCCCACCTTTATGAATCCTTGATAATTTATAAATTATTTTTATTTTAATATTTTACACTGTCTTTTGTCTCCCTTCACCCACATTTCTGTTGTTTATTCCCCTGGGGGTGGGTAGCACGTCAATTATTGCAATCAGTACCCTTTTCTCCCCTTTCCCCCTACTCTTATGGTATCGCTACTCTCATTATTGGTCCTGAGGGGTTTGTCTGTCCTGGATTCTGTGTGTTAAGATCTCTTATCTGTACCAGTGTACATGCTCTGGTCTAGCCAAATTTGTAAGATAGAATTGGGATCATGATAGTTGGGGGGGGGGGTAGGAAGCATTAAAGAACTAGAGGAATGGTGTGTATTTCATCAGTGTTATACTGCACCCTGACTGGCTTGTCTCTTCCTTGTGATCCTTGTGAGCGGATGTCCAATTGTCTCCAGATGAGTTTTGGGTCTCCATTCCAACCTCCCTCATTTGCATCAAAATGGTTTGTTTTGGGCCTCCTGATGCCTGGTACAAAGTCACTTCTTTACATAAAGCACTTTCTTACACATATATGAGTGTTACTGGATTTGTTTCTCTAGACAACCTAGCCTAACACAACGACCTTGATCTGGTGTATCATTAGTCATATAATTTTCCAAATCTGTTCCATAGATCGAAGACCTAGTGATAAACCTCCGTGACAGCAGAATATTGTCTCATCCCTGATAGCAGCTACTAGCATACCACTGAAACAGTCTGTGAGCATTATCCAGGTTTAATGTTAGGTCTTTTGTTCACATTCATCATAAATCCATAAATTCCATGAATGCTGGCACATTTTTGGTTACCTCTGAGAATAAAAAAGTTCTTGGAGTATTTGATTTTGTAGGCCTGTAAGAGGCAGATAGTCTCCAGGGACTACTGTGCCTGATCGATGTTGTCCCTGGGAAACAGTAATTGCTTTCTGGGTGGGAAACAACCATACTCAAGGAGTCGAAGCAAATTATCATATTTCCCATGGATGTCACCATATATTTTGAGTGGCACTTCAAGTTCTAGTAGGACAGTCTGACTGAGTTAGATCTCTCCAGACTTTAAGCGCAGACCTCTGATTTCATTTTCCTGGAGTTGAACATTGTTCCCAGGCTTAAACCATTTCATTTCCAGCAGCCATTAGATGATGCTGTTGGTGTTGAATTTATCTATATCTGCCATCGCCATCTCACCGCAACCACTCCTGTAAGGGCACTGCCGCTGGCTTTTCCCGAGGATTCACAATTCCTCCCATGCAACTACTCCCCACAACTCCTCCCCACGCAACACGTACAGAGGTGGTGGCTGTGGTTTGGGTAGCAGCCAAGGCAAGTCTCCCCCAGTCTGCCCCACTCCCTACTTCTTCCTTCTCTTCCTGCAGGAACCACAATAAGAATGAAATGCATGATGTCAGGTCTTTAGGAGTTATATTCTGTTGCATAAACCACTGAGTCAAATGGTACAGTCTGCCTTGGCTCGTATTTTGTTAAGGAGTTTTGCATCGATGTCCATTGAGGATGTTCGTCTGTAGTTCTCAGTTCTTGTGGGATACTTGTCCGGTTTTGGTATCAGAGGTATACTAGCTTCATAGAAGGAGTTCAGGAATTTGCTGTCTTTTTCTATGTTCTGGAAGAGTTTGTGTAGGATTGGTGTTAGTTCTTCCCTAAATGCTTGGTAGAATTCTCTAGTGAAGTTGTCTGGTCTTAGGGAATTTTTTGTTGTTAATCTCTTGATAACATTGTCTATTTCTTCTATTGATATGGGTCTGTTGAGATTCTTGAATTCTATCAGGGATTGTCTAGGGAGGGATTTTTTCCCAAGAATTTGTCCATGTATTCCAAATTGTTGAATTCATTGGAGTGCAATCCTTCTTAGTACTGTGTAATTATCTTTTTAATTTCAGTAGGTCTATTGTAATGTCCCCTCTATCATCCCTTATTCTTGCTATTGAAATTTGTTCCCTACTTTGTTTGATGAGGTTTTTCAGTGGTCTGTCAAATCTGTTTATCCTTTCAAAGAACCAACTTTTAGCAGCATTAATTTTTCCCATAGTTTTCTTATCAGCCATAAATTTTACAATTTCTTTTCTTTTGCTATTGGTAGGATTGGCCTGCGTGAATTTTTATCCCTGATTTTTATAATGCCAGCCCTGATTTTTATAATTTGTTTTCTTTTGCTATTAGTAGGATTGTCCTGCTGACTCTGCTCTAGTTGTTGTAAATTTTGTGCCAGCATATCAATAATGAGTCACTCTTACCTTTTCAGGTTTGCATGTATTGCTATGAAACTTCCTCTGATAACCGCCTTTGCTGTGTGCCATAAGTTTTATACATCGTGTGCTCATTCTCATTGGTTTCTAGAAATTTCCTAATTTTATATCTGATCTGTGCCATTACGCACTCCTTTTGCAGTAGAGAGTTGTTCATCCTCCAATTGTTTACTATTGTTTTCTTCTTCCTTTTGTTGATTTCCAGCCTTATGGCACAATTGGCAGAGAGAGGGAGGGCTGTATGATTTCAGTGTGCCTAACTTTATGTAGATTTGCCTTATGTCCCAGCATGTGGTCTATCTTTGAATAAGAAGAACGTGATTTTTTTGTATTTGGATGAAAATCTCTGTAATATCTATCAGATCAAATCTAATTGTAGTATTTAGATCTCTAACCTCCTTGTTGAGTTTCTTTCCCTGTGATCTATCTATCAGAGTGTGCTGTACTGAAGTCATCCACTATAATTGTTGATGCTCTGATTTCCTTTTTATCTGTTGAGTATTTGGTTGATGTTTTCAGTGGTTCTCTCATTCGGAGAATATATGTTTACAATGCCTAGTGGTTCTTTGTCTACCATTCCTTTGAGCATTATATAGTGTCGCTTCTTCTGGTATGCACTTTGAGGTCAATTTTATCCTAGATTACGATTGCAACCCCTGATTTTTTTAGAATTGTTGTTTGCTTAGTCTGCCTTTCTCCAGTCTTTGATTTTCAGTCTATTTTTCTCTGTAGCCTTGAGATGTGTCTCCTGTAGGCAGCAGATTGATTCGTTGTGTTTAATAAGCCAGTCTGCTAGCCTCAGCCTTTAAATGCCTGAGTTCAGGCCATTGATATTCAGGGCAATTTTCTCCATCTGCAGATTGTGTGAAGTCATCTTATACCTTTTGTGTTTGGTGTTTTCCTACTTTCATTTCTCATTGGTCTGTTGTGCATGTGTGTGTGTATAATTCTTGAGTTCTTTCCATCCTTAAGCCAATGTTATCTTGGGGTCTATTTCTCTTTTTGCCCTCTGGGTGAGGTTGTTCTATGTGGCAGTATCTTATTTATGTTTGGAGAGTGTTCTTCTGGCCATACTGGGTCAGCAAGGATCTTTTGTAGGGCTGGGTTTCTGCTAACATATTCTTTGAGTTTTTCCTTGTCTGGGAAGACTCTTATTTTTCCATCTATCTTGATCGATAATTTGGCTGGGTAGAATATTGTTGAATTAGCATAGTTTTCCTTCAATTTTTGGAACATGTCACTCCACTCTCTCCTCTTCTTCATAGTTTCTGCTGATAGGTCTAATCATATGCTTATTTTGGAACCCTCTCATGTGATTGCTTGTTTTTCCCTAGCAGCTCTCATGATTTTTTTCCTTTTCCTCAAAGTTGGATAGATTTATTATTATGTGCCTTATTAACGTCTTGGGATTCAGTCTAGCTGGTATTCTTTCAGTCTCTTAAATGGATGCCTGGTTTTCTTTTATTAAGCTGGGGAAGTTTTCCTTCAAGAATTCTCTCACTATTGTTGCAGATAACTGTGTTATGTTTTCCTCTGGTAAGCCAATAATTCTAATGTTGTTCTGTTTTGTAGCGTCACACATAGCTCTTAGATTTTCTTCAGCTTCTCTGATGACCTTATTAGATTTTTGTTCACGTTTGTTAAATTCTGCTTGTCTGTCCTCCCAGTCACTGATGTGGTTCTCTGCTTCCTCCAGTTGATTCTCAAGTTCTGTATTTCTGCTACTGGGTTTTTGTTATCTCCTCCCTAAGAGCCTGTATTTCCCTTTGGTGTATGACCTTTATCTCTTCTATCATTTCATCCTTTTTCTGTATTGTTTCCCTCATATCCTGTATGACTCCAAGCAGCCTTCTGAAAATTTCTTTCTGTGGCCGCTCAATGTCTGCTTCTTCTATGCATGTCTTTATATTCAGGACATCTTCTGACATTGCCTTTTGTTTCTCCTGCTTTTCGTTGAGGTTGTTGGTGCTGATGGTTCTTTGCGTTGCGTTGTTTTAGAGGAGCCAGGTGCCATTTTTCAGCGAGTCAAAGACTACTGGCTCTCTCTGGGAGACTTGTAGGAATGCTTTTTCGAACTGCTACAGTTAATTTCACTCTGCAGTTACCCTACCACTTTATCCTCCTGTGGCTTCCCTGTCAGGGGAGTGCCCCAGAAGGCTGGTGGTTTGCCTGCTTTTGTGTTGTGGATGTTGGCCAGAGGTTCCTGCAACAGCTTGTAATATTGACTAGTATTTGCCAAGCTGCCTATGCCCCTAGGTACACAGGCAGGAATTCCCTGGTGAGAAGTTGGGCAGAGTATCCCCTGGAGGAAAAGTAGGGATTTCCCTAGCCTTGGGCTAGCTACACAGGGTGGAGCTCACCTAGCTGGATGTGGTGTAGGGGTAAATGCCCTGGGCTAAGGGGAGTGGTTTTGAGGCCATCAGTGGAGTGTGAGAGAACAAGAAAGATACAAAGAGGAGGGGAAAAAATTAAAAGTAAGACTGCTTAGACCAGAGTTCCTCACACTTTTTAAACAGGGTGTCAGTTGACTGTCCCTCAAACCTGTTGTAGGCCTGGACTATAGTTTTGTTTTGTTTTTTTAAACTATGAACAAATTCCTATGTACACTGCACATATCTTTTTTTTTTTGAGAGGTGAAGGCAACAATGAATTTATTCAGATCCCCATCCAGAGAGGTGCTCACTCACAAAGCAACTCCAAACCCAATGCCAGGGGTGCATTCAGACTCACTGTGACCCCATATCAGGTTCTGAGCCACTCTATATGGGAAAAACGCCTCATCCTTCTCCCACTCCCTCAAAAGAAGACCTGCATTACTTAGGCTGTGGAAACAGAGGGTGAGATCACACAGGCCGAGTTTTTTCATTCAAAATGAGAATGCCGGCAATGCTGAGGCCAGGCTGCTTGTACCTACCTGACTGGTGCCTTCTTCCCTTGCAGATGGGGGTGGCAGAGAGCTGGGAGGGGGGAAGCCAGGATTTTCTGGAGACATGGGTCAGAACCTAAGAATCAACAAAATCCTCCCACAGAGGCATGCTTCTGAAGTGTGGTGGGAACTGGTGCTGATCTGGCCTTGCTGACAACTATCCATGTTGCTATTGCCACAGGGGGTGCCAAGTCAGAACCTGTCCGTGTGGGAGGCACAGTGCCCCCAGACTCACTGGCATGCCCATTGCTTTGAGAAGGTGAAGCAGGCAGTGTGCAGAGCAGAACCCCCTCGCTGTCCTGGCCCGAGCCACTGTCAGGGGCGGGTTGGGAGGTCAGAAAGGGGGAAGTGAGTGTAGCAGCAGTTGGGTTCAACACGGGGTTGGAATCAGTCATGCCCCTGCTCGGGACCCAGAATGCGCTGTGGTTCTGGAGCCCTGGCTTGTCCGTTTGTCCTGTGTGGGGCAGCACATCAGAGCTAGGTGCAGGGTGAGTGGAAGGCAGAGACCACATTTCATCTGACTGTGCCAGTCCTCTGTCCTCCATCCCTACTCTCTCGGGCAGCCTATCTCTAGGGAGCGGGTCAGAGGGGCCCAGGCAGTGCTGAGTTCCTTCTCCAGGCCCTGAATGAACTGGTCATGGAGGAAGAGCAGCTGACCATGGTGCAGCAAGCGGGTGAGGATGGCCTCGATGCAGTTCGCCCATAGCAGAAGGTTGGTGCCAGGGACCAGCAGGCAGAGGTGGTAAGAGAGGAGGCGTTCTAGTAGTCAAAGGGCACTCTCAGCCAGAAGCAGTTTCTCATGGGCATCCAGGACCAGCGCAAAGCCTAAGGAGAGCACCCCAGCCACACCACTGTCCAGGGTTCCCAGAAAGGGACCCCCTGCTGCCAGGCGGAAGGCCCTATGTGGGATATCATTCAGGGACGTTGGTTCATCTGAGGATGACGGAGGCTGCAGGTCCACCGATGAATGGCCGGATGCCAACTGCTGCAGCTGGCACATAAGACTCCGCCTGTCTGGCAACGACCAAGATCTGCTCCTTGCAGAGGAGTCTGTCCCTCTTGGCACGTTTGGCCTTGGGTCATCAGGTGACATCTCGACACCAAAGACACAGGAGTAGAGCACTGGCAAAAGCCTGTGTCTTCGTCATTCGGGCCCACAGGGTGTGGGTGAGTAAGGCATGGACCGTGGATCCCAGGCAAGGGCCTTCCCCCATGAGACAGTGGACTTTCAGTAACAGGCCATTCCCCTGGGCAGCAGAGTGAGCAATGGCAGCTGTGTAGCCCTTTGGCCCCTGCGCACACTGGTTTGGGCACACGCACGAGCCTGTGTGCACACAGTGGGTGGGGCAGTCCGGTCTGGGTTGTGGCAGGTGGTTGCATGGAACTTATTTCCGACAACTGATCATAGGCCGTGGGCAACATTCACCGTTGAATCACAGACCCCAGCCCCAATCCTAGTGGGGTGGGGTCCGCACTGGTCACTTGCAGAAAGGGTAAGCTGATTGCCAGCTTGAAGTCGTCACAGACTCTCGCCCCACAGGCGCTTTGCAGAACTCTCCTCCCAGCGGCGGTGTCATCAGCCGGCTAGGTTCGGATTGGCGGAGATTCCTCCCAGCCTTGTGGGCCTGTGGGTAGACAATGAGCAAGACAAGCCTGAGCAGCTATGCAGGGTGGGCTGAGTTTTCCAGCTAGCCAATTAGCAGGCAGATCCTTGTTCTTCGCCCCTTAAGCTCCAGCAAAGGTCTGGCACATATCTTATTTTGAAGTAAAAACAAAATGGGGCAAAAACACCTGGCGGGCCAGATAAATGTCCTCAGTGGGCCGCATGTGGCCTACAGGCCGTATTTGGAGGACCCCAGGCTTAGACTGTGTGGGGATATAGAAAAGAGGGAAACAAAAACAACAATGTTGCTGAACCACGATCCCTGCCTGTGGAGCTGCAAGGGTCCAGTCCCTGTGCTGAAGTAAGCAGGGGCCAACTGCAGCTGTGTTGAGACCAAGCTCCTCTACGGGCTCCAAATGGTCGCAGCTCCTGCAGAGACAGTGGCAGGGCCAAGGTCAAGCCCCAGCCAGCTTCCACTGAGGTAAGACAGAAGCCCCCAGCCTCTCAAAACCCCGTGGATGTGTGCCTGCTTATCTTTATGATGCTCCTCCTGTGTTCCACCAGCATTAAATTTCTTTCTAAACAATGCTCCTGGGCTGAATTTTGTGGAGTATCTCTGGTATGTGTCACTCCATTGCCATCTTCCCGGAAGTCAGGGTTTCTGTTTTTAAGATCATTTTAGTGGAAGAATGATTACAGATGCTTTACCTTTGAGCAGGAGTAAGGGGACATTGTGAAAGTACTGAAAGCATCACCACCAGACGTAAACACTTGACATCAACTCCCCCTGGAGCGCGGCTTCATTCGTCTTTTATAAAACCAAACACAGAAAAATCCAGACTTAGACCCTCATCAGGCAAATCACTCGATATTTCCATACAAAATTAGCCCCTTTGGCTCCTCACCTTCTTCCCTTGGCTGTTTGTCTTTTAATCTTGGAACATAAAGAATATTGAAAAGAAATGTTCATATTCTTGGATCCCATCACTTTTAAACCTCTCTTTCTTATTTAATTAATGTCTAGCTATGTAGAAACCATAAGCAGACTCCATTTCTTTTTATTAAGAGCCCTCAGGTGATAAAACGTCCCGCTTTTGGTGGGACAGTACCAATTTTTAACAATTTTCCCCCTGTCCCGTGGCATTTTAAAAAAGTCCTGAGTTTTTGAAAGAATGCATGACAAGCTAGGGTATACGGTTTCGGCTGCCATGTGGCTATTTCACCAGGATATGAGTCTTATCAATGGTGTCCCGCTGGTGTTCCATTTTACCAATGTTAAAATCTGGTGCTAAGTTTAAAGTAGTTGAATGCTGACCAAAAGGTCAAATGTTCAAACCTATTAGTATTCTGTCCAAGAAAGATGAGTCAGCCTGTTTCCATGAAGACTGATAGCATGGGCAATCCTGTGGGGCAGTTCTACTCTGTCCTGTAGGGTCAACAGTAGTAGGGATTGACTTGATGACAGTGAGTTCAGGTAATATATGCCCTCTATGAAAGACATACATGACACAATGTATGCATATGAGGTAGTTAGTTTATTGTGCCAACCTGGCCGATAAACACATGTGGGATTAATTGAAGGGTGGAGAGATACATAGCTTGGCAAACCTTGCCTTTCTTGTCTCTTTGATGATCAGACCAGTGTGCAGCTGCCTTGCTTGTTCTGTGCCTCCATTTGCAAGCTACAGTACCTGTGGGACACCTAACCCACGGACTGTGTCATTGTAATTTGTGTTTCCTTCAAGACTTGCTTCTCCACACCATTGGAATTTACATCTCTTGATCTGGGGACTGTCAGACTCTGTCACCTGTCTGACTGTTGGTGACCTGCCTTGCTATTTGCTTCCTGTGCCTGGATAGCCTGAATTTCTCTACAGAGGACTACCTGGCGGCCCTCAAGACTTGAAGGACTGCTAGTGTCTCACAACTGTCTTGTGGGAGCGAGTTGCACTGAGCCATTTGTACTGCTTTACAATTTAATTAACTCTTTATTTCTTATATTATCTATCTATCTGTATAAATATATATAAAATTATTAGCATTGTGGTTTTTTTCTCTAGAGAACCCTGTCTGACACACATATAAATACATGCAAATAGAAAATGTATGCAAATAAGGACAACACTGAGGAGGCCAGGTTAGTGTAGAAGTGGGGCTCAGTCCAGCCAATGAAGATAGTATTCTTAATTACAGAATAGGAAAGGCAATGTTAAATTTCAAAGGAAGGACTAATGTTAATAATCTTAATTACCAAGCTGAAAATATAATCCCCTTTTTGCTAAGTAATAATAATGATTTTGAGGTATACGATACTGTTATAAGATATTGAAGTAATTAAGTGTATGATATAAAAAGGAAATGGAGGGAAAGTAAGCAATAGTTTAAAATGATATTCCTTTAAATTTCAGATGGTAAATTAGGAATAATTATAATTCAACATTGTAAATTAGAAAATTAGACATGTCATGTCATTGCTGGCTTCTTTAATTAAAGATATAAGATTTTTGATGGAAGGAATCCCCAGCCTAATGGAACAGTAAGTCACAAAATCATTGTCCTATGAAGAGACCTACAGCTTGATATTTGTCCCTTCCAGTTTAATTTATGTTCACATTTGGATTCTTAAGACCTCTGGCTTCATGGTTACATATTGGACTGCTAACCACAAGGTCAGTGGTTTGAAACCACCAGCCACTCTTTAGGAGAGAGATGGGGCATTCTACTTCTATAGCTACAGTTATAATTTTTTTCTTCTCCTATGCAGTAGTTCTCAATCTGTGGGGCACGACCCCTTTGGGGGTCATATGGCCATTTCACAGGTGTTGCCCGATTCATAAAGTAGCACAATTGCAGTTATGAAGTAGCAAAGAAAATAATTTTTATGGTTGGGGGTATCACCACAACATGAGGAACTGCATTAAAGAGTTGCAGCTTTAGGAAGGTTGAGAACCACTGTGCTATAGGGTCTCTATGAGTCAGAATTGATTCCATAGCGGTGTGAGAGAAAAAAGGCCTTCTTCAGCATTTAACTAGTTATTTGTTGGTTAAAGGGGTGACCTATACATGAACTGAGCTTTGTCATAAGTCCTTTTTGTGATGAGAAAGCACTTAAGACATACTAGGCCATTATCCCCGTTCTCTAAATCCTCTCTAGTAATATAGACGTTATCACCACATGGACTGGAGTAGAGAGACTATTCCAAGACTTGGTCATATGGAAATCCTTGTTCTACACTTTTGTTGTGCAACACTGCCATTACCAGCAAAAGGGCTGTAGTCCCAGCGATCTCATAGAAACTCTGCCCGACTAATATCACTTGCTCTTTTCTTTTTATATAAGATACTTTTGGTATTTTCTCTTGTATAAGTTATTACATTTACTGTATTAAATTTATAACAACCTTGTTTAAACTGATACCCATTTAACTTTAGTAACACACAAAATCGACTTCCATACCACTCCTCCTCTGCAACCCCCCTTATGTTGTTTTATCATCTACTATAGTTTTATATTGCTGGCGAAGAATATTGAAAGCACCATGGATTTTCAAAAGAACAAATAAATCTGTCTTGGAAGAAGGACAGCTAGAATGCTTCTTAAAGAAGGATGGCAAGATTTCATCGCACCTACTTTGAATCAATTATCAGGAGAGGCCAGTCCCTTTAAAAGGGCACTATGCTGGGTAAAGTTGGGGGCAGCAACAAAGAGGGAGACACTAGAAAAGGTGGATCGATACAGCAGCTGCAGAGATGGACTCAAATATAACACTGGGTCTGAGGATGGTTCAGAACCAGGTAGTGTTTCATTCTGTTATTCGCAGGGTTGCTATGAATTGAACTGACTCAATGGAACCTAACAACAACATTGTTCTATATGGGTTTAATACAGAGCTTCTAGTGCATAGCTTTCAGAACCTGGAGGGCTAGAGGGATTTACAATGGGCTGCTAACCTAAAAGCGGACAGTTGACCTGCATCAATCAATATGATCATGTAGTTACTATCATTTGCTATATGGTTGCTTACATCGGTAGCTTTTCCAAAGTTGAACCATCCTCTTCTACCTGTCAGGAATCTTACTTGATCATGGTGCATTAAACTGCCCAACATACATTTTGGTGCCCTAAATGTTAACTTCTTTCTGTGTGTACTTATAGTCCAAGTATGTTTGTTAAACAGGTGAAATTAAGTAAAATGGTCTTGATATAATAAAAGATTGTATCTCAAAGATATGACGGCAGAGGTTAGCAAGTTTCAAGCCGGTGAGACTCAGGCATTAGATTGGAGGCTACTCCTGACTCTTACAGCGTTAGGAGCTGACAAATGCAAGACCAAATAGCAGGCAGCTGGCTCATAGCTGAATAATATGATGAACCCAAAATGGGCAGATAAGCTTAAGGTGGCAGGATATTAGATGAGGTTGAACAAGAGGCAGTTCTAGAGCAAGTGAGCAAGTTTTGCTAGAATGTCCATTGGATGCTGGCCCCATGCCACAAGAAACTCCCTTCATGACTGACTGGCTGATCACATCAGATCAAAGCATGGAGGATGATTGCACAACAGCCCAACTATGTCATCACATAACTGCCAAACTGCATCTTTACATAACTGTCAAACCACTGAGAGCCATAGTCCAGCTAAGTTAGCATACAACATTATCTATCACACTATTATTGTATTTCCTTATTTCTGCAAATCATGTTTTCCTTAGATTTTCATAAGATTTTAAGTGACAATTTTCATGAGATTGTTTTAATAAGAAGAGATGGCATTTCAATGGATATCCACAGTTCTCTTAGGTTACACTGCTTCAAGTTGGACCCTTGAAAAGTCGCTTCTTTGAGAAATCCTATTTATGAGCTTCCTGGGTGCTCCCTGTGGCCATAATTGGAAACTTTGCCCTTTGCTTTTCGTTTTGAATTCCAGCATTCCACACTGACAATGTTTAAACAGCTGCTCCAGGAATTAAATTTCAGTGATGAGCAGTAAAATGCCTATAAATAGGGTTTAGGCAAAGTCCCTTGGAAAGAGGTGAGAGACTCTCAGCCCTTTCTTACATCAAATTGCCATCATGGAACTCATTACTCACTCAAGCTCCCTGAGAGTTTAAAGATTGTCCTTCCATCCTCATTCATAGGCCCTGTTGTTATTAGGTGTCACTGGGTCGATTCCAGCTCACAGTGTTCTATGGATAACGGGATATGACGCTGCCTGCTCTGGTACCATCCTCACAATCATTACTGTATTTGACCCCGTCGTTGCAGTAACAATGTCCATTCATCTCATTGAGCTCCTACCTACATATAATTACTTCCTGACTTCGACACAGATGATGAACCAAACTACCAAAATCTCATTTTGTAAGCATAGACTATTTGATCCAGCTAGAACCAAATACTTAAAAGTTATAGTTTATTGATAGTTGATATAAATAGATGAATAAATGCATAAGTAAATGTAATTGATTCAACTCTGACTCATGGAAACCTTTTGTATAAACAGAAAGACATGTTCGGAGTCATCCTTGAGAGCAACAGCATGTTTAAGTCCATCAAACAGCCTTTGTTGAGGTTGGTCTATGCACAGGTTTTGCAGGAGGTTTTCCACAGTGTGCTGGAATTCTCATTCTTCTCAATGCTCTCCATAGTTTGTTATGATTTACACAATCAAATGCTTTTGCACAGTCGGTAAACACAAGTAAACATATGTGTTAGTATGGGTAGACTAAAGAAACAAACCCATGGACACACATGTGTGTATAAGAAAGAGATTTATATGCAGTCCAGATCAGGTCCATATATCCTTTTCAGACTCACGGAACACATGTAATGATGCCAAATGTAGAAGATAACATGCCAGTGAGTAGAAAGTCTTTGGATCCAGTGTCATTGGAAACATCTCAGCGCTGGCAGGGGTTTCTGCAATAGGGTGGGTTCATGTGTCTTGTCAGCTGCTATGTCTCCCAGGGAATAGCAGAGAGTCTCTCTTACCTCCAAGGAGGAAATACCAGGTTTCCCAGAATTCTCAGGAGAAGGCCACGCCCACACAGAAGTCTCATTGGCTGTCTCCAGATTAACAGCCTAGACTCCACCCCTACCCTCTTAATCCTCAAATTGACACCAGGTCAGGTGACTACCCCATCATTCTGCTATTCTCTGCTTCCAGCCAGAATCCATCTAGCATCAAAAGTGATAGCCCTCATTTCGTGTGCTTCTCTGATTCTGGATTGAACCTTTTGCAAAATTATACTTGTGTGTAATATTAATAGTTTTTAAAATTATTTCCTTGATTCTGTTGAATAATTTTTTTCTTTGGGATGGGCAGAAATATGGATTTCCTCCAATTGATTGGTCGGATAACTGTCATCCATAATCTATACCTTGGCATAGATTTGTAAGTGCTTCCAGTATTCTATCAGTTTTAAAGATACTTCACGGGTATCCCTCAAATTCCCGGAACCACGTGTTTTCACTAACGCTTTCAGTGAAGCTTGAATGCCATCCTTTGCTACTCTAGGCTCTTGATCATGCACAACTTCTTGAACTGTTTCAATGTTGACCACTTTTTTTTGGTACAGGGACTCTGTGTATTCTTTCCATCTTCTTTTGATTCTTGAATGGAGATATGACTAACCATCTCATAATTCACAGGATAGTCCCTTACAACAAGGAATAGTCCAGGCTCAAATGTCAACAGTGTTGCTGCTACGAAATCCACTCTACAGTATGGGAAATGTTAATATCCTGATATTGGTGTTTCAGTGGTAAAAGTTTAACCTTCCATGGTAAGAAACTCTGGTTTACTTCTTGGGTAATTCACCTTATATGCAGCTACCTCTTGTATGTCAGGGGTAAATTGCATGTTGCTCTGATGTTGAACAGGTTTCAGTGGTGCTTGCAGACTAATATAGACTAGGAAGAAGGGTATGACAATCTACCTTCCAAAGCAGCTCTATATACATCTAATCATGGCAGTGATGCAGATAGGGCAACATTTTGTTCAGTTGTTCATAGGGTTCCCATGAATAAGGGGCCAACTCAAATGTAGCTAACAAGAGTAAATAATATCATGGGGACTGTGGTAGTTAAATAATCTGTAGTCAATTTGAGAGTATTAAGAGTGAAGGAGTGGAGTTTATCCTGTCAATCAGGTGGCAGCTTGATGACCTCATTTGGAGGTGCTAAGGAGATAAATAGCTCACTGGAGGCGGGACACGTGCTCACTCCCTGCAAGATATTACTGACAATGAGCCTGATGGAGCTACAGTGATGTAGCCAGAACCCTGGAGCTGAAGGAGCCACGTGGAGACTCCTGCCAGCACCGCCACTGGATCTACAAGACTCTCCACCCACTGGCCTGTGATCTTCCTGCATTCAGTGTCATTGCATGGGTTTCATAAGTCTGAAAAAGGATTTATACATTGGTATTGGACATATGGGCTAATATTGGACTTATGGACTTGATCTGGACTGGCCTGGGATGTTTTCTCAATTTTCAATTGCTCTTATATATAAGCTCTTTCTTATATATATATGACTATCTATGAATTTATCTGGTCAACCCAGACTAACACAGTGACCATCATAGAGTCCTCTCTGTGGTTTCTATGTATCAAACATAATTTAATGGACATTAAAATAGAAAAAATTGATCCTTGCAAAGTGGCTATGGAAAACATAAGGACACCGCCGAGGTAATAAGGATGCATTGCTGAGCACCTACCCTGTGCCAGGCGCCATGTTGGGTCCTTTATGGACATTTCTAGTTAGGCCTAACCAATCTGTGAAAACAGAATTGCTCAGTCCCTCACCTTATAGGCATGGAACTGAAGTTCAGAGACAGAGAAAGGGTAACAAATATGTCAAAGGTCACACATACTAGAAAAAGCAGTGCCAGAATTTGGATCTTAAATTGACGTCAAAGTTTTGGCTCATTTCACTATTGCTTCACAATGATTTCTTCCTATTAGAAGGGAAAACACAGAAATTCTAAAAATATTCAGTTTGTTAGATATAGTTCTATAGCGGGACAAAACCAGATTGCTAATAATAATTATATATATCACAAGAAATTAACTGTTAAATTATATACAGATAGATATATAATATAAGAAATGAACAGTTAAATTATAAAGCGCTACAAATGGCTCAGTGCAACTCACTCCCGTGAGAGAGTTGTGAGACACTGGCAGTCCTTGAAATCTGAGGGCCACAGGTAGTCCTCTGTAGAGAGAGCTAGGCTATCCCAGTATAGGCAGCAAAGAACAAGGCAGGTCACCAACTGTCAGTCCCCAGCTCAAGAAATGTAAATTCCAATCGTGTGGTCTTAAAGGGACCTCAACTTCCAGCGACACAGTCTAGGCATCCCACAGGTAGTATAGCCTGTAAATTGAGGCACAGAACAAGCAAGGCAGCCTCACACTGGTTCGATTATCAAAGAATGAGAGACAAGAAAGGTCAGGCTCACCACCCACTTGTGTTTATTGGCCAGACTGGCACAATAAACTAACTATGTCAGTCCTCGTGTGACTTTAATGTTTCCTTTTGCTTAGGAAGGAAATTCATATTCCCTAGAAAATTGTTTTTAAGTGTTCTTGACTTGGCTCTGATTCATCATGACATTAAGTAGAGTGGAATGAAATGCTCTCTAGTGGAGTTCCATCCTCATTTTCTTTCCTCTATTTGAGACTATTGTTGCAGCCATTGTGTCAACCCTCTCATTGAGGATCTTCCTTTTCCCTGTGACCCACTACAAGTTTGCTGTCTTTTTCCAGGGAGGGTGCCTCTTGATAACATGTACGAGAGACAAAATTTTGCCACCTTCACTTCTAAGGACCATTTTGGATGTGACTTTTCAAAAACAGATTTGTTTGTTTTTCTGCAAATCCATATTATATTATACCAACACCTCCATTGAGATACATCAATTCTTTTCCATGCTTCCCTATTTACTGTCCAGCAATCACAAGGATCTGAGACCATTGAAAAGGCCCTGGCTTGTGTCAGGGGCACCATCGTTCTCAACATGGCATCTTTGTTAGTTAACAATTTAAATGGGCCTTGTGCGACAGATCTGCCCAATGTCATTTGCAGTCCTTGGTTTCTTAACTACTGCCCCCAGAGCATTCATTATAGAGCCAAATAAAAATGAAATAGTTGACAACTTCTTTTTTCCATTTCTTGTGATGTTGTCTATTGGTCCAGTTCTAAAGGAGTTTGTTTTCTTTATATTGAGTTTTAATTGATACTGAAGTTTGTAGTCTTTGATCTTCATTAATAAGTGCTTCAAATTCTCTTTGCTTTCAGTAACCAACATTCTATCATCTGTATATTACATATGCATATTGCATATGAGGCTCCTCCAATCCCTATGCTGTGTTCATCTTCCTGTAGTCCAGCTTCTCTAATCATTTGCTCAGCATACAGATTGAATAAGTGTGGTGAGAGGATACGACTCTGACGCACACCTTTCCTGATTTTAATCCATATAGTATTCCCTTATCCTGCTCGAACAACTGCCTTTTGGGCACATAGGTACAGGTTCTACATGAGCACAATTAAGTGACCTGAAATTCCCAATCTTCCCCATATCATCCATCCTGTGTAGTGGTCCACATAGCTAAATGCCCGTGTAGTCAATAAAACACAAATAGACATTTTGTTATTGTTATTTGGTATTCTCGGTTTCCAGCCAAGACCCAGCTGATGTCAGAAGTACTCTGCCTAGCTCTCTATCCTCTTTTGAATCCAGTTTGAATTTCTGGCAGCTCCCAGTCAATGCACTGCTGTTTTAAAATAATCTTCAGAAGTTTACTTGAATGTGATATTACTGATATAGTTAGATAATTTTCATGTTCTGTTAGGTCACTTTTATTTTCTTTGTTCCTGTGAGGTCACTTTTTTTGGAATGTGCATGAAGATGAACTTTTTCCAGTCACGTAGTCACGTATCTGTGTCTCTCATATCTTGGCCTGGTCAAGTGAGTCCCTCCAGTTACAAGGTTAGCTCTGCAATGGATGCCATGAGGCACTTTTTTGATAAAGGACATGTGCACACATTCACTAATGATAATCACAGGCTACAGTGGGGATTATTGTTGAGGTACATAAAGAAAATAAAAATCAATCCTCACAGGTGGACCAATAAACAACATGATGATAATCAGAGGAATGACTGGAAGTATCAAGGAATTTACTTTATTTGTATCCAAAATCAACAACCACGGAATGGTGAACAACAAGCATCACATTGCATTAGAGAGATCTGCTTAAAAGACCACTTGATAGTGTTAAAGATGTCACATTCAAGACTAAGGTGAGTCTGACCCAAGTCAGGGTTTCTTCATTCCCTTTGTATACGTGCAAAACCTGGGTAATGAATATGGTAGGAAAATGAAGAACTTATGCTTTGGGCTTATGGTGTTAGAGAAGAATTTTAAATATAACAGAACAAGCAAATCTGCGTTGGCAAGTATAGCCAGAATGATTCTTAAAAGCAAGGATGATGAGACTTCTTCTCACGTCCTTGGAAATTATATGGAGGGATCCATCCCTGGAGAAGGCCAACATGCTGGGAAAAGTTGAAGGTCAACCAAAAAGAAAAGACTCTCAATAAAATGGATTGACATAATGGCTGCAACAACATACTCAAAGCTAGCAACAATGACGAGGCTGGCACAGAAGCAGACAGTGTTTCATTCTGTTGTCCATAGGATTGCTATGAGGTGGAATGTGTTTGATGGTATCTAGCAAGAATACTACTTTGGGGCATTTGTTTAAACAATTGTGTGAAAAAAAAATCTAAATTGTGAGAAGCCGATTTGCAGCAGGTTATGGATGACCGTGGGAGTCCAAGATACGTTTGTGGGATTGACATAGGAAACAAGCCTCTGGTGATTTCTCTCTATCCATCACAGAGGGACGGGAGGAAAGTGGTTACTAAACAGCATATGGGAGAGATGACTACAGAAGATCAAAGGGATAAAACCATGTCAGTTGATCCCCACCTCTGACGCACACTGGACCTGATCCAGTTTTCAACATTTTCTGTATTTTTGTTATTGTTCATATTTGGCCTTAACTTAGATGTGTTATATCATTAGGGGCCATTCTCTTGAATTTGCGTTATGTGTGTTTCTGGTTTTTGGAATATGAAACCCTGGACTGATGAAGCAATAGGTACACTAAGTAGAATAAGGGTTTCTGGGCTGGGGTAGTGTTGGTGGTAGTGGTCATACAGTGAGAGGGTAGTGGTCATACAGCGAGAAGGTGGTGGTCGTACAGTGTGGGGGTGGTGGTTATACAATTGTGGGGGTGAGGGTCATACAGTGGTAGGGGTGGTAGTTGTACAGTTGTGGGGGTGGTGGTTGTAGAGTCATGGGGTGGTGGTTGTACAGTGTGGGAATGGTGGTCATACAGTGCAGGGGTGGTGGTCTTACAGTGTGGGGGTGGTGCTTATACAGTGGTCGGGGTGGGAGTCATACAGTACAGGGGTGGTGGTCTTACAGTATGGGGGTGATTGTACAGTTGTGGGGTGGTGGTTGTACAGTGGTGAGGGTTGTAGCCATACAGTGGTGAGGATGGTGGCTATACAGTGTGGGGGGTGGTTGTACAGTGGTGGGGATTGCAGTTTTACAGCGGTGGGGGTAGTGGTCATATAGTGGGGGGTTGTTGTACCGTGGTGGGGGTTGTGGTTGTATGGTGGTGGGTATGGTGATTGTACAGTGCGGCATAGGGGTGGTTAAAGGGAGCCCATATCAAGGAGCCCAGGAAAGAAAAGAGTGTTTGGAAAATGATGGTGGTAGCAATTGTACAATATTGCTTGATGTGCTTGAACTATGGAATGATATGACATCTGCCCTGACTCCCAATACAATAAGTAATCTAACTGAAGTTGCTGAGGAAATGACTATGCATACACATACACGTTTCTGAAAAATGGAACTCCAAGTTAAGGAAATTTTCCCATGAACTTTTTGAAACCTCTGCTATATTTTTGACATTTTGAAAAAGGCCCAAGGAGTTTGCTCCAAACATTAGCTCTGTGGTGTATAGGAGGACTCTTTCCAAACCTTAACCACCCGACGGTGTCTGTCTTACCATCTTTGACAGTCTTATAGGTTTAAACATGGTTTCTATTTGAATTTCTGTGAAGTCAAACATGAATGAACATTGATAACATTCCAAAGTCCACGCTATGAGAGACGCGTGTCCCGGCTGGAGTAGGTGGGATGTGGGGGGTAGGGGTGCAGTTCTGGTGTCTGAAGGGAACTCAAGGGGTCAGGGACAGCATGGGTACCTATGATGGCGACAGAGAGTCCCCAGACAAGCACAGAGGGTGGGGTCAAGAAGACCTACTTCCACCTCTAGTTTTGTCCTGATCAGTTTTTAGGACAAGATATGAATGTCTTCCTTATCTTCAGAGAAGATCCCCCAACGAGTCTCATTTTACAAGAAATGACTTGCTGGTAATGATTCAGGTTATTTTATGGGGCATGAAGGGGTGTCATTTTAGAAGTTTAACTTTTGCTTCTAGAAGTAAGAAAGGATCAACTCTCTCCTCCTATGCCCCTAAACATTTGGGTTGTGTTTGTAAATAGACTTCTGTAAAATCCATTTCCGGCTCACCATGATTAGAAAACTCTTAAAGAGTCTTTTCCCTCACCCCTTGTATAATCTCTAATTCCTCCCTTTGAGTTTTCTTGACTCCTCAGAGCTGCTCGGCTGCTGCTGAGAAACAAAGTTGGTGAATATTCTCATCATCACACATTGAGAGGACTGCTCTAGTTTAGTCTTGGCTCCAATTCAGAATCCTTTGACCTGCTTCAATCCAGTTGGGACTCTGATTTCCTTGCTACAATCAGAATAATGAGTGAATTTGTCTTGTAAGAAGCACCGCTATAATCGTCCTTAGAAGCGAAGATGGTGAGACTTTGTTTCATGTACTTAGAACATGTCAGGAGGGACCTGTCCCTGGAAAAGGACATCGTGTTTGTAAAGTAGAGGGTTAGTGGAAAACAGTGCGACCCTCAATGAAATGGTTGACACAGTGGCTCCAACAATGGGCGCCAACATGACAATGGTTGTAAGGGAGGCATAGCATCAGCCAGTGTGTCGTTTGTTGCACACAGAGTCACCGTGAGTTGGAATGGACTCATCAGCGCCTAAGGACAAGCAACTTCCCAGGCTAAAGTACATCTTCAGAGTCGCTGTGGTCTGATGTGAATGAGGAGAGCAGGGCTTAGGGGAGGGCAGGAGAAAGATGCAGTGTTGCTATTGGGCACCGTGGAATTGGTTCCTTATGTAGAACAGAAGGCAGCACTGCTCAGTCCTGTCCATCCTACAATTGTTATGAGCCCATATTGTAGCCACTGTGTCACCAGCCTCATTGATGGCAGTCTTCTCTCCATGGGCCCTCTTCTTCCCCACCCACCATGTCCTTCTCCAGGGATAGGTCCCTCCTTATCACATGTCCAAGTCAAGTGATGCTGAATGTTGCCATCCTTGCTTCAAAGCAGCATCTGTCTATGCTTCTTTGCGGATAGACTTGTCCATGCCATACTCAGTGTTCTTCACCAATACCATCATTGAAAGAGAGCAATTTTTCAGTCTTCCTTATTCCTTGTCCGAATTGCACATGCATATGAGGCCATTGAAAAATGTCATGGCTTGGGTCAGGTACACCTTAACCCGTAAAGAGACATTTGTAGTCACTTTGGACAGTGGCAGGATAGGACAAACTCAAAAAGCAATGGGTTTGATTTGGTTGGGTTTTTTTTTTTCTTTTTCTTTGCCTGTTCTTTTAGGTCTTGGGCAGCAGATTTACCCATTGCAACCTGTCACTTGATTTCATGACTGCTGCTTCCAGGAGCATTGCCTGGGAACCAAATAAAATTAAGTTCTTGAAAACTTCAAACTTTTCTCTGTTTACCAAGATGCTGTTTATTGGTCAATTTGTGATGATTTTTGGTTCTCTTACATTGAAGTGTACACTCCTGACCAAAGGCTGTAGTCTTTGATCTTCCTTGGTGAATGCTTCTAGTCCCCTTTGCTTTCAGCAAACAAGGTTGTGCCATCTGAATATGACAGGCTATTAATGAGCATTCTTCCAATCTTGATGCTCATTCTTCTTCATGTAATCCCACTTCTGTAATTGCTTGCTCAAAATACAGATTGAATTCGTTTGGTGAAACTATAGATCCCCGACACACGCTTGGCCTGATTCTACACCACACAGTATTCCTTGGTTCAGTTCAACTAACAGTCTTTTGGCCTCTAAGTTATGTGTGAGCACAATTAACTGTCCTGAATTTCCCATTCTTTACAATGCCATGCATATAATATACTGATACTAAAATGATAATTGTTAATCATTTAAAAATAAACCAATTTTATTATTATAAACTACAGATCAAGGGAAAAGTTGAACCAGTATGGGAGAATATGGGTGAAAGTACAAACGTCATTGCTCCAACCCTGCTTTATGCCTCAAAGGCAGCATTATAGCTAGTTGAATTAGCAAATCCATTGTGTCTCTTTTTTATAATACTTTATTATAGTTTTGGTAAAAATTTAGTGGTGCCTTTTTAATTTTCCCCTCATTATCAGTAGCTTTTGCAGTTTGTTCAACAAGGAAATATATCACCAACTCATGATTTCTAAGAGGTGAATAATATTCTATTTTATGAGAATGCCATAAACTTACCCCTTCCTTCGGCACTTCTCTTAATGGTAACTGTTTTCACTTGGGGTTACATATTGGGCTGTGATCTTCAAGGTCAGCAGTTAGAAACCACCAGCAGCTCCAAGGGAGGAAGAAGGGGCTCTCTACTCCCATAAGTAGTTACAGTCTCAGGCAGTTCTGCCCCGTGGTGTAGGGTCACTGTCAGTCAGTAGTGACTTGATGGCAGTATTTTTCGTATTTTTATTGGAGTCCAGGCCCTAGTGTAGGTTAGTGCTGAGCTGCTAACTGCAGCTAGTGGTTCAAATCTCCAGCTTCTCCCTGTGATCACTGTGGGGCTTTTTCTTTCTTTCTGGGTGTTTTCCGGTATATGAATACCAGGATGAGCGAGACTCCAGCGACAGTAAGAGCATTAGGGGCATACTGGGGACACAATGAGGGGAAGGTTGAAGGGAAATGGGACGCTAATAACGAATACAAGAGGGAAGAAAATGCGCTTGTAGAGATGATTGCACAACTCTTACTTACAAGGCAGAAGTGTGGAAGTGTGATATGTGAACGGTCTTGTGAACAAACGTATATTTTACAGAAAGAAATATGTTATTAGGCTTGAGGGCACACTCAGAGCTCAGGAGTTAAAATGGGGATGCTAAGTAAGTTTGGCTCTAAAATTTATTGATCCTGAATGTTGGACTAGAATTTACTTCTTGCCTAGGGGCAAGAGTATTCCCCAAGTCGCTGTCTTTGGGGATGATAGTGGAGTGGTGGGTGGTGAACCAAGAATTTTATGAGTAGATTCAAGATATGTGGCCATACCTCTTTTATTTTCATCCACGTAACTTTGTATATTATATAGATTGTGACTATGTAATATCCAAAGAGCTATTTCGGACAGCCCCAATAGTCGAGTGTGTTGGCCTCGTAGGGTTTCTGTCACAGTTCTAGAGGTGAGAAATCAGGGGAGGTACCACCAGGTCCTTGTTCACTCTGAAGGCTTTAGGGAAGTGGTTCTCAACCTGTGGGTCACGACCCCGTTGGGGGTAGAACAACCCTTTCACAGGGGTCGTCCAATTCATAATAGTAGCAAAATGACAGTTATGAAATAGCAATGAAAATAATTTTATGGTTGGAGGGGGTCACAACAACATGAGGAACTGTATTAAAGGGCTGTGGCAGTAAGGAAGATTGAGAACCCCTGATTTATGGGGGAGATCTCCCTCCATTTGTAACAGCCCTATGTGTACCTTGACTTGTGGAAGCAAAACTCAAACTCCCTCCACTATCCTTACATAGTGCCCTCCCTCTTCTATTCTGTCTTCGTATTGTAGTGGGGGTAGTTCTCTGCTCTCCAGGGCCGGTATAGGACAAACTCAAAAGCAATGGGTTTGATTTGCTTTCTTCTTTCCTTTTTCTTTTCCTGCTCTCTCAAACTCATTGTCTCTTTTCTAATTTAGAAGGACCTCAGTCATACAGAGATAAAGACCCATCCTAATAACCTCATCTTAACGGATTACATTTGTGGGTCTCATATTCCCAAATAAAGTCACATGCACAAGAACTAGGGGATAGGATGACAACATCTTTGGAGAGGACACAGTGAAACCTCTAACAGGTCGTGAAATTGATTACTTTAGAAACAACCCCGTTTTTAATGGGATTGAATCATGCCCCCCTGAAATCTATGTTGGAATTCTCGCCCCTATACCTGCAGATGAAATCTAGTTTGAAATGAGGTTTGTTGTTAGTGAGGCCGTAACAGTGTGGGATGTACCAAACCGATTCACTCCTCCCCTCTAAGGAACAGCAGCAAAGACACTAAGATGAGCAAGCTCAAAGAGAGGCAGATAGACGCCATGTGAGGATTGTCAAGGAACTGGGCCCTGAAGAGACAAGGAAGGCCGTCGCCCTAAAGCCACGCTTTGAATTGGAACTTTGAGCCTTTGAACTGTGAAAATGAGAACAGAAATTTTATTCTTTAAAACCTCTCACTTGTGAAATTTTAGTATTTAATTTTTCAGAACTATTTTGTAAATACAATCCTCTAATAATAAAAAGCAAATGATCCCTGAATGAACTACAAGCTTTTCTTTTGTGAAGTGTTTTGTTTTGTTCTTTGTCAGTGGTTTGTTTTTGTTGTTTTGTTGTCTGGTTGTATATTGTTGCTTTGTTTTCCTCTATCTTGTTTTTGTGCATGTTAGTGTCTCCACAGGTCTGTCTGAATAGGACAGGCTGGATGAACTATCTGGAGGAAAAACAACAGGACCGACAGTTCCGGTGGGACTTGGGGTGGGAAGGATAGGGAGGGTAAGGAAGTGGTGTTAACAAACACAGGGACAAGGGAACAACATGGGACCCAAAATGGTAGTGAGGGGGGAGTGATAGGCCTGGTGGGGAATGATCAAGGGTAAGGTTACAAAGAGAAGAGGTATAGCTGTAGCCCAGGTGGGGACGGAGCACGGTAGTAGGGCAGGAGGAAAGTCAAGGGAGATGGAGAAAGGAGCTGTGAGTCAAGGGGCATTTATGGAGGTCTAGACAAAGACATGTACATGCAAACATATATATGAGGATGGGGAAATAGATCCAAGTGTCTACATTTATAGGTTTAGTATTAAGGTGGCGGAAGGACCTTGGGCCTCTACTCAAGCACTCCCTCAATGCATGAATACTTTCTTTTATTAAATTGGCACTCTGTGATGCTTACTCTCCCAACACAACTGCTGAAGCCAAAGTGGGTGAACAAGTAAATGTGGCGAAGAAAGCTGATGGTGCCCGGCTATCAAAAGAGATAGTAACTGGGGTCTTAAAGGCTTGAAGATAAACAAGCGGCCATCTAGCTCAGAAGCAACAAAGTCCACATGGAAGAACACACCAGCCTGTGTGATCGAGTGGTCCCGAAGGGATCAGTTATCAGGCATCAAAGAACAAAAACTCATATCATTGGCTGCACACCTCCATGATAGGATCGCTGAAGACTAATGAGTGCATAAGCAAATGTGGTGAAGAAAGCTGATGGTGCCCGGCTATCAAAAGAGATAGTGTCTGGGGTCTTAAAGGCTTGAAGGTGAACAAGCGGCCATCAAGCTCAGAAGCAAAAAAGCCCACATGGAAGAAGCACACCAGCCAGTGAGATCACTAGGTGCCAAAGGGACCAGGTATAAGGCATCATGCAAAAAAAAAAAGATATATGTATGTATTTGTATATATTTGTGTGTATGTATGTGTATATATGTGTGTATGTGTGTGTATATATGTGTGTGTATATATATGTATGTATGTATGTGTGTGTATATATATATATATATATACCATATTGAATGAAGGGGGAAGTGCAGAGTGGAGACCCAAGGCCCAAGTGTCGGCCACTGGAGATCCCTTCATAGAGGGGTTTAGGAGAAGAGATGGGTCAGTCAGGGTGCGAGGTAATACCAATGAAGAACACAGCTTTCCCCCAGATCCTGAATGCTTCCTTCCCCCAACTACCATGATCCGAATTCTACCTTGCAGGGCTGGATAGGGCAGAGGTTGTACACTGGTACATATGGGGACTGGAGGCACAGGGAATCCAGGGTGGATGATACCTTCAGGACCAAGGGTGTGAGGGGCGATGCTGGGAGAGTGGAGGGTGAGTGGGTTGGAAAGGAGGAACTGATTACGAGGATCCACATGTGACCTCCTCCCTGGGAGAGGGACGGCAGAGAAGGGGGGGGAAGGGAGACTCCGGATAGGGCAAGATATGACAAAATAACGATGTATAAATTACCAAGGCCACATGAGGGAGGGGAGAGCGGGGAGGGAGGGGGAAAAAAAAGAGGACCTGATGCAAAGGGCTTAAGTGGAGAGCAAATGCTTTGAGAGTGATTAGGGCAGGGAATATGCAGATGTGCTTTATACAATTGATGTATGTATATGTATGGATTGCGATAGGAGTTGTATGAGCCCCTAATAAAATGTTTTTAAAAAGGTATATAATTCATTTGGATCATCTAATGGCATGTGATTGAAGCATAGTCATTGTATGCCCAAATCTACCCACTGAAGGATTAGAAGTTTGTTATTTTGGGCTTATTTTCCTTTAAAGCGATTACTTTTTATTTTAGCGTCCTCCAGCAGTTTGACAGTTGGCATCAACAGATCATCATCAGAAGGGGATGTACTGGAAAAAGGAGTCACAGCCTTGTCTCATTGTTCGAGAATTATGTGCTTCATCATTCTTTTGCTTGCTGGACTGATAGCTCTGTCGCTGGGCGATATTAGTGTAATGGAATTTGCTGATAAAGGACACTTGTAGTTTTATGAACCTTTCCTTATGGGACAGTTAATAAATCCTGTGTCTGCCTCCTCATTTCAGCCCAGGGACACTCAGAGGCCTCTGTGCTCACCTCTGGTTCATTACACTCTGCTTCAGGAGAGATGACATGACCCTCTTTTGTGATCAGCCTGGTGAGCACAGCTGAGACCTTCTGTCCTATTTGGTGCATTTCTCCTTCAATCACATGGGGTTTAATCAGCAGCTTAGACTATGGATACTATTAGCATAAGCTCCATCCATGTGGATGAACTAGATGTGCCAGGTTTTGCTACAGATCCCCCATATTTAGTTCAAATGTCCAGAGGAAGTGAGTCCTCCACCTTTCAACCTGCTTATTCTCTGAAACCCCTGAAAAACTTAGAGATTATATTTAATAGCAGTTACTACCACGATCACCAGCAGTTGCTAATGAGTTGACTGACTTATAGCAACTCCATGTATGTCAGAGTAGAACTCTGCACCATAGTACTTTTTAAAAATCATTTTACTGGGGGCATGTACAATTCTTATCACAATCCATATATACACCCATCGTGTCAGGAACATTTGTACATCTGTTGCCATCATCATTCTCAAAACATTTGCCTTCTACTTGAGCCCTTAATATCTGCTGCTCATTTCCCCCTCCCTCCCAACTCCCCCCTACCTCATGAACCCTTCATCATTCATATATTATTATTATTTTGTCACATAATACACTGTCTGATGTCTCCCCCTGCCCTCTTCTCTGCTGTCCCTCCCCCAGGGAGGAGGCTATATGTAGATTCCTATAATCAGTTCCCCCTTTCTACCCTACATTCTCTCCACCCTCCAGGCATCGCCACTGTTCTCACTGGTCCTGGAGGAGTCATCTGTCCTGGATTCCCTGTGTTTCCAGTTGCTATCTATACCAATGTACATCCTCTTGTCTAGCCAGATTTGCAAGGTAGAATTGGGATCATGATGGTGTGGGGGAGGAAGTATTTAAGAACTAGAGGAAAGTTATATGTTTCATTGTTGCTACCCTGCACCCTACCTGGTTCATCTCCTCCCCACAACCCCTCAGCAAGGGGTGTCCAGTTGGTTGCCATTGGGCTTTGAGTCTCCACTCTGCATTCACCCACAGAACTTTCAATGACTGATTTTAAGAAGATCATCCAGCCTTTCCTCTGAGGTGCCTCTGGTTGGGCTTGAACCTCTAAACTTTTGCTTAGCAGCCAAGCATGCTAATCATTTGCATTCCCTATGGGCTCCAATGAAAATTTCAGTTACCTTTAAACTAAATATGAGCATGGGTGGGGGGCATAGTGATTACATATTGGGCTGAGATCCAGAAGGTGGACAGTTTGAAATCATGAACTGCTCCTTACAGGAAAGGCAAAGCTTTCTGCCCCCATAAAGAGTTACTGTCTCAGAAACTCACAGAACTGCTCTATGCAGTCACTGTGGGCCATTATTAACCGCTATATTGAATAATATATATCAATTACAATGTTGTTGCTAGCTGCCTTCCAGATGCCTCGAATTCATAGTGCTCCTGTGGACAGCTGAATGAATCATTTCCCAGCCCTGCACCATCCTCACGATGTCGCTATTTCTGAGCCTACTGCTGTGGTCATTATTGTCAACCGATCTCATTGAAGGTCTTCCTGCTTTTGGCTGGCCCTCAACTTTACTAAGCATGATGCCCTTGTCCAGAGACTGGTTTCTTGATAGCATGTCCAAAGCACGTGAGATGCTCAAAGGAGTATTCTGGTTACAGTTCTTACAAGATCCATGTGTTTGTACTTCTGGTAATTTATGATATATTCATTTTTCTTCACAAAATTCATAATTCTGATGCATCAATTCTTCTCAGGCTTTTCTTATCCATGGTCCAGTTTTAATATGTACATGAGACAAATTAGATAAGATGGCTTGGGTGGGCAGGCCTTAGTACTCAAAGAGGTATCTTGCTCTTTTTTTTTTTTTTACCAGCATGCTTCTGTTTATTTCTCCTTTTATCTACTTTTATAACTTCAAGTTTCTGAAAATGTTTCTCTGTTATTTGGTGCTTAGCTTCCTTAAAAAAAACATTTTCACAGACATTTACATATGCAAATATAGTTATGATTATGGGGGAAATAGACCTATGTGCATATATTTATAGGTTCAGTAGTAGGGTAGCAGGTAGACATTGGGCCTCCTCGCGCACACATTCTCTCAATACAAGAGCATCTTACTCAGCTCAGTGGTCATTTCATGATACCCACCTTCCTGAAGACAGACGTGTGCATAAACAAACGTGGTGAAGAAAGCTGATGGTGCCTGGCTATCAAAAGATATAGCATCTGGGGTCTTAAATGCTTAAAGGCAAACAAGCAGCCATCTAGCTCAGAAACAACAAAGCCCACAGAGAAGAAACACACAAGCCTAAGTGAACACGAGGTGTTGATGGGATCAGGTAGCTGACACCAAAGAACAAAAACCATCATTGTGTGATCACCTTCCTCACATAAACGCTGAAGACGAATGTGTGCATAAGTAAGTGTGGTGAAGAAGGCTGATGGTGCCTGGTTATCGAGAGATATAGCGTCTGGGGACTTAAAGAATTGAAAGTTAACAAGCGGCCATCTAGCCCAGAAGCAGCAAAGCCCACATGGAAGCAGCACACCAGCATGTGTGATCATGAAGAGCTGAGGGGACCAAGTTTCAAGCAACAAAGGCAGGGGAGGCGGGGGGGGGGGGAAAGAATCATATCAACGTGAATGAGGGGAGCACTTGATGGGGACCCAATGCCCATCTGTAGATAACTGGACATCTCTTGCAGAGGGGTAGTGTGGAGGAGATGAGTCACTCAGGGTTCAGTGTCAAAATAATGAAACTCACAACCTCCCTCTAGTTCTTAAACGCTCCCCCTCCCCCTCCCAACTATTATGATCCCAATTCTACCTTGCAAACCTGGTTAGACCAGAGGATGCACAGTGGTACAGTTGGGATCTGTAAACGCACGGACTCTAGGCCAGATGAACCCCTCAGGACCAACCGTAAGAGCAGCGATACTGGGAGGGAAGGGGGGCAGGGTAGAAAGGGCGAACCGATCTCAGGGATCTACATATAACCTTCTCTCTGGGGGATGGGCAGCAGGAAAGTGGGTGAAGGGAGACACCGGCCAGTGTAAAATAAGATAAAATAATAATTTATAAATTATTAAGGGTTCATGAGGGAAGGGGAGCAGGGAGGGAGGGGGAAGGAAAAAAGGAAAATGAGGAGCTGATTTCAGGAACCCAAGCGGAAGGCAAATTTTGAGAATGAGGAGGGAAACAAATGTATACGTTTTCTTTACACAATTGATGTATGTATGGATTGTAATGAGTTGTATGAACCTCAATAAAATGTTTTCATGAGGGCTCATACAACTCTTATCACAATCCATACATACATCCATTGTGTCGAGCACTTTTGTATATTTGTTGCCATCATCATTCTCAAAACATTTTCTTTCTACTTGAGTCCTTGGTATTTGCTCCTCATACCCCCTCCCTTCTCTCACCCTCCCACCCTCGAAAACCCTTGATAATTTATAAATCATTGTTATTTTTTAAGTCTTACACTGATCTCTTCCTTCACCCACTTTTCTGTTGTCCACCCCCCAGGGAGGTGGTTATATGTAGATCAATGTGATAGGTTCCCTCTTTTACCCTCACCTTCCCTTTCCCCTCCTGGTATCACTACTTTCATTACTGGTCCTGAGGGGTTTATCTGTCCTGGATTCCCTGTGTTTCCAGCTCTTATCTGTACCAGTATGCACCCTCTGGTCTAGCCAGATTTGTAAAGTAGAATTGTGATCATTATAGTGGAGAGGAAGAAATATTAAAGAACCAGAGGAAAGTTGTGTGTTTAACCTGTGCTACACTGCACCCTGACAGGCTCATCTCCTCCCCACGACCCTTCTGTAAGTGGATGTCCAGTTGCCTACAGATGAGCTTTGGGTCTCCACTATACACTACCCCTCATTCACAATGATATGATTTTTTGTTTTTTAATGCCTGATACCTGATCCTATCAAGACCTCATGCTCACACAGGTTGGTGTGCTTCTTTCATGTGGGCTTTGTTGCTTCTGAGCTAGATGGCCATCCTCAAGCTTTTAAGACCTCAGATACTATATCTTTTGATACCTGGGCACCATAAGCTTTCTTCACCACATTTGCTAATGTACCCACTTTATCTTTAGGCATCTTACTCTTTATAACACTTTAATCACAGACTTGCCAAAAGCATTTAATTTCTTAACTTCTGTCTCCAGGAGCATAGATTGTGCAGTCAACTAAAATGAAATCTTTGATGTCTCTTTGCTCCATTTAGTATGTTTAGGCAAGCAAAATTTTACATATAAAGAATTGAGGCTTTGTTTTACATTCAACCCCTAACCTTGTTTGGCTGAGGATATTCAGCATCTCCACTGCCTTTCCCCCAGGATGCAGTTTATTTGATTCTCTTAGATTCCCTCGCCAGTAATATTCTTATCCCCCCAAAATTTTTATTGGAAATTAGTAAGATATTTACATTTCAGATAATCAGTTTTGTATCCAACAATTTAAACTACTTACCACACCCCCTCCGCCACTCATTAGCTGCACATGCTCCACTTTTATTTCTCTTCTCCAGTTTGTGGAATACCACATACACTCGTGTATAAGCTGAGCTTTTTTTTTTTTTAGCACATTTTAATTGCAGTTTTTGTGCTAAAATTATGTGCCTTGGCTGATATTTGGGTCGGCTAATCCTTGAGTATGTATGGTAATATCTTCCCCTTCACCCAAGTCGACACCGTTCTACCTTCTACTCTATTGTTTCACTTTTCTCCCTTTGCCTGTCCCTATAACCATCAAAGTCTGTTTCTTTGTGTGGATTTTTCCTGCATGAAAGTGGTTCCATACAACACTTGGCCTGTTGTGATTGACTAAATGTGCTCAGTATAATGCTCTCTAGTTCCTTCCATACTATGAGGTGCTTTGCCATGTCATCATGGTTTTATTTAGCAATGGACAGTATTCCAGTGTGTGTCTGTGCCAATACACATTTCTCCATTCTTCCACTGATGGGCATTTAGGTGGTTTCCTCCGTTTTCATGCTTTTGTAAGTAGTACTACGATTGATGTGGGTGTGCTATGTTCTTGTTCTTACCATAGCTCTTACTTTGTTAGCTTTTATACCCAGCAATGGATTGCTGGGGCGTGTGGAATTTCTACTCCCTCTTGTTTCAGGTAGGTGTTTTAGCGCCATATTGATTCCACAGTGGTTGCACATGTTTAAAGTTCCACCAGCAGTTTCAAACTCGTTGCACCCTCTCCAGCATTTGTTATTTTCTGTTTTAATTTCAATATCAATTCTGGTGTAAAATTACCACCCTTTGCATTGTTGTTTTGATTTGAAGTTACCAGACGGCTAGTGATGACAAATATTTCCTCGTATTCCTGATGGCTGTTTGGATATCTTCTTTGGTGAACTGTGTGCTCATGTCCTTTGCCCATTTTTCACTGAATTATTCATTGTTTTCTTGTTGATGTGCTGAAGTTTTCTATAGGTTTTAGAAATTAGTCTCTAGTCTGTTTTGCCAGTTTTTCCCCTAGTTTGTGTGTTCTCTTTTGATAAAGACTTTTGGTACATATGTTTCTTATCTTTAAATTTAAGTCATTGATTTTGTCTTCTGCTGTGTGTGTGTATATTTTATTGTGTTTGATACCGTGTTCGTGATGTGTATTAGTACCTTTAACTTCATCCCTATATTGTCACTGATGATCCTTATAATTCTAGGGTTTAGATTTAGGTCTTTAATCATATGGGGTGAGATATGGGTCATATTTCATTTTTTTCTGCAAACAAAAATAGTATTTTGCCAGCACCGTGTGGGGAAACAATCCCTTTCCTATTTAAGGTATTTTGTCAAAACATGATCTAGAGGTGAACAATTTTATTCCTTTTTCTTTTAAAAATAATTTTATTTGGGGCTGTGTGAAGCACATTTGTACACATGTTGCCATCATCATTTTCAAAACATTTTCCTTCTACTTGAGCTCTCAGTATCAGTTCATTTTCCCTCCCCTGTACCCCCATCTTCCTCTCTCATGAGCCCTCAATAATTTATAAATTATTAGGTTTTTCATGTCTTACTCCATTCACCAACTTTTCTGTTGTTCATCCCCCTGGGAGGGGGTTATATATCAATCATTGTGATCAGTACCCCCTTTCTCCACTACCTTCCCCTTCCCCTCCTTGTATCACTACTGTCATTATTGATCCCGAAGGATTTATCTGTCCTGGATTCCCTGTGTTGGGAGATCTTATATGTCCTAGTGTACATGCTCCGGTCTAGCCAGATTTGTAAGGTAGAATTAAGGTCATGATATTGAGGTTGGGGAGCATTAGAGAACTAGAGGAAAATTGTATGTTTCATTGGTGCTATACTTCAACCTGACTGGCTTGTCTCTTCCTTGTAACCCTTCAGTGAGTGGATGTCTAATTGTCTATAGATGCGCTTTGGGTCTCCACTCCCTGATATGATTTTTTTGTTCTGGGTCTTTGATGCCTGATACCTAATCCCATTGCCAACTCATGATCACACAGACTCCACGTGGGGGATTTTGCTTCTCAGCTAGATGGTTGCTTGCTCATCTTCAAGCCTATAAGACCTCAGATATTATATCTTTTCATAGCCAGGCACCATCAGCTTTTTTCACTCCATTTGCTTATGCATCCATTTTTGTCTACAGTGATCATATCAGGAAAGGTGAGCATCACAGAATGAAATCGATTTATTTCAGAGTTCTCTGTTCTGTTTAATTGGTCTATGTATGAGGGGGTATCCCCCCCCAAAAAAACCTGGATTTTTTTTCAAAGCTATGTATTGGAATACCCCCCCCCCCCCCGCCCAAACCCTATCACCTTCAAAGTACTCTCCATTAATACATTTGTAAAATCTGCAATTCCATTCTTGGAAACATTTTTCTAACTCATCTGTTTGGATGGCTGACAGAACCTCCCTCGTGTTTTTCTTCACCTCTTCTACAGTTTCAAATCAATGACTTTTCATGTTCCTCTGGATTCATGGAAATAAAAAGAAGTCATTTGGAGTGAGGTCTAGTGAGTAAGGTGTCTGGGAAAAGAGAGACATGCTGTTTTTTTTTGTTTTGTTTTGTTTTGTGTGAAAAAAAATGGTACCCTGAGATGGCTATGTGAGCAGGTGCATTGTTGTGGTGGCAAAACTTGTACCCATCTGTCAAAAATCAGGCCTTTTTTTGTCACACAGTGTTATACAATCTTTTCAGAACCTCTAAATAGAAAGCTTGAATAGTAGTCTGACTTGGTGGAGGGACCTGCAAATGCAATATCCCCCCTCACATAAAAAACAAATACAAATGATTGGGAACTTTCGGCAAGATTGCAGCTGAGTAACACATACCTGAGGGACTCTGCAGAAATCAGTGCAGGAGAGTTACTCAGAGGGAATTTCCACACTGCCAGGTAGCAGGAGGAGCATAAGAAAGATAAGTAGGCACAGATTCACTAGGTTATGAGGAGATAGGGGCTTTTGGTTCACCACAGGTGAAGTCAGCTAGGGTTTGACCTTAGTTCCGCCAATGTCTCAGCCCGAGCTAGGTTCATTTAGAGTCTGCCCAAGGGTTTTATCTCAACACAGTCAAACCTGGCTGCTGCCTCAGGGCAGGGTTTGAGCCCCTCCACCCCCACGGTCAGGGATCAGGGCTCAGCTAAATTGTTACTTTTGTTTTCTTCTCTCTTTCCCCCCACAGTCTCAGCAGGCTCAGGTTCTTTTCTACTTTTAAGGCATTTATCAGAGGAAATTTCAAAGCAATACATGCACACATGAAAAAGGAAGAGAGATTTATTATTGAAATGCTTGCACAAAATTTACAGCAACTAGAGCAGAGTTAACAGGACAATACTACTAGTAGCAAAAGAAAGAAATAATAGAAATCAGGGGTGAGATTCAGGAAAGGGAAAATAAGAAAACTATGGAAAAATTAATGCTGCTAAAAGTTGGGTCTTTGAAAAGATAAACAGAAGTGACAGAACATTGACAAACCTAAGCAAAGAAAGGAAGGAACAAATTTCAATAGCAAGGATGAGGGATGAAAGGGGGGACATTACACCAGACCCTAATGAAATCAAAAGGGTAATTACACGGTACTATGAAAGAATGTACTCCAATGAATACAACAACTTAGAAGACATGGACTAATTCTTGGGCAAATGGTCCTTCCCTAGACTATCCATTATGGACATTGAGAAGCTCAACAGACCCATGCAATAGAAGGAATAGACAAGGTCACCAAGGGATTACCAACAAAACAGGAGAATTCTACCAAGCATTCAGGGAAGAACTGACACCAATCCTACACAAACTCTTCCAGAACATAGAAAAATATGGCAAACTCCTGAACTCCTTCTATGAAGCTAGTAGAAATATGATACCAAAACCAGGAAAGGATCCCACAAGAATCAAGAACTACAGACCAATATCCCTAATGAATATCAATGCAAAAATCCTTAACAAAATACTGGCCAATAGAATACAAAAGTATACAAAATAAATAATTCATCACGATCAAGTGGGATTCATACCAGGGATAGTTCAACATACGAAAGACCATTAGTATCATTCGCCACACTGACACTTTGAAAAACTATAAGAACCACATGATAATATTGATAGATGCAGAAAAAACATTTGACAACATCCAACACCAATTCCTGTTTAAAACACTCGAGAAGATAGGAGTGGAAGGACAATCCCTCATTATAATACAAGCTGTATATGAAAAACCAACAGCCAACACGATAGTCGTACTGGAGGTCTTAGCTAACAGCATAAGGCAAAGAAAATACATCAAATGTATTTGCCTGGGGAAGGAAGAATGAAACTATCATTATTTGCAGATGATATGATTTAATGTATGGAAAATCCAAAAAGCTCCACAAGGGGAGTACTGGAAACAATAGAGGAATATGGCAGAGTGGCAGGATACAAGATCATCAAACAGAAGTCTATTGGACTGCTATACCCATTGGATAAGATCACAGAAGAGGAGATAAAAAAGGTGGTACCCTTCACAATATCCAAACACAAATTGAAATATCTAGGGCTCTACCTGGCTAAAATAACAAAAGATCTATATGAGGAAAACTACAGAACACTTTAATAAGAAACCAAGAGTGACCTCAACAAATGGAAGAATATTCCATGCTCATGGATTGGAAGATTCAATATAATAAAGAAGTCAGTTCTGCCAAAGGCACTATATAAGTTTAATGCAATCCCAATACAATTGCCATCATCTTTCTTCAAAGAATTGGAAAAACTGATAACCAACTTCAACTTCATGGAGAGGGAAGAAGCCCAGAATTAGCAGAGAAGTCCTCAAGAAGGACAGGGTGGGAGGGCTTGCTTTACCTGACTTTAGCACATATTATACCGCCACAGTTGTCAAATATGCATCATATTGGTATAATGACAGATACTGAGACCAATGGAAAAGAACTGAAAACACAGAAATAAAATCAGCAGCCTACAGACTGCTGATTTTTGACAAAGGCCCCCAAAATATCAAATGGGAAGCAGATACCATCTTCAACAAGTGGTGATGGAAAAAATGGACATGTACCTGCAGAAAAATGAAGCAAGACCCTTACCTCACTCTATGCATAAGAATAAACTCAAGGTGGACTACAGACCTCCAGGTAAAACCCCAAACTATTAGGGCCATTAATGAGGGAATTGGGACAAACCTGAGAACTTTGGCACAGGGAATACATGGGCCATTAGAAATAGGAAGTACATAAACACAGATGGGTCACAAAATTGACAAATAGGATATACTGAAGATAAAACACCTGTGTACATCGAAAGAATTCACCAAGAGAGTAATAAGAGAGTCCACTGCCTGGGAAAACATCTTTAGCAATGACATCTCAAACAAAGGCCTTATTACTAAAATCTACAGTACTCGATTAGCTTCCACAAAGAAAAAAAAAACTAATTGCCTACTAAGGAAGTGGGCAAAGGACCTGAACAGAAATTTCACAAGGGCAGAAATCTGAATGACCAATAAACACATGAGAAAAAGTTTCCAATCATTAGCCATAGGGAAATGCAAATTAAAACAACTATAAGGTACTACCTAATACCCTCAAAGACAGCCAAATTCAAACAATCAGTAAGCAACAAGTGTTGGAGGGGCTGTGAGGAGATAGGAACAACCATCCACTGCTGGTAGACCTGTAGGTTTGTATAATCACTATGGAAATCAATTTGGTGATATCTAAAACAGATGGAAATTGAGCTACCATACTATCCAGCAATCCTCCTACCGGCATATACCCAGAAGAGTCCAGAAACAATCCATGGCCAGACATCTGTGCTCCAATGTTCACTGTGGCACAGTTCACAATTGCAAGGAGTTGGAAACAACCCAAATTTCCATCAACAGATGAATGGATTAATTAAAAAATTGTAGTACATACCTAAAGTGCAGTACTATGTATTCTGAAAAAGTGGTGATGAACTCATGAAGCACATCGCCACAATGGAAGGACAGGAGGAAATTGTGCTACTCTAAGTAAGCCAAGCACAAAAGTACAAGCACACATGATGAGTCTGCTGAGGTAAGCTTAAAAATGCAAAAGGGGAACAGGGGAACTGCTACTGTATTCAAACATTCCTGGTGTAGTAAGTCAGGGGCCAGACCAAATCCAGGGATACATATGGTAGCCAACTAAAATGGAAGGGGAATAAAAGAAAAAAGACATGGGTAGGAGGGGAACAGGGCACTAACCCACCCAAGTGGAGGGTATTGGTTATATCTCCACAAGGAAAGAGGGAACAGACTTCAGCCCCGTGCTCTAAGACGTGAATGCCACTTACTACCATGAAGCAGGGAACCATTAGAGAGGTCTGAGGGTCAGCCCCAATCCCAACTACATCGACAGTCACCCTCCCACCCCCACCCTGCAGAAGAAGTCACTTCAGAGGACAACACTGAAGCTATAGCTCAGGGAGAGGGACATGTCTGCTCAGAGCACAGAGGAGCAAATGAAGGGGGTGGAAGAGAGAGTGGAACACATCCTGGCCCACCAAGCTCTGAGGATGATATTCCCTCTCAGAGCAGTAAAAGCACAGAAAGGACCATAGGGCCAGACCCACTATGAGACTATGTCCCTCACTGACTCATCAAAATAGACTTTGGGGCAAGGGCTTGGCACCCCATCAGAGTGGATTGAAAAACTCCTAAAGGTCAACAAACAGACCTTGAACTATTTACAGGCTTTTCTTTTTTTCCCTCCTTTTTGGTTGTTGTTCTTTTCTTTTGTTGCTATTGCTTTCTCTTGTGGTTTTGTGTGTGTGTGTGTGTGTGTGTGCATATTATTATCTCTGGAGGTCTATCTAGGTAAGATAGACAGGATAAACAAGATGAAGGAGAAAACAATGGGACCAATGGTTCTGGAGGGACATGGGAGAAGGGGAGGCCGGGGAAAGGAAGTGGGTGTTAACAAACCCAGGGACAAGGGAACAAGTGATCCAAAATTGATGGTGAGGAGGGCATAAGAGGCCTGGTAGGGCATGATCAAGAGTAATGCAACTGAGAGGAATTACTGAAACCCAAATGAAGGCTGAGCATGATAGTGGGACAAGAGGAAAGTAAAAGAAAATAGAGGAAAGAACTAGGAGGCAAAGGGCATTTATCGAGGTCTAAATACAGGCATGTACATATGTAAATATATTTATATATGACGATGAGTAAATAGATCTATGTGCATATATTTATAGATCTAGTGTTAAGATAGTAGATGACATTGAATCTCTACTCAAGTACTCCCTCAGCACAAGAACACTTTGTTCTATTAACCTGGCATTCCATGATGCTCACCTTCCCGACATGATCACTCAAGACAAAGAGGGTACATAAGCAAATATGGTGAAGAAATCTGATGGTGCCCAGCTATCCAAAGATATAGCATCTGGGGTCTTAAAGGCTTGAAGATAAACAAGTGACCATCTAGCTGAGAAGCAACAAAACCCACAGGAAAGAAGCACACCAGCCTGTGTTATCACATGGTGTTGATACGATCAGGTATCAAGCATCAAAGAACAAAAAATATCATTTTGAATGAAGGGGATTGTAGAGTGGAGATCCAAAGCTCATGTGTAGGCAACTGGGCATCCCCATACAGAAGGGTTGCAGGGAGGAAATGAGCCAGTCAGGGTGCAGTATAACACTGATGAAACATACAACTTTCCTCTAGTTCTTTATTACTTCCCTCCCCTCCACTATCATGATTCTAATTCTTCCTTACACATCTGGCTAGACCAGAGGATATACACTGGTACAGATAGGAACTAGAGCCACAGGGAATCCAGGACAGATAAACCCCTCAGAACAAACAATGAAAGTAGTGATATCACTAGGGGAAGGGGAAGGTGGAGGAGAAAGGGAGAACCTATTGTCGCGCGCCAGGTCTCACCAGCAAGAAAAGACGCGCCACAACAGGATTCTTCCACAGGTGTTTTATTTTTCATTATGCGGTAAAAGACCTTGAAACCCCAAACTACTGCTGCTTATATATGCTCTATGGGGACGTGCTGTGCCTTGATTGGTGCATTTGCCAAAACCTCATGCATAGATTGGTGAGTTCGCCAGAACCTTCGTTTGCATACTCCAGGGTGGAGTTATGACTACGTCATCTCAGCATCGCGCATGCGCTAAGTGGTTGTTTACCACTTAGTTGGACCACCGCCCTGACTGCCTGGCGCCATCTAGTAATGGCAGCGAGAGTTGCAGCTACCCACATCACGAGAGCTGTGGCTTCCCACATCTCGCGAGAGCTACGGCTTCCCACAACCTATCACAATGATCTACTTATAATCAACTCCCTGGAGGATGGACACTAGAAAAGTGGGTGAATGGATACATTGGACCATTTAAGACATGAAATAATCATAATAATACTTTATAAATTATTGGGGTTAATGAGGGAGGGAGGGTAGGAGAGAGAGGGGGAAAAAGGAGGAACTGATACCAGGGGCTCAAGTGGACAAAAAATGTTTTGAGAATGATGATGGCAACAAATGTACAATTGTGCTTGACACAATGGATGGATGGATGGATTTTAATAAGAGTTGTAGGAGCCCCCAATAAAATGATTAAAAAAGCAAACAAGCAAATTATCTTTGATTTCATTTGATGAACATTTTTGGGGTGAGGTCACAATGACATCTTCCACTGGCTTAATTGCTGTTTGCTTTTTGGGTCCTAAAACAAACACAATGTCTTATCACCAGTAATGACCTTGGGGGGAAGTCTGGGTAATTTCGGAACTGTTCTTTCAAAAGCGCAGCATGTTTCCAGTCAACGCTATTTTTGCTGATTAGTCAAAATCCCAGGCATAAGTTTTGAAGCGACTCTTCTCACTCCCAAATCGTCCATTAAATTCAGTGCACAGAACTCCAAGATAGTCCAGATAGCTTCTTCATCTCTTCACTGGTCCGTCCTTGGTCTTCAAGCACAACTGCATGAATTTTGTTGACATTTTCATCCGTTTGAGTTGACGGACTTCCAGAACAAAGGTTTGTCATCCATCAGCATTTCACCTTTTTTTGAAACAAGACCACTCGTACCCATGAGGTTTTCCCTGTAGCACTGTCCCTGTAAGCTGTGTTCAACATCACAACAGTATCTGTGGAACTTTCCCTGAGCAGGAAACAATGTTTGACATCCGCGGGGTTTCCTCTTAACTTGGCCATCATAAAAAACGAGGTTCTAGTGAAACAGCTTTTACGAAAAGATTCACTGTGACCAGAGAGAACCTTTCTAGGAGGCACCACTCAGTGCACTTACTTGGAGTGAGTTGCTCAATGGTCGCTTAGCGGGGAAAATGCATACTATGAAAACTCTGCCCAGCAGAGCTTTTTATCATGGTTGTTTTTTGGGGTAGTGGAACCCCCTTGAATCTTTCAGGGTGTCACTACAAGTCTTCTTTAACTACTGTGACTGTGCACTAGGTTTTGAGACAAGGAAGTGAGCAGCCTCATAGTTTGTGCTTCATAAATAGTGCATTGCTTATTCTCTGGTAATCGCTTATTTGTTTATTTATTTATGTGTGTATTTATCTATTTATTTATTTGTCTTTCCTTTCTACATAAAGGTTAGCTTTTCCCTATTTCTTTCAAGAATGATGCTGGGATCTCGATTGGTTTGTAGATTTTATACATTGTTTTGGGTAGTACTGACATTTTCACAAAATTAAAACTTCCTATCCATGAGCACAGAACATTTTCCCATTTATGTAGGCTGTTTTGGTTTCTTGTAGTAAAGTGGTATAGTTTTCTTTGTAAAGTCATTTGCTTTTCAACTTTCATTTATATCTAAGTATTCCATGTTTTCTGTGACTATTGTAAATAGTATTGTTATTGGATTTCTGCTTCAGAGCTCTCCGCATTATGTGACTAATATTTCTGTGTAGATTTTTTTATACAGCATACTGTCAGATATTTCAGTTGTGTCAAATCCTTGAGGTTTTCTAAGTACAGAATCATATCATCTGCAGATAAAAAGTTTTACTTCTTCTTTGTCAATTTGGATGTCTTTGATTTATTTTTGTTTTCTAATATCCCTTGCAAATATTTCTAGCTGGACATTGAGTAAAAATAGGGCATATTTGTCTAGTTCCTCTTTGCATGGAGATTGCTTTCAATTTCTCCCTGTTGAGTTAGATGTTGTCATTTATTTTTCATCCCTCACCTTTATTAGGCTGAGAAATGTGGTAATAATTTCTTTTAGACTAACTAATACTAGACTAGTCCCAAGGAATTAGAGATTAAAAGTGTCCCAAATGTTCTACTCTTCTAAGATGTTATGCTGCTCCATTTCCCTGCCATTACTCCCTTGAATATGGCCCCGGGATCTGCAATTTGTTTCGATATCTCACAGAAACTCATGAAGCTTTAAGGATAGAACTCACGTGGTTGTGTGTACTATCAAGTCCTACACACAAAGGTCAGGCAGGGGCCAACCAAACCCAGAGTCCAGAGCCAGAAGCCAAATATGTCCAAAAGTCAAAGCAGCTCTTCTTGCTGCTCCCAAATCTCCATCAGGAAATAGGTCACATAAGAGCAGACTTTGATGGAGATGTGGTTTTACCTTTTAGCAGGTCATACCCCCAGGGAAACAAAGGATGGTGACTTAAGTCACATTATGTACTCTAATTCTTTTACTTTACTGTAGGTTCTGATTTTCAGAGGAAATATGTTGTTGTTGTTGTAGTTAGGAGGTATTGAGTGGATTCCAACTCTCAGTGACCCTATGCATAACACAGCAAAACACTGCTCAGTCCTGAGCCATCTTCACAGCCATTGCTATGTTTGAACCTATAATTGTAGGTCCCATATCAACACTAATTGAACATAATCCTCTCTTTTGATGACCTTACACTTTACAAAATTTGATTAGTCCCTATTTGTGACATGATTCCAGTGTTACATGTTAAGGACTTAAGAGCAAAGAGGTTAGGTAATTGGTACAAAGTAAAACAGCTTAGTAAGAGTAGCACTTGGAGGCAAATTATGTCTGATATTGTTCAGAGTCCTTTATCTTCCTTCCACTATACCAATATCCTTAATGCACAACCTCAGTTCAGTCAAACCCCCCCCCCACCAATCATAAGGTCCCCACCCCCCCTTTTTTTTACAGAATATAGAAGGTAAAGATTTTAAAATTTTGCTGGGGGTACTTTTCAACTAATTGACCTCGTTATTGGTTTATTTTTCCACCCCCACACATCTGGGGGTAGTAACTTTTGTGTTGTTTCCTGATTCAAATCAAAAATAGTTTAGAAATATGAAAACTTGGAAGACAAGTATGCTAAATGAGAGGAATGTGGAAGGGTAAAAAATAGAATACCAGGTAGAAGATGACAGTATTACCCTGCACATATAATAGATTCTGAAGTCTAAGGGTTCAACTGTGTAAAGGCATTCAACTGAGTGGATTGTAATGAACTATGGATAATATTGGTAAAGAAAAATGGGTATTTCAGAACATTTCATTGTGCTCATATGAAAGCTGTACATAGTTGAGAGACAGTCAAATAAAACAAAGGATACTGTATGATTTTAAAATAGGAGATTGTTTCACCATGCTTACTTAATCAGCACACTGAGCAATAATCCAAGAAGATTAACTACATGAAGAATAATGAGGTGTCAGGAATAGGGGAAGGCCCACGTATAACCTGTGGTTTATAAATGATATACCTTGCTTACTGAAAGTGAAGAAAACTCAAAGTACTGACTGATGAAGATCAAAGACTACAACCTTAAATATGGACTGCAACTCAATGTAAAGAAAATTAAAATCAGCAAAACTGGGTCAGTAGACAACAATATGATAAAGGGAGAAAGGACTGACTTTTCCAAGGATTTCATTTTTCTGAGTTGTCAGTGCTCTTGGATGTCTTTGAGAACACCTGGGGGCATAGTTACTTAGGCTGCTAACCATAAAGTCAGCAGTTTGAAACCAGCAGTCACCACAGGAAGAAAGATGGGTCTTTCTGCTCCAGTAAAGCGTTACAGTCTCAGAAACTCATAGGGGCAGAAACCTTGTTCTTTAGGGTCGCTATGAGCTGGCAATGACTCGATGGCAGAGTTTGGTGTTTGGTTCTTGAGTACCTCTGGACATTTAATTGAGAGAGCAGGGTTTGCTGGCCCAGGGATTTTGAGCTGAGTGCCTTCAGGCTGAGGATTGTAGTTGCATAGCATGCCCCTTGGACATTGATTAGCTGCCCTAAAAGAGCTTTATAACACTTCCCGAGCAGGGCAGAGGAGAGATCACGAGGCTGAGGTCCAGAGAGAGAAGCCTGCTTGATGGCATGGCATAGAAGAAACTGTTCTGACTGTGTCCTGAGCATATTTTCCCTGAATTATACCTGATAACCCCCAAAACAATCTCCATATAGGTAAGCATTTCTGTGTGTTCTGTGTGGCCATTGCAATGGACCCAGCAGCAAGGTAGAGTGAGTGGACAATAGATTGCTGTGAGAGTGATGGGAGCAGGACCAGTTAATGCATCTTTCTGTTGTACATAGACTTTCTCTGAGTCAGCGCCCACACCATGGCACCTAACAATAAGGGTCCAATTCACTGAACCCTATCAAGTGACATTTTCCCCCTAATATAGTACCATGTCAGCTTTTATATTTTTGTTCCTCTAATGAGATCAAAAGAGTGGCATTTACCTAGAGACAAAGTTCAGAAGGGTTAGGAAAGGAGGAATGGAAACAAACAAAAAAGCAAGCAAACAAAAAAACATTGGGAGGAAGTAGGATAAGTGATGTTACTTTATAGGGATTGCAATCAATAAAATGAAATATGTGTATGAATTGTTGAATGGAAAACTGATCAGTTGCACTGGAGATACTCATTTATGGCAGGAAATTTGAAACAGCACTTTTCTCACCAACTGGAAGAGATCCAAAGAAATATGACAAAACAATATGTGGAACTTATTGAACAGTATTATTGACATCATACGCAAGCAACATTTTTCTGAATATGTATTTTTTTTAAGTTTAAAGTAGTGCATCAACCTCAATGCCAGAAATTCAAGTCACATTTAGAAGAGGACATGTGTGAGGTTTTTTTTTTTTTTGTCAACTTGGCTGGGGCCAGGACTCTTAGTGGCTTGGTAGTTAAGACATGGTAATTCTTCATGGTGAGATCCCCTCAGAAATGTAGCCTGCTTCCTATATAAGTGGAAACTGTGAGAAAGCTTGCTTGATTTTTTGCTGTGTCTGGATCTTACATCTGGTTCATTATCTGATCTCAGGTACGTTGAGCCAGTAGTTTACTGTATTGCTTGCTGATTCTTGGATTCATCCATATCCTGACATCTTACTAGTGTTGGATTCATTCACCTCTGTAGCCTAAGGCCTACCATCTGACTTGGCAACCTTGAGTTTGCCAGCTTCTGCATCTATGTGAGTACAGAGAAGCTCTAGACTGATATCTTGACTCCAGACTTGGAACATACCTGCCTCTACAAATCTGTGAGCCATTTGCTTGATATAAAGCTTTCTCTCTATGTACATCTACAAGCTTCATTAGTTATGCTTCTCCAGAGTTTACAGCCGACGTCAATGTAGAATGAAGTTTATCACTGATGTCAGATGGATCTTGGCTGAAAGAAGGGTGGAACAGAAAGAGGTTTACTTTTGTTTCCATGACTATGCAAAGATACTCAACTGTGTGGATCATAGCAAACTATGGATAACATTGAAGAGGATGGGAATTCCAGAACAGTTAAATGTGCTTATGCTGAACCTTATATACATCCAGAGTCAGTTGTTGGAACAGAACAGAGGAATATTTTAAAATCAAGAAAGATGTGCATCAGCATTGTATCCTTTCACCATGCATATTCTTTCTGTGTGCTGAGCAAACAATCAGAGAAGCTGGACTATATGAAGAACGAGGCATGAGGATTAGAAGAAGGCTCATTAACAACTTGCAATATGCAGATACAAGTTGATACAGCGTTGCTTGCTGATAATGAAGAGAACTTGACGAAGATCAGACTACAGTTTTCCATATGAATTACAACTCAATGTAAAAAACCCCAAATCTTCACAACTGGGTTAGTAAACGACATTCTGATACATACAGAAAAGATCAAAGTTATCAGAGATTTCGTTTTACTTGGCTCCACAATCAAAGATGCTGGAAGAAACATTCAGGAAATCAAAGAACATATTACAATGGGCAAATCTGCTGCACAAGACCTCTTTAAAGGATAAAGTGTTAAAGGATAAAGATGTCACTTTGAGAATTAAGGTGTGCTTGCTACAGGTCATGGTTTTTTTAATCACTTCATGTGCATGTGAAAGTTGGACAATGAATAAGAACCACTCGAGTAGAATTGATGCTATGGCATTGGCAATGTGTATTGAATTTGCCTTGGAGAGACAGAAACAGTGGTTGTGCCACCATATTTCTTCACTGACTGGGACTTCTGTGCTTTCAGTTGACCACATTTCCATAAATTAACATGCTGACCAGCTCGATCATAGATAAGGAAAGCTCAGGCTCATGTACAATGCTCTTTTCCTGCCCCTTGATAGGACAAAAGTAGATAGAGGTAGTGTAAGGCACACTGGATTGGTAAGGCTCAGATGATCTAGCGCAGAACTGGATCCATTAAGGAGTGTAATCATATACTCATATACATATACGACTATACGTATATATATTTTTCTTTATTGTTTTCTCTTTTTAAAAACCCACTGTTACAACCATAACAAAAAATTTTAAACCCTCAGCTATAGGAGAATGATAAAAAGAAGTTAACTTGCTTTCTTGGTGTATCAGGAATTCATTACAATCCATAGCCTCTTCCAAATATTAACTAACATGAAGCCTTGAAGATCTGGGGAACATACAGACTTCCAGTATGTTCAAGGGAAGGCCAGTTCTGTCGGATGTTATTCCCCAAGATAAAATGTATTTCTTTAGTAAACTGGTGCTGTCTACTCTTCATCTCAAATAGAAAAGTAACTTTTGTGTAGAGCAGCAATGACTTTCCTTTCATTGTAAAAAGACATGCAGGTTCAATCTGCCAAGAATTGAAGTCATAGTATGCAAATGTGATACAGCTGTAGAGCAAGTTACTTTCTTAAATATTCATATGGGAAATTTCATGTCACCTTTATTGCCAACAGAGAAAAATGTTTCCAGACTTCATGTAACCATGAACAGCTAGTTCTGACCTATTTCAATCAGAGTAATAAGGGACACATGCATTTTGACTATAAGTAACTTTTCCCATGCTATCTATGATTTTAAATGATCGTCTAACCCTTGTCTTGGGAGCATTGGGCAAATCAACAATGTCCCATTTTTCTTTATATTTATTTACACTTCCCCCATTTTTCTTATATAAATGAATCACGTTGACATGAAAATTTGCATGCTTTCTTTTTTTAGGTCTGCATAGAAACATAAGAGTAAGTTAGAGAAACCATTTATTAGGCACTAAGCATGACATGCTGATTGTTTAGTGGTAGAATTCGCACTATCGTGTAGGAGGTGCCACTGCTATTGCATTAATTTTGACAGAGTAATTTGAGTTAATTACTCAAATTTGACTTAATTGTAAGACAGAATAGTGTTTCCTTATGTTTCTGAGATGTTACATCGTTAACAGGAGCAGACAGCTTTATCTTTCTAATGCAGAACAACTGGTGAGTTTGAACCACTGACCTAGCAGTTACTAGCTCAAGGCTTAACCCACTGTACCACTAGAAATCTTTTCCATGCAAGAATCTGGGGACCACTTTCCAGTCAATGCACCTAACATACAACCACTACTTATCTGGCATTGGTGGATTGCATGTTGCTGCAAGGCTGATCAGATCTTCTAGCCCAAGAGATTCGAAGACAGGTTTGACAATTTACTTCTGATAATTAGCCCTTACAATCTGATTCACATCTGCTTACATACATATTCTGTCAGATCCACATCTGTTACAGGAGTAGGCCAAATTTTATTCATGGTACATGGAGTCATTATAAGTTGGGAGCCAATTTGTTAGCAGCTTACATAACAGCAAGCCATCTCAAAGATGACCAAGCTTAGGCTGCCATCATGACTCTAGAGCCTGCCCATCTTTTTATGTGGGTGCCTTCCTGTCACATATATGCCTCTATTGCATCCCCTTCCTATTGAGTGTATGCCCCTAGTTTGTCCCACTCATGTTATGTGTTATGCATTTAATACAAACCCTTCCTGTTTTGTATGTGCTTACCAGGGCTTGCTTGCCTGAGATTATTTAAGTCTGTGAGTCAGTAAAGGAAAGTCTTATTATGGTTCCTGTCTCCATCACTAGAGATAAAATATGTACAGATGTATAGAAATATATATATGTATAGATGTATAGAAAGTGACCAGTTCATCTCTGTGGCCTTTTTGAATTTAATATACAAAACCAAAGGGGAAGTGTGGGTAACTGAAAACCGGGAAGAAAGTGGATGCCGACAAACTCTCAATGCCACACGTTAAAGAGTCTGGGAAGCCGGGCTCCCCTGGAGGTCCTCCTCCACATTCATTAGTTGGAGATGCTTCCCAGTCATATTCGCCTATGGTAAGCAATGTGTGGACATGCAGTGTCAGGACCCCTGGGGTTCCTGGGGACAGTATTGCCAGAGGAGCTTGAGGGGAAGCAGGGGGGATCCATGCTTTCTGGGGTCTGACCAGGGAGAGTGCCCATGTACAAAAGCCCAGGCTGTCCTGACCTTTAGGGTCCGACAGTATTTTGCCTCTCCCTGAATGGTAGAATTCACTGGGCAGTCACTCTCCACAGACCTGCCTACATGTATCCTTGATGGAGGTCCCTATACCAAGGACAGCACAGGAAACACTGTCATGAGTCTGGCCTTGTGTGAAGGTCCTGGACCAATCTTCCTGCAGGTTGTGCATCACCAACAACTTAGAGGGAGGAGATGCCCTCATGAAAGATTGAAATTTGTGAACATAATTACAGCTGATTCAGAAAAGATAAAAATAGAGCAAGCCAGTTGCTGGCAGTGTGGTAAGGACCAAAGAAAATGACCGAGGTGAAAACTGCAGAACACTACTACAAGAAACCCCCAAGAGTTACTTCAATAAATGGAAAAATACCCCATGCTCATGGATTGGAAGACTCTATATAGTAAAGAAGTCAGTTCTGCCCAAGGCACTGTATACGTTTAATGCTATCCCGATACAAATACCATCATCCTTCTTCAAAGAATTGGAAAACAATGATTACCAACTTCATATGGAGAGGGAAGAAGTCCAGAATTAGCAGAGAACTCCTCAAGAAGAAGGACAAAGTGGGAGGCCTTGCTCTACCTGACTTTAGAACATATTATACAGCCACAGTGGTCAAAACACTGTGGTACCAGTATAACAACAGATATTCAGACCAATGGAAAAATAACTAAAAACCCAGAAATAAAAACATCAGCATACAGACAACTGATTTTTTTATAAGGGCCCAAAAAATACCAAATGAGAAGTGGATGCCCTCTTCCATTAGTGGTGCTAGAAAAAAATGGATAACTGCATGCAGAAAAAAATGAATCCAGACCCTTATCTCTCTTCGTGCACAAGAATAAACTCAAAGTAGAACACAGACCTTGAAGTTAAATCCCAAACTATTAGGGCCATCAATGAGGGAATTAGGACAAACCTGAGAACCTTGGCACAGGGAACACATAGGCTATCAGAAATAGGGAAAGAATCACAACTGACAAGTGGGATATACTGAATAATTCACCAAGAGAGTAATAAGAGAGTCCATGGACTAGGAAAACATCTTTAGCAATGCCACACCAAACAAAGGCCTTATTACTAAAATCTAAAATACTCTGCTTGCTTCCAAAAAGAAAAAAAAAAGCGAATTGCCCACTGAGGAGGTGGGCAAAGGACCTGAACAGAAGTTTCACAGGGGCAGAAATCCGAATTGCCAACAAACATATGAGAAAATGTTCCTGATCTTTAGCCATAGAGAAATGCAAATTAAAACAACAATGAGGCACCTAACACCCTCAAAGATAGCCCAATTCAAAAAATCAGAAAGCAACAAGTGTTGGAAGTACTGCGGGGAGACAGGAACTGTCATCCACTGCTGGTGGACCTGTAAGTATGTATAGCCACTTTGGAAATGGATCTGGTAGTATCAAAAACGGATGGAAATTGAGCTATCATATGACCCAGCAATCCCCCTACTGGGCATATACCCAGAAGAGGTAAGACAGAAACCATGGCCAGACATCTGTGCTCCAATGTTCATTGTGGCACAGTTCACAATTGCAAGGAGTTGGAAACAACCCAAATTTCCATCAACTGAAAAGTGGATTAAAAACCGTGGTACTGAGGACAATGAATGTACTAATGGGCTTTACACAGCTGAGAGAAGTATGGTTTGTGATCAGAGTTGCATGAACCCCTAATAAAATGATTTAAAAAACTGTGGTACATACAGGGGAGTACTACACATTGGTAAAATTCAGTGATGAACCTATGAAGCACATTGCTGTATGGGAAGAACTGGAGGAAACCATGCTAAGTTATGTAAGCCAAGAACAAAAGGACAAGTACAACATGAGTCCACTGAGGTAAGCTTTAAAACAAAATGCAAAAGGGGCTTAGGGAAGAAGCTACTGTATACAAACGTTCCTGGGCTGAGGACCAGGTAGTATGGCAGGGGCCAGACCAAATCCAGGGATACATATGGTAGCCAACTAAAAAGGAGAGAGCTAAGGGGAAAAAAAATAAATGGGTAGCACGGAACAGAGTACTAACCCACCCAAGTGGAGGGTATTTTTATATCTCCACAAGGAAAGAGGGACCAGACTTCAACGTGGTGCTCCAAGATGTGAATGCAACATGCCTGCATTGAGTAGGGAACCAGTGGAGAGGTCTGGGGGCCAGCCCCAATCCCAACTACATGGACAACTGCCTCCCCCTCCCCAAAGAATTTATTTCAGAGGACAGCACTAAATCTGCAGCTCCGGGAGAGGGACATGTCTGATCAGAGCACACGAGAGCGAATGAAGTGGGAGGAAGGGATAGTGGACCACACCCTGGCCCTCCAAGCCTTGAGGACAATATTCCCGCTCAGAATAGCCAATCCACAGAGAAGACCATATGGCCAGCCCCACTGTGAGACACAACATCTCTCACTGACCCATAGTCCTACAGGGGACAACACTGGAGACACAGTGTGGGAATTCTGCCCGATTTAATCAAACCACACCAAGGTAAAACATTAAGGGCATGTAACAGAACAGCAAGGGGAACAGAGCAAAGAAGTCTCCAGGGAATCCAAAAAATAGACTTTGGGGCAAGGGCTTGGCACCCTATCAGATTCAACCAGAAAACACTCCTAAAGGCCTACAAACAGTTCTTGAACCAACTAAAAGCTTTTCTTTCTTGTTTTGTTTTTTGTCATTGCCTTTTTGGTGTTGTTGTTGCTTTGTTTTATTTTGTTGCTTTGTTTTGCTCTCTGTTGTTTTTGTGCATGTTATTATCTCTGCAGGTCTGTCTAAATAAGATAGGCTGGAAGACCAATCTGGAGGAGAAAACAATGGCATCAACAGTTCTGGGGGGACAAGGGAGGGGAAAACTGGAGAAAGGAAGTGGTGTTAACAACCCAGGAACAAGGGAACAATAAGTGATCCAAATCAGTGGTGAGGAGGGTGTTGGAGGCCTGGTAGGGTGTGACCAAGGGTAATGTAACCCAGAGGAATTACTGAAACCCAAATGAAGGCTGCACATGATAGTGCGACAATAGAAAAGTAAAAAGAAACAGAGGAAATAGCTAAGACGCAACGGTCATTGATAGAGGTCTAAATAAAAGCATGCGCATATCAAATATACTTATAATAAGTATGTGGAAATTGATCTATGTGCTTATATGTATAGGTTTAATATTAAGGTAGCAGATGGACATTGGGCTTCCACTCAAGTACTCCCTCAATGCAAAAATACTTTGTTCTATTAAGGTGGCATTGCATGATGCTCACCTTCCTGACACAATCACTGAAGACAAAGCTGGTGCATTAGCAAATGTGGTGAAGAAAGTTGATGGTGCCTGGCTATCAAAAGATATAGCATCTAGTGTCTTAAAGGCTTGAAGGTAAACAAGCGGCCATCTAGCTCAGAAGCAACAAAGCCCACATGGAGGAAGAACACCAGCCTGTGTAATCGCGAGGTGTCAAGAGATCAGCTATCAGGCATCATTAGAACAAAAAATCATATCATTGTTAATGAGGGGGAGTGGAGAGTGGAGATCCAAAGTCCATCTGTAGGCAATTAGACATCCCCTTATGGAAGGGTTATGGGGAGGAGATGAGGCAGTCTACTGGTAGTGTAGGAAGAATGAAACATACAACTTTCCCCTAGTTCCTAAACGCCTCCATCCTCCACCCCCCACCACTATCATGATCCCAATTCCACCTCACAAGTCTGGCTAGACCAGAGGATGCACACTGGTACAGATAGGAACTGGAAACACAGGAAATCCAGGGCAGATGATCTCTCAGGACCAGTGGTGAGAGTGGCGATACCGGGAGGGTGGGGGCAGGGTGGGGTAGAAAGGGGGAACCGATGACAAGGATCTACATATAATCTCCTCCCTGAGGGATGGATAACAGAGAAATGGGTGAAGGGAGACATTGGACAGTGTAAGATGTGACAAAATAATAATTTATAAATTATTAAGGGTTCGTGAGGGTGGGGGAGCAGAGAGGGAGGGGTAAAAATGAGGAGCTGATGCCAGGGGCTTAAGTGGAGAGCAAATGTTTTCAGAATGATGAGGGCAATGAATGTACAAATGTGCTTTACACAATTAATGTAAGTATGGATTGTGATAAGAGTTGTATGAGCCCCTAATATAATGATTTAAAAACAAAACAAAATACTCCAAACTCACTGCCACCAAGTCCATTCTGACTCATAGTGACCCTATCGGACAGCGTAGAACAGCTTCTGTTGGTTTCCGAGTCTGCAAATCTTTTAAAAAATTTGTTTATTGGCATATACTTCACATATCATACAATGTAATCATTCCATCATCTTAAGAAGATTTGTACAAGGCTATAAATCTTTAAGGGAGCAAAAAGCCTCCTCTTTCTCCTGCTGGAGTGACTGGTGGATTTGAACTGCTAAACTTTCGCTTACTAGTCCAACGAGTAATGCCACCAAGGTGCCACCCTTATGAGCCCAGGCACGTTAAATTGGAGGGAGGTGACAGCGCTATATGCCACTACTAAGTGGAACTGTCTAGGCATCAGGTGGTAATCTATAATTGGATATTGACAACAGGGTTGGAAGAGAAAATGTCAATGTTGGACCCACTCAGACAAAACACCTGACATTTTTAACGAATAATATACAGATTTGAAAAGAACTAAGTGGCCACCAAATAATCTGTGAGAAAGCGTGGGCATAGGAGTTTCCCTATACCATAGCACCAGGGTTATACATTCATATGGCTTTGTGCCCACGCAGGAGTCGTTGAAGCTGCAAATGAGAACGGAAATGACTAAATGTGATTTTGCTAAAATAGCCTGACCCCAATGAACCTCTGGGAAGGCCACAGATTCATAATTCTTGGCATCAAGGGAATTACTAAATCGCGAGAGAACAGCATGAAAAAGCTAGAAATAAAATTTCAGTTAGAGCAGTAAACCTTTATCTAATTTACAATGGAACATGTTTTGCTTTGTTTTTAAAGAAGCAGGCCATAGAATTTACCCCTTCAGAAGTTTGTTTTATGGCTTTCAAGAGTGCTGCTGTATCAATGGAGTAGATATGGGAACCTCTAGGAAAGCTGAATGATGAGCAATTAGAAAGAAACCCTCTCCCAGGTGGCCTCAGACTTCTGGGTCAGAGGCGGGAACAGCTCCAGGATACGGGGCTCCAGCCGTCTCTGGGCTGCAGGGATTTGCTTGTTTTCCAACGCCACGTAGACCGGGTCAGACCCCTTCCCCAAGTACTTTATGTCAGGCCCCATCTTGATACCCGCGCACTCCTCTCCCCAGCTCTCTGCCTGCAACCATGCCGCCGCCCCCCACCATCCCACTCCCCGGGGACCGCGCTGTCCCCACTCCTGGCTCCTTGCTGTCCCCACTCCCGGCTCCTTGGGGTGGCCTGGTCCCAGGAACTACTGTGTACTGTTGGGAGTGCAGCCTGGAGCTAGCCCTGAAGAAACTGAACTTGCCTTCTTCTCCAAGTCCAAAGAGCTGCACCCCCACGGGACCCTGGGAACCCAGCGCTGCACAGTCGCTTTGTGGAAGTGAATGTGGTCCCCACGTGATCGGCCACCAGCAGAGCTGCCGCAGCTGCGCTGCCAGCTCCAGTTGGCCAGGCCCTGGAGTCTTCGGGAACTGCACTGCACCAGCCGGCTGCACTGCTGCCCACAACGCACGGCTCCGGGGAGCCTCCCAACACGCAGCGCAGGGTCCAATTCCACCACGTAAGGACAAAGCGGCCCGAGGGGAGCCGGCAGCAGCAGAGATACACCCAGCGAGTGCTGGGCTACTGCCTCTTGTTGATGCTGGCGGGCATGAGACCTGGCTTTCAGGAAGCTGGAGCAGATGGAGCAGATGTGGCACTTCATGGACCAAAAGGACCTTATCATCACTGCCATCTACAATGACACGTGGGCCTGGGCCAGAGCCAACAGCACCAGGCTTCAGCAGGTACGACTGCAGACAACTAAAGAGTCGCCCTGGACAAGGACCAGGCCTGCAGCTTGTCCTCTCCTCGCCTCCCTCCCATTGAGCCCCACCGCAGAAGGCACACAATAAAGTCCTTTTCTGCCCTAAACAAACAAACAAAACAAACAAAGAAAGAGAAAAAAACCCTCTGTGTGCAGAGGTGAAGAAAGAGCAGGAAGGTTCTGGTATTGTAGTCTGAGGAATAAAGAATGCCAGGGGCTTAGGTGGAGAGCAAATGTTTTGGGAATGATGAAGACAATGAATGTACAAATGTGCTTTACACGATTTATGTATATATGGATTGTGATAAAGTTGTATGAGCCCCTAATAAAATGATAAAAAAAATACTTTCCAGTTCTTTCTGGGCCGAAAACCAGCAATTGCAGCACCCAAACATAAGACCAGCACAGGATGTGACACCATCCAGAACTCAACACAGTGAAAACTGTGCCCCAAACATTACAGAGCCAAAGGAGAAATGAAGACAAAAATGAAGTCCTCACACACACAGCACCCTATAGAAGAGAAGAAAGGAAAATATCAAACGCAAGTAGTACGGGATGACAGCAACTAATCTGCATTTAGATTTCATTACCAGCCTGGTATTGGCATAATGATAGAGACTTGGGCCAATGGATCAGTACAGAAAACTCAGAAAGAAGAACATCCACGTACAGACAACTGATTTTTGACAAAGACCCCAGAAGCATTAATTAGGGAAGCAGATACCCTCTTCAATAAAGAATGTTGAAAAACTGGATATCCACTTACAAAAGAATGAAACAAGACCCATATCTCTCCATGCACAAAAACAAACTCAAGGTGGATCAAAGACCTATGTAAACCCCAACACTCTCAAGATCATCCATGAGAAAACTGGGACAAAGCTAGGAGACCTCATGCAGGGAATACATGGAATATTAAAAAAAATGAAATAAAGAAAATAAACCCTGTGGAAGATAAAATAGATGGGTAGGGCCTATTAAAAGTAAAACACGTGTGCCCATCACAAGACTTTATTAAAAGAGTAAAAAGAGAGCCCACAGATTGGGAAAAGATATTTAGTAACAACATAACAAACATAGGACTAATTACTAAGATCTACAGAATTTTACAAGTTTACAACAAGGAAAAAAAAACTAATAACCCTCTGAAAAGATGGGCAACACCTGACCAGATGATTCACAAAGGATGACTCTCAAATGGCTAATAGACACATGAGGAAATGATCCCAGTCACTAGCCATCTTGGAAATGCACATCAAGACATGAGTAGGATACTACCTAATGCCCATTACTGTCGGCCAACAATGGACCAGTAAAGAGATGGGGAAATTATCTGGATTGTTGGACTTCAGTTCAGCTAATTGTAACAGAAGATTTGGGAACGAGAAGCGTCTCTGTGAAATTTGTTCTGACTGACCAGGAAAAAGAGGGCCGAGTGGAAACATGCTGTGCTTTAAAAGAACAGCTCCAAAGTGACCCAGACTTTTTTTTTACCAAGGACATGACTGGTGAGGAGACTTGGTGCTATTCTTACAACCCAGAAAGCAAACAACAATAAAGCCAGTGGAAGATCCCATCATCACCTGACCCTAAAACAGCTTGCCAAGTGAAATCAAAGATCCAGACAATGCTCATTTGCTTTCTTTATGTGAAGAGAATAGTGTATTTGGAGTTCATTCCACCAGGTCAGACTGTTATTCAAGCTTTCTATTTAGAGGTTCTGAAAAGATTGTGTAACAGTGTTCAACAAAGAAAGGGCTGATTTGTGGCAGAACAGGAGACTGGTTTTGCCACCATAACAATGCACGTGCTCACGCAGCCATCTCAGTGCTTCAGTTTTTGGCAAAAAAACAGCATGCCTCTCTTGCCCCACATACCTATCTCACCTGACCTCACCTGAGTGACTTCTTTTTGTTTCCACAAATGAAGAGGGGCATGGAAGGACAGTGACTTGATGGCAGAAGAGATGAAGAGAAAAACGAGGAGGTGCTCAGCCATCCAAACAGATTCAGAAAATTGTTTCCAATAATGGGATCACAGATTTGACAAACGTGTTAAGTATAAAGGAGAGTACTTTAAGGTGATAAGGTTGTTTTGTAAAAAAATTAAATACAGAGCTTTGAAGAAAAAAATCCATTTTATTTTGGGTACTTCCTCATATGCCCAGTAATGAATTGCTGGGCCATATGGTAGTTTAATTTCCATACTTTTTAGATATCACCGTATCACCTTCCACAGTGGCTACAAGTATTTACAACTCTACCACTAGTGGATAAGTGTTCCTGTCTCACCACAACATCTCAAACATTTGTTGTTCTTGTGTGTGTGTGTGTGTGTGTGTGTATGTTTTATCATTTAGCTTATCATGTATCAAGGGGTCACAAGGGGAGCAGGGAGGGAAAAAAGAGGAGCTGATACCAAGGGCTCAAATAGAAAGTAAATGTCTAGAAAAAAATGATGGCAACATATGTACAAATATGATTGATACAATTGATATATGAATTATTATAAGAGCCCCCAATAAAATGATCATTTAATAATAATAACAATAATAAAACCTCTGGTACATACACACAATATAATACTACTCATCCCTATCCCTGAAAAACAGCGATGATACCATGGGCACCGCAACTCGTGAAGGGATCTGGAAAACATTACGCTGAGCGAAGGGCCGAATCCGTCTCAGTCCACTACAGTAGGAACAAGGAGCAGATGGGCACAAACTCAAGCTTGCAGGCATCCAGTCCTCTGGCTGGACCAGACAGCCTGGTACAGAGCTGAACCAGAGCAATGAACCACACACCACCTGTTCCAGGTAAGGATGGTGTAGGTCACTTGGCTGGAGGGCGCCTCACAACAAGGTGGAACAGATAGTCGTGGGTGGGGTGGGGCAGGAGGAATGCTCTCTGCTGAGTGGTAGCCATGTAAATCTGGGGTGAGGTCTCCCGGAGAAGGAGGTGGTCCTGTCAGAGGGATGAGGCTTACTGATGGAAGGGGCAGCACAGGTGAGGGGAAAAGAAGGGGTCATGTGGAGGGGAGGGGAGGGCTGACTTCCAGGCTGGCGGGTGAGTGAGTGACTGAGGATGCTTTTGAAGACATTAGGTGGGGAATGTCTTTAGTGATGCTCAGCGGGTGGGTAACATTGAACTAGCACACCTGGGAGTATCCTGGAAAGTCATGGAATACTGGGAAACTGGATCTTTGAGGATCATGGCATGCTCTAGAGGCTGCATCAGTAAGACCCCATGTGGGAACTACACTGGGTGAACTGGACTCTCCCTCAGACACACCTGTAACGTGAAGACTTAAGCCGGAAAACACGTGGTGTCTGAGGAAACCGAAGATAGCTGTACCAAACATGGAGCACTGCTGATTGGCAGACAAACAAGGTCTTGCTACATCAACACTCTATATGCTGTATTAAGACATGTATTATTCTGGCAATCCTGTGACAGTCATTCTGTTATATGCTGCTTGTGCTTGTTCATATTAGGGTGTATCTCAGAGGTGTGTCGCCATTGGGGCTCACCCTCTGGACATTCTTGTTTCTCTGTGTTTTGGTACATCAAACCCAGGGGTATTGAGCCTAAAGGGAAAGCAAATAGAACAAGGGTTTCAGAGAAAGGGTAAGAGTTAGAGGGGTGGGGGAAGTAAGCGGGAGATGATGTCAAGGATTCCAGGAAGGAAAAGTTTATTTGGAGACTGATTATGGAAGCAAATGTACAATTCTGTTTGACATGATTGAAGTATGGAATGATATGACAAATGTATTAACTCCAAAGTTACCAAATTTTTAAAAATGCACAGATCCAGGAATGGATTTGGGACTCACCCTAAATCCTAGCTCCAACTGAAGAACAAGCACTCCTTGCATCATGGCGCTGCTCCATACTTTCCTTCAGGAAGGGAACACTGAAGATATGGTGAATTATAGCAGAATTATAGTATACTATAGGTGAAGAATTGTTTAATAATTTTATTAGGGGCTCATACAGCTCTTATCACAATCCATATATACATCAATTTGTGTAAAGCACATTTGTACATTCATTGCCCTCATCATTCTCAAAACGTTTGCTCTCCACCTAAGCCCCTGGCATCAGCTCCTCATTTCCCCCCTCCCTCCTCCCTTCCCTTCCCTCATGAATCCTTGATAATTTATAAATTATCATTTTGTCATAAATTGCCCTGTCCGAAGTATCCCTTAACATACTTTTCTGTTGTCCATCCCTCAGGGAGGAGGTCACATGTAGATCATTGTAATCCGTTCCCCCTTTCCAATTCACCTTCCCTTTGCCCTCCCAATAATACGACTCACACTACTGGTCATGAAGGGATCATGCGCCCTTGATTCCTTGTGTTTCCAGTTCCTATCTGTGCCAGTGTACATCCTCTGGTCTAGCCAAATCTGTCAGATAAAATTGGGATCATGATAGTGAGGGTGGGGAGGAAGCATTTAGGAATTAGAGTAAAGTTGTATGTTTCATCATTGCTACACTGCACACTGACTGACTTGTCTGCTCCCCACTACCCTTCCATAAGGGGATGTCCAATTGCCTACAGAGAGATGGGCTTTTGGTCTCCACACTACACTCCCCCTCATTCACAATGATATAATTTTTTTGTTCTGATAATGCCTGATACTTATCCCTTTGACACCTCATGATCGCACAGGCTGGTGTGCTTCTTCCATGTGGGCTTTGTTGCTTCTGAGCTACATGGCCGCTTGTTTATCTTCAAGCCTTTAAGAACCCAGATGGTATATATTTTAATAGCCAGGCACTATCAGTTTTCTTCACCACATTTGCTATGGATCCGTTTTGTCTTCAGCAATCATATCAGGGAGGTGAGCATACAATGATATGAATTTCTATTCTTTGATGCCTGATAACTGATCCCTTCAACCTCGTGATCACACAGGTTGGTGTGCTTCTTCCATGTGGACTTTGTTGCTTCTGAGCTAGATGGCTGCCTTGTTTACCTTCAAGTTTTTAAGACCCCAGGCACTAAATCTTTTGATAGCCGGGTACAATCAGCTTTCTTCACCACATTTACTTATTTACCCATTTTGTCTTCATCGGTTGAATCAGGAAGGTGAGCATGATAGAATTTTTTGTAGAAGAAAGTATTCTTGCATTGAGGGAGTACTTGAGTGGAGGCCCAATGTCCTTCTACTACCTTAATACTAAGCCTATAAATATATGCAAATTGATCTATTTCCCCATCCTCATATAAAATATATTTACATATGTACATGCCTTTATTTAGACCTCTATAAATGTCCTTTGCCTCCTAACTCTTTCCTCTATTTCTTTTAATTTTCCTCTTGTCCCACTATCATACTCAATCTTCATTTGGGTTTCAATAATTCCTCTTGGTTACACTGCCATTGATCACGCCCTTCCAGGCCTCCTACACCCTCCTCACCACCGACAAGGATCACTTGCTGTTCCCTTGTCCCTGGATTTCTTAACACCACTACCTTTCCCCACACCTCCCCCTCTCCCTTGTCTACCTGGAACTGTCAGTCCTGTTGTTTTCTCCTCCAGATTGTTCATCGAGCCTATCTTATTTAGACCTATCTGAGGAAATAATAACATGCATAAAAACAAGACAGAGCAAAACCAAGCAACAATATACAACAAAACAACAACAAGAAGCCAATAACACAAGAAAGAAAAGCTTGTAGTCAGTTTAAGGACTGTTTATTGGCCTTTAGGAGTGTTTTCCAGTCCAGTCTGTTGGGGCACCACGCTCTGGCCCCAAAGTCTACCTTCAGCATTCCCTGGGGACCACGCATCTCCGTTCCCTTGCTGTTCTGTTGCACCTCCTTAATGTTTTGCCTCGGTGTAGGGTGATCAGATCAGGTGCAATTTCCACACTGTGTCTCCGGTGTTGTTCCCTGTAGGGTTATGGGTCAGTGAGGGGCGTCGTGTCTCATAGTGGGGCTAGCCATTTGGTCCTCTATGTGGACTGGCTGCTGTAATTAGGAACATCATCCTCATAGCCTGGTGGGCCAGGATATGCTCCACTCTCTCCTCCTCCCCCTTCATCTGCTCCCATGTGCTCTGATCAGATATGTCCCTCTCCCAGAACTGCAGATTCAATGCTGTCCTTTGAAATAAAATCTTCTGGGGGAGGGGCAGATATCTACCTAGTAGTTGAGGATTGGGGCCCCCCAGACCCTAGTTTGGGACCCCCAAACCATTCCACTGGTTCCCTATTCCACACCGGCATTTTGCATTCATATCATGGAGCACTGGTCTGGTCTCTCTCTCCCTGTGGAGATATAAACAATACTCTCCCCTTTGGTGGGTTAGTGCCCTATGTCCCCCTAACCATTTCTTTTTATTATTGTTTTATTTTCCTTTCTCAACCTCCTGTTTAATTGTCTACCAGGTGTAGCCCTGTATTTGGTCTGGTCCCTGCCATATAACTTGGTCCTAATCCCAGGAATGTTTGTATACAGCAGCTTTTTCCCTATGCCCCTTTTGCATGTTTTTTTAAAACCTTACCTCATCGGACCCATGTTTTACTTGTCCTTTTGTGCTTGACTTATTTTGCTTTGCATGATTAACTCCAGTTTTCCCAAGCAGCGATGTGCCTCATACGTTCATCACTGCTTTTTAGTGATGCATAGTACTCCATTGTATTTATATACTACAGTTTTAAAATCCAATCGTTAGTTGATGGAAATTTGGGTTGTTTCCAACTCCTTGCGATTGTGAACTGTGCCACAATGAACTTTGGAGCACAGATGGCTGGCCTTGGCTTGTTTCTTGCCTCTTCTGGGTATATGCCAAGTTGGGGGGTTGCTGGGTCAAATGGTAACTAAATTTCCAGCTGTTTTAGATATTGCCGGATCAATTTCCATAGTGGCTGTACGTACTTAAAGGTCCACCAGCAGTGGATGAAAGTTCCTGTCTCCCCACAGCCTCTCCAAAACTTGTTGCTTTCTTATTTTTTGAATTGGGCCACCTTTGAGGGTGTTAGGTGGTACTTCATTGTTGTTTTAATTTGCATTTCTCTTATGGCTAAAGATCAGGAACATTTTCTCATATGTTTGTTGGCCATTCAGATTTCTGCCCCTTTGAAACTTCTGTTCAGGTCCTTTGCCCACCTATCAAGTGGCCAATTAGTTTTTTTCTTTCTGGAAGCTAGCAGAGTATTGTAGATTTTAGTAATAAAGCCTTTACTTTTAGGAGCCTTAATTTTTCCGCATAGTTTTCTTATATTCCCTCTCCTGCATCTCCTCCCTGAGTTTTATAGTTTCTTTTCTTTTGCTATTAGTAGGATTGTCCTGCTGACTCTGCTCTAGTTGTTGTAAATTTTGTGCCAGCATATCAATTATGAGTCTCTCTTCCTTTCTCAGGTGTGCATGTATTGCTATGAAACTTCCTCTGATGGCTGCCTTTGCTGTGTCTCATAAGTTTTGGTACATCGTGTGCTCATTCTCATTGGTTTCTAGAAATTTCTTAATCTCATCTCTGATTTGTGCCATTACGCACTCCTTTTGCAATAGAGTGTTATTCATCCTCCAATTGTTTGCTCTTGTTTTCTTTGTCTTCCTTTTGTTGATTTCCAGCCTTATGGCACAATTGTCAGAGAGAGAGATCTGTATGATATTAATGTGCTTAACTTTATGTAGATTCACCTTATGCCCCAGCATGTGGTCTATTTTCAAATATGTGCCCTGTTGTCTTGATAAGAATGTGAATGTTTTTGTATTTGAATGAAAAGCTCTGTAAATGTGTATTAGGTCCCATTGTCTAATTGTAGTGTTTAAGATCTCTAGCCTCCTAGTTGAGTTTCTTTCCCTGTGATCTATCTTTCTATAATTGTTGAGGATCTGATTTCTTTTTTAATCTTTTGGAGTGTTTGGTTGACGTATTCAGTGGGTCTCTCATTTGGGGAATATAAGTTTACAGTGCTTAGTGGTTGTTTGTCTACCATTCCCTTGATCTTTATATATTGTCCCTTCTTATCTCTTTTTATGGTTTGCACTTTGAGGAAAATTTTATTTGAGATTAGGATTGCAACCCCTGCTTTTTTTGAATTGTAGTTTGCTTGGTATGCCTTTCTGTAACCTTTGATTCTCAGCCTGTTTTTTCTGTAGCCTTGGTATGTGTCTGCTGTAGGCAGCAGATCGATGGGTTGTATTTTCTAAGCCAGTCTGCTAGTCTCAGTCTTTTAATGCCTGAGTTCAGGCCTTTGATATTCAGGGTTATTTTCTCCATCTGTAGATTGTGTGAAGTCATCTTATACCTTTTATGTTGGGTGTTTCCTACTTAACTTTCTCATTAGTCTGTTGTGCATGTGTGTATGTGTGTATCATTGTTGAGTTATTTCCATCCTTAAGCCAATATTATCTTGGGGTCTGTTTTCTCTTTGTTGCCCTCTGGGTGAGGTTGTTCTATGTGGTGGTCTCTTATTTTTGCTTGGTGAGTGTTGTTCTTCTGCCCATATTGGGTCAGCAAGGATCTTTTGTAGGACTGGGTTTCTTCTAACGTATTCTTTCAGTTTTCCTTGTCTGAGAATACTCTTACTTCCCCATCTATCTTGATTGAGAATTTGGCTGGCTAGAGGATTCTTGGGTTTGTCTTGTTTTCCTTCAATTTTTGGAGTATGTTACTCCACTCGCTCCTCTTCTTCATAGTTTCTGATGATAAGTCTGAGCATATTCTTATTTGGGAACCCTTTATGTTATTGTTTGTTTTTCCCTAGCTGTTCTCATGATTCTCTCCTTTTCCTCAAAGTTGGATAGTTTAACTATTATGTGCCTTGGTGACTTCTTTTTGGGATTCTTTTGGGCTGGTGTTCTTTCAGCCTCCTGAAGCCTGGTTTTTATTCATTGAGCTGGAGATGTTTTCCTCCAAGAATTCTCTCACTATTGTTTCAGATGACTTCTTTGTTGTGTCTTTCTCCAGTAAGCCAATAATGCTAATGTTTTTCTGCTTCATAGCATCAGACATAGCTCTTGGGTTTTCTTCAGCTTCTCTGATGATCTTATTAGATTTTTGTTCGCGTTTGTTAAAGTCTGCTTGGTTGTACACCAAGTCTCTGATGCGGTTCTCTGCTTCCTCCAGTCGATTCTTGAGGTCCGTATTTCTACTACTGGTTTTTGTTATCTCCTCCCAAAGTTCCTATATTTCTCTTTGGTTTATGTCCTTTATCTCCTTTCTCATTTCATCCTTTTTCTGTATTGTTTCCCTCATATCCTGTATGACTCCAAGCAGCTTTCTGAAAATGTCTTTCTGTGGCAGCTCAATGTCTGCTTCTTCTATGCATGTTGTTATGTTCAGGACGTCTACTGCTATTGCCTTTTGTTTATTCTATTTTTTCGTTGAGGTCATTGGGGCTGATGGCTGTTTGTGTTGCGTTGTTTTAGAGGAGCCAGGTGCCATTTTCCAGGGAGTCGAAGAGCACTGGCTCTCTCTGGGAGACTTGTAGGAATGCTTCTTTGAACTGCCTACAGCTATTTTCACTATGGAATTAACCTACCACTTTATCCTCCTGTGGCTTCCCTCTACCAACACGAGATCCTTTTCCAGGGAGGTATCTCCTGATAACATGTCAAAGTTGATGAGATGAAGTATCAACATCCTTGCTTCTAAGGAGCATTCTGGCTGTACTTCTTCCAAGACAGATTTGTTGTTCTTCTGGTAGACCATAGTTGTGTTAGACTGGGTTGACTAGAGAAACAAATTCAGAGTCATTCATAGATGTGTAAGAGAGAATTTTAATTTAAAGAGCAATTTGTATATTGGAAAAACATTGTAGCCCAGTGCAGATCAAGTCCATAAGTCTGAAATTAGCCATAAGTCCAATACTAGTCCATAAATCCCTCTTCAGATTCATATGGTCACATGCAATGATGAAAAATGAAGGAAGATTGCCGGCCAGTGGGTACAAAGTCGTTGATCCAGTGGCAGTGGAAGCATCTTCAGGGATGGCATGGATGTCCACGTGGCTCCTCCAGGTTTCCCAGTGTGGCTCTTCATGGGTTGTCAAAAACAGGAAAGTGAAGCAGAGAGTGTGGCCCATCTCCAGGGGGGAAAAGAAGAAGCTCCCAGAATCCTAATGAGAAGACCACTCTCACAAGGAAGCATCATCAGACCGTGTGACCCAATTGACAAGCTAGACTCCACCCCTACACTTATTTTTCAAGTTGACATGAAATTGTGTAACTACAATAGTACTTTCAATATTCTTTACCAGCACCATAAATCAAATGCCTTGATCCTTCTGAGGTCTTCCTTATTCATTGGCCAGCTTTCAATATGCATGTATGAAACAGTTGAAAACACCACAACCTGAAGTGGGTGTACCTTACTCCTCAACGTGATGTCTTTGCTCTCTAATATTTGAAAGAAGTCTTTAACTCTGGTGATACTATTGGGTAAACATTGGACTGCCACACTCAAGGTTGGCTGCTCAAGACTATTAGTCACTCCATGAATGCAAGATGAGGCTGGATGCTCCTGTCAAGATTGACAGACTTGTGAATTATGAACTAGAATTAATTTAATGAAAGTTTTTGCTGTTGTTAGTTTGCTCATTTTGCAGCAGATTTTCCCCATGCAAAACATCATTTAATACAGCCATATTTGTGTTAAAAATATGTAATTTTTTTCGAACCCCCAAATATGTAATTTTTAAAAACATTTTAAAATAAAAGGACTTTTACAAAAAAATTTAAAGAAGTTAGAGTAGGAGACATTAGAACTAGATGCCCTAAACTAAAGATGGTACTGTATGACTGAATGAAATTATGCATGGTTTCTGTTTTCCTACTTTTACTGGTCTATAAACTCTTCCTTTTCTTCCTTTTAGTGAGGGGATGGCGGGTGGTAGTGAATATTGTTCTTGAATAGAAGAAAAAAAATTTTTTTAACAATTTATTGGGGCTCATACAATTCTTATCACAGTTCATACATATACATATATCCATTGTATAAAGCACATCTGTACAGTCTTTTCCCTAATCATTTTTTTCTCCTCTTTTATTTTTTTACATTTTATTAGGGACTCATACAACTCTTATCACCATCCATACATATACATACATCAATTGTATAAAGCACATCCATACATTCCCTGCCCCAATCATTCTCAAGGCATTTGCTCTCCACTTAAGCCCCTTGCATCAGGTCCTCTGAATAGAAGAAAAATTTTAAAAAGTGGTATGTGAACAAGCCTAGCATATAAACATGTTTTCATGTAACATGCTCTTTTTGCAAGAGTAGATTTTAAAGATGCACAGATTAAATTATGATCTCAGAAAGCAGAAAACAAACTTTTATATTTCCACTTTTCTCATCTTTTATCATACTAATCTAATGTGGTTCTAGCTCATTGGTCTTTTCCAGTATCTTGTTCATGAGACTGGCTTTTGTTTTTTCTTCAAATTTTTTTCTTCCTGAGGAATTTATAACCTTTTCCTTTCTAAGTAAATAATGCTATTCGCTTCAACTATAAGCCCAGATGTGATTACTTTATTTCATTGCTATCATTGAGGGAAGGTGATTTGACTTAGAATTAATTATATGTGCTGATAAAGCAATCGGCTGTGACTCAGTCAAAGGTGACAGCTTTTATAAGACCTCAAGTTTGAAATCACACCTTCTCTGGGCAAAGTTAATGTTGGGTTTAGTGAGAGTAAACTGGAGACTTGTTGAATTTATTTTTGCTTTCATTTAAAATACTGCCTTCAAACATATTGATCCATCGCAACCCTGTAGGGCAGAGGAGAACTACTCCATAGGGTTTCCATGGCCATACATCTTTTTTTTTTAAACAATTTATTGGGGCTGATACAATTCTTTTCACAGTTCATACATATACATACATCAATTGTATAAAGCACATCTGTACAGTCTTTGCCCTAATCATTTTTTTCTCTTTTCTTCTTTTACATTTTATTAGGGACTCAAACAACTCTTACCACAATCCATACATATACATACATCAATTGTATAAAGCACATCCATACATTCCCTGCCCCAATCATTCTCAAGGCATTTGCTCTCCACTTAAGCCCCTTGCATCAGGTCCTCTTTTCCCCCCCCCTCCCTCCCCTTTCCCCCCTCCCTCATATGCCCTTGGTAATTTATACCTCGTTATTTTGTCATATCTTGCCCTATCCGGAGTCTCCCTTCCCCCCTTCTCTGCTGTCCCTCTCCCAGGGAAGAGGTCACATGTGGCTCCTTGTAATCAGTTCCCCCTTTCCAACCCACTCACCCTCCACTCTCCCAGCATCGTCCATCACGCCCTTGGTCCTGAAGGTATCATCCACCCTGGATTCCCTGTACCTCCAACCCTCATGTGTACCAGTGTACAGCCTCTGTCCTATCCAGCCCTGCAAGGTAGAATTCGGATCATGGTAGTTAGGGGGAGGAAGCATCCAGGATCTGGGGGAAAGCTGTGTTCTTCATTGATACTACCTCACACCCTAATTAACCCATCTCCTCTCCTAAGCCCCTCTATGAGGGGATCTCCATTGGCCGACACTTGGGCCTTGGGTCTCCACTCTGCACTTCCCCCTTCATTTAATATAATATATATATATACACATATATATATACATATACACATAAATACACATATATACACACACTTATATCTTTTTTTTTTGCATGATGCCTTATATCTGGTCCCTTGGGCACCTCGTGATCGCACTGGCCAGTGTGCTTCTTCCATGTGGGCTTATTTGCTTCTGAGCGAGATGGCCGCTTGTTCACCTTCAAGCCTTTAAGACCCCACACACTATCTCTTTTGATAGCCGGGCACCATCAGCTTTCTTCACCACATTTGCTTGTGCACCCATTTGTCTTCAGCAATCCTATCATGGAGGTGTGCTGTCAATGATATGATTTTTTGTTCTTTGATGCCTGGTAACTGATCCCTTTGGGACCACTCGATCACACAGGCTGGTGTGTTCTTCCATATGGACTTTGTTGCTTCTGAGCTAGATGGCCGCTTGTTTATCTTCAAGCCTTTAAGACCCCAGTCACTATCTCTTTTGATAGCCGGGCACCATCAGCTTTCTTCACCACATTTACTTGTTCACCCACTTTGGCTCCAGCCGTTGTGTCGGGAGAGTGAGCATCATAGAGTTCCAATTTAATAAAAGAAGGTATTCATGCATAGAGGGAGTATTTGAGTAGAGGCCCAAGGTCCTTCCGCCACCTTAATACTTGACCTATAAATATCGACACAAAGATCTATTTCCCCAACCTCCTATATATATTTGCATGTACATGTCTTTGTCTAGACCTCCATGAATGCCCTTTGACTCCTAGCTCTTTCCTCCATCTCCCTTGACCTTCCTCCTGCCCTACTACCATGCTTCATCGCCACCTGGGCTAGAGTATACCTCTTCTCTAAGCAACCTTACCCTTGATCATTTCCCATCAGGCCTGCCACTCCCCCTTCTCTACCCTTTGGGGTCCCATGTTTTTCCCTTGTCCCTGTGTTTGTTAACACCACTTCCTTACCCCCCTACCCCCCACCCCAGGTCCTCCCGGAACTGTCGGTCCCGTTGTTTTTCCTCCAGATAGTTCATCCAGCCTGTCCTATTCAGACAGACCTGTGGAGTCACTAACATGCACGAAAACTAGACAGAGGAACACAAAGCAACAGTATACAACCAGACAACAAAACAACCAAAACAAACCACTGAAAAAGAACAGAACAAAACAGTTCACAAGAGAAAAGCTTGTAGTTAGTTCAGGGATCTTTGCTGGCCCTTAGGAGCTTTTTCCAGTCCAGTCTGTTGGGGCACCACGCCCTGGCCCCAAAGTCCACTTTCAGCATTCCCTGGGGACCTTGCCACTCCATTCCCTTGCTGTTCCGCTGCACTCCCCCAGTGATTTGCCTCGGTGTGGTGGGATCAGGTCAGGTGCAATTCCCACACTGTGTCTCCGGTGCTGTCCCCTGTATCGCCCTTAGTCACTGAGGGGCATCATGTCTCATAGTAGGGCCAGCCATGTTGTTCTCTCTGTGGACTGGCTGCTCTACTCAGGAACATCATCATCACGGCCTGGTGGGCCAGGCTGTGCTCTACTCTCTCTTCCTGCCCCTTCATCTGCTCCCGTGTGCTCTGATCAAATATGTCCATCTCCCATAGCTGCAGAGTCAATGTAGTCCTTTGGAACAAATTCTTTTCGGGGGAGGGGCACAAATCCACTTAATTTATGGTGCTGGGGCCAGCCTCCCAGACCTCTCCACCGGTTCCCTCCTCCACGCCGGGATATTGCATTCACACCTTGCGACACTGGGTTGAAGTCTGGTCCCACTTTCCCTGTGGAGATATAAACCATACCCTCCCCTTGGGTAGATCAATGCCCCATTTCTGTCATGCTGATTGTACTTACCTCAGGGGTCTCATGTTGTACCTGTCCCTTTGGGTCTGGCTTACCTCGCTTAACATAATTCCTTCCAGCTCTTCCCATGAAATAACGTGTTTCATGTGCTCATCGGTGCTTTTCAGTGCTGCATAATACTCCATTGTGTGTATGTGCCAAAGTTTGCTAATCCACTCGTCTATCGATGGAAACTTAGGCTGTTTCCAAGACTTTGCTATTGTGAATTGTGCCGCAATAAACATTGGAGCGCATATGACTGGTCGTGTTTTATTTGCTGCTTCAACCGGGTATATGCCCAGTAGAGGGATGGCTGGGTCGTAAGGTAGATCAATTTCCATTTTCTTTAGGTGTCGCCAGATTGCTTTCCACGGTGTCTGTACAAATCTGCACGACCACCAGCAGTGGAGGAGGGTTCCTACTTCACCACAGCCCCTCCAACACTTGTTGCTCTCTGATTTACTGATCTGGGCTAGCCTCAGGGGTGTTAGGTGGTATCTCATGGTTGTTTTGATTTGCATTTCTCTTATGGCAAGGGACTTCGAGCACTTTCTCATATATTTATTGGCCATATTGATCTCCTCTCTAGTGAAAGTTCTTCTCATTTCTTTTGCCCACTTCCTTAGGGGTTAACTGTTTTCCTCTTTTTGCAGGTCAAGATGGTGTTGTAGATTTTAGTAATGAGCCCTTTGTCTGACGTGTCATTACTAAAAATCTTCTCCCAGTCTGTGGGTTGCCTTGTCACCCTCTTGGCAAAGTCTTTCGAGGTGCACAGGTGTTTTATTCTTATTAGATCCCATTTGTCGATTTCCAGATCACCTGTGTGTGTCCCCTTCCCTGTTGCAGTGAGCCTATGTGCTCCCTGGGCCAGTGCTCTGAGATTAGTCCCGATTCCCTCCTTAATGGTCCTGATGGTTTGGGGTTTGACTTCTAGATCTGTGATCCACCTTGAGTGTATTCTTGTGCATTGGGTGAGGTAGACGTCTTGTTTCAACTTTCTACATGTGGATATCCATTGTTTCCAGCACCACTTATTAAAGAGGGCATCTGCTTCCCACTTGACGTTTTTGGGACCCTTGTCGAAGAGCAGTTGTCTATATGCTGATGATTTTACTCCTGGGCTTTCTATTCTTTTCCACTGGTCTGAGTGTCTATCATTGTGCCAGTACCATGCTGTTTTGACCACTGTAGCTGTGTAGTAGGCATTAAAATCAGGTAGGGCGAGTCCTCCAATTGTGTCCTTCTTCTTGAGGAGTTCTCTGCTAATTCTGGGTTTCTTCCCTCTCCATATGAAGTTGGTGGTCAGTTTTTCCAATTCTTTGAAGAAGGTTGATGGTAATTGGATTGGTATAGCATTGAACTTGTAGAGTGCTTTAGGAAGAACTGTCATCTTTACTATGTTCAGCCTACCTAACCATGAGCAGGGGAGGGTCATCCATTTGTGAAGGTCACTTTTGGTTTCCTGTAATAGGGTTTTATAATTATGCTTATAAAGGTCTTTAGTATTTTTTGTTAAGTATTATCCTAGGTATTTCAGTTTGTTCTTGGCTACTGTGAAGGGTACTTCACTCTTAATCGCCTCTTCCATGGCCCTGTCCGATGTGTATAGAAACCCTACCGACTTCTGTTTATTGATCTTGTATCCTGCTACTCTTCCGTATTCCTCTATTGCTGTAAGTATTCCAACTGTGGGGTTTTGGGGGTCTTCAATGTATAGGATCATGTCATCTGCAAATAACGATAGTTTCACCTCCTCCTCTCCCAACTGGATCCCTTTGATGTCCTTCCGCTGTCTTATGTTGTTAGCCAGAACCTCCAAAACGATATTGAATAGAAGAGGGGACAGGGGGCATCCTTGTCTTGTACCCTTTGTCAGTGGTATTGTTCTTGTCTTTTCTCCATTGACTATGATGTTGGCTGTTGGTCTTTCATAGATAGCTTGTATGAGCTTGAGGAACTTACCTTCCAATCCTATCTTCATGAGTGTTTTGATTAGGAATGGATGCTGGATGTTGTCAAATGCTTTTTCTGCATCTATGGATATTATCATATGGTTTTTATCCTTTTTCTTCTCGATGTGGTGTATGATATTGATGGATTTTCGGATGTTAAACCATCCCTGCATCGCTGGGATGAATCCTACTTGGTCGTGGTGAATGATATGTTTGATGTTCCTTTGTATTCTATTGGCCAATATTTTGTTAAGGATTTTTGCATCTATGTTCATTAGAGATATTGGTCTATAATTCTCTACACCTGTGGGGTCTTTTCCCTGTTTGGGTATCAAAGTAATGCTGGCTTCGTAAATTGAGTTTGGGAGCTTGCCGTTCTTTTCTATGTTATGGAATACTTTGTGGAGGATCCGTGTCAGCTCTTCCCTGAATGTTTGGTAAAATTCTGCTGTGTAGCCATCTGGCCCTGGGGCCTTTTTCCTTGGTAGGTTTTTGATGACACTCTCTATTTCTTCCTTCACTATGGGTTTGTTGAGGTTCTTGATCTCTGTCTCAGATAATCTAGGGATAGATTGTTTTTCTAAATATTTATCCATGTCTTCCAGGTTTCTGAATTCATTAGAATACAAACCTTCATAGTACTTTGTGATTATCCTTTTTATCTCATTGGGGTCTGTTGTTATTGCCCCCGATTCATCCCTCATCCTGGCTATTGCTGATTGTTCCTTTCTATCTTTGCTAAGCTTTGCCAGAGGAGTGTCAATTTTATTAATTCGTTCATAAAACCAGCTTCTGGTTGCGTTAATCCTTTGCATTGTTCTTTTGTCTTCCCACTGGTTTAACTCCGCCCTGATTTTTATTATTTCTTTTCTCTTGCTATTGGAGGGGTAGTTCTGTTGACTCTGTTCTAGTTGTTGGAGGTTTTGTGTTAACATATCTGTCATACGCCTTTCTTCTTTTTTCATGTATGCATTCAGTGATATCAAGCTACCTCTGATAACTGCCTTTGCAGTGTCCCATAAGTTTTGATATGTTGTATGCTCGTTCTCATTAGTTTCTAGAAATTTCCTGATATCCTCTCTGATCTGGACCTTAACCCATTCATGTTGCAGGAGATCGTTGTTTATTCTCCAATTGGTGGCCCTTGCTTTTCTGGGTGCCCTCCTATTAATCTCCAGCTTTATGGCATGGTGGTCTGAGAAAGACGTCTGGATAATATCTATGTGTTTGAATTTACTCAGGCTGGCCTTGTGCCCCAGCATGTGATCTATTCTTGAGAAAGATCCATGTGGATTGGAGAAGAATGTGAAACCTTTTGCTTTTGGATGAAAGGCTCTATAGATGTCTATCAGGCCCTGTTGCCTAATTACATTGTTTAGCTCTCTGGCCTCTTTGCTGAGCTTCTTTCCCTGTGACCTGTCTTTCTCTGATAGTGGAGTGTTGAAGTCCCCCACTATTATTGTTTCCGTGATTTCTTCTGTCATTTTTTTAATAGTTTGTTTGACGAAATTTGCCGCACCATTATTAGGTGCGTAAATATTCAGTATGCTAAGTGCTTCCTGGTTTACTGAGCCTTTGAGCATTATGTAATGTCCCTCTTTGTCTCTTTTTATGTTTTGGATCTTGAGATCCATTTTGTCGGAGATTAAGATAGCCACTCCTGCCTTCTTGGAGTTACCATTTGCTTGGTAAACTTTCTGCCAGCCCTTTATTCTCAGCATATGCTTGTCTGCTTGCTTAAGGTGTGTCTCTTGCAGGCAGCAGATTGGTGGGTTATGTTTTCTAATCCAATCCTCCATCCTCTTTCTTTTAACATATGAATTGAGCCCATTTGTATTCAAAGTGATTATTACAATCTCTGGCTTCATGGTTGCCATATTCTGTTTTGTGTTTTGGGTCTTTGCCTATCTTCCTTCATATCAGTGTACTGCGTTTGAGTGGAGGGTTTCTATCCTGTCCTCTTTTCCATCTGAGACCCTGTTGTCCTGGTACGTGTTGCTGGCATATTGGCTTCTAGATGGAGATGGGCTATATGGTGGTCTCCTGGTGGTTCTAGTTGGAGCTTGATCTTCTGGCCATAGTGAGTCAGCCAGTATGTTCTGCAGGGTCGGGTGACTTGCAGTATATTTTTTGAGTTCTTCCTTGTCCTGGAAGACCCTTATCTTACCCTCTATCTTAATGGATAACTTGGCAGGGTATAGGATTCTGGGGGAGGCATTTTTATCTTTCAGTTTTTGGAAGATGTTGCTCCATTCTCTCCTCCTCTTCATGGTTTCAGCTGATAAGTCTGAGCATACCCTTACCTGCGCTCCTTTGTATGTGACTGTCTTCCTTTCTCTTGATGCTCGTAGAATTTTCTCTTTTTCCTCTAAGTTGGATAATTTTACAATTATATGCCTTGGCGTGTTCTTCTTGGTGTTTAGCTTAGCCGTCGTCCTCTCTGCTTCCTGTATGAGAGTCGGATTCTCCTTTGTTAAGTTGGGGAAATTTTCTTCCAGGAATTCCTTTGCTATCTTTCCAGTCGATTTGTGTGTTATGTTGTGTTCCGGTAGACCGATTATTCGAATATTATTCCTCTTCATAGCATCTGTCATTGATCTCAGGCTGTCTTCTGTTTCTTTAATTTTCCTATCTGATTGTTTTTCTCGCTTGCTTCGTTTGGTTTGAGCGTCCTCGAGTTCACTGATATGGTTCTCAGCCTCCTCAAGCCTAGATATAGCTTCTGTGACCTTTTGTGTGGCCTCTGCTACCTCCTCTGTTAGTTTCTGCAGTTCCTTTTGGTGGATAGTATTCATCCCCTCAATTGTGGACTTCATCCCCTCTATTGTGCATTTCATCCCTTCTATCGTTGCATCCTTATTTTGGTTTGCTTCTCTTAGCTCCTGTATTACTTCAAGCAGAGTTCTGAAGATTTCCTTTTGTGGCTGATCTATATCTGTTTCTTCTATGAGTGACGTTAGGTCTGTTAAAGTGCCTCGTTTCTCTGATTTTTTTGTTGGGAGTGATGTGGTCTGTTGATTTTTCCTTGATCCTTTAATAGGCCCCATGCTTCTGGGAGACAGGAGTAACCTTATTGTGTGGAGGCTCAGGCCACTGTGCCGTCTCCTGGGGTGGCTGGGGCGGGCTGCGGCAGGCTTAGGGCTGGCACTGGGGACCCAACAGGGCCCCAGGTGGTGAGAGCTGGCTGGAGCTCACTGACGGCTCCTCAGGGACTGCAAAGCCGAGACCCAGGCTCCACTGCAGGTGGAATGTTTGATCTGCCCGGGCTGTGAGCGGGCGCGGGGAGGCCCCTTGGATAGCTGCGCAGGCAGCTGCGGGACACTGCAGGGAACAATGGCGTTCGCTCTCCGCCCTTTTGGCGCGAAACCGCAGGGGTTAATGGCGCCGGCAAAGGAGGCTTGGCGCGAAACCGCAGGGGGCAATGGCGCCCTTCCTCCGCTCAGGCTCAGAGTCGTGGCCGCCGGGGTCCCCGCAGCACCCTGGGGAGGGCACCTACTCTTGTGCCTTGCGCAGGGAGGGGCCCTTGGTGGGCAGACTCAGCAGCGTGGGGCGCGGCGCTCTGTGGAAGCTCAGGGTCCGGGACAGGCGCGGGTTGGGCTATGGCTCCTGTTGGCGGGAAGTGCTCAGCGCAGGGTCCCCGCCAGGAGTGGAGCTGGCGCTAGGCTGCCAGGGGCTGGTGGGGGCGGGCAGGGGTGGGAGGCCAGCACATGGAGGGCAGGTGGAGAGGTCCGCGGCAGCGGTGCGGGTGGATGGTCCCCCGTGGGGGTCGCCAGACAATCCGCGGGTCCGCTCCCCTGAGCTTGGATGAATGGAGGGAGGGACGTGGGCCCGAGGGTAGATCGCTGCCCTGCGGGGAGAGGGGAACTGCGGGAGAGGAAAGCTTCTCTCCCAGTGGAGATCCGCGATAGGGAGTGGGGAGTGGGCCGCTGGAGTAGGCAGGGCAGGCAAGCGGCTCTGGGCTGGCGTCCGGTTTGGGGATGGAGCCTAGGCCGGTCGCCAGTGAGCTCACGGCAGCTTAGTGGCCAGAGATGTCCCACTAGTCCGGTCCTCTTTCACCTAGACCCCTGCTCAGGACAAATACGTGGGGTAGGACTGGGGTGCTGTCCCAGGGGGATATTTCACTCACCAGACTCTTACTATTCAGCTACCTGGTCGCCAATCCCGCTTTGTTTGGAGGAGCTCTCAGAGTATGCGGGTGTCCCTGTCGGCCATCTTCCCAGCCTCCGCCTGGCCATACATCTTGATGGGAGCCCACTGCTGCATCTTCGTCTAGCAGAGCACTTGGTGGGTTTGAACTGCCTACCTTTTGCCTACCTCAAGTCGATGCCAAGTCATAGCAACCATATAGGACAGAGGAGAGCTGCCCCTGTGAGTTCCTCAGACTGTGAATGTTTACTGGCGCAGAGAGCTCTGCAGAAAACCCCGTCTTTCTCCCAGACGGGGCTCCTGGGGGGTCTCTCCCGGCCACCCTTGCAGCTCTTGCCACACAGAGAGTAGTCACTGCACCACCAAGGTTCCTTAGGGGTAGGGATAGTTGGAGTGCTCTTTTCTTCATTAATTTTGCTAGTCTTAAAAAGCAATGTGGTAGAGCAAGTGGGTATGCTTGCTTTCGGCAGATGTGAATCCTGAATTTTTGTATGTTTTGCTGAAAACTTATTTTAATTGACCACATAGTTTCTAAACTTCTGACTGCTTGACCCACTCAAAACTAACTGAGAAATTTGATCAACTTAAAAAAATAACCCAAGCAAATAAGCATTAAAATGGATTTGGAAAATTCATAATAAAAGAAAAGTAAACACTGTCATTTCTTAGGAAATTTAAGGCAATGTTTATGTCTTAGTAAACTTCCAATTAAGAGAATTTTAAAAAAATTAATCACATCTTTAATTTGGGCCATAATTGCTTATTTGCAAACATAAGAGCTCTGTAATTTGATATAAAACCAATTTATCTTATTTCATAAAACACAATTTACTTTTTCAAAAGTAACACAAAAGGAATAAATAACCAAGACCAAAAAGAAACCTTTTTCCTATCAGGACAATTTCCTGTCAGGACATTAAGTATTAACTCAGGAAGATTAATTCTCTTTTTAAATATGTTTTTTCTGAAATGTATTGCATCATGATATTTAAGATAATTTTACTGGTTCTTATTTTATATTAAATTTATAAATCAACTTTATTTTTAAACATAGAAAATGACTTATGGGGTAAATAAAAACTATCCAAAACATAATCAACTCACAACGAATGTTAGTTAATAGCTGGTATAATTTAGATTGTAACATTTAAAAACACATACGCAATTACATTCTCTAACATATTCAGCACAATTTAAAATGAATCATCAATCTTTGAAAAGTGTTTCAGGTGACTGTATTAGGATCAAAGTCTCCAGCATTTGCATAGAGTTAAAGAGAAGTCATTAACATACAAGTTCCCAAAGAGCTCGGTGGATAGATAACTTATCTCCATGGTCAGAGTTGGATCAGAATGGAAAGGAAGGACATGACTTCCACCTGAGTCATCTTGGTATTTTTCCACCTCAGTGAGCGCAGACTCTACATTTAGTAAGTGCGCTAGATGAAATATATTGATGCAATAGATTCTATTTTGATCTTTTCTTGTACAATGTTTTTGAGTTTATAAACACACCTTGCTCCAAATTTCTGATCTGTTGATAAATTCTTTCTTACATTACTATTTGACTTGTCATTAAAAAAAGAAATGTTCCCAACATAAAAATAAATTTTAAAATAAATTTTTTAAATGTGCCTTCTTAGCAGTAACTCAGCCTAAAGCGAGGTACCAGCTGCTGATGAGTCCATTCTGGTTTATGGTGAGCCAGCATAACAGTGTGTCCCAGCAGAGCAGTGCTCCATACAAACCACAGGCAAATTAAAAAAAAAAAAAAAGATCACTAGACCTTTGTTTCCTAATGGTCTGGGTGAACTAGATGTCTGGTGCATGTCTGGCTGAACTAAAACATCCAACCTTTTGGTGAAGAGTGGGACATGGTGACTATTTGCACCACACCCAGGAACCCCATCTAAGCACATATACAAAATTCGCTGTCTCATTGAGTTAATTTCAACTCATAGCAACCCTCTACAGAATTTCTGAGACAGAGTATTTCCAGGAGCAGACAGACCTCATCTTTTTCCTGAATCTAAGCCTACAGTATCAAAATAATTGAGGGAAGTTTGATTCACCTGTTTTTATCAGGTTCAAGGAGGCCTGGTAGCATCGTGGGTTACAAGATGAGTTGTTAACTCTCAGGCTGGCAGTTTGAAACCACTAGCTGTTCCTTGGGAGACAGATGTGACTTTTTACTCCCATGACGATTTCAGAGTCTTAAAACTCAAAGGGTCGGTTCAGTTCTACCCTGTCTTATAGGGTCACTATCGGATACTTAGTTGGTTTAGAATTAATGGAAGTGAGACTTTTCTTAACCATAATGGTTAAACTTTTAATTCAGGCTTTCCTGAGTTTTACTTAGAAAAGGAAGAGAAAAAAATTAAAGTTTTATATATATATATATATATATATATATATATATATATATATATATATAAATTGCCTTACAAATGCTCTGATAATGCAACAGGCCCATGCACAATCCATGCTCAGGTGTGAAATGGTTCTGGGTTCAATTTTATCATTTTATTTAGTAGATTGTAGAATTACTTTTTAAAGTAATTAATTTAGTGTTATCTAAGAATGGAGCCCTGGTGGCCTTCCTAGTGGTTCATGCATCGCTCTGTAAACTACAAGGTCAAAGTTGGAAACCACCAGCCGTTCCCCGGGAGAAGGATGTGGCCTTCTAGCCCGAGACAGTAAGAGTCTTGAAACCCCCTGGAGCGGCTCTAGTCCGTCCAATACAGTCGCTGTGCTTTTGAATGGACTCAATGGCAGCGAGTGTGGTTTGGTGAGATAAGCATTATAATTCATTAATCATGGTAAAGATGAAATCATTTGTAGAAGTTTGCGATCGAAAGCTATGACTCAAATACTTTATCAGTATTTTCCTTCTCATACCTTGACTGCTTTCACTTGATAACCCAAGATTTCTAGTTTCTGTGCCTAAAATGACCATCTCCACATACTAATATTCTGTGTCCCTTAAATTCCAGCTTAAATTCCATTGCTCAGTCACGGCATATGGTCCCTCAGCTGAATGTTCTTCCCTCTGATCCTTCCATAGCACTGTCTGAATCACTCCTAGAAAGATCTAGTCACATTTTAGTTGCTTATGTGCCTTGTTTAATTTTCCCACTCAACCACAAGGCCCATGAGGACAAGCTTGGCTTGGCTTTAAATTTCTTCACATAGAAGAAATTCAAAGCATTCAATAATGTTTATTCTGATTTAGCCAATTAGAAGTAGGGAAGAAAAAAGGCAAGGTTGGGGTATTTATCCTCTGATTTTCTCCCAGTGGGGCTCCTGGGTGATGGTCATTTCCCCTTAGCAAGGGTCTCAGTGCTTTCAAATGCCCCCACCGCAGACTCGAGCTTCCAGTACTGGTCCTCGCAGGCCCAGAAGTGTATTGAGCTCTTCTTCACATAGGACTGAGATGTAGCCCTGCCCCTTCTTGTTTTTCTATACCCAAGTTCTATATTCCCCTGCCACACAAGCATTGATTTCTAGTTCATGGATGTGAAATGTGTGAGGAAAAATTCTATGAATTCAGTGATGGAGTTTATTACCATATTTTAAAATGTCCAAACAATGATAATCATTCTGCTATAAAGATGTAAATGTCAGAATGTGGCTTATTAGATAGCAAATTAGTGGTCATCATTACTGTGCATTTACCTGGAGCCATTTACTATACTAAATGTTGCATTTGTGTTATCTTAGATGATTCCCATACCTTTATGAGATTGACTAAGCTTTTTGCTTGAGGTTAGGTATAAAAAAATGAGACTCAAAGAGATGACCTTATTTATCTGAAGTTTTCTATGAGGTAGGAGTCTTTGGTGGGGGGATCAGTTAACACATTTTGCCACGGACCAAAAGTTGGGGGTTTGAGTCCATCTTGTAAGTACCACCCAGAAGACAGGCCTGGCTGTCTACAACAAGACCAGCCACTGAAAAAATCTATAAAACACTCATGACTTTGCCATGAGTCAGAATCAACTGGAGTAACTCCCCCCACCCCACCCCCAAGACATTGGCAGTGGAATTAGGACCTGCGCACAGGTTGTTCCCAACATGGGCACGTGATGCCTCTCTAGGACTCCTGGATGTGCACGCAGCACCAGGATCCTGGTGGACCTACATCTCCCAGGTGATCAGAATTCTTTGTTGGGCGGTTGGTTATAATCCAGATGAAACCCAACCGACACACCTAGCTGCCTGTCCTCTTAGTTTCTGATTCTTTAGGTCTGGGGTGAGATGAGGTGGCTGGAATTTTAAATATTGATGCCAACGATTCTTAATTCACCTTTAAGAATCACGGCATTCTGCATTGGGTGTCGGAATATTGAAGGACGCCTTTATAATTGCATTCACAGTATGTGAAAATTACATGGAAAATTTCAAGCAATTTGAAAGTATACAGTGAAAAGTACATAGAGGGATGGTTCTGTTGATATGGTCTGTCCTAGCTCAGAAAATTTGGGTACACATTCTTCTATCAATTAACTTATAAAGCTATTGCAATTTAAACATCATGTTGATTAAAAAGTGGGACGGCATTTCTACTAGGATGACTTGCATATATAAAGGAAATAAAACCGCTGATGGAGGACTTTGTGCATCTTGTCCCCTGCACATATCTACATTATCTCCCATTTTCAAAACTTCCTGCTTATTGTCAAGTGCAAGAGGAAGGTCTTGGCATCTGTGTTGCCACTCCTCGTAGGTTTATTCATCATTGTCTCTTGCATAGTCATTCAGCAGGAACTATTACTGTTTGCAGCTCTACTTCCCCCCACCCCTCGCCCCACTGGACTGCCTGACTAAGTTGGCTGAAAGTAGCTCATTTTCCCCTCTGAGTTCTACAAGATACACTGAGCAGCCTGTCTAGGGGCCCTGCTGCTTTCCCTGCTAAATCTGTCATCTTGATTATTTCTGATGGAACTTATGTTTCTCCCCCTGCTGTGGGACTGAGGACAGAGAGAACAGAGCCCATCGGCAGAAAAAGAAACTCACCCAGAGACTCTGAATATACTTTAGCTCAACTGAGGGAGCCCCCTGTCAGTCTTTTTTCCTTGCAAGATTGACATTGGGCCTCCTCATGCATAATCCCCCAATACAATAGCACCTCGCCCTGCTAAACAGCCATTGCAGGATACCCATCTTCCCGACATGATCACTGAAGACAGACGTGTGTGCAAGCAAATGTGGTGAAGAAAGCTGATGGTGCCCGGCTAACAAAAAGATATAGCGTCTGGGGTCTTAAAGGCTTGAAGGCAAATAAGCGGCCATCTAGCTCAGAAGCAACAAAGCCCACAGAGAAGAAGCACACGGCCTAAGCGAATACAAGGTGTTGAATGGACCATGTAGCAGATACAAAGGAACAAAAACAATCATTGTGTGATCACCTTCCTCACATAATTGCTGAAGACGAAAGTGTGCATAAGCAAGTGTGGTGAAGAAGGCTGATGGTGCCCCGCTACTGAGAGATATAGCGTCTGGGGACTTAAAGGCTTGAAAGCAAACAAGCGGCCATCTAGCCCAGAAGCAACCAAACCCACACGGAAGCAGCACACCAACATAGGTGACCATGAAGGACAGAGGAGACCAGGTCTCCAACAACAAAGGGGGGGTGGTGGTGAGAATCACATCACCATGAAAGAGGGGGAGTGCATGATGGGGACCCAATGCCCACCTGTAGACAGCTGGACACCCCTTCCAGAGGGGTAGTGAGGAGGAGATGGGCCACTCAGGGTTCAGTGTAGCAACAATGAAACTCAAAACCTTCCTCTAGTTCCTGAACGCTTCCTCCCCTCCCAATCATCATGACCCCAATTCTACCTTGCCTTGCGGACCTGGTTATACCAGAGCATGTACAGCGGTGCAGTGGGGATCTGGAGGCACAGGGAATCTAGGACAGACGAACCCCTCAACATCAGCGGTGGGAGTGGCGACACCAGGAGGGAAGGGCGTGTAGAAAGGGAGAACCGATCTCGGAGATCTATGTGTAACCTCCTCTCTGGGAGATGGGCAATGGGGAGGCGGGTGAGGGGAGACACCGGGGAGTGTAAGATAAGATATAATAATTATTTATAAACTATTAAGGGACCAGGGGTGGGATCGGGGAGGGAGGGGGATGGGGGGAAAAAAAGGGAAACCGAGCTGATTCCAGGAACCCAAGTGGAAGGTGAATTATGAGAGTGACGAGTGCAACGAATGTATAAGAGTGCTTTGCTCAATTGATGTATGTACAGATTGTGATAAGAGCCTTATGAGCCCCAATAAAAAGATTTTTTTTAATGTTAAAAAAAATAAAATGGAGCAAAAAGAATGAAAAAAAAAAGATTTCCCAAGTTACCATGAGCAGAGGACTGAGGCCCTGCAGCCAGCTTAGAGATGGATGTGATTAGAGCCACTTTAGGTTAGTGACTGGCTTTTGACCTCCAATAATTCATTCAATCTACTTTGAAGAAAGTAATTTGGTACACTTTTGAAATATCTTCCTCAAATAACAGCATCTAATCAACAAAATATATAAACCAACAAATCTTATTGACTCTTTCCAAGAAGGAAAATGTGAATATCTTTAAAATAAGAAAGGAAAATGGAGGAAAGGGGAGGATCTATGCTCTAATGAGAGTCTCAAAATGGGCAAGATCTCTTCCAGATGCCCCTCCAGACCCACTCTTCCTACCTGCTTTGTGTCCCTAGAGAGTCACCTGTGCAGACTGACATCACGCTGTCAGGCCTTGGGGGTCACTAACAGAAGATAGGTAGAAAGAGGACAGTGGCACTGAGGCACTTAATCCCCAGTCCCCTCTCATTGCATCTGCCCAGGTTTGCAAACTGCACCTCTAAACCAGCGGACACAGCACCAGCAGTGTGACTCTCTGTGCACAGCCCTCCTTGTTTCCGTGTGTTCCCCAGCTGCTCCCCACTCGTTGACAGCAGAGCCTCCCAGCCCTCGGGTTTGCCCTCTTCCTCGTCCATGCCTTTGCAGCCCATCCCGTCACGAGCCCCTCTTCTTACATGTTGATACTGCTGTCTGATAGACTTCTGATGCTTGGTTTATTGAGTGTTCTTAATATTTCAAATGAATGACTTCATTTTGTCTTTGCACCCCCCACTTTCACTATAAAGTAGGGATTATTCTAAGTACTGTGTAAACATTCTCATTTTATCAGTACATTTGATATCTTTATGATAGCATTGAGGTATTTCTGGCAATCCCAGAGAATGTGCACAGAATAAACAACTTTGATAGGGAGCCTCTCGCCAGGACCTGCCACGAGGCTGCATATGGATAGGGCACCGACTGCTCTGCTGTGCCACTTTCTACTTGATGTGAAAACAAAGGAACAGTAATGTAATGGCTGGGGGGAAACAGAAACAAAAGTCTATCTCAGCACAAAGTTTAACAACATCCCTGTTAAGGCCTCGTAAGACAACAGGACTCAATGGGATAGTCTCCATTCTTCAACAGACTTTGCCGTCATGTTTTCATTTAGAACTCTGTGTGGCAATAGCAAGAGAGTGTATGGTGAACATGAAAGAACAGGACTTGCAACATGCCCAGTGCATCGTATTCTGAAGCACTCTTAAATTTTTTTCCTTCCCTGTTAGCCTCTCTGCCTGCATTTCGCGTGCAGTACACTGCTTCTCCAGGGTGGGTTCGCAGAGAACCCCCGATGCTACAGCATTGAAAGCATATGCTCTGACGGTTGGAGGGAAACAGCCTCGAAGAACTTTATAGCATGTTTGGGCACTTTTCTATTATAAGAGATCTTTTCCAGTACCATTTTTATACAGAATGGCTAACAAATAATGATGTTTTCATCCTACATTTCCATTTTTATATGGTGACAGGAAACTCAGATAATTGCCCCCATAAAGATTGACAGAGGAAAATGTTCCCATAATTCCTAGATTAGGTGTATTGCCCTTCTGTCATAAAGTTCTAGCACAGGGATGGTGCAAGGTACACAGCAAGGGCAATCATAAAGCCTCACATTGCCCTGGTGTGTGCGGCAGGAGGTGTCAGGGAGAAAATCACTGTGTGGGCCCTTAGTGACCTCATGCTCCATGGAGCATGAAGAAGACTTTCTCTCCCTGATACACTCATCGTGACAGACTAACATCTACACATGGAGAATAGAGCCCCTTCTCACCATTATTATTATTAATTCTTATACTTCTCTTTTCCTTTGGAAGTTGAATTGAGTCATTAGCATTATCAATTAGGAAAATTAAGAAGGGGAGAAACAAATAAAAGAGTTTTTAAAAAGTTTAGAAAACACTGTAGCACGTACAAAAATGTGACTAGGATTGTGTCTAGTTCCTTCAAGGCTCTAGAAAGCATAGACATGGGTAACTGGGGTCAGGGGCTCAGTGGCCTTGGAACTAGGAAGCATAGGAAGATCCTAGTGCAGATTTTTTTTGGAGGGGTGCACAGGACAGGTGGGGTAAAGGTAGAAGGAAAACAGCACAGATGCTAGCTTACTTGAATCATGTCAATTCTCAAGAACATCAATCTCCATAATCCTAAAGCCAAAAGAATTACTTGGTGCCTGGCTTCCACGACTTGCTGCTCTGAAACAGAATCCATTGATTGGAAGATCCTGAATAGAGTGGAAATGTGATGGCGGTGGGGGACGACCAAACAACTCAAAATCATAAAAAAGACCAAACTTACAGGTCAGATAGAGACTAGTGAAAACCCTGAGACTATAGCCTTTAGTCAGCCTTCAGGTCAAGAAATGACCTTGCCCCACAGCTTGACTTTCAGTCAAATAATCGACAGGTCTATGCAGGGACCAGAAGCCCCGGTGAAATAGTGGTTTCACTTTGCTGCCATCTGAAAGGCCAGTAGCACTAAACCACCAGTCAATCTGAGGAAGAAAAATCGGTCTTTCTACTCTTGTAAGGAGTTACAGTCTCAGAAAGTCATGGGGTAGGTCTACCCTGTCCTGTAGGGTTGCTATGAGTTTGCATCTCCTTGATGGAGGTGAGTTTGGTTTTGGCTTATAAGGGGACCAACAGTACTGCTCGCAGGTACTTATACTCTAGAATAACCCACCACTTGATATCAAAAGGACAACATCTACTCAAGGACAAAAGTTCAAAAGGATTAGGACAGGAGGAATGAACACAGGAAACACAAGGAAGAAGTAGGATGAGTGATATTACATGGAGTTGAAAATCAGTGAGATGAACAAAATGTGTATAAATTTTTGAATGGAAAATAGACATTCTCTGTAAACCACCAATTGCTCACATGTAAGTTCCAGTTGGAGCTAACGAAAATGAAAGCAAGTCCACAAGAGTCAAAATAAGACAGTGAGTGTATCCCACCCGAATTTCAAGAACAGATTTAATTCACTGAGCGCCAATAAGAGAAGACCTGATGAGCTGTGGGAGGACACCAAGGACATCGTCCTTAAAGAAAGCAAAGGACCATTAAAAAGACAGTAAAGAAAGAAAATATCAGAGTGGATATCAGAAGAGACTCGGAAACTTGCTCTGAATCATAGAGTAGCTGAGGCCAACAGAAGACACGATAAAGTAAAAAGAGCTCCCAGAAGCAACAAAGCCCACATGGAAGCAGCATACCAACAAGTGCAGTCATGAAGGGCCGAGGGGACCAGGTTTCAAGCACCAAAGGCAGGGGGTGGGCAGGGGGTGGAGTCAAATCATTGTGAATGAGGGGAGCGTGTGATGGGGGCCCAACCATAGACAACTGGACATCCTTTGCAGAGGGGTAGTGGGGAGGAGATGAGTCACTCAGGGTTCAGTGTAGCAATAAGGAAACTCACAACCTTCCTCTAGTTCTTAAACGCTTCCTCCCCCCAATTATCATGGTCCCAATTCTACCTTGCAAACCTGGTTAGACCAGAGGATGCACAGCGGTACAAATGGGAATTGGAAACACAGGGAATCCAGGACAGATGAACCCTTCAGGCCCACTAGTGAGAGTGGTGATACCGGGAGAGAAGGGCGGGTAGAAAGGGTGAACCAATCACAAGGATCTACATATACCCTCCTCCCTGGGGGATGAGCAACAGAAAAGTGGGTGAAGGGAGACGCCGGGCAGTGTAAGTTAAGATAAAATAATAATTTATAAATTATCAAGGGTTCATGAGGGAGGCGGGAGCAGGGAGGGAGAGGGAGGGGGGAAAGGAAAATGAGGAGCTGATTTCAGGATCCCAAGCGGAAAATGAGTTTTGAGAATGATGAGGGCGACCAATGTATAAGTGTGCTTTACACAATTGATGTATGTGTGGATTGTGATAAGAGTTGTATGAGCCCCAATAAAATGACTTATGTAAAAAATAATGAAAAGAGCTGAACAGAAAATAGCAAAGAGCAGCTTTAGGAAAGAAAGTAAAGTAGTAGAATGAATGTGCACAGCCCTAGAGGTAGAAAACCAAAAAGGAAGAACATGCTCAGCATCTGTGAAACTGAACGAACTCATGAAAGCATTCAAGCCTCAAGAGGCAACCTGTGGTCTGCAGATGACACAACCTTGCTTGCTGAAAGTGAGGTGGACTTGAAGCACTTGCTGATGAAATCAAGAATTGCAGCCTTCAGTGTGGATTACAACTCAATGTAAAGAAATCAAAACCTTCACAACTAGACTGATAGGTAACATCATGATACATGGAGACAGGATTGATGGCAAGAATTTCATCTTGCTTGGATCCACAATCTATGCTCATGGAAGCAGCAGTCAATAGATCAAATGAAGTGTTGACATTGAGTCTTTACAGAATTGAAAAGCAAGGATGTTACTTTGAGGATTGAAGTATGCCTGACTTAAGCCAGTGCTTTCAATTGCCTCATAACCATGCAAAAATTGAACATTGACTAAAGAAGACTGAAGAACAATTGATATGTTAAATTGTGATGCTGGAGAAGAATATTGAAAATACCATGGACAGCCAAGAGAACAAACAAATCTGTCTTGGAAATCGTATTGCCAGAATGCTCCTTAGAGGCAAGGTAGTGAGACTTCATCTCAAGTACTTTGTACATGTCATCAGGAGAGACCAATCTCTGGAAAAGGACATGATGCTTGGGAAAGCAGAGGGTCAGCAAAAAAAGAGGAAGGTTCTCAACAAGATGGATTGACACGTGTCTGCAACAATGGGCTGAAACATAAGAGCAATTCTGTGGATGATGCAGGAGCGAGCAATATTTCACTCTTTTCTTCATAGGCTCACCACCTAAGTTGGAACCAACTCAATGGCACAACAAGTACAAGACCAACTCCCATTAAAAAGTTAAAATTTAAAAAAATTGTTATTAAAGATGTCCACAATGAACTGTGCAACACTGTAGCATTAGAAAATCCAAAAGGAAGAACCTGTACAGAGTATCTTAATTCTGAACTCTGTCCTTGGGCAACTACTGCTCGTTTGACCTTGAGTAATTAATTATTGTACAGTATGCTTATCTCAATTGCGTTATTATTTTTCTTATAGACCTGTCTGAAAGGCGAGCAAGTAGGGTGAGTTCAGTTTCAGATCTGCATAGTGTTTCACTGTGTGTTTGTACCGAAGTTTCTTTATCCGTTGATAACCACTCAGGCGACTAAGGACCATGGTCTCTGGGTTCCAGCTCTTTCTGGCCAGGAAGCATGGCCTTTTTCACAATTTGAAATTTTGATCCGTGCTCTCTCTCAGTTTATGTCGGACTTTCGAATATGATACCTTTCACAGTGGTTGGTAGTGGCAGTAGGACACCATTTATTGATTCAGGTCTCAGAGCCATGGAAGTAGAGGTTCACATCCTCCATTAGTTCAGTACAGCTCGATCTTTCTTTTCGCTCTTCTATTTTGTAGACAGGAAGAGACCAAAAGCTGCACTTTTAATGGTCACTCTAAGACCTCAGACACCACTCACTGTAGTAGGATATAAAACAGTCTTTGTGGGTAATCTTATGCCAGTTGACCTTGTTCCCTGAGACTGTGGCCTTGAGCCCCAGACCCAGCAACTCATTCCCTCAGGGGGTTTGGTCATGGTGAAGAATTTTTCATAATTTAACCCCTGGATGTTGTACTATAATCATGGATGTGTTTTGTACAGATAAATGCACATATAGAAATATCTTCTACCAAACTTACACATGCACACACACGCACACACACGCACACACACACACACACATTCATGAGTATAGTCTGATTCTTCTTCCCAAACGTATTCAGCTTACTTGCCTATCTTTGCACCCACTCATAGGTTATTGTTGCAGGAGTCTATACTTAGTAGTACTCACCTCTGTTACTTTAACTCTTGAACTTCTCCCAGTGTCTTTCTTTGCCTTCATCATCTTTACTGACCGCCTTTTTATTATATGTTGCCTTCCCCTTCACCCAAGTTCGCATGTGTCTATCCTCTAGCTAATGTTCACCCTCTCTCCACCTTGCACCACTAGTAACCACCCAAGAATGCTTCTTTTTCTGGGAATCTTTAAAAAATTGTCATAATAGTAAGCTCAAGCACTATTTGTCCTTTTGTTAATGATTTGTTTTGCTCATATCCTCCAGGTTCATTCATGTTATGAGAAGTTTTTGAGATTTATTTTTAATCTCTATTGTTGCATAGTATCTCATTGTGTGTTTACACTATAGTTTCTTTATTTTTCTGTTCATGAGCATGTAAGTTGTTCCCATCTGTTTGTTATTGTAAATAGTATTGCAATAATTTATGCCGCAGTTGTTATTTCTCTGAAAGATGTATCTAGTACTGGGATTGCTGCATCAACTAGCGTTTCTTTTTCCAATGTATTTCCACTGTGGTTGTACCATTTTACAATCTGGTCTCTCTGCACCTTAAACAGTATTTCGTGTTTGATGGATTGTTTTACTTAGCTCTTTAAAATAAACCATTTTATTGGGGAATTTTACAGCTCTTACAATTCATGTTTCCATTGTATCAAGCACATTTGTACATATGTTGCCATCATCATGTTCAAAACATTTTCTTTCTACTTGAGCCCTTGGTATCAGCTCGTCTTTTTTCCCTTCTTCCCCCACTCATAAACCCTTGATACATTATTATTGTTTTCATATCTTACACCATCTGCTATTTTCCTTCACCCACTTTCTGTTGTCCATCCCCAGAGAGTGTGTGTGTGTGTGGGGGGGGAGATACGTTGATCATTGTGATCAGTTTCACCTTTCTCCCTCCACCTTCCCCCTACCCTCATGGTATTGATACTCCCATTATTGTTCCTGAGGGGTTTGTCTGTCCTGGATCCCATGTGTCAATAGCTCTTATCTGTACCATTGTACATGCTCTGGTCTAGCTGTATTTTTAAGGTAGAACTGGGGTCATGATAGTGGGGAGTGGTGGTGAGGAAGCATTAAATAATTATGCTGTATGTTTTGTTGGTGCTATTACTACACCCTGGCTGGCTTGTCCCTTCTTTGTGACCCTTCTGTGAGTGGATGTCCAATTGTCTAAAGATGGGCTTTGGGTCTCCACTCTAATCCCCCTTGATTGCATTGATATATTTTTTTGGTTGTTGTTTTGGGTCTTCTGATACTTGATACCTCCTCCCATCAGCACCTTGTGATCACACTGGCTGGCATGCTTCTTCCATGTGGGCTTTATTGCTTTCCAGCTAGATGGCTGTTTGTTTAACTTCAAGCCTTTAAGACCCCAGATGCTATATCTTGTAATAGCTGGGCACCATCATCAGCTTTCTTCACCACATTTGCTTATGCACCCATTTTGACTTCAGCAATCCTGTCAGGAAGGTGAGCATCACATTTTACTTAGTTCTTAATGCTGAGATGAGATGATGTCTTATTGTTATTTTCATTTACATCTCTGTAATAATAAGGATCCCAAACAGTTCTCCATGTGTTTGTTGGCTGCCTGGATGTCTTCTTTGATGAAGCGACTGTTCATGTTCTCTATTCATTTAAGAGGCCATGGTGCAATAGGGGTTATGCATTGGGATGCTAATCATAAGGTCAGTGGTCCAAAACCACCAGTACTTCTGTAGGATAAATATGAGGCTTTCTACTCCCATAAAGAGTTATAGTCCAAGAATGTCAGTGGCAGTTCTATGCTGCCTATGTAGTCACTGTGCATGGGCATTCACTTGATGGCAATGAATTGGGTTCAGTTATTGGCATAGTGCATTATGTGTTGGCCTGCTAAGTACAAGGCCAGCAGTTCAAATCCACCAAATCCCAAGGAAGAAAAATGAGACTTCCTTCTCTCACAAAGATTTAGTCTCGAGAATCTATAGAGACAGTTTTACGCTATTGACGAGAGCCAAGGTATGTCAAAATCTACTTGAGAGTAGTGAGTTTTAAAAACTGGATAATTTTTCTACTTTTAAAAACTAGATAATTTTTCTCTTCTTGTTGAGGTGTCAAAGTTTTCTATAAATTTTAGAATTTGTTGTTGAAGGCCATTAAGACTCAGGCTTGACTTGAGAGTGATTGGGACAGGGAGTGTATGGGTGTGCTTTGTACAATTGATGTATGTATATGTATGGATTGTGGTAAGAGTTGTTGGAGTCCCTAATAAAATGTAAAAGAAGAAAAAAAAAAAAAGAAAATGATTAGGGCAAAATATGTACAGATGTGCTTTATACAATTGATGTATGTCTATGTATGGATTGTGATAAGTGTTGTATGAGCCCCTAATAAAATGTTTTAAAAAAAAAAGACTCAGGCTTGAAACGGGTGAGAATTCTCATGACCTATGTGTCAGTGTTTGCTGATTTCGTCTGCGACTTAACATTTTGAACAGACTGTTAAGAACAATAGCAAGGAGGTATGCAAGGTCTAGGAAAACAGGTTGTTTAATTTTCTCAAGGATGTCTGGCTTGGCCGAAGATAGAGTTGCTATGTGTATCAAATGTGCTTGCTTAACATGAGACAATTATAACCCTGGGATGTTTCTGCATGGATATAAGGAGTATGTAGAATAAATTCGGGGCTTCAGTATTCACTGTTGCCCTCCCAATACTTTCTGACTCTCTTTTTACCGTAATCCTCACTCCCCCTTTCAGGACTGTTCGACTCATTGGCTGGCTCCGACAAGGTGACACCCGAAGAGGGACTCTGAAAATGGGGGACAAAGTGAAGGACACCGTGGATTTCAAAGGTGTCCAAGAAGAGATTGGTGATGCGGTGAGTAGCTATTGGGAGAAAAATGGGGTCAGGAAATAGCAAACGGATACCAAGGGTTCAAATAGAAAGAAAATGTTTTGAAAATAATGATGGCAACAAGTGCACATATGTGCTTGACACAGTGGATAGATATATGGATTGTGATGAGTTGTATGAGCCCTTAATAAAATGAATTTTTTTAAATGAATTTTTTAAAAGATTGTTTTTACACTATCCCATTGGATCCAAATAATTGCAAAAGATTTGCCTTTAGTGTCCCCTCCATCAACTTTAAAGAGCCTATGAAGAGATATCATTGGCTTGTTTTGCGACAAGGCATGGCCCTGACCCCGTATTAATATGGGGACGAGGGCATGGTTTGTGTTTTTCCGCAGGATGCTGATGTAGCGTGGTGGCTGCCTGAACGGTTGGTGCCATTTGCAAGCCATGCAGATTGTAATTTGCCTCGGAGTGCTTCTGGGGACATTGTGCAGTGAGCAGTACTGGGCTTACGTTCCTGATCCACCCTTCTTACATCCTGCTGTCTGGGAAGGTCCAGAAATCACTGTGTGGGTTAATGACTCACCCCCTCCCTGTACAAAGTGAAGGAAATGTAATCTCACCCACTCTGCAGTCTTTTTCCCCTTGTGGACTAGAGACTTGAAAGAATAATGAAACCATATTGTGGAGATCATGTCTCATGGACAAGCCCATCCAGTATAACATCACAAAAGAGAGATATATCATCAATTGGTCCAGCAACCAGAACAATACTAAAAAAAAAAAATACTGCTGAGTGGGAAAAGGTGCTGTCTGCAGGACTTTGGTGCTCAGACTTGGGTTTTCCACAAACTCAATGGTGGAAAATAGGGGCTGCTTTGGGGGACATGAAGCTTATGGGTGCTTCCTCCAGACCGCAGGGAAATGTTACTGCCTGCTTACCATCGTCTTATGTAATTTTGTCAGGGAATATTACTATAGATCATGATGATTCTAAGTTTACCATGTCTTGTAGTAATTGTAATTTGTCTAATTGTATTACCTGGACCTCTGAAGGTATTGTCGTCGCCATTTTGTATCAACCTTCTTTTGTTATGATGCCAGTGAATATTACTGGGCCTTGGTATTCAGAAAGAGGGTTACAAGTATTAGAAGAGATTGAATAAGCATTAACCTGACCTAAATGCTTTGTAGGTTTGCTCATAGCAAGTATTTTAGCTATATTAAGTTTAGTTGCTACTGCTACTACTGCAGCAATTGTACTTTCACAAAACATACAAACTGCCCACTTTGTAAATAAATTATCCAAAAATGTGACTAATGTGTTAGGGACTCAGGAAGATCTAGACAGGAAGTTAGAACAAAAAGTAAATGCTCTTTATGACATGGTCATCTATTTAGGAGACGAGGTGCAGGGGCTTAAGGCGAGGTCTGGTCTACAGTGCCATGCTGTATATCCATGGATCTGTGTTACTCCTAAACAGTACCAGCAGTCAGCATCGCTGGATAAAGTGAAGACTCATCTTCAAGGTATTTGGCATAATGCTAATGAGTCTTTAGATTTATTACAACTCCATCAAGAAATATTGGCCATAAAAGATGCCAAGTCTTGATTTTGATACCGCTAAGGTTGCTGAGGATTGGCTCCAGCATTTTTGAGATGTATTCCCTTTGTTAGGAAATCTCAGAGGCCTACGTCACATGCGTATGCCCATGGTCACAGCAGAAGTGTGCCTATTGTTGATTTTATGGGTACTCCCTATAATATTGTGCAAGGTTATGGTTGAATTTATGGCCTTAGGAACAAAGCTTCATGAAGTTCACCTGTACACTTTGCCCCCTCCCCTAACAGGGGTGTAAGGCGGAGGCTGGTTAAGATCGGATTAAGAGACAGGTAAGATCGAGTCTGAGTCTCCCAACCGAAGTAAGGTCATAGTCTCCTGGAGGACAGTGACTAATGACGGGTAAGGGTGATTTCAGGACTCAACAAACTAAGACAGGAAGAGTCATCTGCTGATTTTGAGTAAAGACGTCTTTAATAAATAAAAAAAGAGGGCGATCTTGAAGGCCATTAAAGACTCAGGCTTGAAATGGCTGAGAATTCTCATGACCTATGTGTCAGTGTTTGCTGATTTCTTCTGCGACTTAACGTTTTGAACAGACTGTTAGGAACAATAACAAGGAGGTATGCAAGATCTGGAAAGACAGGTTATTTAATTTTCTCAAGGATGTCTGGCTTGGCCGAAGACAGAGTTGCTATGTGTATCAAATGTGCTTGCTTCACATGAGATAATTATAACCCCGGCATGTTTCTGCATGGATAAAAGGAGTATGTAAAATAAACTCAGAGCTTCAGTATTCACTGTTGCTCTCCCAATACTTTCTGACTCTCTTTTTCCCTTAATCCTCACTCCCCCTTTAAGGACTGTTCGACTCTTCGGCTGGCTCCAACAGATTGTCATCATCAACCCTTTTTTCTCCGTCTGATTGTCATCATAAACACTTTCCCCCCAAGTATGTAGATTTTCTTTTTATTCTTTTGGTTAAATCTTACAATTTGGGCCTAATTTTTAGAAGAGCCCAGCCATTGAGTTTTCCTTCTAGTATTTGTGTTTCAGTTACATTTTGGAGTGTACTTATGCCAAATGTTAGGACTCCTAAATTTGTCCCTATTTCTTCTTTAATAGTCTTTATAGGGTTTTTTGCTTTACATTTAGATTTTTTATCCATTTTGAATTTGCTTTTTAATACAGTGTGAAATATGGGTCCAGTTTTATGTTTCAGCAAATGGACATCTAGTTTTGCCAGGACCATGTGTTAAAGAAAGATTTTTTTCCCTTTGAATGCATTTCAGTCCTTCTGAGTTCTCAATTTTGTTCTATTGGACCGTGTACTTGGCACTGTACCAATTCAGGCTGCTTTGACGGCCACGGCTGAAAGCAGGAGGTGTAGGGTTTCCCTTTTTCTTCATTAGGAGTGCTTTGCTTATCCAGGCTCTCTTTCCTTTCTATATAGAATTGGTGATTTGTTTTTCCATCTCTGTGGCAGTTACATAATTTTGTGTGTCAACTTGAAGATATAAAGATGCAGCGGTGGAGTCTAGCCTGTCAATCAGGTCACAGCCTGAAGTTACCTCCTTGGGGGCATGACCATCTCATAAGGAGGATCCTGGGAGCCATCCTCCTCCCTCCCCACCCTCTGCCTTCACCTTCCTGTTGATGAACCATGCTAAGTCCTGTGATGCAGTCACAACCAATGGATCCCCACAACTCTGCCCCCACTGGCCTGTGATCCCCTGCATTCTGTATCATTGCATGTGGGTGTGTGAGTGTGAAGAGCAATTTTTGGACTAGTATCAACCTTATGGACTTGATCTGGACTGGAATGGGGTTTTGCTCGATATATAATTACTTCATGATAATAAAGTTCTCTCACAAATATATGAGTGTCTCTGGATTTATTTTGCTAGTCAACCTGGCCTAACACAATCTCTTTAGAAAACACTGATGGAATCTGTGGCTCAATTGGGATAATGAACATTTTCAAAATATTAAATCTTTCTATCCATATGTATGTAGGCTTTTTTTATAGCTTTTTTATAGCTCTTTTGTTTCTTTGACTGGATTTATTCCTAAGTATCTGATCTTTGGGTGGCTACTAAAAACAGTATTGTTTTCCTGAATTTCTTTTCAGAGTCCTCTTTGTTATGCCACAATAGCTGACTGGCTTTTTGGTCTATTGGCTTTATATGCCATATAATTTTGCCTAATCTTTCAATTAGTTCCAGTGACATTCTTGCTAAGACTTTGTGATTTTTCTATGTCTAGGATCATATCATCTTCAAATAGAGAATTTTACATCTTCTTTGTTAATTTGGGTACATTTTAGTTTTCCTTTCTTGCCTCATTGCCCTGGGTAGGATATCCAATACATTATTGAATAAGAGTAGGGATAAAAGGCATCCTTTTCTGCTTCCCATTTGCAAGGGAAATGTTTTCAACCCCTTCATATTTATACTACTGTGGGCTGTTTGTTTTGACTATATCTCCTTAATTGTGCTGAAGGACAGTCACTTATTTGTCAATTTGTCCTTCTCTGTGGCTTAACCACAGTTGTAGAAGTGGTTAAGCCCACTTTGGTTACCAGATAGTAAGCTGGCAGCTTGTATTGACTCAGGTGGCTGCCTACAGCTGGGGAGCTAGGAAGTCAGTTAGTGGAGCAGACACAGACTGACAGATCAGATGTTATGGCGGGCTGCAGATAACTCCATGGATTTCACGGCAGTATCACAGGACTCCAGAACACATCCCAAGAGACCAGACACAGGATGCAGGCCAAAAGAAAGAAGAGAGGGCCAATTCTCTGTAACACCTCTTTTATAGATACTCAATAGACAACACACTCAAGGAGATGTCATCAGACTGTGACATGCATTTTTTATGGGGGAGGGTTTACTATCAACCATGGAGAATCTCAGTCAGGTCAGGTTGACACAACCCCTAACTATCAAAATTCACTTCACAGAATATGCTGGGAATACTCTCTCATTTTCTGTGTTCTGGAATAGGTTAAGTAGAATTGATTCCAGCTGTTCTCTGAATATTTGGTTTAATTTACCAGTGAAGCCTTCTGTGTCAAGATGTTTTTTGGTAGATTTTCTTTGTTTTGTTTTTATGGCTTGCTTAATTTTGCATTTTCATTATGGGTCTCTTCCGTCTGTGTCAGTTTATTTAGGCAGTTTGTTTGAGAAATGTATTTATTTTTCTAGGTTTTCAAATGTGTTGGAGTACACTGTTTCATAGTATTCCATTATTATCCTTTTTGTTTCCTTGGTTTGGTTGTGATGTCCCCCATTTTATTTCTTATTCCTGTTAATTGCATCATCTCCTTCTTTTCCTTTGTCAGATTTGCTGGTGATTTTTAAATTTTATTAATCCTTGAAAAGAACCAGTTTCCAGTCCTGATGATTCTATGGTTTTCTATTTTATTTATTTCTGCTGCAAGGGTTTTTTTTTTCCTCCTGGTAACTACATAATGTGCTATTGTTGGGCAGAGTGTTCTCAATGTCTGTTGGGTCCAGTTAGTTGATTGTGTTGCTTAGTTCTGCAATGTCTTTGCTGCTGAGTTTTTGTCTCATTGTTCTGTCTTTGTTTGAATAGATTTTATAAAACAAATTAATAGAAAATATTATTCATTCACTTAATAGAATGATGTATGAAACAATTTTACAATAATGTAGTCTTCCTTGAGGACGAAGAAAAAAACCCACCCTCATTGTTCTTGTGTAGTTATAAATATAGGATGTTAGAATTTTGACTGAATTTTTGAGTTAAAGAGTGATATTTCAACCCATCATATTTTAAACATCACAACACATATAAATATATGATGGGTTAAAAATAACTCTTTAAGATATATATAATATATAAAAGCATTCTCAAATATATATAGGTATATGAGTGATGGGTTAAAAATAAATATATATTCATATGTATAATTTTTAAATACTATAATTTTTCTGTGGGTATAATAGCATTTTATATAAAATCAATATTTTACGTAATATAGATACTATTTTATATTAAAAGAAAATGTGCAATATTATATGTAACATATACATAACACTTACTTGCCTGAAGCATCTAAGCATTTTTCTAGGGCATGCTGTTGTTATGTGCCTTACCGTCTCCTCTGTCTCAAGGCAGTTCCATTTGACTAAATAGAACTTCCCCGTAGGATTTTCTTGCCTGTAATCTATGTGGAAGCAGGTTATCAGGCCTTTCTTTAATGGTGTTGCTAGCAAGGTTTGAACTGCCAACCTTTTAGTTAGCAGCCAAGTGCTTAACTACTGTTTTACCAGGTCTTCTTCCTCTGCGGTATTGAGAAAGTGACATGGAGGCTATGTCTGACCTCCTTTGCTTATAAAAAGGGAAAAAAGACTCCAACTCACATCAGTCCAAGGCTGATTACTATGAGACAGAGCACGCTATTTCTTTGCCGGGTTCGACAACCCATTGCAATGGCCACAAAGCACTCACAGATCCTACTCATGACTATGGGGTTTATTAGGGAAGTTAGCTGTCACAAATCAGGATAAGAAATGGTAATCACATTTATGACAATAGTAAAAAACCTACTAACTAGCTGCTCTGCTCATTAACTATGTAAGTCAAACATTAACAAATGATGAGGGTAATGCTTAGGGGTGACGTGAGGAGAATGCTGGCTTTATGGTTAAAGTTATGTGTCATCTTGGCTGGGCTATGAGTCTCAGCAACATTTAATAATGTAAGTTGGCAGTCATGTAATTAGGTAATCTGGCAGTAATGAGTCTGCATTTTGTGACCAGATGGGGTCATCCTGCAATTCCAGACAATGCCAGCTGTTTGGCAGAGGGCACTGATCAGGTTGGTAGGTGAAGAGTATTACCCTGTGTGTTGTAGTTATTTCCTGTGGGTCACTATTATGTCTTTTAAAGAAATTTAGAGAAAAGGGGAACAATATATATTGATAGAAATTTTCATATTAAGTCACACATGGATATTTTCAGTGTTCATTATGTCTACAGATTTTAGTTATTGTCTTACCTGATTTCCTAGCTCCAATATAGTTCCATTCTCTTCACGGCTTTCAGCTATTATTGCCAACTACATTAGATTTTTATGTTTTATTATACAAATAGTATATTTTAATAATTATTTTATGTGATTATCTTTTAAGACAGCTAAGGGAAAAAATTTTATTTGTGCTTTTATATTTACCTACATAATTAGCAATAGAGCCCTGGTGGCTAGAGGTTACATACTGGGTTGCCATCTGCAAGGGCAGCGGTTTGAAACCACCAGCTTCTCTGTGGGAGAAAGAGTGGGCTTTCTACTCCCATAAAGATTTACAGTCTCTGAAATGTTGTAGGGTCACTGTAAGTTGGGATCCAGTTTTGAATGGGTTTGGTTTCAGTTTACGTAATTTTTGAGTTCTCGTTATTTATTTCGACGAATTGTCTAAAAGTTTGTCATACTGTGGTAGCTTGTGTGTTGCTATGATCCTGGAAGTGACGTCTCTGGTATTTTAAACACCAGCAGGAGCTCCCAAGGAAAACAAATTTCAGCAGAGTTTTCAGATTAAGAATGGACTACAAAGAAGGACTAGGCTATCATTCTGATTAACTACTAAAAACCTTATGAATAACACAGACTGTGAAAACGGCACGTAAAGAAGGGCCATATCTGGCCTCTTCTGTCTTCCCTATTGCCATGAGGCAGGGGTCAGGCATGCCTTCACCTTCCATCGTTCTTTACCCTAGTCAGCCATGAGCCATTCCTCCCCAGCGCTTGACTTCTATGTGGGGGTGAAATAATTCATTGCAAGGGCCACACAGAACTTACAGACAATACTCACAATTTGGTGCCTTTAGTGGGGAAGCACACAGCTTACCACAGCCTGGGTCAGCAAACACTAAAGATGCTGTCACGGGTCCACAGCAACACCTCTCCTCAGTTAGGATCCACTTCTCTCTCCTGTAATTAGCCTCTCAGCCACATGATCCCTTGACCTCTGTTTCGGTGGACCAGGAAGCCCACCTGTCTCTCTGTGATCTCAGTGTTGCTCCTCTGGTCTGTCTCACAGTTTCCTTGCGTTGGCCCTGGTCTGGCTTTTTTCTCTGTCCCATAGTCTCCTTGCCACGGTCTCCGGAGTTGCCACAGACAGTGCCTCTGGTACTCTTCCACCAGTGACCCCGAGATTTCTCTCTAGGTCCAAGGTGGCTCTAATACAGAGGAAGAACTGTGATGGAGATATGGTTTTGTCTTTTGGAAGACCACAGAATCAAGAAAACAAAGGGCGTGACTTGGTGCATACCACTGCTATGGTCAGGACTTAATCCTATCAGAACCCTGCCCATCACTATAATATTTAACTCCCTCAAAAATAAGGTTGTCACCACCAGCATCGTGTCCAGAAGTATAATATCACATGATAAATTATGGTGAGAAGGGCCATATTAATTGACTATCTCAGACACGTTGTCAGATACTGCAAAGCTCATGAATAGCAGTGGAACAGTGTCACGGTGCAGGAAGATGAGCCCCCTAAGTTGAAAGGCACTAAAACTATGGCTGAGGAAAAGCTGCCTCCTCGGAGCTTTAATAAGAGAAAACCACCTCAAAACTCACTGCCACCCAATAGCCAATTCCCACTCATAGCAGCCTTACAGGACAGGGCAGAACTTCCTTTATGGGTTCCCAAGACTGTAACTCTTCACGGGAGTAGAAATCCCCGTATTTCTCCCAAGAAGTGACTGATGGTGTCGAACTGCCTGCTGACCTTATGGTTAGCATCCCAACACCTAACCACAACACCATCAACGTATAGTCAACCATAAAGAGGATGGAATGAAGCTTTCCAGCTGATGGGGCATGACTCAAAATGAGGGTAAAAAGCTGTAAACATGTATCAATAATTAGAACTTGGAATGAAGTAAGTATGAATCTAGAAATTAGAAATCACCAAAAATTAAATTGAACACATAGATTGATGTGCTAGGAGGCAATAGTGAGCTACAATTGATTGATGTTGGCCATTTTGAATCAGACAAGCATTTGGTTTACTATGTCAGTAATGACAAATTCAAAAGGAATGTCTTCACACACAGCATCAAAAAGTACATTTCAAGATCTGCCTCGAAGTGCACTGCTGTCTGTCATAGGAGTTTATCTATGCATGTACAAGGAAATCCCGTCACACTATTATTCAAATTTACACAGCAACCATTAAAGCTATTTTTGAAGAATTCTAGCATCTTTTTATCTGAAATTAATCAAATATGCAATCAAGATTTATTAATGATTATTGGCAATTGGAATAGGAAAGCAAGAAACAAAAGGAAGAAATGGTAGTTGAAGAATATGGTTTTAGTGATAGAAATGAAGCCAGAGACTACATGATAGAATTTTACAAGCCCAACAGCTTCTTCATGCAAATATCTTTTTCAGCAAAATAAATGGCGATGATACAAGTGGGCTTATCCAGATGCAATACACAGAAATCAAACTGACCACACCTCTGGGAAGAGACGACGGTGGCCTAATGGTTATGCACTGGGCAGCAGTGCAAAAGGCTGCCGTTCAAAATCACCAGCTGCTCATCAGAAGGGAGACGGGGCTTTCTACTTCCCTAAAGAGTTACAGTCTCAGAAATCCACAGGACCACTTCTACCCTGTCCCATAGCTGGTTATGAGTCAGAATCAACTTGATGGCAGTGAGTTTGTGAATGACTATTGGCAAGATATTGAACAATACAGGAAGCATCTAAAGAAATACACAAAGTAACTACATTCAAAAGAAGTCTTCGACCTTCAGCCATTTCAAGAGATAGCACATAATCAAGATCCAACGGTTCTTCGGAGTAAGTCCACATTGTACTGAAAGAACTGACCAAAAACAAGAGTCCAGGAATTGATGGAATCGCCGTTAAAAGGTTTCAACCTGCTAAGGAAGTACAGGAAGCACTCACTCACACTCACCTAGGCCAAGACATCTGGAAGACAGCTACCTGGCCAACTGGCAGCAAGAGACTGGGATTTGTACCCATTCCAAGTATGGGGTCCACTCCCTCATCCCCACTTGATCACTTGCATCATCCCACAAGAGCGAGCATAAGTCTATTTCTTTAAGATAATTATCCTAAAGCAAAATCATACAGTACTCTCAGCCATACCAGACACCAAAATCATTCTCTTGGCCTCAATCTCAACCCTACCCTGACATCCTAAAAGGCCACAAGGTAGTAAAACAACATACTACCAGACACTGTCCCCAACTGCTCAAAAACCTCTGCTCCACATAGCCCTGATTTTCCCCCAGACAAGGTCTATATCCCAGCTGTTCTTTTATTGATATTGTTGTTGCTCTGTGTTCTATAATTTCTATATCCCCCACCTCTTTAAAACACAGTTGTGCACTATTCTTATGATTCACCCGTAATTATGACTTCCCCATCTGTTGGCATACGGAAAGACAGGGAAAACTTATTACTTTACTTTTTTTGCTTTTACTTTACTTTGTTTTGTAGTCCTTCAACACATCCTCAGTCCACAGGTTAGCACCCACATCAGAGACAAAGCACCTGGTCAAAGCTCAGAATTAAAACAAACATATATTAATAGGTCTTCTGCTTCTTATTCTAGTATTATTTTTAATACTCTTGTCTCTTTCCCTTTACTTCTTTAATTTTACTCTCTAAACTTTTGTGTTTATTTACTAGTCATTGTATTGGCTCCACTCTTACTTCATGGCCCTTTAAACCTATCTCTTGTTCTCTTTCTCTTCTTCTCATTAATCCTTCTCTGTCCTCCTCCTCCTCATAAAACCAAAAGTTGACACTCTCCTTACCATGTTTCCTCTTTTTTCCCCTCTCAAATAGTATTACCCATTTCTCCATAATAGCAAACCAAAGCATTTTTGCTCTGATGTCTTTTGTTTTAACTTACCAATTATCACTACCTGTTCCCTCCCCCTTTTGCTTCCTTTTTCTTTTATTTCTTCCTCTTCTAACACTTCCTGTTCCACTTTTTGATCTGCCCCCTAACACTTAATTAAAAATGCTCCCCAAATATTTAATATGAAGAGGCACCACCTCTCTACTACACCACACAACAGAGTAAACTACTCCCCCTTAATCCTATCTCCCTACAATAGTAAATTGCTACACAGGGATGTCAAGGGAAAAAAAAACAAGCTATCAGTTCACACACACACACGCATGCACACACAAGAGTAACGGACACAAATAACTGAACACCTTATAGCCAATGCTCATGGAAGCAGCAGTCAAGAAATCAAACACTGCATTGCACTGGGTAAATATTGCACAAGACTCCTTTAAAGTGTTGAAAAGTAGGCGTGTCATTTTGAGGATAGAGCTGTAACTGACCCAAGCAGTAGTATTTTCAAGTTTCTCATATTCCTGTGAAAGTTGGGCTTTGAATAAGGAAGACCAAACAAGAATTGATGCATTTGAATTATGGTGTCGTGAACAGCAAATGAACACACAAATCTGTCTTGGAAGAAGTACAGCCAGAATACTCCCTACAAGTGAGGATGAGGAAACTTCATCTTACACACTTTGAACATGTCACTAGGAGAGTGTAGTCCTGGAAAAGGATTCATGCTTGGAAAAGCAGAAGGTAGTGAAAATTAGGTAGCTCCTTAACAGGATGGATTCGCACCATAGCCGCAATAATGTAATGGAGAGGATGAGGCAGAGCTGAGCCGCCTTTCATTCTGCTGCACGGTCACTGAGTTGGGACCCACTTGATGGCACCTAACAACAACGTTGAGGAGCTCGGATAGCAGAGTGGTTACCTGTTGGGCTGTTAACCACAAGGACAGCAGTTCAAAGGTACCAGCCACCCCTTGGGAGAAAGATGAGGCCTCTCCTCCAGTGAAGAGTTACAGTCCTGCTCTTTGGCCCTCTGAGCAGCATGACAGCGGGCGGCAAGGAACAACGGGGCTGATCCCTCTCTAAGAAAGCTTGGAATGTTGTGGAAGCACTAGCTACGTCCAATATAAGAACTATTGGAAAAGCACCATTCAACAGGACTCGCGGCCCCAGATTGCTTCGGACAGTCTCAAGGATCAAGTTTCTGAAGTGAGTCATGCTGATCTGCAGAATGATGAAGTTGCATTTAGAAAATTCAAACTAATTACTGAGGACTTTCAGGAAAAAATTACCTGATCAACTTAACATGGCATGGATCTTACCCTTGACAAAACATGCTCCATGCTCAAAAATATGGCATGGCAGACCCCGATTGAAGCTCATCTTGATGTCTAGACTACCTGCTCGCTCTGTTCTATGTTGGTTTTAGCTAAAAAGAAAACACAACGATCAGATTCAGAAGACCTCTTATGTTCAGCAGCAACAGAAATTCCAAATCTGAGAGAAAATGATAAATTATTATTTTCATATCTTATACCATCCACTGTCTCCCTTCACCCACATTTCTGTTGTTTGTTCCCCTCGTGTGTGTGTGTGTGTGTGTGTTTTATACTTCAATCATTGAGATTGGTTTCCCCTTTCTCCCCCTTCTCTCCACACTCTCCCCCTACTCGTGGTGTCGCTACTCCCATTACCATTCCTGAGGGGGGTTATCTGTCCTGGATTGCGTGTGTTGAGAACTCTTATCTGTACTGATGTACATGCTTTGGTCTAACTGGGTTTGTAACATAGAACTGGGGTCATGATAGTGTGTGGGGGGATGAGAGGATGGGAGAGGAAGCATTAAAAAACTAAAGGGATGTTGTGTGTTTTGTCAGTGTTATGCTGCACCCTCGATAACTTGTCCCTGTCTCGTGACTCTACTCTGAGGGATGTCCAATTGTCTACAGATAGCCAGAATGAGCCCCTCTCATTCACATCCATATGGTTGTTTATTTTGGGTCCTCTGATGCCTGATAATTGATCCTGTTGAAACCTCATGATCACACAGGCTAGTGTGCTTCTTCCATGTGGGCTTTGTTGCCCCCTGCTAGATGACCGCTAGTTTATCTTCAAGCCTTTAAGACCCCAGATGCTGTATCTTTAGACAGCCAGGCACCATCAGCTTCTTCACCACATTTGCTTATGCACCCATTTGGTCTTCATTAATTTTGTATGGAAGGTGAGAGTCACAGGATGCCAGGTTATTAGAACAAAGTATTCTTGCATTGAGGGAGTACTTGAGCAAAGACCCAATGTTCATAGCTACCTTAATACTTAACATGTACATAGATCTATATCCCTATCATTATATATAAATATCTTTACAAATCTACATTTATACCTCTATAACAGTCTTTTGCCTCCTAGTTCTTTTCTCTATTTCCTTTTACTTTTCTCCTGTCCCATTATCATGTTTGACCTCCACTCGGCTCTAAGTAATTTCTCTCAGCTATATTGCACCTGATCAACCCCCACCAGGAGATAATGGAATATTTCAATGAACTTTTTGAAGCCCCATATATTCAATGTAGGTCACATCCCCAAAGCGATGCTCTTTCAACTGATTGGCTGCTTATAGCCTATCTCTTCGTGGAAGTGATTACATTATATTAGATCTCATCATGGGAATGGCTACATCATCACATAATTGTCAAACTACATCATAACTTACAAAGGAGAATCATGGTCCATCCAAGTGGGCACACACCTTAACCACCACATGGGACATTTTAAAGAACAAAATGCTGTAATTTTGGATCTTGATTTTCTTCCACCTGAGGTTTTATTGCTGTTTGTTCTTCCTGTACTAACTCTTGGAATTTTGTCTCCCTTCAAAATGCACTTACAGTTTGTACCATTTATGTTTCTAAGTTTTATTTTGGTTTTTAAGATGCTTTTTATGTAAAAGTCATGCTTCCTAGGATTTCCCCAGGATCAACATAATTTAGTAGCCAGCCAACAACTGGTCAGATGCTATGCTTAAATACTTTGAGTCCCGATGAAGTCATGATACTCTGTTCATCTCCACACAAGCCCAAGGCTGACTGTCACAGGCAAAGGTTAGACATTCCTCAACCCTCTGTCATACTACCCTAATCGGATCTTAACCATTTGTGGTAGCTATATAATCTGTTGTCAATTTGAGAAGATTAAGAGTGAAGGGGTAAAGTTTATCCTGTCAATCAGCTCATAGCTTAAAGACCACATTTGGAGGTGCTAAGGAGAAAAATAGCTCCCTGTAGGTGACACATGCTCATTCACTGTGAGACATTTCTGATGAGAAGCTTCATGAAGCTACCCTGATCCACCCAGAGCCCTGGGAACTGAAGAAACCCCATGGCGACCCCTGCCAGTGCTGAGATATTTACAGCGCCACTGGATCCACAAGATTTCCCAACCACTGGCCTGTGACCTTCCTCCATTGGGCGCCATTACATATGTTTTGTGAGTCTGAAGAGGACTTTGTAGATTGGTATCAGACATATGGGCTATTATCAGACTTATGGACTTGATCTGGACCAGCCTGGGATGTTTTTTTCAATATTCAATTGCTCTTGTATATACAGCTCTTTCCTGTCCATATATGAGTGTCTATGAATTTGTTTCTCTAGTCTGCCTAGACTAACACCATTCCTCTCACAACACTCTACTTTTTTTTATCACATACATTGCAATAGTCATAAGAACTCACAGATAACATTGACAACTGAGGAGGTTATTAGAGAAGTTAACAGGCTAATGCAAGCCAGGATTACAAAACAATAAGGATGCAGTTATTGGTCCCCTGCAACACCTCTCCTCTGGTACTAGTCAAATCCTTGTCTCTGATTCTCAGCCTCTCCGTCACATAGTCTCTTGGCCTGTGCCTCGTGGGCCAAGAAGCCCGGCTGCTGCTCTACCTCACAGTCTTTTCTTTCTTTTTAAGACATGTCCCCTGCATGGTTTGTCTCCTCAGTCATTGTCCACAGGACTCTGAGAAGTTGTTGGAATATTCAGGTACAGACTCAAGGCCCGACTTGATCTCCAACGTTGTGGGAAAGGACTGTACATCATACCTCACAGTCTTATAGTCTTGCTACTTCTCTTATGTCTTGTCTCATGGTTTCCTGGCATTAGCCTTGGCCTAGGCCTTTGGTCTCAGCCTCTGCCACTTCAGGCAGGAATCTGTGCTCCACTAATAGTTCTTCCTTTTTGAGTCAGAATTGGCAGTTGGTTGTTGATTTTTTTTTAAAAGGAAGGCTAGCAAAAAGTTAGAACATAAGTGACATGCATATAGGAATGGAATTATTATAATCAACATGCCAGCCATACATTACAGTGTGTATAAAATAGTATATCTATCTATGGGTATAGATAAAAATTAGAAAAAGAACAGTTTATTAAATGGTGACACTGGAAGAAGATTGACAGCCATGCAGGACTGTCTTGATGGCATCCCATTGGTGCTCAGGATGCGTAGAGATTACTTTTACCCTGGACGGCACATGTTGTTGGAATCCTTCACTCTGCGTGTACTTTCAGTTACTTGGGTCACAAGATAATCACAAGGTATAAATATCCTCCACCACAAACAGGTAAGCATGTGAGAATGGCCATTATGATGCACAATTTCCTTCACTGTCTTAATGGCCCTCCAGACAATATTGCCCAAACAGGCCTTCAGGCAGAATCATACAAATAGTCGCATACCATATATCTGTCTTGGAGTGAAATGAATAGCTAACAAATACCCAACAGAGGCTAGAGTGAGGCACGAGACAAAGATGGAGTGAGTTCGGCTAACTACAAACAGAGAGTCAGTCTAGGTGACATATATATTGTTGCTGTTGGGTGCCATTGAGTCGATTCTAACTCACAGTGATCCCATGTGACAGCGTAGACCTGCCCCAGAGGGTTTTCTTGGCTGTAGTATTTATGGAAGAAGAAGGCCTGGTTTTTCTCCTATAGGCCACTGGGTGAGTAGGTTGTTGTTGTTAGATGCCATTGAGTCAGTTCTATCTCATAGCAAACTTTTGTGCAACAGAACAGAACACTTCCTGATCTGTACCATCCTCACAATCGAGGTTATGTTTGAGCAGCCCGTTGTTACAGCCATTGCGTCAACCCACCTCATCGAGGGCCTTCCTCTTTGGCATTGACCTGCCACTAGAAAAAGGCACTACGCTTGGTAAAGTGGAGGATCAGTTGGGTAGGTATATATTTAGATCATTAAAGTTTCTTGTCATCACCTTGATACTTAGAATTATATGAGGTAGTCTTTGTAAAGGAATTAAGTTAAAGGAAAAGCACAACTTACAAGTGTTATTTCAAACAAAGCCTCTGTCATATATCTTATTTACAACCTAAGTATTTGGAATGTTAACAATGAAGTAACATTTATGACGGAACATAAATCCCTAGATTTTTATATTCTAATTCATTCCCCAGCTATTCCAAAACAGCTTCCTTTGCAAAGATAAGACTGTTCCATCGCCCTGGATAACATCTCTGCGAGATAACTAAATGCCACTACTGAGAAAATAGAGAGATTAAGCAACCTGCCCACAAGCCTGATGAGCAGCAGAGACAAAGTTTGAACCCAGGAAGTCTATGTCACATCCCAAACAGTACATCTGAATGCTACCTGCTGTTTTGAGCCCTGTCCTCTCTAACTCCTCTTGTGGTGGTGTGTGATCATGTACATCGCACCTTCAGTCAGTTTGGCATCTGTCATTTTCATCCTTTAGCATCCCTGTGCTGCTTTGGTTCTCCACTGTGCTGTCTACTCCTGAAGCTTCTGAGGCAGTCACGCCCCATGAAAGCAATGGCAGTTATTGCTATTGGTGTTACACGGCTGGCCCTGTCCTGCTAATGCTCCCCCTTGCTGTGCTCCCCTTGCCAGTGCAGCTGCTGCCAGGGCTGGCAAAAGCTTCTGTCAGAGCGCCCAGACGCATCATCGTGGCAGCAACAGTGCTGAACTGAGCCAGGCCTCTGTGTCTCTCCCTTCCACAGCCTCGGGCAGAAGTCAATCCGGCAAGTTCCTGTCTTTAGAAGTCTTCCTCCTCCTGATGCTCAGAGCGGATCCCTACATCACCTGTGAGGCCCACCGTCTCTCCTAAGGTGGACTTTTTCTTCAATCAGTGATTCAATCAGAGGTAAGTAGACACTAGGAATGTCTGAATCTAGATTCTCGACAAAGTGGTAAGTTCGATCATGTTTTATTAAGTTTCGGTTGCGATCAGCAAAATCAGGTCATCTTCAGAGCCTGACAGTGTTGGGCGCTATTCATTAGATACGGGTACGAAGGCTGGACATTGCTGCCACATTTCCATGACTTTGCTGTTGCTGTGAGGTGCTGGGGAGTCAGTTCTGTCTCATACCAGCTCTGTGTGCAACAGCAAGAACTGCCTGTGCCCGAACCATCGGGACCGTTGTCCTTGTGTTTGAGCCTATTGTTGCAGCCACTGTGTCTTTCCCCTTGTTGAGGACCGTCGTCTTTTTGCGGCCCCTCTACTTTACCAAGCATGATGGCCTTCTCCAGGCACTGGTCTCTCCTGGCAACATGTCCAAAGTACATGAGACGGAGGCTCACCCTTTGTACCTCTAAAGAGTATTCTGATTGTTCTTCTTCCAAGACAGATTTGTTCATTGTTTTGGTGGTCCAAGGTGCCTTCAAGATTCTGCATCAGCATCATACTACATCGAATTTTCTTCAGGTTTGCTTAGTCGATGTCCAACTTTCACATGAATATGAGGTGATGGAAAATACCATGGCTTGGGTCAGGCACGCCGTATTCCTCAATGCATGAAATTAGCACTGTTATTCATATTACAGAAGTAGCCATATATTTTAAGAGCATATTTCTGGTGCTTCTCATTTTAATAAATGATATTTTCATACTCAAAGGAAGAAATAACTCTTCTGAAGAAACATTAGGTGGCTTTTATCTTTGATATTCTGAGAAATTCTTTTGGTATTGAAAGTTGGAATAATATATTTTGGGAAACTACCCATTTCATACAATTTGCTGCTTCAGTGTGATCTTCATGTGATTAAAGCATAATCCTTTGGAAGAGTTTGAACTAGTGTTTTAAAGTAAAGATGATTGACAAGTATAATTATGTTTTTCAGCCACTTTTATTTCCATGAGTGAATAAGTTATTTCTCAGGGCAAAGTTAGCTTTCCCCACCCTACCTCACTCCTCCCCCGCGTTCCCCTCTGTGAAGTTACATACACTGTTTCAGGCAAAGAAAGGCCCCTTAGTACATTAGGACTGAATCTGAGTCACGGCCTTAGTAATGTATCTATGAGATTCTGTCTCTACCGAAAGCTATAGGAAATGTAAACAAAAATGAACGCTTCCTTTTCTCTCAAACTCAAAATACCATGTTGCTTGATTTTTAAAATATGATCTATGCATATATATCTGCTAGCAATGTATAAGATAATTTCTAAATAATTTTGTTTTTTAATTTAAAATATTTTAAACATTCCTTTCAAAACTTCAATATTTTGTCACAATAAAACCCATTTGGTATTGACAATATAGTCACTAAAATATAATACCCACAACAAGGTGTTTTTTTCCATAGAGTATTTCATTGTGTTTTGGTTTAAGTTTACAAAGAAATTTAGTTTCTTATTTAAAAATTTCTGTATACTTTCTTTTTTGATAAATGAATCATTTTATTTGGGGACTTTTAAAGCTCTTATAACAATCCGAACATCAATTATATCAAGTACAATTGTACATATGTTGCCTTCATCATTTTCAAATATTTTCTTTCTGTTTGAGCCCTTGGTATCAGCTCCCCTTTTTTTCCCTTCCACCCTCATGGACCTCTGAAAAATTATAAATTATTATTGTTTGCATATTACACCGCCCACTGTCTCCCTTCATCCATGTTATCATTGTTTGCCCCCCTGGGGAGAGAAGGTCGAGAATTATGCATCACGTAGTTGGTTCCTCATTTCTCCCCCTTCTCGACCCACCTTCCCCCTACCTTCATGATATCACTGCTTGCATTGCTGGTCCTGAAGGGTTATCTGTCCTGAATTCCACGTGTCAAGACCAGAGCCCTTATCTGTACCAGTGTACATGTTCTGGTTCAGCCAGATTTGTAAGGGGCATGATAGTGGGGAGGAGGAAGCATTCAAGAATTGGAAGAATGTTGTGTGTTCTGTCGGTGCTGTGCTGCACCCTGACTCTATACAAATTCTTTGAGGAAGAAAGAAGATTTTCTACTCCCATAAAGAGGTACAGCCTTGTCCCCACAGGGGCAGTTCTCCCCTATCTTAGAGGATCATGATGAGTTGAAGTTGGCTTGATGGCAGTGAGTTGTTGTTGTTTTTAGTACGCATTCTTCAGTGACACTGGTTGCGTATTTCACAAGGTGTCAACAGTCTCATGACTTCCATCCTGACTGTTCTGGTTCTGTTAGTCTAGCTTCCCTGACTCCTCACTTAGCCTCGAATCTTTGCTGTAAGGTAAATGTTGGCTGTTTCATCTCACATAGAGGAGTAGTAAAAAGTATTTTTTTAAAAACATATTCACAAAGACTCTGAATCCATTAATTTCTGAAGACTAGTAGTCTAGTTGCTGGTTTTTATGCTTTTAGTTCTCATGTGTTTGGAATTATTTACGCAGAAAACTATTCTCTGAGTACAATTGAAGCATTTAGAATGGTATTTTTAAATATAAAAAATGAAAGGAAGGTACAATTGACATTTTTATGTGGCGACTACATATTTATTCATAATTAGGAAGTATGGGTTTCCTTCATTTTTAATCTCCAAAATGTTTGGAAATAATTTCTATTGTAAAGAAGCATAAGAGATGAAATATCAGGAAGGAGATTTGCCTGAAACTGACAAGTGTTGGAAGGCTTCCTGAACTCTGCATGCACGGGCAATGCCATTTAACTGAGGGCAATGCCATTTAACTGAGGGCAATGCACTCCTATCCTTCTGTCTTACTGCTTTCCATATGCCCTTTGGCAGAACTGCTTCTTTAGACCTAAAGTTTTACATGGATTGAAATATAGCTGTAACTTTCCATAGAAATTCAAGTATACACATGTCTGTGTGTCTGAATGATAGCGTCTGGGGGCGGGTGGGGAGGTCAAATAAAGCTTTAGCACATGAATTCTGTAAATAGTTCTTTTAATCCCACATCAAGCTTTGTCTTGTACAAAGAACATTTATTTTTACTATGCTCTCATAATTTTCCACAGGAAATAATTCACATTCTATTGATTCTTTTATTATGAACAGAGAGGACTAGATTTAAGACATCTTAATTTAATTATACTTAATAAGTCAATATGTAGAACATTACTTGGCTCATACCAATCATGTACATGGTGGCTGTGACCATTCAGAACAGTAGGAGCAATAATAGGAGTAGAGAGATTTTAGACCTGGTCACAGTGTGGATTCATTTTAGAAACTTGTTCCTTTACCTCACAAAACAGCTTCTCAACAAGTGAGCACATTGGAATCTGAGGGGAAAGTTTAAAGTGGAAAGAATTTCCAAAATTCTCTTGAACTATTTGTTCTTGTTGTAGCTTGTTGTTTACCCCTTTCATCCAATAAAGAACTAAGAAAAGAACCTCCATCTACTGCTATATGTCCATGATTCAATGTGCAACCACCGGCTTCCAAACGCAGTCCAAACTGCAACGCGCATGTGCACATTACCAAGAAGACGAGATTCTCCTCCCCACTCTATCCTCCCTTGCTTAATATGTGCCAAGAGTCCCTCAGAATGCTTAGTGTGTTGTAATGAGCCAGTCATGTTTGCCTTTGGTTTACTGTTCCTCCCTGAGGCTGATGAATTCCACAAATTCTTGAAAAAGTTGAATGTCCAGAGTATACTACATTGCGTCTGCCTTTTCTTGCAACCGAAACCTAGATAGTCCATTCATCACAGTGGACACTGGGCCATGCCACTGCTCACTCGTGTTGACAGATGCTATGTGACCATTGGTTCTTCACGGTGCAAAGAGAAAAATCATCATCATAGCCAGCAGTAGTAGCACCAAAATCAAGGTGGATGGCTGACTGAGTTAGTAAATGTTTCAAGGGATGTCTGCCAGCCAGTACGCTCAAATGCAGTTCCCCTGAACCCATACTACGAGGAGGGTCCACCCAGCAATTTGGTTTCTTTCTACATTGTTGGGAATTGCCCCCCAGAAAATTCAAAGCACAGTCTTGTTCTGGGCAGAGCATGCTGATCCATTAATTTTGAATAGTTTCTATTGTCATGTCTTCTTGTTTTTGCTAGGGGCTATCAAAAATGTTTCAGTGTGTAAAATCCTCATGGATTTTACAAAATATTGCCTGGTCTTGTTTCATCCTCTCAATTGTTATATTTGAGCCCGTTGTTGCGGGTGCTGTTTTGATTTATCTTCTAATTCACCACTTTCTCTCCTGAAAAGTCAAAGCTTCCATCAATCCCATTCAGTATATATTTTTAAACTCAGACATAGCAGTTTTCATCCCTAGAAATGCAATTGGAATTAAAAAAATGTCCTATGACTTAGTAGAAAAATAATATTTTTAAACTTTTGAGTATGCAAAATACCATTATTATAATTTTTTAGTTTATGTTTTAGGAGAGAAGAATTTGACGAGGATGTGGCCAACTTAGGTGATTACTTTTGACAGGAAGTGTGCACACTAAAATTGCATAACCAAATCCCATCAAGTAATTTATCATTGAGCATAGACCCTAAATCATAACATCTTGTTTGTAGCTTGTGTCCAAAATATGTTTTACATCTCCTGAGACCCAGGACATTCATAGTCTTTCTCTATTAGACTGAAGAAGCCTGAAACAGTGATTTACATGCAGACAACTATGCTAATTGTTTTTGTTGGTGTTTACAAAAGATCTGGTTCACTAATTCACATTTGCCTACTGGATTTTTGTTCTCAATTGACGTAAAGATAGGGCAGAGACTAGAGATTAGGGCCATTGAGATGATTGAGCTGGTCAGCAACAAATCTATGCAGCAGAAACTTGGGGGCCCTGGCCTGCTTGATGACCTTTAAGGCCCCCACTCTGTGGACAGTATTGTAGTACTCCTACCCGACCAGGCTGGGGGGCATGGCCAGCCAGTAACGGTTCTCTGCCTCAGTCTCCAGGCAACAGATCGTGTTCTACTTCACAGAGAAAGCATCCTTCTTTTGGATCTGCCGCCTTCCAAGAATGGAATAGCAACATGGGGCAGGAGAGGACAGCTTGCTCTGCAGGGATCTTCGATCAAATGTCTTTGCTAATGTGTTAGGCCAGGAAGACTAGAAAAACAAATTCATAGACACTCATGTGTGTAATAGAGAACTTTATACCAAAGAGTAATTGTATATCGAGAAAACATCCCAGCCCAGTCCAGATCAAGTCCTTAAGTCTGGTATTAACCCATATGTCCCATAACAATCGATAAGTTACTCTTCAGACTCATATAACACATGCAATAATGCTGAATGCAGGAAAATAGCAAGCCAGTCGATGGAAAGTCTTATGGGCACAGTGGCGGTGCAAGCAGCTTAGCACTGGTGTGGGTCTCCATGTGGCTCCACCAGCTCCAGGGCTCTAGCATAGCTCCAGGTGTCTCCCACCTGCAGGGAGGAAGACAGGAGTTCCCAGAATCCTTAGGAGAATGCCATGCCCACACAGAGGTCTCATTGGCTATGGTCTGATTGACAGGCTAGACTCCGACCCCTTCACAAGTTGACAGGAGATTATGTAACTGCCACAGCTAATGCTTTTATCTCTATTTGTTATTATTTTTTACAGCTCACTCTTACATTTTATCCAATGGGCTGTTTATATTTCATCCCTTCAGGGATCAGGATTTTCTTCTTTGCATGCTTTGTGATCTTTGATTGAATTCAAAAGTGTCAGGGAGGGAATTATATTTCCCCCAAACACATGATGTTGAAAGTCCAACCTTTTTTTCCTTACAGATGTTATTAGTGAAATTTATGAAGTTATACAGTAGTAGAATGGGTCCTTACACTTTCTGCATAGGATCTTATCTAAAAAAGGAGCAAAGACACAGAAAAAGACACATGTGCACACAAGGGTATGAAATCTACTGAAAATATGTCTACAAACAACACAGAAACTGCAAGGATTGTCAGCGGCCACCCTTAACTAGGAAAGAGGCTTGGGACAGTTCCTCTCTCAAAACTCCCAGATGGAACTGGCAAGGATGAGTCCCTCGTTGGGATTTCTAAGTCCCAAAGCTGTAATAAAGTACATTTCTGTTCTCTTCCATTTAAAAAAGGAAGGAAATGAATACAATCTTATAGTGAGCTAAATTGTCAACCAAATATGTCTTTGCTAATTCTAATATCTGCATCAGTTATTGATATTTCCATTATATAAAGATCAGAGTTGTCTATTTAAGTGATTTGATTCATGCATTTTGAGGCTCTTTCATTGTATGCATAGACAATTACTGTGGTTACAGCTTCAGTCAATTGATCCTTTAAATATAATAAAATGCTCTTCGCTGTCTCATGCTGGATGTGGCCATAAAGTCTATTTTATTAGAAGCGAATTTATCACTCCTGCCCTATGATTGCCATTAGCTTGATTTTCCACCTCGTGCATTGACTTTTATTCTCTTCTTCTCCTTGTATCTATTTGTCCTTTGTAAACAGCATATCGATAGGTCATCTCTTCTTATTCATTCTGTCACTTTGTCTCCCACTGGTGCTTTTATTCCATTTTCACTCAGTGTAAATATGGACAAATATGAACTCCTTGCTGTCATTTCGCTGTGTTGTTGTTGTGCTGCTGCTGCTTTCTTAGTTCCATCTAATCTGTGCAGAGCTCATTCTGTTTATGGATTTTCTTGTCATTTATTTAACTGTTGTTGTTTTAGTCCTTGCTAAGGCTTTGTGTTTTCCTTTTTTAAAAATTGTGATGAGAAGGTCCATTGATTTTCTTTGCAGCTACCCTCTAATTTATTAATTTCTTCTAACGTTTAAAACTATTCTATTTTGATACTTCCTCTTCATTAGGAAATTCTGTAACTGACTCATACTGATAATATAGGACAGAGTAGGACTTCCCCTTTGGGTTCCTGTGCTATAACTCTTTATGGGACAAGAAACCTCATCTTTCCCTGGAACAGCAACTGGCAGATTCAAACTGCTGATCTTGCAGTTAGCAACCCAACTCGTAATTCACTGTGCCAGGAAGACGTCCTTATTAAGCTCAGAAGAATATTTAGTTACTAGACTGGGACAGTTTCAAAAGGTTTTCTTGGAAAATTTGAAGCTTGTGCTGTGCTTAATGGAAACAAAAGATCTTGCTGAACAGATTTTGAATTTTTTCATTTCAAATTTGCTGTCACTCATCTCTGTCACTGTCAGAAGTTAACCAAGTCTGGAGAAAGGTACGGTAATAAAAGGAGTTCCTGGGTGATGCTGTTGATGCACTTAATTGATAACTGAAAGGCTAGAGTTTTTAAACCACCCAGAGGTGCCTTAACCGAAAGACCTGCTCTTCTACTTCTGAAAATCTCAGTTATGGGAAGCCTTGTGGTGCACGTTACTTGTCTGACACACATAGGCTTCTCGTGAGTAGGAACTGACTCGGTGACAACAAACTGGTTAAGGTGGCAACGATTATAAAATTCAGCATTATCTTCAAGAAACCTCTAAATCACTACAGACTAGAGACAGCTATAACCCAATTGCTCTGTACAACTGCTTCCAACTCTCACTTCACAAAAGTAGGGAGGGACAACTCTGGCCGTGAGTCAGGCAATGTTTCATTGAGAGCCTAACCGTGGGAGGAAGGGCCTATCACTCTGATCATTACTTGCTTCAATGAACATGATTAATGGACATGAGACTAAGCTTCTTCAGTACTGCGGTGCATATTCACGCAAGACTGGTTCTGCCATTTTTTGCTGTCTGAAGACAGCGAAGAGCATTTTATTATATTTAAAGGATCAATTGACTGAAGCTGTAATCATAGTAATTGTCTATGCATACAACGAAAGAGCCTCAAAACGCATGGATCAAACTACTAAAATAGACAACTCTGATCCTTATATAATAAAAATATCAATAACTGATGCAGATATTAGAATTAGCCAAGATGTATTTTGTTGCCAAGGAAGCAGGAGTGTGTTGTTGATCCCTAAGGGCCCAGAAGAGCCTTACTATTTTGTATCAATCCAGAGAAATGTTCAAGAGAGCTAGTGAAAGTGAGAGTCCATGGAATGAGGACTTGGGGAGGTCATTAAATTCATGAAGAAGTAAAGCATTATAGTGTACCCTTGTTTACAGCAAAGGTAGATGAGGGCAGGGGGAGCCGTCAGTGAGATGAGTGTAGGGAGGAGTGAGTGTTTCCTTTAGAGGTCAACTCCACTCCTGTCAGGCCCATTCCAACTCACGGTAACCTAGAGGACAGAGGAGAAATGCTCTGTAGGTTTCCAAAACTGTATAGTTTATAGTTGGGAAGAGGCTAATGGATTTGAACTTCCTACCTTGCAGTTAGCAGTCCAACACTACCCACCGCACCACCTGGGTCCTTAAATTGACTCTGTGGGGCACAATTGAACTGCAAAGCTGAAATGAAGAAGATTTAAAGCACTTACTGATGCAGACCAAACCCTACAGTCTTCACAGGGCTTCTGTTACAGAATAATGAAAAGAACATCTTCATAACGGGACCAACGAGTAACAGCATGACAAAGGAAGAAAAGACGGATTTTTCAAGGGTTTCATTTTACTTGGATCCACAATAAACACCAATGGAAGCAGTAGTCAAGGAATTAAATGGCACATCAAATAACATCCGCTGCAAAAGACTTCTTCCATGTGTTCACAGGAAATATGTCATGTGGAGGACAAAGGTGCACCTGCACTGCATGTGAAATCTAGACAACAGATAAGGAAGAATAAAAAAATCGTCAATGCCTTTGAATTGTAGTGTCAGAGAAGAATATTAAATATACTACAACTTGCTAGAAGAATTAACAACTCTGTCTGGGAAGAAGTACAGCCAGAATGCTCCTTAAATCAAGGATGTCAAGACTTCATCTGATGTACTTCTGACATGTGATCAGGAAAGACCAGTTTGTGGAGAAGGACATCATGCTTGGTAAAGCAGGGGATCAGCAAAAAAAAAAAAAAAAAAAAAGCAAGACCCTCAATGAGATGGATTGAGACAGTGGCTGCAACAATTGGCTCAAACATAAAAATAAGTGAAGATGGCTCAGGACTGGACAGTGTCTTGTTTCTGCTGTAGGTAGGGTCGCTGAGTTGGAAGCCCTTCTCTGGTACCTAAGCATAATACAGCTGTTCCATGAGGATGGAATCTGTAGACCCTCTATTGCATGGCGGTCAGAGCCCCGATGGCTCAAGTGGTTGGCAATGGGTTGATAATCGAAAGATGGGCATCATCAAAGAAAGACTTGGCATACAGCTTTTGTAAAAGGATTATAACCTAACAGAGCAATTCTATTCTATCATGCATGAGTCAAAAGATTCAAAGGCAACCAGTTTGTTTCTTAAATGGCTTTTAGCGAAAGCAAAACACTCATAGATCCTAGGACCCTTTCCTGACTTGATTTGGTTATACCTTTCTCCATATAAAGTGTTGATTTTAGAGCAGCAATGATACATTTGACAATTTAGTTTTAGAATTATGGTTACAATTAATAATCATTCTTTGAAAAGTAAGTACAATTTCAGAAAAGCTTTTCTTGGATCACGCTCCATTTCTTACCACATCTGATTTTTTACATCAAATTGAATTTTTGCTCCTCGTGTGTTACCATAAGATGAATACTTTTTCAAATGTTACACTTGCATGAAGAGAGCACTCAAGACTATTTTTTCCCAAATACAGTTTTTAAATCTTTGTTTTTATTACTCCAGGGTTAATAATGTTTCCTAGAACTACTCACACCTAGAGAATAGATATTGATCATTAAATCCATGGATTCCCTTTTAATTGACATTACCTTGCATTAGGCATTGTGCTGTGTGATAGGTTTTATGCCAAATTGGATGGGCCATGATTCTCCCATAATAGGATCTAACATAGTCTGGCTAACACCATGATGAGCTCTTCAGCAAGCAGCCCAGCAGTTGAAGGGAAAATAGGGTAGGTTACGTACCACCTGTTTAATCTCATGCCAGCCTGAAACAATTGAGGGAGGTTTCATTCAGAGTATTGCTTACCCTTAGTATAGCTTGACACTGCACAGAAGCTCGCTTACTTCTTCTGCTGGATCTGGATCCTGCCTTGGGTTCATCTACCGCCTGTTATACTGTCCGCCGATTACAGAAGCCACCAGCAAATCGCCCATCTTGGATACATTTGGCCAAACTCATATTCATTCAGCTCTGCATTTGCCAGTCTGTATCCTTCCCACTTCATCTGCCTGCTTCCTGATAGTCAGCCTATAGAGCTACAGGAGTCAGGAGAATCCACCCTAGCACAGGCTGCTAACCAACCATAAGGTCAAGAGTTTCTTATTTTGTTGGTGGTGTTGTTGTTAATAAATCATTTTATTGGTGGCTGGGCTAGTCTGGGTATACTACAGAAACAAATCCAGAGATACTCATATGTGTATAAGAAAGAGCTTTCTATAAAGAGTAATTGTATATTAAGGAAACATCCCAGCCCAGTCCAGATCAATATCAAAATCCAATATTAGCCCATATGTCCAACACCAATCTATAAATTTCACTTTAGACTCACCCAAAACATGTAATGACACCAAATGCAGGAAGATCATAGGCCAGTGAGTGGAAAGTCTTGTGAATCCAGTGGCCGTGGAAGCATCTCAGCACGGGCTGAGGTCTCTATATGGCTTCTCCAGCTCCTGGGCACTAGCATACCTCCTTGTGTTTTGTCAACAGGAATGTCTTCGTGGGGAGTGAGCCTGTATCTGGCCTCCAGTGAGCTACTTATCTCTGTTTGCATCTCCCAAATGAGGTCATCAAGCTGTGACCTGATTGACAGGCTAGACTCCACTCCTTTGCAAGTTGACAGGAGATTATGTAACTGCCACAGGGGCTCTTACAACTTATAACAATCCTCACATTAACTGTATCAAGCACATTTGTACATATGTTGCCATCATCATTCTCAAAACATTTTCTTTCTACTTGAGCCCTTGGTATCAGCTCCTCTTTTTTTCCCCTCCCTCCCTCACCCTTCCACCCTGATGAACCCTTGATAATTTATAAATTATTTTTATTTTCATATTTTACACCATACACTGTCTCCCTTCACCCAAGTTTCTGTTGTTCCTCTCCCTGGGGGTGGTGGATGGGGTGCTATACATTTATCATTGTGAACAGTTCCCCTTTACTCCCCCCTGCTACCCTCATGGTATGGCTACTCTCATTATTGTTCCTGAGGGGCTTATATGTCCTGGATTCCATGTGTTGAGAATGCTAACCTGTATCAGTGTGCATACTCCTGTCTAGCCAGGTTTGTAAGGTAGAACTGGGTTCATGATGATGGTGGTGGGAATGTTACATGTTTTGTTGGTGCTATACTGCACCCTGGCTGGTTCGCCCCTTCCTTGTGACCCTTCTGTGAGGGATGTCCAATTGTCTACAGATGGGCTTTGGGTCTCCAGTCCAACCCCCCTTGTTCACATCAGTATGATTGTTTGTTCAGAGTCTCTTGATACCTGATACCTGACCCGTCAACACCTTGTAGTCACACAGGCCAGCTTGCTTCTTCCTTGTGGACTTTGTTGCTTCCCTGCTAGGTGGTCACTTGTTTAACTTCAAACCTTTTAGACCTCAGATGCTATATCTTGTAATAGCCAGACACCATCAGCTTTCTTCACCATATTAGCTTATGCACCCGTTCTGTCTTTAGCGATTGAGGAAGGTGAGAATCAGGCTATTAGAGCAAAGTATTCTTGCATCGAGGGAGGCCAGGTCAAGAGTTTAAACACCGGTTTCTCCACAGAATAAAGACAAGGCTTCCTGCTCTCGTAAAGATTTAGCGTCTTGGAAACATCATACAGGGTTGCTCTGAGTCAAAATCAACTCGATAGCAGTGGTCTTGGGTTATTAACACAAGTAGCATTATAGACACTTCAATCTGAATCCTGGTGTGAGTACACATCACAGAGGATATTATCAGATAGAGCTGATTGTGTGCTGAGTACCTCAGTGACAGATAACTACACTACTTTATATTGTTTAAGTCACTGTGCTTAATATTTATATATCCTAAAAAGAAAAATAAAAGCATCAAGCCAACATTATAATCACCATTTCAAATTCAAACCAATCCCAACACTCAAAAATATTTTGTAAAACTGTCACTGTCACTCACGTTCCCAATATGATCTCTGAAGACAAAGCAGGTGCATAAGCAAATGTGGTGAAGAAAGCTGTTGGTGCCCAGCTATTACAAGATATAGCATCTGGGGTCTTAAAGGCTTGAAGTTAAACAAGTGGTCATGTAGTAGGGAAGCAACAAAGTCCACATGGAAGAAGCACACCAGCCTGTGTGATCATGAGGTGTTGACAGGATCAGATATCATAGAACAGAAGACTGCAAACAAAAAAATTTTGATGCAAACAAGACTGATTCGAGTGGAGACCCAAAGCCCATCTGTAGACAATTGGACACCCCCTAACAGAAGAGTCACAAGGAAGGGACGTCAGCCAGAGTGGAGTATAGCGCTGAGGAAGCACACATTTCTGTAGTTCTTTAAAGCTTCCTCCCCAACCCCTACCCTTATCATGAACCCAGTTTACCTTACAAATGCGGCTAGACAGGGGTATGCACACGGGTACAGTTAAGAGCTCTGACGCAAGGAATCCAGGGCAGATAAAGCCCCCAAGAACAGTAATGGGAGTAGCGAGACCATGAGGTAGGGGGAAGGTGGGGAGAAGAGGGGGAAAGGTGAAACAGACTGCAAGGATAGATGTATAACACACACACCCTTTCCAGGGAAACAAGCAACAGAAATGTGCGTGAAAGGATACAGCAAATGGTATAAGATATGAGAACAATAATAATTTATAGTTTATCAAGGATTCTGGAAGGAGAGAGCATGAGGGAGGGAGAGGAAAAAAAGTGGAGCTCAAGGCTCAAGGAGAAAGAAAATCTTTCGAAACAGATGATGGCAACATATGTACAACTGTGCTTGATACAACTGATGTGTGGATTGTTGTAAGAGCTTTAAGAGCCCCCAATAAAATGATTTATTAAATTGTCTTTAAAAGCTGTCACTCTATTTACAATTTTATTGATTAGATTTTATGTGCTAGGCATTAGGACCAAAGAGAAAACTCCAGTACTGAAAAACTTATTCTTTTAAGCAAAAGAAGTTAAATCCATTTGATGTAAGTGGAGAGAACTCTGGGCTGGGTATCTAAGTGTGGGTCTCCCTCTAGGTTTAGTGACCTTTGGAAGATTTCTGAGCTTTACCTTGGGTTTTATCTTTCTTATCTGCAAACCAGATGCAATCTAGTTTACAGATAAGAAGAGCATTTAAATGACATTGCAGTTCTATATTTACATGTGCTTATAAAATATTTTTTAAATCTTTGAAGCACTATAATTATAGGCAGTTATGGTTGACTAAATTTTAGAAAAACTGATGAGATTGTGATACTAATAAGACCAGTTTCAGAAGTCTCATTTTGATCTAAGTTCTAAAAGAAGCTTTTTTTCTTTCACAGTTCCTAGTGAATTGCCAAGCAAGTGAACCCTCTGATTCACGGTCAGGGCATGAGCACATATATGAAGTCAATGCAGTGTAAGAGATGACAAAATAATAATAATTTATGGATTATCAAGTGTTCCTCAGGGAGCGGTGAGAGGAGAGGGTGGGGGAAAATGAGGAGCTGATACCAAGGGCTCAAGTAGAAAGCAAATGTCTTGAGAATGATGAGGGAAACAAATGTATAAATATGCTTGACACAATGGATGTATGTTTTACAAGCACCCAGATAGATGATTTTTTAAAGTATGAAGTCAATGATCAGAAGCATAATTTATGGAAAATTATAAAATAAAGAACCACAACAAAGGAATTAAACTTGCTCTAATAAACTAGAAGTATAAAATCATGTGGAGAAAAATTTGTTTGCTTTTTGTTGTGACAGCAAAACAGCTTTTCTCAGTTTAATCAATTAGTTTAATTAATGGATTAAAATGGGAGAGTGATACAAGGAAGTACAATAAACATTTATTTTCATGATAGACTTTGACCCCATAAAGCAATATGTGGGTCTGTTCATTTTTTGCCACATACTAACTATATCTTCATGCAAATTCTCTAAACAAAATAACACAAAACTACAACAAAAAATTCTGATAATCATCTATGCCCCAAAGAAAACCACAGATCTTAATATTGTCATCGATACATGTCTCTTTCTATGTTCTTATTTGGATTACTTATCAACTCTCTGATTACCTGACAGTTTGCATTTACCACAATAGTAAAAGGCACTATTCAGCTATCTTGCTAATTAATGACATATGCCTGGCACAGCAAACACCCAGGTTCAAGGCAAGAGTAAACTTAGCTGTGATGGTTAAGATTAAGCCCACATGGAAGAAGCACACCGGCCAGTGCGATCACGAGGTGCCCAAGGGACCAGGTATAAGGCATCATGCAAAAAAAAAAAAAGATATAAGTGTGTGTATGTATGTGTATATATGTGTATATGTATATATGTATGTATATATATGTATATATATATCATATTAAATGAAGGGGGAAGTGCAGAGTGGAGACCAAAGGCCCAAGTGTCGACCAATGGAGATCCCCTCATAGAGGGGTTTAGGAGAGGAGATGGGTTAATTAGGGTGTGAGGTAGTATCGATGAAGAACACAGCTTTCCCCCGGATCCTGGATGCTTCCTCCCCCCAACTACCATGATCCGAATTCTACCTTGCAGGGCTGGATAGGACAGAGGCTGTACACTGGTGCATATGAGGGTTGGAGGTACAGGGAATCCAGGGTGGATGATACCTTCAGGACCAAGGGTGTGAGGGACGATGCTGGGAGAGTGGAGGGTGAGTGGGTTGGAAAGTGGGAACTGATTACAAGGATCCACATGTGACCTCTTCCCTGGGAGAGGGACAGCAGAGAAGGGGGGAAGGGAGACTCCGGATAGGGCAAGATATGACAAAACAAAGATGTATAAATTACCAAGGGCATATGAGGGAGGGGGGAATGGGGAGGGAGGAGGGGAAAAAAAAGAGGACCTGATGCAAGGGGCTTAAGTGGAGAGCAAATGCCTTGAGAATGATTGGGGCAGGGAATGTATGGATGTGCTTTATACAATTGATGTATGTATATGTATGGATTGTGGTAAGAGTTGTATGAGTCCCTAATAAAATGTAAAAGAAGAAAAGAGAAAAAAATGATTAGGGCAAAGACTGTACAGATGTGCTTTATACAATTGATGTATGTATATATATGAACTGTGAAAAGAATTGTATGAGCCCCAATAAATCGTTAAAATTTAAAAATAAATAAATAAATAAATAAAGAAGTTTCTAGACAAAAAAAAAAAGATTATGTTTAAACTTTGTGAGACTAAAATTCTCAGTGGTTTAGCAGTTATGTCAGGATGTAGTCCCTCTTGATTTAGTTACTGATGTGGTGATCTTCCATTTTCTCAGAATCTCAATTTTTTTCATAATGGTTAGGTCTTTGGAACCTTACCACTTTGATATGTGAAGAGTGTGTTGTAACTGTTAGGTGCCATTGACTCAGGTCTGACTCATACTGATTCTATGCATAGCAGAACAAAACACTACCAGATCCTGTGCCATGCTCACAATTGTTCCTAGGCTAGAGTCCATTGTTGGCAGCCACTGTGTCAATCCATATTGGTGAGGGCTTTCTTCTTTTTCTCGACCCTTCTATTTACTGAGAATAATGTTCTTTACTAAGGACCGGTGTGACACATATCTGAAGTATGTAAGACCAAGTCTCCCCATGCTTGACTCTAACAACATTCTGGCTATACTTCTTCCAAGACAGACTTGTTGGTTCCTTTGGAAGCCCATGGCACTCTCAATATTCCTTGCCAGCACCAAAATACAAGTGCATCGATTCCTCTTCAGTCTTCCTTGTTCAATGTCCAACATGCATAGGAGGCAATTGAAAATAACATGGTGCTGGTCAGGTGCACCATGGTCCTCAAAATCACCTCTTTACTTTTCAACACTCTAAGGAGGATTTGTGCAGCAGATTTACCTAAGGCAGCATGTCTTTGGATCTCGTGACTGCTGTATATATTTTTTACACAAGTAATTTAATATTGTATATATAACTTTCTGTTTATATTTGTGCTAGTCTGGGTAGATTACAGAAACAAATCCAGGGAGAATCTTATGTAAATAAGAAAGAGGTTAATATATAAGAGCAGTTAAATATTGAGGAAACGTCCCAGCCCAGTCCAGATCAAGTCCATAAGTCTGCTAATAGCCCATCTGTCCAATACCAATCTATAAAGCCCTCTTCTGACTCAAGAAACACATGTGATGATGCTGAATGCAAGAAGATCACAGGCCAGTGGTTTGGAAGTCTTCTGGGTCCAGTGTCATTGTAAGCATCTCTGCACTGGCAGGGCTCTCCATGTGACATCCACAATACTCAGCACAGCATCAGGGTAGACCCATGTGGCTTCTCCTCAGGGATGTCTCACAGGGAGTCAGTCTTGTCAGTAGAGAGTCTCCAAGGGAGCAAGTCAAGAGAGAGTGTGTCTCCTGCCTCTCCGGAGAAAAACATCATTTCCCAGAATTCTCAGGAGAAAGCCATGCCCACACAGAGGTCTCACTGGCTTTCTCCAGATTGACAGGTGTGGTAGATATATAATCATTTATCAATTTGAGCATTAAGAGTATAGGGGTGGAGCCTAGCTTGTCAATCAGATCATGGCCTTGGAGGCAGGAGATACTTCTCTCACTACTTCACTCCCTGGGAGGCATTGCAGCTGACAAGACACATGGAACTACCCTGAGCCATACAAGCCACGTGAATGCAACTAAACCGCAGAAGTGGAGAAGCCACAGAGAGACCCCTGCCAGAGCTGAGATGCTTGCACCGTCACTGGACCCAAAGACTTTCTACCCACTGGCTTGTGATCGTCCTGCATTCGGCACCATTGCCTGTGTTTTGTGAGTCTGAAGAGGACTTTATAGAGTAGTATAGGACATATGGGTTAATATCAGCCTTGTGGCCTTGGACTGGACTGGGTTGGGATGTTTTCTCAATGTTCAATTGCTCTTGTATATAAACCTCTTCCTTATACACATATGGGTGTGTTCATGGATTTGTTTCTCTAGTCTACCCAGATGAACACAACAGGCTAGACTCCACCCCTACACTCTTACTCCTCAGATTGACACCAGATTATGTAGCTACCACAACATTATTTACGTTATAGACATATATTGCATTATTTTCATTTTCTACATGAAGATTACATTGCTTAGCAATGAAAACAACCAAATACAGCATCATAAGAAAAGTGGGTTAATATTTCAGGAAGAAAAAATTCTTAAACATAAACGTAGTTCAATTTTAAAGGTATACCATAACTAATTTCAGAAATGAGTATTACTTTCTGTTTAAATATTCTTTGTCCTACCATTACATTCACTTATTCTGTATTTGCAGTATATATTAACCGCTTGTAAGAATTTGGCAGCATTCAAGGTAGCAGGAAATACTAATGAATTAGAAAATACAACGATCAAGCCTTTAAGACCCCAGACACTATATCTTTTGATAGCCGAGCAACAAGTGGCCATGTAGCTCAGAAACAACAAAGCCCACAGAGAAGAAACACACCAGCCGGTGCGATCACAAGGTGTCGAAGGGATCAGATATCAGCTATCATCAGAACAACAAATCTTACCATCGTGAATGAGGGGAGGAGTGTGGAGTGGAGACCCAAAACCCATTTGTCGACCAGTGGAGATCCCCTTGCCGAGGAGTCTCAAGGAGGAGACAGGGTGCGATGTAGCAACGATGAAAAATACAACTTTCCTCTAGTTCCTAAATGCTCCTTCCCCTTCCCCCCCAACTATCATGATCTCAATTCTACCTTGCAAGTCTGGCTAGAACAGAGGATTGACACTGGTACAGATAGGAACTGGAAACACAGGGAATCCAGAGCGGATGAACCCCTCAGGACCAGTGGTGTCAGTGGCGATACTGGAAGGGTAAAGGAAGGGTGGGTTGGAAAGGGGGAACCGATTTCAAGGATCTACATGTGACCTCCTCCCTGAGGGACAGACAACAGAAAAGTGGGTGAAGGGAGATGTCGGACAGATCAAGATATACAAAATAATAATTTATAAATTATCAAGGGTTCATGAGGAGGGGGAAGTCGGAAGGGAGGGGGGAAATGAGGAGCTGATGCCAGGGACTTAAGTGGAGAGCAAATGTTTTGAGAATGATGAGGGCAATCAATGTACAAATGTGCTTTACACAATTGATGTATGTATGGATTGTGATAAGAGTTGTATGAGCCCCTAATAGAATGATTTTAGAAAAGAAAAGAAAATACAACGAAAGGCTCTTATCTCAAAACTTAGTCCAATTGCCCTTGAGCTCCCTAGAGTTATGCTGCACAGACTTTTCAAGGCTACTTATTTGGAAGTAGATTTCAAGGCCTTTCTTCTGAGGTTGCTCCAGGCAGACTTGAACTTCCATCCTTTCAGTTAGCAGCAAGCAGATTACCTACATCATTTGTACTGCTCAGGGACTTCAATCTCAAAATACTTATTATGCCAAACTAATTTAAGAAAAATTCTTTAAAATAGCCACTAAATAAGCTTAAGACATGCCACAACATAAATTCTAGAGCCCCTTGGAAAATGAAAATATCACTTCCTCATATTGAGGTGAGTTTCTTCATCCAAATGCATTTGTGCCACACACTGTTGCAGGTATGAGGAGCACCAGCATGAGAGAGGCTCCAGCGCTCTAGGGCAGGGCCGGCAACCACGGCTCGGGGCATCTGGAGCCCTTTCAGCACTGATGTGTGGCTCTGAAGTAAAATCGAAAATGAGAATAAAACTACCATTGTTCCATTTAAAGTATATTATTCAGATAATGGTGATTTAACTTGTTTGTATGTATATATATGGCATATATATGGCACTCAAATAATATCTATGTGGCATATATATATATGGCACTCAAATAATTTTAATTCTTGTGCGGGACGAGATCGGTTTTACTGCCTCTGAAGTTTGCCAACCCCAAGTATAGAGCTGCTGACTAAAATAGTCACCACTCCCACATTTGAATATTGAGCACTCGAATCGGTCTGGTCCGTAACGGGTGCGTTATGAGTGTAAAACACTAGCGTTTGAAGGTTTACTATGAAAAAGGGAAAGGTAAAATGTAGCATTAATGACTTTTACATTGAGTGCATGCCACAATGATACTGTTCTAGATAGACTATGTAAATAAACATTGCAATCCATCCCACTTGTTTCTTTTTTTAAGTATGGTTATTTGAAAAGTTTAAATTACATATTGCCTCACACATATGTCTAGTAATTAGTTCTGCTCTGCATTTTAAAAATCTAAACCAGAAAATTACCCATTAAAGTCATATATATATGCATATCTATATTCATTTAAGATATCATATCATCTACATGGGAAATGGAAGCTGAAATTTTCAGGAACCTATAACATATCTATACGAATAGTCTGAGGGTTAGGAAAGCGCCTAGGCTGATCTCCAAGGGAGAATGCTTATAACATTGATAGAGAGAGTTTGGAAAGAAGTGGGAGACATACTGACTTTGGGACAATATTGATCTCTAGACAAACACAATGGCAGGTGATTGCGGAAAATACAAACGGACATAGGCAGGCAGTTTTTACCTTGAGTCTCAGGAAAACATATGACTTAGTGCTGACATTTGGGGGTTCTTCAAAAAGAGATGATGGTGGAAGTCATGATATTGAATTAGCCCAAAGACCTTCTTTTCCCCTCTCTTTCAGCTAGTTCACTATCAGTGGACTTCCAACCTTGGAGTCATTGGGCCAGCCACTGATCCTTGCAGTTCTACCTCTACCAGGCTATGACCCTCCCCCTTAATCTTCCTGCTTCCTGTTCATCAGCTACTGCTGCTACATGAGAAGGAATATACAGCTTACACCTGACTCGCGGACATGGACTGGACTGGTCTTACCCCCATCTATAACTCCACAAGCCGTCTCTTCTTTCTTTATGCACACACCCATAGAGCCTTCGCTGGTTTTGCTTCCCTAGAGAACACAGCCTAGCACGCAGGGCAAGGGAAGGAAAAGGACCCATTGGAAAAGACAGAACAGAGAGATATCAACCAAAGGATTGCAGTGCCATTGGAGTTAAGGAACTGAAGGCAGAAATGTTTCACCCTCCACCCCGACCCCCGCCATGCTGTTATCCGAGGCTCCCTTATGATATCATGGGATACAAACTGGGTCACTAACCACAAGGCGGGCCATTCTGAACCACCAGCGGCTCCGTGGGAGAAAGATGAGCCTTCTATTCCTGTAAGAGTTACAGTCTCAGAAACCCACAGGAGCAGTTCCACTCTGTCCTCTGGGGTCGCTGTGAGTCAGAATAGACTCCACGGTGGTGAGTGAGCTTGGGATGCTTTTATCTACAGGAGTTCATTCTTCATTCACTAGACACTTATTAAACACCTCCTCTCTGTCAGGTACAGTGAGAATTGCTGGCGATAGAACGGTAAACTAAGGTGTGGACAATAATATGGTGTAAAGGAAAGACCTGGTAGGCTAACTACACTTGATCTTAGCCAGAAGGCCGAGAAGCAATGTGACTCGCTACAAAAGCAACAAGAAAAACATAGAGATCATAAGGGTTCTGCATAAATGGCAAGCAGTGACCAGAGCTAGCGGCAAATCACAGCCTGCTGAGCAGGTTTCCGCAGAGCTGCCGAACAAAGCTGGACTACATTAAAAGGCCTAGGAATTCACTTCTGGAAATGAGCCAGTGAAAACCTTCAGGACACCAATGACTCAACCTGTAATTGATCTGCAACGGAGGGTGAAGATGCCACAGGTCTGGTCAGGATCTTGTTTCATTTCACTCCTTTGATTGTGCAGTCACTGTCTGTCAAGGGCAGACTTGACCATCGCTGACACTAGCCATCGATATAATAAAGACGATATAGCTCATGCTAATGGATGATTCTCAAAACATTTTTTCTACTTGCGCCCTTGGAATCAGCTCCTCGGTTTTTCCCCTTCCTCCCGGCGTCCTCTTCCTTCACAAACCCTTGATAATTTATGAATTATTATTATACAGTGGATAAAGGGAGAAGACAGAAGTTTATTCTTTGCACAGATCACGTCTGACTAGTGGTGTGGAGTTGGGGAGGAAACCCAGATTCCTTCCATCTGTGACTCCACCCTCTCGAATGTGAAATGTGGCATTTCAGACTATCCTGGGCAACTCCATCCAGCTGAGAGGCAAAGAAGACAGAGCAGAACCACAGAGGTGGTTCTGATAGGCAATGTCTGGAACAGCATATAGCACACGTCCACATTCTAGAAACCAAAAGCAGAATCACATTTCTACCACCAGGAAGGCTGAGAAACGTCCAGGTACGAAGCCAGGGGGAAAGGAGAATGTGTTTGGTGAACAATGAAGCCGTCAACATTAACAAGCTCAAGTTACCTTGGACCTTATATAGAATTTTGTATTTAATTATCATATTTGAATGCCGACATGGCTCCAATTTATAAGATTGTTAGGGGGAAATATCTATTGTTTTCTTGTACAGGCATTTTTTTTAGAGTCAATGTTATCAAGTTGTAAAACTAAAGAAAAGCAACAGATGAATTAGGAATTCTGCACCGAAAGACACACGTTCATTGCAAAAATTACTGTATAGTCAGTTGGGGAAATCAGTAGTGCCACCCATCAGAGATGTAGAACAAGATGAGTAACTGTTGTGACTGAAATCACAGACATGATTCACAGCATGAGCTTGTCACGAGAATTACCACAGGGAAATGGCCCAGCAGCCTTGCTAAATATGGGTAAAGTTGCTGCATGTCTATGACACTGCAGTTGAAACACAAGTCTCCAAGAACATTTACAAACCTTTATTAAAATAGTCTGAAATGGCTCCTTGGTCTCCATCACAAAAGGGAGACTACGAGGGCAGCGTCACTGTTTAACAAGTGTTGTGCCGTCGTGGCTCCTGGGCTTCCACCTTCAGATATCAGCCCGCGGCAAATGCGCTACCCGGCCACGTACACGAGAAAGTGTAACTGGACAGTCAAGGCGGAATGATGATGTTTTACTGCTCTTGGTCGAATGAGACACCTGACCATTGTATGCTGCAGATTCCGGCATGGATTCTGTGCAGGAATGATACCTAAGAGGGGAGCTGTTGAAGCGTCGGGTAAGGACCTCAACGCTCAGTTGGGCAGTAAGTGTTTTGATTTAAAGAAAACAGAGCAACAAACAGTTTACATTAAACCACCTTCTTGTTTCGTGCTTTGCTTTTTCTCTTGTTCTTTCAATAAGAGGCTTCTGAGTTGGTCTCAGAGACCCACAGGGGCAATTCTATCCTGTCCCATGCGGTCACTGTGTCAGAATTGACTCGATGGTAGTGAATTTGGTTTGGGAATCCTTGAACGAATAAGGTAAGTAGTAGTTACACTATTGAGCTTATGACACTTACTTCCGGATATCCCAAACACATAGAGGCATCCCGGGGCCATTGCATGATAAAAGCAATATAATGTGCATCTCAGCCTGGTGCACACTGGGGTGAGGGAATCTCCCAGTGTACTGACAAGCTTGAAGATCTGGCCATGGTACTGTGTTTTTCCTTAGAAATAATATTATAAATCCCTTTTAGTGTCTAGGCTAGATTCAAAGAGCCATAGAACCTATCCAAAGCGCCACACTCACGATCATAAAGTTGACATGGACTCCTAGAGATCCTATACGACAGGCTAAAGTTACCCCTGTGAGTTTTCAAGACTATAACTCTTTACAGGATAAGAAAAACCCACCGTTCCCCTGACGAACAGCTGGTGGTTTCAAACTGCTGCCCTTGTAGACAGCAGCCCAATGCTTAACCCCTAGGCCACCAGGCTTCCTTATATGACCTATAATGTCATATAAGGTCACAGAAAATTATTTAGGGGAAGGCTAGACTAGCCCTTAAATAATACTAAATTTATTCTCTGAGACTTGGAGATGGTGTGATGTGGTAAGTGAAAGCTGGGGCTATAAAAGCTTAATCAAAGGTTTGCTGGATGCATTAAAAAGATAACAAATATAAGACATCTGGCACCAAGTATATGCCATAAATATTAGTTCTAATTTTTTTTCTTTTGCCTCCCACCTCTTCTTTTCTTCCAGGTAATCTGAAATTACATTATTTGCTCACTGCTTCTGCGTTTGTAACTGATACGGCATCTTTGGGCGGTTGTTAGGTGCCATCGTCGGTTGCAACGCATAGTTCATTCACCTGAGGGACAAGAGAACGAAGCACTGCCTACTCCTGTCCCAGCCTCGCTGTGGTTTCTGTGTTGGAGGCCATGATGGCAGCCATTGTATCAATCCATCTCACAGATGGTCTTCTTTGGTTCTGCTGAGCCTCTACTCTACCAAGCATTATGCCCCTTTCCAGAGACAGGTCTTTTCTCATTACGTGTCCAAAACATGTGAGGCAAAGTCTTGCCATCTTGCTTCACAGGTGCATTCTGGGTGTGCTTCTTCCCAAACAGATTTGTTTGTTCTTCTGGCAGCCCTTGGTAATTTCAATGCTCTTTACCAGGATCATAATTCAAAAACATAGGCTCTTCTTGGCGTAGGTCCTCCTTATTCATTGTAAAGCGTTCACGTGCATATAAGATTATTAAAACACCATGACTTGGATCAAGGGCACTTTAGTTCTCAAGGTGAGATCTTTGCTTTCTTAGCTAATACTTTAAAGAGGCCTTTTCCCAGGCTATTTGCCTTATCCAACATACATCATCCATATTCTTGCCTGCTGTTGCCATGAGCATCAATTGTCAATGTAAGTAAAATGAAACCCTTGACAATTACAACTTACAAATACATAGTATATTTTTTCAAATTGGAATTAATCTGAAGATAAATGACAAATGAATGGTATCAAGCATAGCTGTTTGCAGGAGTTTAAGGAATTGATCGTTGGAGTCGGGCTATCAGTGAAGGCTTGCTTACTTGGGAGAGATGTGAGTTATTAGGTCCTAAGAATGGATTAAAGAAGAAGAAGAATTTAAACAAGAACAGAATCTCAGCACTGACAAAGGTCTTGTCATAGTACAGTGTAATATATATTTGTAAGACTATGCTTTAACCAAGTAAGAGTTGCCATTTAATGTGATTGAACTTTTTTTGTGTGTGTGGAAAATTCTAAAAGTGATTTTGAGGATCTAGGAGCCCTGATGGCGTAGGGGTTATAAATTGTCCTGCTAACTGTAAGGTCAGCAGTTTGACATCACCCGCAGTTCTTCCAGAGAAATACAAGTCTTTCTACTCCCACAAAAGGTTAAGAATTACCATCTTGGAAACCCACGGGGGCAGTTCTACCCTGTCCTCTAGGGCTGTGAGTTGGCCTGGACTCAATGGCAGAGTTCAGTAGAAGGGGCATGGGGCTTGGATACCATGAACCCCACCTCAAAGTAAATTACCTCACTAAAGAGTTTTCCATAGTGCAATGGAAACATGGAAGTTGGTATAAAAAGCCAGAGAAGGTGCTAAGGAAGAAAACAGTGTTGGAGTCTGTGGAAGTCTGCTGGATTCTGACTAAGCAAATCCATGTGTGCAGAGCAGAACTATATACTCCATCAGGTTTTTGTGTCTGTGACCTTCATGAGACACCTCGTTGGGGTTGTGGCCCTTTGTATAAGAGGGAGACAGACCAGTGCTGAGTGCTCTTGCCCACAGGATCTGAGTCCTGTGTCTGGCTTATTGATAGGACTGTTCTGTTGTCTGCCGATCCGATCCCAGGAGTCATTAGCATACTGCTGAACTCAGATTCATTTGGCAAACCCTGGGTTCAACTTCCCTCTGGATCCACCAACCTTTGGTCCCCCTGCTTCTTGACCCTGCTTCCTGTTCACCAGCTTCCGCAACTACATGAGTCAGAAGATGTCTCCAGTTTACATCTGGCGTACAGACTTGAGCTGAACTGTACTTACGTACTTCTTTACAACTGTGCAAGTCATTTCTTTATATAAATCTCTTTCTGGACACAAGCACATACAAACATCACTGGGATTGCTTCTGTATAAAACCCAGGCCAACACGTGGCTGTTTCAGTCATTTCTATCACACTCCTTTCTACCCTTTGGCAGCTCCTGATAGATCAAGTAAGTTAGTGCTGGCCAGTGAGACGGTAGGGAAAACCTGCTGTGAGAAAAGAACTGTCACCACATCCTTCCAGATGGTCTTTTCAGCAAAAGGCCTAAAATTCAGGAAGTTGGTAGGCAAATTTAAATATACCACATATACTCTAGTATAAACCGACCCGAATATCAGCCAAGGCACCTAATTTTATCACAAAAACTGCATAAAACATGTGCATAAAAACTCGGTTTATACACTAGTATATACAGTACTGTGATATCAAAACACCTAAGATTGCTACAGAATGGGAAATTAACAAGTACAGCATGGAGCCATAATTCAGAAAGCATAACCATCTTTCATTTCATTGTTTTCCTCTGACCACTATTATATGGGGGGGAAAGAAATGTTACAAAGCAAAATGGAACTCTTTCCTCTGAAAGTTTTAAAAATCTGTCTCGTTTGTTGGTTTCATTTGAAGTTGCAAACAATACCAATCAGCATTTTTCTACGTAGATTCTCAGGATAATAACTTCCTCAAAAGGTGGCTGTGTGGATTGAATTGAGTCCTTCAAAAATAGGTGTGATAAATCCTAACCCCTATACCTATTATTAGAATCCCATTTGTGACTAGGCTTTATTTGTGATGCTTAAAGACCATTATGAAACCCAATCAAACCCACTGCCTTGAGTCAATTCCGACTCATAGCAACACGCTAGGCCAGAGTCGAATGTTCTGTAGGGTTTGTTTTTCAGAGAATGGAAGCAGTGTTCTGTCATGATTAGCTTTATAGACTTTAGATTCAAACAACCGGAGTACAAATCCCAATTCTATTGTTTTATAGTGGTGTGACTTTGAGCAAACGAGTCAACCTTTCTAAAACTCAACATCCGCATCTCTAAAACGGACAGCAGAGTGGGAAGCAATCTCAAGTGTTTGCTCAGAAAACTTAAATGATAATCTTCATAGGGACCTTGCCCAGGGCCTGGCATGTAGAAAATCTACTCCAAATTTGTCATTATTGTATTGTTATTAAAATGTATTCTTCTTCTATATCTAAGCTGATGATAAACATAGAGGTCATTATTGTTATCTTTCCCTCCAACTTGATCGTTTGGAAGCAGCAACTTTGCACTGCTAATGAACTCTCTATAGACCAACTTTCATACCAAGAAACTATTCCAAACCTGAGCTGCTACAGTCAAGCTGAAAAAACAAACAAAACAAAACAAAAACCTCACTTGAAAAAAAAAAAAAAGCACAAACTCACTGGGGAACCCAGCGTAGAGTACCTTCCATTTCTGTTTGTCGTCTGACCTTTTTCTTTCTCTTTCCCTCTTTTTTTTTTATGCTTCTTAACTTCACAAGCTAATCTGTCCCAGAAGAAGTGAGGCCTGAGTGCTCCTTCAAAGGATGGCAAGCCTGCTTATCACTTACTTTGGGCATCGAGTCAGGAGAGAGCAGTCCCTGGAGAAGGTCATCAGGTTTGGGCAGCGAAACAGAGAGCTAGCTTAGACAGAAAGGGGTTGACACTATGGCTGCGACAACGGGCCCACAGGGACAGGAACCCTGGTAAGGAGAGCAGGGCAGGCCAGTGTTCTGTTCTGTTGTACATAAGATTGCTATGGGTCAGAAGCAACTCAATGGCACCTCACAACAAGAACACCTTCACTATCACGTGGGCTGATGTTCGTATGTTCCCCCCTCTGCTTACCTGAATATCAAATGAATGGACTTACAGTTACTTGGTTATGCTCTGTCCCAGGTCCCTGATTCAGTTAATATTGACTGCATCTCTGAGCAGTCCTTTAAATGTCCCCAGCGACTCCTAGCACCCAGCCCCACGATGTGACTCTCCCGAAGATGTGGCACTGAACATTTACCCCACACGTTTGATATGCTACCTGGTGGGATAGCTGAACTCCAAAAACCCGCTTGGTTGAGAGACTGCTGACACAGCAAAAATAATTCATAAACCTGGTTGCAAAGGTTGAAACCTCTTTCCCAGAGACTCTCTTCCTGAAAGCTGCCGACAGAGCTTTTGGCAACAGATGAACATCTGTTTGGCGGATAAACTAAGCCTGGTTTTATATTTAACTCACTCCGGCGCGGGAGGAGTAAGGGCGGGGATGTGTTGCTTATAAGGGGAACTGTCACAGTTTTCTCCTCAGTCCTCTCCCTCCCACTCAGCTCCTCTTACGGACTCCCTTTCCCTCCCCCTCCCTTTGCATTCATCCTTGAGGGGGTGTGGGGGGGAGGAAACCTGAAGACAGTGGAGAAGTTCCCCCCCAGGAGCCAGTGGTGTGGAGAAAGCGAAAAGCAGCGGTGTGGAGAAAGCGAAAACAGACTGCCGGGGAATCCTTCCAACTTCAAAAGGAAGTCGACCGGCGTGACTTTAAATTTAGCATCCTTGCAAGTGGGCACGCTCGACTTGGAAAGGAAACATGAACTTTGCGGAGAGAGAAGACTCCAAGAGATACTGCATTCGAACAAAACATGTGGCCATCATCTGTGCGGTGGTGGTGGGCGTGGGATTGATAGTGGGACTTTCCGTGGGCTTGACCAGGTCCTGCGAGTCCGGGGGAGAATCTACTGCTCCTTCCCCCAGCCCCCCCACTGCGAAGCCTCCCCAGGACCTGGGAGCCTGCCCTGCCAGCGACGATGACAATGGAGGGTGGACCAGTTTCAGGTTGCCGGACTTCCTCCACCCTGTGCACTATGATCTGGAGCTGAAGCCCCTCATGGAGGAGGACACCTACTCCGGCTCCGTGACCATCTCCATCAACGTGACCGCGCCCACCCGCCACCTGTGGCTGCACCTCCGGGAGACGCGCATCACGAAGCCCCCCGTGCTGAAGAAGCCCACCGGGGAGCAGGTGCCCGTCAGGCGGTGTTTTGAGTACAAAAAGCAGGAGTACGTGGTGGTGGAAGCTGCGGAGGAGCTCCCCAGCAGTGACTACCTCCTGACCTTGGAGTTCGCAGGCTGGCTGAACGGCTCCCTCGTGGGGTTTTACCGAACAACATACGTGGAAAAAGGCGTAATCAAGTAAATATCAATGTTGCCTTAACTCTTTCCCAACTCACTCCTGGCTGCTCTCCGTTTCTTTCCCTTTCCTTTCATCTCCAACTTTTCTTGAGGGTGTGGGCCTCATCTCTACTTGTACTCGGGTTCAAATCTATTTGTCTGGGAGGCAAAAGGGGGAAAAAAAGGACTTGCCCTACTATGTTTTAGTTCGAGAGTAGTGAGCGATCCACATTGAATCAAAAGTTAATGTAAGCCTTTCATTCCCAAGGGAGCCGTAATGACACACTCGATCTGTTTCTTTCTATTTACGCAAGCTGCTTCCGATTTAAAAAATACTTGTGTGAGCCGTTTCACACTGGTAATATTCTTGGGCAATCTGGTGGTGATTTTAAATTGAACTTGCCCATGAGATTGCACTAGATTTAACTGAAAAGTTGATGAATGTCAACTACTTTGTCTGTTCCATGGGAGAAGAGGCCACCCATTAGTAATTGTATGCCATACGCGCATCCACAAGAGGGCCTCCAAAGGTTCATGGGAAAATTACATCTTCTGATCTCATGCTCCATGCCTGCCCCCCCCCCACGTTTTTTTAACCACCACCATCACTATGCATGCTTTGGGGATGGGGGGGGGGGGTGGGGCAGGGGGAGTCCCTGGTGGTAAAATGATTAAGAAACTCAGCTACTAACTGGAAAATTGGAAAGACTTGACAATCAACTTCCCCAAAAGTCTCTGGAGCACCACGAGTCAGAATCTACTTGATGGCAAATTTTCATTCAAGAAATGGATTTTTTAAAACATTTTATTAGGGACTCATACAACTCTTATCACAATCCACACATAACATCAATTGTATAAAGCACATCTGTACATGCTTTGCCCTAATCATTCTCAAAGCATTTGCTCTCCACTTAAGCCCTTTGCATCAGGTCCTCTTTTTTCCCCTCCCTCCCCGCTCGCCCCTCCCTCATGAGCCCTTGATAATTCATAAATTATTATTTTGTCATATCTTGCCCTTTCCAGCGTCTCCCTTCACCCCCTTTTCTGTTGTCCGTCCCCCAGGGAGGAGGTCACATGTAGATCCTTGTAATCGTTTCCCACTTTCCAACCCATTCACCCTCTACCCTTCCAGTATTGCCCCTCACACCCCTAGTCCTGAAGGTATCATCCACCCTGGATTCCCTGTGTCTCCAGCTCCTATCTGCACCAGTGTACAACCTCTGCCCTATCCAGTCCTGCAAGGTAGAATTCGGATCATGGTAGTGGGGGATGGGGGGGGGAGGAAGCATTTAGGAACTGGAAGAAAGCTGTATTCTTCATTGGTGCTACATTGCACCCTGACTGACTCATCTCCTCCTCTAGATCCCTCTGTGAGGGGATCTCCAGTGGCCAACAAATGGGCTTTGGGTCTCTACTCTGCATTTCCCCCTTCATTCACTGTGGTAAGATTTCTTTTTTTTTGGGGGGGGGGGATGATGATGATGATGCCTTATATACCTCATGATCACACAGGCTGGTGTGCTTCTTCCATGTGGGCTTTGTTGCTTCTGAGCTAGATGGCCGCTTGTTCACCTTCAAGCCTTTAAGAACCCAGACACTATCTCTTTTGATAGCCGGGCACCATCAGCTTTCTTCACCACATTTACTTATTCACCCGCTTTGGCTTCAGCAGTTGTGTCAGGAGGGTGAGCATCGTAGAGTGCCAATTTAATAGAAGAAAGTATCCATGCATTGAGGGAGTGCTTGAGTGGAGGCCCAAGGTCCTTCCGCCACAGGAAATGGATCTTATCGACTGTGCAATGTTTTGTTGCATAGCTGCATTATTAAGTTTTGAAACTAGTTCTCTAATGTTCGACCTTTGAGTTGCGTCCAGTATTTTATTATTTTCGACAAGCAAGTATCAAGCAGAGTGCAGGAGTCTATCTTTATGCTACTTCCTTGGGTTAGAATATTTTCCTGCAAGTATAAGTGCACAAAGACATGAGTATATCAAGCTATTTCGTTTATTATAGGAACAATGCACTTTAATTGTGCAAAATAAAAATTTATGTCAAGAGTTAAACTTCATTCATAAACTGTCATCCCAATACAGACACTGTTACTTTCAGGTGGGTGCTCATCTAATATTTTATCTGCACATGAAGGAACATGGCATTGTTTTGCATTACATATTATTACGTAACATTCTTTTCCAATATATTATCAACAGTACAATGTCACTTAATATTCTTCCAAAAATGTGGCAATGGTTGTATCTACTATGTGACAATAATGTAATTTATTCAACTTTTACTTTAAATTTGATCACTATTTTTTGCTTAAACTAACCAAGCCCACACAGAAGGAGCACACCAGCCTGTGTGATTGAAGGATTGTAAATATAATCCAAGACCAGAGTAGGGGATTGTATTAGAGCTTAAATGCTGAGTACCTGGTTTGCAGAAGACGATGGATGACAGTGAAAACCCAAAATCCATGTGCAGAGTCCCATGGGCAATAGGCCTCATTGAATCCCATCACACCCTTAACCAGGGATATGAATAGTCTTGCTCTCAGACAGAGTGTATCAAAAAGTGAATTAATGTAGATATAGTTAGGTTAAATTTTAACAGCTTATCATTTATTTTCCCTTTTGACCCATTTTTAATTTATTCTAGTTTTTATTATTTTCTGCTTCCTTTTGGATGGAGGTTTACCTGTATTTTATTTTATTATTATTTAGGGGTAGTTTGTGTGATTTTCTTTATATAAAATCCAGGATATATAAATCTATAGAGACATTAACTAGAATAATAGTTTCTCAGGATTGTGGCAGAGGAGACTGGAAGGAAATGGGGAAAGTTAATGACAATGAGTTTGAAAATGAAGAAAATATTCTAAAATTGATCAATTTATTGTGGTAATGATTGCGCAACTCTCTTTAATATACTCAAACCTACTGAATGGTTTTGTACATAAATCATATGACCATGAACATGTTAAAAAACAAAATACCTGTGAGAATTCAATGACAGCTTTAGAAGTAATTATTTATAAGTATGTAATATTTTTATAGGAAAATTCCTTGGAAATTGACCTAACCTACACATGTATGCACCTGAATATATATGCTTATATGTATTATATGCACACAAAATATTTTTATTTATATGTCTCCAAGCTGGTTTTCAAATAGCGTGTCCATAATTGCATTCTCACCAGTAGTCAGTCAAAGTGCCATGAAGCTGGCTTCTCCTTACAGGAACCTCGTGTACAAAGACACATAGAACACTGCAAGGCCCTGCACCAATCTCACTAATGATAAAATCCTTTCTTTTTTTTAACATCTGCAATTTGATAGAGGAAAAGGCATATTATTCTGAAGAATATTCATCTTAAGGAGAGTGTACATGAAATGTATTCATGTAAAGTGAAAATGAGTCAAAACATTCACATTATTTCAAATCTGCTTGTTGGGTTGTGAAGGCAATACAAATTTCATCTGAATAAACCCTGAGGAATATTTTATTAAAATTTTACACTTTATCTGATAAAGCCTTTGACATTGAGTCTACTCCAACTCATAGTGACCTTATAGGACAGAGTAGAACTGCTTCATAGAATTTCCAAGCTTCTCAATCTTTCCAGAGGCCAACTGCCACATCGATGTCCCTCAGATCCACCAGTGAGTTGGGACACCTGACCTTTTGATTCACAGCCAAGCGCTTAACCACTGCATCACCACGGTTCCTTTTAAACCCTATCCAACCAAGTAACCAAACCCATTGCCATCAAGTTGATTCCAACTCGTTTCTATCCTGTAGAGGATTTTGGAGTCTAAATCTTTTCAGAAGTAGACCGCCTCATTTTCTCCCACAGAGCAGTGGGTAGTTTTGAACCTCCATCCTTGCAGATGGAAGCCCAATTCCTAATCCACTGTGCTACCAAGTCTCTTATGTAAATTATAGAATCGCCAAACTTGTAAAAAATTCATAATAAATCTGTTATATACTTTATTTTTTTAAGTTTTACATAGTAAATTATATATTATTCAATCTGACTGGTGGATTTTCCTGGGCCAGTTAATTTTCTCACATAATACATACCCCCAAATGAACACTCTGAAAGTGAAACTCTGAGCACTCAGCCTTCGGAAAATACCAATTAACAAAGAATTGGCCGGGAAAGAGGGGCTCCGCTCTGTTCTCGTCGAGAGTCGGCGTTCCCGAGTCCCCGTGTTTTCATTGGCAGCAGTGAGGCTTTCTCCATTACACAGCTCACCTTTTGCTGCTCACGTGGTTCTGGGACAACTCTGGAACATACTCGGTAACCTCATTGAGGTTAACTGGAATGCATTTTTGTTTGTCTTGGTATGAAATAATCCAAGCATGGGAGAAGAGTGCATTATGCTGGTTTTCCAGGCTGTGAGTTATTGCATGTTGACAAGGAAGGCCTCCAGGGCTTCTCCTTCGCAGGGTCAGTACAAGAACGGCACCAGTGAGCTCTCCAGACTCTCTCGTGAACTTTCTGCTACACGACATTCATACAAGTAAAACGCTCTTGGCTTTCCAATGTCATCATAGCGATGCATTTGACAAGAGCAACCCAATGATATTTCTGCTTCGATATACAAGTGTACTCTCGGATTGACTATTAGCTGTACGAGCTATTATAATTGCAAGCACAGCATAAACCAGACAGGATTGTCCTCAGTAGTAACCCAAATAATTTCATATCTGCTAGCACTGCCAAGATTTGAACTTCAAAATTAAGAGCAGAGGGTAGAGAAGGTGAAGCCAGTTTACAGTTGCCAAGCAACCGTATTCATTTTGTCACCAGGCTGATGGGTTTGGGAGGAAAGGGGTTAGGGGACAAAGCAACTCTTCTATTGATCCTTCTCTTCCTATTCCCTGATCTAGGACTTAGTGTTGAAGGAAATGGCTCTAAACGAGGAGAAGCATTGGAATGATACCCTGCCAAACAGACTACTCTCCATTCCCCCACACTCTTCCTTCCCTATGTTTCCGGAAGGATTCCCACTTGTTCTCTCTCGAACCAGAACTCCGTTCTGCTCTAATCTGCCAAGCACATCATTTTCTTTTTCCTCTCCAAGGTTCAGCATTTCCTCCTCAACATTTGATTTGTTCTTACATAGCACATCCCAAAGGATGCTCCATGCAGCTTTAATGTATGAGCGCTTTATCGATCACAAAACAAGGCCTCATTGCTGTGTCATCAGTTCTAACTCTTCACTCTACAGGACAGAGTTGAACCACCCCTGAGAATTTTCCAAGGTTGAAAACTCCACCCAAGCTGTCTGCCATATCTTTCGCTGCCTACTTCCTGTTTAGCAGATGTGCTCTTAAACACTGAGAAAAAAGGAGGGGGGCGGGGAGAAGGATTCTGTGGCCAGGATATTTGGGATATAATGATAAATGCAAACTCTGGGTCTTTGTTTTTGTTTGTTTTTATTTTTTAAATCATTTTAAAATATTTGCTCTCCACCTAAGCCCCAGGCATCAGCTCCTCATTTCCCCTCCCTCCCCACTTCTGCCTCCCTCACGAATACTTGATAATTTATAAATTATTATTTTGTCATGTCTTGCACTATCCGACGTCTTCCTTCACCCACTTTTCTATTGTCCGTCCCCCAGGGAGGAGGTTATATGTAGATCCTTTTCATTGGTTCCCCCTTTCCACTCCACCCCCTCTCCACCCTTCAGTATCGCCACTCTCACCACTGGTCCTGAAGGCATTATCTGCTCTGGATTCCCTGTGTTTCCAGTTCCTATCTGTACCAGTGTACATTCTCTGGTCTAGCCAGATTTGTAAGGTGGAATTGGGATCATGATAGGGGGTGGGGGAGAGAAAAAGCATTAAAGAACTAGAGGAAAGTTGTATGTTTCATCATTGCTACACTGCACCCTGACTGGCTCATCTCCTCCCCTCGACCTTTCTTAAAGGGATGTACAGTTGCCTACAGATGGGCTCCACCCCACACTCCCCCTCATTCACAATGATTTTTTTTTGTTCTGATGATGCCTGATACCTGATCCCTTTGACACCTTGTGATCACACACGCTGGTGTGCTTCTTCCATATGGGTTTTGTTGCTTCTGAGCTAGATGGCCGCTTGTTTATTACCTTCAAGCCTTTAAGACCCCAGATGCTATATCTTTTAATAGCCGGGAACCATCAGCTTTCTTCACTACATTTGCTTATTCACCTGCTTTGTCTTCAGGGATTGTGTCAGGAAGGTGAGCATCATGGAATGCCAGTTTAATAGGACCAAGTATTCTTGCATTGAGGGAGTACTTGAGTGGAGGCCCAATGTCCATCTGCTACCTTAATACTAACCCTACAAATATATGCACATAGCTCTATTTCCACATCTTCATATATAAATATATTTACATATATACATGCCTTTATTTTGCCCTCTATCAATGCCCTTTACCTCCTAGATCTATTTCCTTTTACTTTCCTCTTGTCCCACTATCATGCTCAGTCTTCATTTGGGTTTCAGTAATTCCTCTGTTTTATTACCATTGGTCACACCCTACCAGGCCTCCTACGTCCTTCTCACCACTGATTTGGATCACTTGTTTCCTTGTTCCTGGGTTTGTTACCACTACTGCCTTTCCCCTCCCCCTCCCCCTCTCCCATGTCCCCCGGAACTGTCAGTCCCATTGTTTTCTCCTCCAGATTGTTCATCCAACCTATCTTATTTTGACAGACCTGGTTTTTGTTTGTTTTGAAATGGTGGGACTTTTCCAAAACCTTCCTTTGATTTCTGGGCTTGAGTACTGGTTACATGGAATGTTATAGTTGCAACCCCAGCATCCATTATGTCCATTATGAATTTCTAAGTGATTGTTATTCCCTGCAGTGCTTGTCAGTGTTACGTGACTACAGCATCTCTGTCAGGTCCCTGATAGTAGGGCTGCATCTTTTATTTCTGGTTGAGCACACAGTGGACACCCAAGGGTTGCTGAGTGAATAGTGGAAAGATGTTATGTGGACTCTTCCCTGACTTGTGTCCCCAGGCACTGGAGGACTGTGCCACATTACCACAGCCCTTCTCCATATAAAGGTGCCATCATGGTGTAGTAGTGGGCTACACATTGGCCTGTTAATCGCAAGTTGTGCAGTTTGAAACCACTAGCCACTCTTTGGAAGAGGTGAGGTTTCCTGTTCCACAAAAAGTTATCGTCTTGGAAGCCGAGAGGGGCAGTTCTACCCTGCCCTATTGGATCACTGTTGTGAGACTGACTAGATGGCAGTGAGCTTGGTTGTTTTTTTCCTTCCCTATAAGACTTCAACATTCACCCTTTCTACTTTTCCCACTTAGGGTAGAAATTCCCTCAGTCCCTTTTATCCCTAACCCTGTGGATGGAAACTTGGGGGTTGTAAAATCTCTATTGATGAAAGAATGTAGTCTTCATGCTCCAAGCACTGGGAATTATTGGGATTGGCAGGAAGTACAACAAGAATTTAAGAAAGGGAACAATGATTTCTATTTCGGGTATTCAGCGTGCTCTTCATAGTATTAGTAGAATTTAAGATGAATTTTGAAATTATACTAGGATTTAAACAGCCAGAGGCAAGAAAGAAAGTCAAAAGAGTCAAAAGCTGCTCCCACCCCCAACCAAGGCAGAAATGCAGAGTGAGAACAAGAAAATCCATTTGTATGATATTCCTGACACTGATCAGTCAGTTTGTCATCCTGTGGTTGTTTGCAAGTTTCCATGTTGGAAACTATGCCACTGGTATTTCACACAGAAGCAGCAGCATCCTTTGTGAGCAGATATCAAAGGAGCTTTGAACCTAAGAGACTAGGAAGAGAGAACCGGCAATCTACTTCTGAAATGAGCTCACAAAAACTTTAAAGCTCACAGCAGAACATTACTTGATATAGCAGTGCTGCACTATAAGTCCAAATATACCAATGACCATGAAGTTAACCCTGGATCAGGCAGTGTTCTTGCAGGTCACTGCAGGAGAAAGACAAAGCTATCTGTTCCAATAAAGATATATTGAAACCCTAGACAGGACACAATTCCATGAGTCAGAATTGACTGAATGGCAGTGGCTTATGAGTCAGCTTGGACTCACTGACAACTCTCAGTGAGGGGAAGTTTCTTTTCTTTTTATTTCTTTGTTAAAATGTATATATATATATATATATATATATATATATATATATATATAGTTTAATTAGGGGCTCATACAATTCTTATCACATCCACACATCCATCAGTTGTTTAAAGCACATTTGTACATTCATTGCCCTCATCATTCTCAAAACATTTGCTTTACACCTAGGCAGCTGGCATCAGCTCCTCATTTTACCCCTCCCTCCCCGCTCCCCCCCATTAACCCTTAATAATTTATAAATTATTATTTTGTCATATCTTGCCCTGTTCGACATTTCCCTTCACCCACTTTTCTGTTGACCGTCCCCCAGGGAGGAGGTTATATATAGATCCTTGTAATCGGTTCCCCCTTTCCAACCCATCCTCACTCCACCCTCCCAGTATCACCACTCTCACCACTGATCCTGAAGGGATCATCCGTCCTGGATTCCCTGTGTTTCCAGTTCCTATCTGTACCAGAGTACATCTCCTGGTCTAGCCAGATTTTCAGGTAGAATTGGGATCATGGTAGTGCTGGAGGAGGAAGCATTTAGGAACTAGACCAAAGTTGTATGTTTCATCGTTGCTACATTGCACCCTGACTGGCTCCTCTCTTCCCCGAGACCCTTCTGTAAGGGGAAGAGGGGGGACTTTCTATGAAGAGACTAACTAGAGAGAAGTTTGGAAAAACCCATATGAAGGAAGAGGAAGCCTAGCTCCAACAGGAATTAGGAAGGAAAATGAACTCTTTGGGTGTCTATTTGGGTGTGCATGATGAAGAAATAACTAAGTGAATGTCTGCATGTGTGGGTGGCTATTGCAATGATTGAGGAAATAGAATATAGGGACCAGTCTTGGGGGACACGATACAGAAGAAAACCGGAAGGCAAAAAGAGAATTGGCTGATCAATTGACTAAGACGAAGCGTAAGTTAAAGGCATAGGTCTGTGGTGTCCTAGATAGCCGTACTGAATAATAGTCTGCACTTTGAATGCAAACTGGAAATATCGGAGCAAGAGCAGGTTTGAAAGGGCATGTCGAGCCTTGACATACTGAATTATATACCCCTGTGCGACATCGAAGAGTCCCGGTGGCATGCTGGGTTAATGTTCTGCCCACCCCTGGCCAGCCAGCCACTCCATGGGAGGAAGACAACACTTTTTACCCCAGTAAAAGTTTATCATCTCAGACATTCAAAGGGGGCAGTTCCAGTCTGTCTGATAGAGTCACTAAGAGCCAGGATTGATGCCAGGGCAGTGGGTTCATTTGGGGACTCATGAAGGGACCTCCAGGGAGCTATATCTGGTATGGATTTGGATCAGTGAGTCTAAAGCACAGGTTGTTGCTGTTATGGTTAGGTACCTCCAAGTCGATGCTGACTCTTAGTGACACGATTACAAAACAACACTGGGTCCTGTGTCAGCTCAGATTAGGACTTGTGATAAAGACTTAGGAGTTGAGTAGTGAAACTATGTCCAGAGAAAAGCCAGTGCGGTGATCATGTGTGCGTGCGCGCGCGCGTGCGCAAGATCCTCACTTGCTTGATGGATACATCCAGCACTTGTACTTTTGATGTTGAAATTTAGTTTTCAGCTTCTGTCCATTTATTCTGGGCATCTTCCGATTGATATATGGAACAAGCAATAAACCCATTATCAGCAAACAAGAGTGTTTTGTCTCACCTACTTGTTGCAGTAGCTTTAGTAAGTTCCTTTAGGTTGGAAGTAAGGGAAAAAAAGAAAATCAAAACTTTATTTGACATTATAGAAAGCCATAAACATCTTCTATACAGAAGAACCATTGGCAAATAAAAGTCAGATAATTAACTGGTTCTTTCAATGCAACACACACACACACACGTGTTGGGGTCTGAGTAATCTAGATGTGATTGTCTTGCACTGATCACCTTTTGTAGCTTTATCCAGTCTACAAAGACTTAACAACGATACCTCTACAGTCTCTGATGCCCCCACGATAAGGTGTTTCACTGTGGCCTTGCTGCTTACTATGCAGGCTGACACTGCTAATCTCCCGAACACGGCCTGAGAATCTTCAGTAGTACGAGATAATCAAGTCTTTTGTTGTTGCTGTTGTTGTTTGTTTGTTTTCAAATTGATTCCGATGAGCCAAGCTGTGGCTTGCGTCATCACCTCCTCTCCCTTCAGCCTCCTCTTAAAGCCACCTTGTTCTGAATCATGTCCTTCTGTTTTGTAAATAATAAGCTACATGTAATAATTAGTTTTTCTAATATGCTGAGTCTAGTAAGTGACTTATTAACAGCGTGTAGAGAGGCCCATTTGGGAAAGTGGTTTTCTCAGCACATTTGCCGGGCGTGATCATTACGCAGGACATGCCCAGGAGTCTCTGCTGAACACATTGTGCTTTCAGCCAGGCATTTTCCGTGAATTTGCAGCACAGTGCATCGGATGTGTTAAAAAGAGGAGTCTTTTACATAGCTCAATTAAACCTTCCCAAAGAAGTTGTGATCTGAAGGTTTTTGTGTACTGTTATCTTGTCTTCCAATTGGCATAGGCTTAAAAATACTTAGTGGCTAGAAATGTCATGGAGCACACAGTGTATAAAAGGAGGGCTTTCTGGGTGGTGGGGACGACAGTGGTTAGGAAGAAAGGCCTGGTGGCCTACTTCTGAGAAAGCAGCAGTGGAAAGCTCTCAGAAAGACAGTTCTGTTGTGAAACACTTGGGACAGCAGGAGCGGCAATCAGTTCTACAGTACCTCTTGGTGGTGGTGATGGTGGTACATAGAAATGGGATTTTTGCCTTTTTCAGGATTTCATGATTTTAAAAAAATCCCTATTGCCTTAAAAAAAAGTTATATCACTTAGTATTTTCAATAAAAACCCAAGTAGCTTTGTTCCAGGACAGGTGTCCCTGTAAGAGGAATAAATTTTAAAGTCTTTAGGTTGTGAAAAATGCTTTACTAAAAAGATGGTTATAATTCCCGAATGAAAAGGAACAAATAAGATGTATCACAGTCTCATCTAAACTTTGGGTGTTTACATTTTATTTCTACATGTGATTCTCACCCCCTCTCTCCCTCAGCCCCCCACCTTCGCCCCCCACCTGCTCCACCACATACGTATTACAGAAGAGGTCACTAACAATTCAGAAGGTTTAGTGACTTGTTCAGGATCAGACTTAAGGCTCAGGATTACGGCAAAGGGTTTTTGCTTTTGTTTTTGTTTTTGACTCTTCCAAGAGAGTTCTCCCCATAAAATCGTTGGGACTTTGCACTTTCAAAAGGACAAACACCAATAGATTGTATAAGCCCTTCCAGTTGAGGACTGTCGCTTTACCTCCACCAGCGTAAAGTCCAGGTCACATCTTTGAGTTGGGCTGGCTGTGACAGGCATTGACTGGGGAGCAGGTGCCCCATTTGCAAAGAGGAGCTCAGGGCGCCGATTTGAGGAGTGGGAACAAGCAGAAAGTCCCCTGAAGAGCAGATGAGGGAAGGACTGGAGTATGGCTTCTGTCTCCTGGGTGTGCAGGGAGGGCAGAGGAACTGCATCTTTGGAAAGCTGCCCATCCCGGGATATTGCTTAGTAAGTGTAATTCCACTCCCTTCTCACACTCACCTCCCACACACAGAAGCCTACACAGGAATTCATATTTCCAAATTAGGTTGCTGGCTTCATTCTGAGGTGTAGCTAAATTGAAACATTCTTGCTGGGACTGACTTTTCCTCTGAAATAAGAAGCCAGAAGAATTTTGAAGAAAAAGGCAGCTAATGCCACATGGGACTTGGAGCTCGGGGGAGTTAATTATAAAACCTGAAGATCCTGGGAAATGCATCTTTTTTAATATTTGAATATATTTGCAATTCATTTCAGTCTGCAAGGTATTAGAAATTTCAATTGACTCATTAAATCATACACGTCATAAAACTAAGCAGTTATCCTATTGAATACATTCTTGAATGTGGCTTTTTTGCAGGAGGGAGGCAACTTTTAATTTTGAAATAATTTCAAACCTAATGAAAAATGGCAAGAATGGTGCTTACCCATGGTGCATCTTTTGTCTCATTTTCTTTCTATCTCTGTCTCTCTCTTTCATTTTCTCTCTGGCCTGGCAAAGTAAACTCAGACACCATTCCCTTTAATCCTTAACAGTCGGTAGTTTTAAGAACAACGTTTTTGTCAACATTATTGTTTGACATAACCATGGTTGTTGTTATTGGCAGCTGCCATTGAGTTGACCCTGAACTCTTGGCAAAGCCATGCATGGGATCAGACTGTTGTGTTCCATTGGGGTTTCACTGGCTGATTATTGGAAGTAACCCCAGATTTTTCTTCCTAGTCTTAGTCTGAAAACTGGTACATGCGCTTCATCATAGCAACAGGCACGCTTCCCCTGACAGATGAGCGATGCTGGTGCGTGGGGCCCCACTGACCAGGGATTAAACTTGTGTCTCCGCGTGGAAAGTGAGAATGTTACCATGTAAACACAACTGGCCCCTGATAAACACAATACAGTTATCAAAATCAGGGTATCAGATACTGATGCATTCTATTATCTATCCCACAGCCCATAATTAATTTCTTTTTAAATATTTTTAAATTTTTAACTGTTTTATTCACATATCCTACAAATCGATGGTTCAAGTACATCAAAAGGAGTTGTGAAATAATCCCCACAAGCAATTTTGGAACATATTCTTCCTTGTTGCAACCATTGTAATTAATATTTCCTGTCCCTTCAGTTCACCCTGTCATAACCCCAAGAAACTATTGATTTAATTGCTGTCTGTAAAGATATCCTGAATTTCGTATACAGAGATTTATACCAAATGAATGGTGGTGGCGAGGGCGGGGTGGGCAACAACAATAGGATAGAACACAGGGAGAAAAATCATTCCCAATGAAAGCAGAAAGTAATAAAAACTAGAACAAATTTAAAATTGGGTCAAAAGGGAAAACAAATGGTAAAATGTTAAATCTAAACCAAACTGCATCTACATTAATCCACTTCACAATTCACCCTGCCTGTGGACCAGACCGTTCCAGACCGTTCACAGCCCTGTTCAATGGACTGAGGGAATTCAATAGAGGCTTAATGCACACAGAGACTCTACACATGCACTTCAAGATTTCACTGTCATTCTTAACCTTCTGCAAGCCAGGTGGTCAGAACCTAAGCTCTAATACAATTCCCTCCTCTAATCTGGGGTTTTAACATTTGAAATCCCTGGATTACATGAGCTGGTGTGTTCTTCCATGTAGACAAAGCTGAATGTCACTTTGATGGCTGCTTATTTAAGAAAAGACTCTAGACCAGCAGTTCTCAACCTGTGAGTCGCAATCCCTGTGGGGGTCAAATGACCCTTTCACAGGGATCGCCTAAAACCATCAGAAAACATAAATGTTTCACAATACATGATTAGATATTGTTTTATGATTAATCACTGCGCTTTAATTATATTTAATGATGTTCAATTTGTAACAATGAAAATACATCCTGCATATCAGATATTTGCATTAGGATTCATAACAGTAGCAAAATTATAGTTAAGAAGTAGCAACGAAAATAATCTTATGGGTGGGGTCAGCACAACATGAGGAACTGTACTAAAGGGTTGTGGCATTAGGAAGGTCGAGAAGCACTGCTCTAGACGCTATTCTCTCTGATAGTTGGGCACCTCCTGATTTCTTCACGCACCTTGCTCTAGTAGCCATCTCTTCAGCGATCATTTCATAAGAGCAAGAATTGAGCAGGACAACACCATGAAAACAAGCACTTCTTAGAGTAGGGCTTACAAAATAATCAAGTTTGGTCACTAACCAAGACCGTTCTTTTTAGCTATCCCCTCACCATCTAATATACAATCTGTAATCACACAGTTAGTTGCCCTGGCTTTTTAGAAGTCTTTGAACGAGAACAGTATCTCAGTCCATCTTTGTAATTCTCTACCTTGACATTTTTTTAGAGCACAGGGCAGCTATTTTGAGACTAACACTCAGCTTTAGTTTGTCTGACTTTGCCATTTATTTACAGAAGTGGCATTACACGCCTCTCAGGAAATCACATGAGGGGACCATCAAGCTACTTTGTACTATTTAAAATAATGTTAGCAATGCTTACTTGATTATTGGTGTATCCACTAGGTCTCTCTACTGTAAACTTAATTTTCCCCCCTCTTTAGATAACCTTTAAAGAGATTCTGTGTGACTCTGGAAATATTTTTTCTTTCTTTTCTTGTTTTGTTTGTTATGTCTTTTTTTAAAATAGTTTTATTATGGGCTCATACAACATCACAATCCATACATGCACCAATTGTATAAAGCACATTTGTACATTCATTGCCCTCAGCATTCTCAAAACATTTGCTCTCCACTTAATCCCCTGGCATCAGGGCTCTCCCGGGGGGAAGCATTAAAGAACTAGAGGAAAGTTGTATTTTTCATCGCTATTACATCTCACCCTGACTGGCTCTTCTTCTCCCCGAGCCCCTTCTGTTAGGGGATATCGAGTGGTCTACAAATGGGCTTTGGGTCTCCACTCTGCACTCCCCGCCCCCTCATTCACTATGATAAGACTTTTTTGTTCTGATTATGCCTGACACCTGAACCCTTTGACACCTCATGATCGCACAGGCTGGTGTGCTACTTCCATGTGGCCATTTGTTTACCTTCAAGCTTTTAAGACTCCAAATGCTATATCTTTTGATAGCTGGGTACCATCAGCTTTCTTCACATTTGCTTATTCACCCACTTTGTCTTCAGCAGTTATGTCGGGAAGGTGAGCATCATATAATGCCAATTTAATGTAAGAAAGTATTCTTGTATTGAGAGAGTACTTGAGTGGAGGCCCAATGTCCTTCTGATACCTTAATCCTAACCTATAAATATATGCACCTAGATCTATTTCCCCATCTTCATATATAAATATATTTGCATATGTAAAGGTCTTTATCTAGACCCTTTGCATCCCAACTCTTTCCTCTATTTCCTTTGACTTTCCTCCTGTTCCACTATCATGCTCAGTTCCCTTCAGAGTTTCAGCAATTCCTCTTGGTTACATTAACCTTGATCATGCCCTACTAGGCATCCACTCCTTCCTCACCACCAATCTGGATCACTTGTTGGTCCCTTGTCCCTGGGTTTGTTAACACCAGTACCTTTTTCCCCACTCCCCCTATCCCATGTCCCCGGGAACTGTTGGTCCCATTGTTTTCTCCTCCAGATTGTTTATCCAGCCTATCTTATTGAGACAGACCTGTGGAGATAATAACATGCACAAAAACAAGACAGAGCAAAACCAAGCAACAATACACAACAAAACAACAACAAACTAATGACAAAAAATAAAACAGAACACAAGAAAGAAAAGCTTGTAGTTAGTTCAAAGATTGTTTGTTGACCTTTAGGAGTGTTTTCCAGTCCAGTCTGTTGGGGCACCATGCCCTGGGTCCAAACTTCACCTTCAGCATTCCCTGGGGACCTCACCGCTCCATTCCCTTGCTGTTCTGTTGCACCCCTTAGTGCTTTGCCTTGGTGTAGCGGGATCGGATCAGGTGCAATTCCCACATTGGTAATCAATTTTTCCATTTCTTTGAAGAAAGATGAGGGTAATTGTATCGGGATTGCATTAAACTTATATAGTGCCTTTGGCAGAACTGACATCTTGACTATATTGAATCTTCCAATCCATGAGCATGGGATATTCTTCCATTTGTTGAGGTCATTCTGTAGTTTTCCCCATATAATCTTTTGTTCTTTTAGTCAGGTATATCCCTAGATATTTCAATTTGTGTTTGGGTATTGTGAAGGTTACCACCTTTTTGATCTCCTCTTCTGTAGTCTTATCCGATATTTATAACAGTCTGATGCACTTCTGTTGGTTGATCTTGTATCCTGCCACTCTGCCAAACTCCTCTATTGCTTCCATAACTCCCCTTGTGGAACTTTTGGGATTTTCCATATATTAAATCATATCATCTACAAATAACGATAGTTTCACCTCTTCCTTCCCCAGACAAATTCCTTTGATGTCTTTTCTTTACGCTATGCTGTTAGTTAAAACCTCCAGCATGATATTAAATAAGAGTAGGGACAAGGGCCATCCTTATCTGGTCCCTTTTTTCAGTGGGATTGTGTTAGTCTTTTCTCCATTGACTACCAGGTTGGCTGTTGGTTTTTCATATATAGCTTGTATTGTCTTGAGGAATTTTCCTTCCATTTCTATCTTCTCAAGTGTCTTAAACAGGAATTGGGATTGGATGTTGTCAAATGCTTTTTCTGCATCTATCGATATTATCATGTGGTTCTTATAGTTTTTCATGTTAATGTGATGAATAATACTAATGGTCTTTCGTATGTTGAACTATCCCTACATCCCTTGTATGAATCCCACTTCATTATGGTGAATTATTAATTTGATATATTTTTGTATTCTGTTGGGTAGTATTTTTTAAGGATTTTGCATTGGTGTTCCTTAGGTATACTGGTCTGTAGGTCTCCATTCTTGTGGGATCCTTGCCAAGTTTTGGAATCAAAGTTATACTAGCTTCATAGAAGGAGTTAGGGAATTTGCCCTCTTTTGTTCTGGAAGATTTTCTGTAGGATTGGTGTTAGTTCTTCCCTAAATGCTTGGTGAAATTCTCCAGTGAAGCCATATGGTCCAGGGGATCATTTTGTTGGTAATCCCTTGATAACCTTGTCTTTTTCTTCTATTGCTATGGGTCTGTTGAGATTCTTGGCGTCCATTGAGGATAGTCTAGGGAGGGCTTGTTTTTCCATGTCTTCCAAATGTTTTAATTCATTGGAGTATAATCCTTCGTGGTACTGTGTAATTATCTTTTTTATTTTATTGTGGCCTGTTGTAATGTCCCCCTTTCATCCCTTATTCTTCTATTGAAATTTGTTCCCTCCTTTCTTTGGTTACTTTGCCAGTGGTCTGTCGATTCTATTTATGCTTTCAAAGAACCAACTTTTAGCAGCATTAATTTTTCTGTAGTTTTCTTATTTTCTCTCTCCTGAATCTCCACCCTGAATTTTATATTTTCTTTTGCTATAAGTAGAATTATCCTTCTGACTGCTCTAGTTGTTGTAAATCTTGTGCCAGCATATCAGTCACAAGTCTCTCTTCCTTTCTCAGGTCTGCATGTATTGCTATGAAACTTCTGGTAACTGCCTTTGCTGTGTCCCATAATTTCTGGTATGTCATGTGCTCATTCTCTTTGGGTTCTAGAAATTTCCTAATTTTATTTCTGATCTGTGACAGTATGCACTCCTTTGCAGTAAGAAGTTATTCATCCTCCAATTGTTTGCTCTTGGTTTCTTCATCTTCCTTTTATTGATTTCCAGCCTTATGCCACAGTGGTCAGAAAGAGAGGTCTGTATGATAACAATGTGCTTAAATGTATGTAGATTCTCCTTAGGTCCCAGCATGTGGTTTAGCTTCAAATACGTGCCATGTTGCCTTGAGATGACTTCCCTTTCTCATTAGTGTGTTGTGCATGTGTGTATGTGTGTATCATTCTTTACTTATTTCTATCCTTAAGCCAATGTTATCTTTGGGTTTCTTTTCTCTTATTGCCCTCTGGGGGAGGTTGTTCTTTGTGGCGGTCTCTTATTTATGCTGGGTGAGTGTTGTTCTCCTGCCCATACTGGGTTGGCAAGGATCTTTTGTAGGGCTGGGTTTCTTCTAATGTATTCTTTTAGTTTTTTTCCTTGTCTGGGAAGACTCTTACTTCTCCATCTATCTTCATCTATAATTTGGCTGGGTAGAGTATTCTTGGGTTTGCATTGTTTTCCTTCAATTTTTGAAATAAGTTGCACAACTCTCCCCTCTTCTTAATAGTTTCTGCTGACAGGTCTGAGCATATTCTTATTTGGGAACCTTTCGGTGTGATTGCTTGTTTTTGCCTAGCTGCTCTCATGATTTTCTCCTTTTCCTCAAAGTTGGATAGTTTAACTATTATGTGCCTTTGGGGGGATTCAGTCTAGCTGGCATTCTTAAAGCCTCCTAAATGGTTGCCTGGTTTTCATTCATTAAGCTGGGGAAGTTTTCCTCCAAGAATCCCCTACTATTGTTGCAGATGACTTCTTTGTTGTGTCTTCCTCCGGTAAGCCAATAATGCTAATGTTGCTCCACTTCATAGCATCAGACATAGCTCTTAGGTTTTCTTCCGCTTCTCTGATGATCTTATTAAATTTTTGTTCACATTTTTAAAGTCTGCTTGGCTGTCGTCCAAGTCACTGATATGGTTCTCTGCCCCCTCTAGTCACTTCCTGAGGTCCGTGTTTCTGCTACTGGATTTTGTTATTTCCTCCTTAAATTCCTGTTTTTCCCTTTGGTGTATGGCCTTAATCTCCTCTGTCATTTCATCCTTTTTCTGTATTGTTTCCCTCATATCCTATAGGACTCCAAGCAGCATTCTGAAAATTTATTTCTGGCAGCTCAATGTCTGCTTCTTCTATGCATGTAGTTATGTTCAAGACATCTTCTGCCATTGCCTTTTGTTTCTCCTGTTTTGTTTTTTTTTTTGCTGAGGTCATTGGGGCAGATGCCTGTTTGTGTTGTGTTGTTTTAGAGGAGCCAGGTGCCATTTTCCAGGGAATCGAAGAGCCCTGGCTCTCTCTGGGAGACTTGAAGGAATGCTTCTTTGAACTGCCTACAGCTACTTTCACTATGAAATTAACCTATCACTTTATTCTCCTGTGGCTTCCCTCTCAGGGGTGTGCCCCTCACGGCTGGTGGGTTGCCTGCTTTGGTGTTGCAGAGGTTGGGCAGAGGTTTCTGCAACAGCTTGGAGTATTGAGGAGTGTTGGCCGAGCTTCCTTAGGCCCCCAGGCACACAGGCAGGAATTCCCCAGTAAGAAGTTGGGCAGAGTATTCCCTGGTGGAAGTTGGCAGGGCTTTCACCAGCCTCGGGCTAGCTACACAGGGTGGAGCTCACCTAGCTGGGTGTGGCATAGGCTTAAATGCTCTAGGATAATAGGAGTGGTCTGGAGCTCAGCTGTGGAGTGTCAGAGAACAGAAAAGAGACATAGAGGAGAAAACAAAATTATTCAGCCAGCTGAAACCCTGCAGGGATAAAGAGCAGACATGGAAACAAATGAAATAATGTAGCTGAATCCCAATCCCCACTCCCCACCCCCTAACCCCGCTCTTGGAGCTGCAATGGTTTAGTTCCTTCCCTGAGGTGGCTGAGGCAAGCTGTGGCTGTGTTGAGGAAAAGCCCCTAAACCACCCTCCAAGACTGTGGATGGATTGAGAGAAGAGAGGGATACAAAAGAAACAATGTAGCTGAACCCCAATCCCTGCCAGTGAAGCTGCAATGGTTTAGTCCTTGCAGGAGGAGGCTAAAGTGGCAATCTGTGGCTGTGTTGAGAAAAAGCCCTTGCACAGACCTCCAAGACTGTGGGGGGATAGAGAGAAGAGATGGGAAGGAAAATAACAATGTAGCTGAACCCCAATCCCTGCCCGTGGAGCTGCAAGGATCCAGTCCCTGTCCCAAGGTAGGTGGGGGAAAACTGTGACTGTGTTGAGACCAAGTCTCCCTACTGCCTCCAAATGGTCCCGGCTCTGGCAGAGACAGTGGTGTGGCAAAGGTCAAGCCCCAGTCTGCCTCCAGTGAGGCAAGCCAAAAGTCCCTAGCCCCTCAAAACCCCATGGGCTAGTGCCTACTTATCTTTATGATATTCTCATGTATTCCAGCAGCGTTGAATTTCCTTCTAAGCAGCTCTCCTGGGCTGAATTCTGCAGAGTCCCTCTGTCGCCATCTTCCCGGAAGTCCTGGAATACTCTTCATCAAAATTTTACCCACTTGTTTTGGTTTACACTGTTGATTTTCCAAATCCATCATTCCTTCTTAAAGGATTAGTGGACAATCTACCCTAACAAAGAATTTTTACTCCTCTCCAGCTGTTTATTATTTTTATATAAGTATGGAGGCATAAGAATCTTGATACAGTGTGTCAGCATTTCCAACCCACCTGTTATTCCATAGGAGGGAGATTAGGTTTTCAGCTTCCCTTGAGATTCATAACCTTGAAAACCCCAGTGGGCAATTCTACTCTGTCCTGTTCAGTTGCTATGAGTCAGAATCCACTCAGTGTCAGTGAGTTTGACTTGGTCTTTGGAAGAATGCATAGATTCCTTTTTTAAAAAACAGTTTTATTGGCACTTAATGAGTTGTGTGATCATCTTCAGTTCTAGTGCTCACTCCCCCTCCTTTCTTCATTATTTACTCCTAAAATCCCCTCACCTTCCCCATCCATACATCCCCTATGAATGTGTGAATAAGTTTTTATCTCTAGAGTACATCGAGTTTTCTTCATGCAACGGGTTCTAATTTCATCATTTATTGTGATGTTCAAATTCCCCACATATTGCCAATGATAGTCCCTTCCAGTTGGCTTTTGTGTTCTTTCTTTCTTTCTTTCTTTCTTTCTTTCTTTCTTTCTTTCTTTCTTTCTTTCTTTCTTTCTTTCTAAGCACTCCCTTAATTTTGGACACTGCACAATGTTCCAGGCTCAAGCTATATATTTTCTGCTTAGAATCAGCCCCTTCTCTAAGGACCTTGGCTGTTTTGAGTAGAGAATGGTACTCAGAAATCAACATCTTAAAAAAAAAATCAACATCCGGGAACTGGCAGTTCTTATTGCTGATAGCCATTGCTTCTAGTCCCGTTCCACAGGCAGAGCTAGGGAATGCATGTCTCTGTTTGTACATTTCTATAGCCATCTTTCTGTATATATAAAAAAACCATTGCATTCACACTGGTACCTATAATTATAATGCAGCACCTCGGGATACATTCTGGTCTTCCCCTTTTCAAAATTCATAACTCCCTTGCCCAACACTGAAAAGCCTAGTTGCCACTCACTTCAAAATCTTTTTCAATTTGTTCAAGCCCAAACACAGAGAGGTTACTTCAGAATTGCTAATTCATACATGCCTGCAAAACAGAGCATCCTACCTGTTTCCCAAACCACACTCACTGCTATCGAATGGATTCCCACTCCTAGAGGCCTTACAGCACAGAGGGGAATTGCTTCTGTGGGGTTCTAAGACTGTCGCTGTTGATTAGAATAGAAAACCTCATCTTTCTCCCACAGAGCAGCAGATTATGGGGGAATGCCAGCCCCCCACAACTAATTGATCATTCAGTAAGCACAATTGTACGATTGAGAAATATAAAGATAATAGCAAAGCCATAGAGAATAATAGGAGAGAGTAAAACAAAGAAGACAGACACATTTCATGGTTGCATGCTCACCTCCTGGATGGCCATGATCTTACCAGCCGTGTCCACACACAGGGTGGCTCGAGGGCAGGAGAGTGAGGTGAGGTGGGATGATTTATTGCTAACCAAGGCTTATATCTACTTAGGGGGTGTGCTTAGAGGTAACCACACATGTCACAGGAAGGGGATGTACAATAGGCATACACATCATAGGAAGGGGATGTACAATAGGCATAAGCATGACAGGAAGGGGATGAGATAGGAAGGGGAGGGACTAGGGATAGATATGTGACAAGAAGGGCAGACCCTAGACTCAATATGGCAGCCTATCCTTGGTCACCCTTGAGTGGCCTTGACCTCCCTGAGCTCTGCTTCAGGAAAAAAAAAACTACTATCCTTATCAGAAGGGAATGGGCCCTAATTGTTGTGAGATAAACAGTGATGCCTGCTTCTCTGGATGGCTGATAACGCTTAGGAAGAATAACCCCTGACCTACTTCTGTTGACTTCCAAGTGTATAGTCATTTGTCATGTCTAGCAAGCAGCTAAGTTTGGGATATATTTGGGAGAGACAACTTGGCAGAAATCTTTCTGTTTCCCACAATTCCCCCTTTTGTTTTATGTATAAAAACAAACAGAGCTACAGTGGCTACATGGTTATTTTCTATACATTGAAAGCTGTCAAGGCAAAGTTAATAACCAAATACAGCTAAGCCAAAAATTCAGGCTTATGACAAGTATTTTGAATCTAGGCATGGGCATAAAGTCTCCTTATGTTCATCTGCTATGAGGAAGGTATGAGAGGGAGATTAGATGTCGTGGCAGGAAGAAATAGAGCAAATAGACATGTTTGCTTCCTTTAGGGAGATAGAATCAACCATGTGCTCACTTAAGGCAGCATGACTTTAAGGGGAGAAACTGTGGAAATAATAGATTACCACAGGAAAATGTACTTGGACTATATTTCCACCCATCATTGTGGCAGCTTTCCTACTGTGGAACACTGGCCTTCCAGATTCCCTCCATACCAGTCAGGGAATAAGTCCCAGTCTTATTTCCTTCAGAGCTCATTTCCCACAGCTGATGATCTTGAACTTCTGACCTTGGAGTCAGCTGCCCAAGACATAGCCCAGGACTCTGACAACAGTTTTACTGTGTGACGTTTAATATTTTATAGTTATATTGAGGAAAATTCAGATACATTGACATGGATATGGTGTGCATAATACAATAAATTTTGGCAAATGCAAACAACCCACACCCATATAAAAATTTTCAATAACATCAGAAAGCTCTTTTTCCAAATCAGCACTTCTCTGCAAGGTAGCCATTTTTATGATTTCATTTTTTAGAAATGCAGATTAGCTTTCTTGGTTGAGATATGAACACGCAATTTTTATATCCAAAGTGTTTAGGGAAGGGGAAATGTAATATTTTTTGTAGGTGGATGTTGGCATAGAATATATTACTTTGGACATAAACTGGCAGATAGAATGCTTTCTTGAGCCAAAATAAAATGAAGACTCTTCTCATGGCTGACAATAACGTTTTAACCCAGCCTCAGCTACTCTGTCCCAGGTCCGCTCATCCATTTCACTTTATCCCCATGGGACACCTTTCTGTTCCTCAGCCACACCGGGTTTGTTATGACAGCTCGAAGATGTTACATGTCTTGTTTCCTCTGTGTGTCAGGCCAGGTTAACTAGAAAAATAAATCCAGAGACACTCGTATATGTCAAAAGGAGCTTTATCTCAAGAAGTAATTGTATATCAGGAATACATCCCAGCTCAGTTACCTCACATCCATAAGTCCGATCCAAGCCCATAAATTCCTCTTCAGACTCATGCAGCCACAAACAATGATGCAGAATACAGGAAGATTACAGACCAGTGGGTGCAGTGTTGTGGATCCAATGGCAGTGGACACATCTCCAGGACTCCTGCCACAGGTCTTCAGCTGGTTTCTGAGTGGCTTGCCAGCAGGAAGGTGAAAGAGAGAGAGAGAGAGAAAGTTCCAGGATCCTCCTTATGAGAAGGTCACACCCACAGGAGACACCATCAGGCTGTGACACCTGATTGACAGGCTAGAACCCACCCATATCTTCTTATGGGGGCCATGTTGGCACAAAAAAACTATCACACTCTGCTACAATGCCTCTTTCTTAATCTTCGTTTGTTTTTTTCTCATTATTCAGACTTCTGAAGCCACCGTCTAACTACTTTTACATAAGTAAATAATCTTCCTCCCTGCTTTCCCTTCGTCCTTCTCTGTCACTTCCTGTGCCTTATTTTTCATATAGGTCTCCTGAAATTCTTGTTAGTTATCTATATGTTTGTTTTCCATCACCTGGTATAGAACCTAGTGCTTAATTTATATGGTCTGTTATTTTTTCAACACCTAGAGTTCATAGAAACCAAACCCATTGCCATCTAGTTGATTCCAGCTCATAGGGGATCTACAGAGAGTTTCCCAGCCTGTAAATCCTTACAGGAGAAGACAACCTGAGCTTTCTCCTGAGCAGTGCCTGGAAGGTTGGAGTCCAGCCTCCCTGGGCGTCCTGCCCCTAGAATAACTCCTGGCAAATGTGTTGGTGTCTGCGTGTTGGGAAGGAGGAGTGAGTCAATAAATATTTTCTGGATGAATGAATGAATCTTTTCATTTAGCTTGGATCACATTATGACATGTGTTCCTCACTTCCTGAGAATTTGAGGGAAAAACATTCCTGGGACAAATCATTAGTGAATATAAGTCAACATTTCTTTTTGTTTTGTTTTGTTTTGTTTTAAGTCAACATTTCTTATGCTCTTCCCCTGCCTCTTTTTTTAAAATTTGGCTTCTTTTCCTAATGAGCAAATATATCACAAAATTGTCTTACCTTATATAACCAAACCCAAACCCACTGCCATTGAGTTGATTCCAGCTCACAGTGATGGTCTATAATGTTTCCAAGACCATACACCTCTACAGACTCAGACAGTTTCATTTTCCTCCTGAGGAGCAGCTGCTGGGCCGATGGGTTTAAACCAACAGTTACATGAAAATGGTAATGTAGTCACTGATTATTAAACTATTATATAAAAATACTTTTTAATTTGAGATGATGGAGATATTAAGTATTAACATTTTAGCTTTCAATAAATATATCCTTACTTGTGAGCCATCGAATCAATTCCAACTCAGTGACTCACTGTGACAGGGTCAAATTGCAAACAGATTTTCCCTAATCTGTATCCTTTCTCACACTGGTGGGGTTGAACCGGTGGCCTTTCCTGGTGGGGGTAGGGTTGGGGAAGGGGGAGATGCATGAGGGGATGCTAGCAGCTGAGCCCTTAACCATGCCACCAGGGCTCCAGAAAAGAATGCTGCCATCTTTTTAAAGGTAGAACTAAATCCAGAGCAAAGCTTACTTCACCTGGGCGGTTACACAGACACTGCTTTAGCACGGACATGAACCTGAGCATTTTGTCTCTGGTGTAACATAAATAAGGAAGAAAATGCAATTAGGGACAGGGGCTAGGGACTCTGGAATGCACTCCTCTATTCTGTGGCAACACGCATCTGGTCTCCTCTCACGAGGATGGTTAGACACACACCTTTGCTGCTGGCTTTGTGTTTGTCCACTTGTCACTCTGTGGCTGTGAGGCGGAGAGGGCACGATCCCTCACAACCAGACTGGGTTTGCTCCTCACAGGTTTTTACTTCTGGCACGAAAATGTCTAAATATTAGAATCAACTCCCGGAAGCATTCTCAGATGGTCATTCGCTGGTTAACCCAAACCACCCCACAGTTTTCTCAGTGGAAACCCATCTTAGGAAACACAATAGTTGTAATGCCATCACCCCTCCCCCTCTCTAGCAACGGAAACAGGGACTCTCAGAAAGGGCCAGATGCATTTGTCCGTCTGTGTGTTTGTTTCTAAGGAGCATAGCAGCCACCGACCATGAACCAACAGATGCCAGGAAATCCTTCCCTTGTTTTGATGAACCCAACAAAAAGGCGACTTACACGATAGCTATCATCCACCCCAAAGAATATAATGCAGTTTCAAATATGCCAGTGGAGGTGAGTAATTTTGACCACTTTTTGTTTGTTCAGAGAGTTTCTAGACAATGGTCTGCTCTGGGAGAGAATCTGTTGCATCTTAAAATTGAATGTGCCCCGAAAGTTTATTTAGAGATTGAGACGACATTGTGGTTCTCTCCTTTCTTTCTCTTGTTTTGCTCTTTGGTTTCCTTAATCCAAGAAATACCAGTCCAGTCAAAAGGCCATTTTGAGGTGCCTAAAGAATTGTGAATGCAATGGACATGCACCAGCTAGCCTCCATTTACCTGAGAGAACCTTCTGTAGTGTTGGTTAGGTAACTGTGGAGTAGGTTCTGACCCCTATGCACCCTGTGTCCACCAGGACATATCTAATCATGACAAACTAATGAAATTACAGCCTTGAAAAAAGTCATGGGGCTGGTCAGTATTCTTTGTTGGCAGTTGAATAAGAGCCCAGCTTTGAATATAGACCTAAAGTAAAAACAAACAGATCAAAAAATCATTTAAACTCTGGGTGTAGAAGCCAACCTAGAGAAGGTCATTCCAATTTTCTGGTAAAATAGGAATTATTCATTAAATATGAAGTAATATTCATAGAGGACTAATGCAACACGTTTTGTCCTTAGAGTTACTAATTAACGGACTCTTTTCCATCTCTGTAATGGGTAAAATATTTAAATACCGTGTCATGATCTGCAGTTGGAGATTGCTTATGTCTTATGCATTTGATCCATAAAAGGACTAGGCTCACGGTTAAGCTTCATTCTGAGCCACTATCTGAAATAGCATTGAAAGCCATTGCTTTTTCATTGCAAAAAAAAATATTTTTAAAGGCAGAGATGTAAAAGTAGAACAACCTCAAAATTTGAGGGTTTAAATACACTGTCACCAGTCATCCATCCATGATTCAGTGTGAAGTCATTTAGCAACCTGCTTTCTCTTGGTGGTCAGCACCTGAGAAATAGAGATTTGTTGGGAGAAACAAGAAGGCAGGGTCAACTTAAATGCTCGCGAATCCATCAGAGGTGATCCAATCTGTGGAAAAGGTCATGGGAATGTTTAGGCATGGATTGGAGGGAGAAGAAAGATGGGAAGAGGGAGAAGGCAAACTTTGTCAACTTCTACTGAAGCCATTCCCACAAGACCTTTCCATGTTGGAGAGTGCAATGCTTCACTTTTTATTAGATATTCTGTGCTTGATCCAGGTAATAAGTCCTGGAAGAAGGAGAACCTTTGGGGTCATTAAAAGACCCAAACTAATAGTACCAAATGTTTATGGTCGACTAACTTACTTCACTGGGGACCCAACACGTTGAACCAAGCTCATACACACACAGGTGTGTCTTGTCAGTGGTGCCGCAAACCCAGTCTGGCCTCCCTTGCTTAATCCCTTGTTAATGTTTTCCATTATAGTGTGCCTTAGGGAGTGACTACAGGGGACAAGGAAATGTTTGAATAGTCGTGGCAGGCATTGGGCAAGTTCTGAGTTGTGGTATTAGGATGGGTAATTGGCAAGAGGAAAGTAAAAGTGGCCTGGACAGGAGATTTGTTTGGGGCAGTAGAACCAGGCCCCCTTAGCCTTTTCTCCCTCCAACGTAACCAGGGCAGTGGTTTCAGTGATCGCACCATGGTTCTTCTCTGTCGGCTAGAGTGGGAAGGAGGAGACCCCTGGTACTGATATAGCTCTTGTCCCCTTTCCAAGAGTCACATCATCATCACCAATGTGCAAGCCATTGAGCACCTGAGCACCAGCCTATTTATTCCCCATGAAGAGATCAGAGTAGCCTTTCAAGGGTAATAAAATTTACTGTGAAATGTAAAGTTATGTCATAATCAGAATTCTACCCCCCCCCCACCACGGCAGAGTGAAATTCAATCACTTTTAAAAGCAGAAGCCATTTTTACCTGGAACTAAGAGGACTTTTCCTTTGGTCTTTTCGACATCAACACGAAGAATTGTTTTGACCACTGAGTTTTAGCAAAGGACTTCTGTCCAGAAAGCCAGGTTTGGGGCAAATGTTTCTTTCTTTGCACAGACTTGCTGTTTTAATAAATGGATACCTATCTTTGATTCTCCACAGCGCACTGTTTCCGTGGATGATAAATGGAATCGAACCGTTTTCCAGAAGTCTGTCCCCATGAGCACCTACCTGGTGTGCTTTGCTGTCCATCAGTTTGTGCCGATCACGACCCAGTCAAAGTCAGGAAAACCTGTGAGTCTCGTTGCGTTTTAAAGGGTTTCAGCTCTGCATGGAGTTTGAATCATTTCCTACCTTTGTAAAATAGTCTTCCTTCACAAAAGCAGGCTAGAAAAGCCCATTAGTCACCAAAGCCCAGGAGCTTAATGATACACTAAACAGTCCAGAGAACTGTAAGACACAGGTGAAAAATTACAAGTATGATACTTATATACATGCATAGACTTCAATTATATTAAGGGGGAAATCAGTATGAATCAATAACAGAGGCATAAGCATACCAGCATAAATTTATGAAACTAACTGGATGTGTCCAGTTAATAAAAAGGTTGTGTGTGAAAGTATGTGTTTCTATCCTTAATAGGAAAGGGAGAGGAGACCAGAGATAGACACATGTCTTTACAGTATCTAAGCACTGACAAGTTTATATTTAATTGAAAACAGGAGAGGAAAGCATCAAAAAGCAACTGTTGTTGTAAGAAAGGAAGCATTTTTTAAAATGAAGACAACCACTTCTACTATTTTCTTTTAAAAAGAAACGAATCGTTTTACCTGATTGTTTTCTTCATGGTGGAGCCTCTAGTTTGCTTATGCCCCAAGCACTTGCTTAATCTACTAGTTAATCCCCCTCTGTGCCTTATATTAGATATGTATATATATAATGATCATGCTGCAAAGATGTGCGTGGTTTTAATATCCATGCAGTGTATTACATGAGGCTTTAGTATGCATCAGTTTTGTAGGAGAATCATTTTATAAAGAAGAAAATGTTCCCTATTGAAGATGAATGACTTTAAATAAGCTGCCGAATGTTACCCAATGGGCAAGTGGTGGAGATCCCAGTTCCAGATTCTTTGCAAGTAGTGTACTGCGAACACTAAACCTTCTGAAATGGGACGCTTTGAAAAATACTTCTTCACCCGCCTTTGAAGGGGGAGGGGTGAGTTCCTTGATTCCCTGGCTCCCAGGCACAGGTGCCTTCCTCACTAGTGTAGTAGGGTTACTGTTGACATTACCTGGCCCAGGATTGCCAGCACGCTGCCTAGTTGCCTATAAACGAATTCTAGTGAGTGAAGAAATGTCAAAAGACCCTTGATACTGACTGTATATTGTGAGACCACGTCCACCTTTGTCCTGGCACTTGCCACAGCCGTGGCTTTGGTGTGGCTTTCGGTTGGGGTAAAGGCACTGGCCCTGGAACAGAGCATGCTAGGTGTGAAAAAGGCATGGCCGCGGGAAGAGGAGGCTGCTTATGTGCGGCTCTGCTGTGGACACTCAGTGGCGCTTCTCTTACTCAACAGCGACCTGAGAACACCAACCAACCTTTCCAAACGTCAATCTCACAGACTGTTTGTCTGAGATGCTTTCTGTCGCACCTACAATTCAATTGCATCGCTGTCTTCAACTTTTAAAAAACTATAATTATGTTCTCCTCAGAAAGACTAAACAATTTACTATTCGGGATGTAGTTCCATAAGTTAAAAAACAATGCAGTCAGCCGAAAGTATTTTATAGAGAGTTAATTTTAATAGTAATTTTTAAAGCTGCCATTGAGTCCTTTCTGACCCGTTGTTGTTGTTAGGTGCCAGCACACTGGTTCTGACTCACAGCCACTCAATGGACACCAGAAGGCAACACAGCCCGGTCCTGCACCATCCTCACACTTGTTCTCATGTTCGAGCCCATTGTTGAAGCCACCAAATGATGTTGTCATAAAACATTAGTTTCTGATCAACTATTTACTTCTGATTCATAGCAACCATATGTGTTAGTCTGGATGGACTAGAAAAACAAATTCATAAACACGCATATGTATATAAAGGAAAGGTTTATATACAAGAGGAACTGAACATTGAGAAACATCCCAACCCAGTCCAGTCCAAGGCCATAAGTCTGATATTAGTCCATATGTCTGATACCAATCTATTAAGTCCTCTTCAGACTCACAAAACACAGGCAACGATGCCGAATGCAGGACGATCACAGCCAGTGGGTATAAAGTCTTTGCGTTCAGTGGCGTAAGCATCTCAGCGCTGGCAGGGGTCTCTCTGTGGCTTCTCCGGCTTCCAAGGTCCGGTTGTGTCCATGTGGCTTGTCTTCTGCAATGTCTCCCAGGAGGAGCAGAGAGAGAGTTGTCTTCTGTCTCCAAGGAGGAAGTACCAGATTTCCCAGGGTTCTCAGGAGAAGGCTGTGCCCACTGAAGTCTCATTGGCTATCTCCAGATTGACAGCCTAGACCCCACCCATAAATTCTTAATCCTTAAATTGATACCAGATTAGGTAACTACCACACCTTATATGCAGTTTCCAAAACTGCAAATCTTTATGGAAGCAGACAGTCTGATCTTTCTCCCTCATGGTGGCTGGTAAGTTCAAACCACAGACCTTGTAGTTAGCAGCACTGCCAGGGATCCCTTTTCAGAGTAATCAAACCAAAAAAATCAAACTCACTGCCATTGAGTCGATGCCAACTCATAGTCCTGGTAACATAGTGGTTTTGCATTGGGCTGCTGAAACCACAATGTCAGCAGTTCAAAACCTCTAGCCTCTCTGAGGGATAAAGGTGAGACTTTCTACTCCTGTAAAGAGTTATAGCCTCAGAAACACATGGGCCCAATCCTATACTGTCCTGAAGGGTGTATAAGTTTGTTGCAATGTTGAGCTTGAATTTTCTTTTTTTTTTTTTAACATTTTATTGGGGGCTCATACAACTCTTATCACAGTCCATACATATACATATGTCAATTGTATAAAGCACATCTATACAGTCTTTGCCCTAATCATTATATTTTTTTCCTTCTCTTTTCTTTTTTTACATTTTATTAGGGACGCATACAACTCTTATCACAATCCATACATATACATACATCAATTGTATAAAGCACATCCATACATTCCCTGCACCAATCATTCTCAAAGCACTTGCTCTCCGCTTAAGCCCTTTGCATCAGGTCCTCTTTTTTTTTTCCCCTCCCTCCCCGCTCCCCGCTCCCTCATGTGCCCTTGGTAATTTATACATCGTTATTTTGTCATATCTTACCCTATCCGGAGTCTCCCTTCCCCCCCTTCTCTGCCGTCCATCTCCCAGGGAGGAGGTCACATGTGGATCCTTGTAATCAGTTCCCCCTTTCCAACCCACTCACCCTCCACTCTCCCAGCATCGCCCCTCACACCCTTGGTCCTGAAGGTATCATCCACCCTGGATTCCCTGTGCCTCCAGCCCTCATATGCACCAGTGTACAACATCTGCCCCATCCAGCCCCGCAAGGCAGAATTCAGATCATGGTAGTTGGGGGGAGGAAGCATCCAGGATCTGGGGGAAAGCTGTGTTCTTCATCGGTACTACCTTTCACCCTGATTGACCCATTTCCTCTCCTAAACTCCTCTATGAGGGGATCTCCATTGGCCGACACTTGGGCCTCGGGTCTCCACTCTGCACTTCCCCCTTCATCCAATATGGTACGTATATATATACATACATATATACATATACACACACATATCTTTTTTTTTTTGCATGATGCCTTATACCTGGTCCCTTTGGCAGCTCGTGATCGCACTGGCTGGTGTGCTTCTTCCATGTGGGCTTTTTTGCTTCTGAGCTAGATGGCCGCTTGTTCACCTTCAAGCCTTTAAGACCCCAGACACTATCTCTTTTGATAGCCGGGCACCATTGAGATTGAATTTTCAATATGACTTTATCACTTGGTCTTCTGACCAAGAATACCTATTTGTAAGATAAACTCTTTTAGCTGTGTGAGCCCCTAGATCCTGTATCAGAGCTGGGCTCTCTTGATGGATTTTTAAATAAAGGATTTGAAGTGTTACAATAGGAAGTTTTATAAAAGATCTCAAAATACCCTTTAAGTGGTAAATATTTTTAAATTTATATTCTCCAAAAGCCAGGAGTGCCACATTCTAATTTAAATCTGTGAAGTTCATCATTTTGGCTGGAAACGAAAGCAGCATTTTCACAATCCATTAGTTTCTGACCAAACATTAAAGAAGAGAGGACCCCAGAGTCAGATTTCCCTCAGGCTGTGGGTCTGAGGAATGCAGTCATCGAGGGACACAGATCAGCACGCTCCCCTTCACCCCTTCTGCCAAAGACACGCAATGCGAATTCTCCCTCCAGAAACAAATAAGTACAATGTTGGAAAGAGTTATTTCCTTCAAAATGAAATAGGTCCCTATGAAGAATGTTAAGGGGCATCGTGTGAATGCCTGTTCTCCATGTTAAATTTCCCCTCTTCTGCATTTGGGAGGTTCCCAGCCTGGCTTCCTACCCACTCACTCTAAATTGAAATCTAACAGTTGACACCCAAGTACAAAATGCTCCCCATCTGCTTTCCTGCTGCAAGGAGAATGACAAGAAAGCCAAGTGACCTGAGTCTGCTTACACTTAGCATTGGAAGTCCCACGTTCTTAAAGCTCAACAAACAGCCTAAGACAGCAGAGAGGAGGAGAAAAACAAGCAACATGCAGGGGGAAAACCTAGGCAAATAAATAGAAAATCACCACGGAGGTAAATAAATGGTAATAATTAGGCAAGCAGAGGATAGCATTGTAAAATCCCACAATAAACAAAGCACATCACACACACACACACACACACACACTCACACACCCTCCTTTTATGAATCTATTCTGAGGGATTCAAGAGACCTGGCCACCAGAACATACAACAGAAAGCTACAAGCAAAAGAGCAATCCCAACCTTAAGCAGGGATTTCCCAAACCTGGCTTGACTCCGGCCTCTTGGTACAGTAAGCTGGTTCTGATCTCTTCATTTCGTCGTCCTCCAAGAACTGAAGCTTCACTTCCTGTCCCCATGCTCTGCATTTTTGTTCATCCCAAAAGAGATATGTTTGCATTTTCGGAGCCCTCATCTCCCTGTGTGCAGGGAAAAGATGGGGCTCTCTACTCCTATGAAGCCTTGAAGTCTCAGAAACTGGCAGGTACAGTTCTGCCTATGAGCCGGCATCGACCCCATGGGAGTGAGTTGGCCTGAGTGGTCTGATGTGCTGTTTTAAAAATTGCCCCTCTTGGGTGGTTTACTTTTACATTTCTGTCATTTGTCAGTGTTAAGACCAGAATGGGGTACACGAAAACCTCAGTTTACCGCATCACCTTGATCCGATTACATTTTAAGCCCGTTTTATTGGCACATAATCCACATATCATATAATTCAATAGTTCAACCATATCAAGAAGAATTGTGCCATCATTCCTACAATCAATTTTAGAACATTCTCTTCTTTCTTGTACTCCTTGTTATTAGCTCTCTGTGCCTCCCACCCCCCACTCCACTGTCATACCCACAAGAAGCCATTCATCTAGTTACTATTTCGATAAATTTTCCTATCCTGGATTTCAGATCCAAAAAACAAACGCAAAAACTTAACAACATAACAAAGCAAACAGAGAAACATCTCCACCTAAAAGAAAGTAGGAACCATTGGGAACTAGAGCAACGTTTAAATGGGTCAAAATAGAGAGCAAGTGATCCGGTGTTAGATTTTAACGTAAATACATCTGCAGTAGTCCGGCTAAAACCGGGGGGAAAAAATTAAATGGAGCTAGGTTGCTACTGCAGAACACACCATTCTTAGTAGAAAAATCCATGAATCAAAAGGCCATTGTTATTGGCTCGGCTCTGGCAATGTTATTGGGTATACTAATCATCTGGAATTCAAAATCAGATGACACTGTGCAATCCAAGAATCTCTAATACCCTGCTTAAATTCTCCTGAGTGTGTTCGCCTTCCCACCAAGAGTTCTGTTATGTCAATAAACATGTAATCACGACCTGTGTTCATGAGAACACAGCAGATATTTTCAGCTGAGCCAGTCATAATGCATAAAACGATTATTGTTCCTGTGAAAAATTTTGAGAAATTACAACCTTAACAAATGATCAGTTTGTTAAGGGAAAGAGTTCACCAAGTTCAGAAGGTTTTTCAGAAGACATAGTGCTGGGTATAATTTCTTTTTTAAGATGAGATGCATTATGCATTCATTCCGTTCTTGGGACAGGAAAAGAGTAAGTTGAAGAATTTAGCAATAAGACAATTTTGAGGCTTGCCAAGGATGGTCGGAATTCTGTTAAAATTGTGTTGCCAAAGAAAATCTATTCCTGAGGACCTTGAGAGGTTTAGATGATTGGGTTGTTAAGTAAATGGAATGAGTGAATTTTGCCCCAGAAACGAACAAGGGAAAAAGAAAAAATAATGATAACCTTTTCTTCCCCAAAAGTTTTTTAATCAAAAGATTTTGATTCAAAAATCATCAAGGTGATGGTTTTATGAGAGTAGAGCGGTAGAGAGATTTTATGAATATTTAATTACATGAACTAACTCCTAAGTTATGGATAAAGTTGTGACCCCATAGTTCTTGCAAGCCCCCTCGCAGAGAAAGCAACTGCCCTCATATGCATCTTCTCAATCCGCTAGTTGAGCCTCCCATTGGGACAAATCACCTTCCATTTTCCAATCCGGAACTTGCTCTCAGCTGTTGTTGGGTACCATCTATTGGTTCTGACTCAGAGCACCGGAAGGAAACACTGCTGAGCCCTGCTCCACCCGCCCATTGCTTCTTATCTCTGCGCCAATTCATCTCACTGACGGCCTGCCTCTTTTCTGTTGCCCCTCCACGTTACCAAGTCTGGTGTCCTTCTCCAGGGGCTAGCTGCTCCTGACAACATACCCAAAGTGTGTGAGACAAAATCTCGCCGGTACGGAGTGTGCTGGCGGCACTTCTTCCAAGACAGACCTGCTTGCTCGCTTGGCAGTATCAGCCCGTGATACTTTCAATCCTTTCCGTGCATAGGAGGCCTTAGAAAACAGCACGGTTTGGCTCAGGCGCCCCTTAGTCCTTAAAGTAACGTCTTTGCTTTTCAGTTAGATACATATTTAAACACTTACTTCAAATGGAATCAAATCAGAATTGACTTGATGTCAGTGGATTAGAGTTTTATCAAATATATTTCATAATCTAGTCATGTGTTTTATGGATTATAAACATAATTTTAAGAGTCTAAAATGGTCATTTAATATAGGCAGGCTTCTTTTTAGTGTGCTTCACTTTACTGCACCTTGCAGATACTACTTTTTTTTTCTTCAACAAATTGAAGATTTTTGGCCACCGTGCATTGAGTACATCTCTGCCATGAACACTCTCTCTGTGCCTCGCCCCTTGCCCCCGCCCCCCAAAGAAAGAAACAGTCTCACTGCCTTTGCGCTGATCTGACTCAGTGACCTGCAGTACAGAGTACAACTGTCCCATAGGGTTTCAAGGTCATAACATCTTTTTCTTTTTAATCATTTTATTGGGGGCTCGTGTAGCTCTTGTCACAATCCATACATCAATTGCATCAGGCATGTTTGTACATATGTTGCCTTCCTCCTTTTCTAGACATTTACTTCCTATTGAACCCTTGGTATCAGCTCTTCCCCGCCCCCCATAACCCCTGGTAGATTGTACATTGTTATTATTTTTATCTCTCACACCGACCACTGTCTCCCTTGCCCCATGTTTTGTTGTTCTTCCCCCTGGAGAAGGGTGCATGGTTATGTGTCCATCATTGGGATCGGATCCCCCTTTCTCCCTTCCTCTCCCCGTCTTCCCCCTACCCTTCTGGTGTCACTATTCCCACTCCTGTTCCTGGATTATGGGTACCATTAGCTCCCATCTCTTATCTATACCTGCGTCCATGCTCCGGTCTAGTCTGAATTGAGAAGCAGCACTGGGGTCCTGGTAGTGGGGTGGTGGTGGTGAGCACATCTTAAAGAACCAGAGGAATATAGTGTGTTTCGTTGATGCTTTACTGCACCCTGGTGACTCATCCCTTCCCTGTGTCCCCTCGGTGGGGAGATTGCTCCAGATGGGCTTTGGATCTATGCTCCAGCCCCCCGCATTCTCAACAACATGTTTTTGTTTGTTATGTGTCTGCTGATGCCTATTTCCCGGTCCCCATGGCTCCTCATGATCACACTGGCGGTGTGCTTCTTCTATGTGGACTTGTTGCATCACTTCTGAATGGCGGTTTGTGCAACTTCAAGCCTTTAAAACCCCAGATGCTGTATCTTTAAACAATAGCAGGGCACCACCCGCCTTCTTCACCACATTTGCTTATGCACCCATTTGTGTCAGGAGGGTGAACATCTCAGACTGCCAAGTGGTTAGAACAAAGTTTTCTTGTATTGAGGGAGGGCATGAGCAGAGGCCCCAAGTCCATCCCCTACCTCAGTGTATTGGTGTATAAATATATGTACATGGGCCAATACCTCTATTTTTGTGGATTAATGTATTTATATATGTACACCGCTATGTTTATACCTCAATCCACTGTTTTGCTTCCTTGGTCCTCCCTCTGTTTCCTCTTACCTTCCTTCTTCCCCACTGTCACTTTCCCCTTATTTCCGGCTCTTGGTACCTCCTCTTAGCTAGTTTGCTGTTGCTCCGACACCCCCCACCCCCAAGGCCATAACATATTTATGGAAGCAAGCTGCCACTGCTCCCTCCTGTGTGGGGGCTGGTTCAAACTGCTGACCTTTTAGTTAGAGGCTGAGGGCTCAGCCAGTGTGCCGGGCTAAACTCTGATGGGAGTCAAGAATGCTATGATCGTGTGTACCCGAGATGCTCAAAAATGTAGCTGGGAGGATAGGACATAAAACAACTCACATGTGAAGCATATTTTGAAGGCATTTTTCCTGCATGCCGAAGATCTCACCTTATGCCTTCAGGGCCCTGGAAGGGTCCTGTGAAACCTCTCCCTGCCATCGAGTCAATGCTGACTCAGAGTGACACCCTCCACTCCACCCCCAGTGGGTTTCTCAGAGTGTAGCTGTTTACAGGAGTAGAAAACCCAGTCTTTCTCCCACCAAGCTCTTGATGGTTTTGAACACCTGACTATTCGGATCGCAGCCCTGCATGTGTAACCATCACACCACCAGGGGTCCTTATGAAGCCTAGTGGCTCAATAGTTAAAGCACTCTGCTACTATCCAAAAGGTGGGCAGTTAGAAACCATGAATAATTCTGCAAGAGAAAGGCGGGTGATCTCCCCCTGTACAGATGTACAGCCTTGGAAACCCTAGAGTCTGTTGTACTCTGTTTAGAGACTCACTATGAGTCGATGTCTATTTGAAGAGGAGCAGCTGAGACTGACCAACCCCATTAGATAAGATGGTGCTAGGCCTACTGGGCGATTGGCAGTGGAAAGGCAGGAGCCCAGTGCATCATCTCTCAGCAAGGTGGAGGGTATTCTTGGTTCGAGAATTCAAAAGACAGATGAAACAAAGGGTCCTTATCCCCACTTTCCTTCTTATCTAGGGCTAGCAGTTTGTGGGGCATGTAAAGCAGGGGGCCTCCCTCTCCCTGGCTAACAACCTGCGTTTCGAAGTGATTTCTGAGACAATGGGATAGGGACAAGTTTCAGTTTGGTGCCAGTGGACTTTTACTGTGCTAACAGATCTCAGCTTGCTAGGAAGAAGCAAACAACTCGGGGCCAGTTTACTTAACACAACCCATCACAGAGTGAGTTCAGCAGAACTGGGGCAGCACCATGGATCAAACAGTAACATATTTCAGAAACAATACATTTATAGCGAGAAAAAAACAAAGACAACATCAAACCTCTTATCAGTTCCAGTCAGATAGATAATATTGGAAAATTAGGGTACCTTGCCCTTCCTTCAACATTTTTATCTTCCTGCGTTCCTGCATTTAGTAACTGTGGATAAGGGACTGGAGAAGTGTACAAAATACTTCATCAGTGATACAAAATATTGTATTATTAATAACTGGTATGCATAGAGGTGGTATGCGGTCACTGTGGCGAATTGCTGTCTCATCAGCTCCCACTCATGACAAAGTGAGATCAAGCAGAATGAACCCTTGTCCGAACCCACACTTCCCCGGGACCATTGGTATGCTTCCCTTCATGGTGGAGGCCATTGTATTGTCCCATTGGGGATTCTTTCCATTTGAAAACTCTCTACTTCACCGAAACGAATTGTCATTTTCTGATGACATGCCCAAAGTAACGGCGGCAAAGTCTCACCATCCTGCCTTCCCAGCAGCACGCTAGTCACATTTCTTCTAAAACGTAGTTGTTTCTTCTTCGTACAGTCCCTGGTGGACAGAGTTCATTTGACAGCATGACAGTCTCTAGGTATCAGCGCTTCTTGTTTCTTCCTTGTCCCTTGTTCAGCATTCACAAGTAGATGAATGAGATCATTGAAAAGTCTATGGCTTTGGTCAGCACACAAAGTCAGCAAAGTGACAGCTTTTGTTTTGTATTATTGATTTCTTAACAATTTTATTGGCACATGATTCATAATTATGATTTATGAATTGTATTTAATGCAATTCAATAGTTCGGTTGTAATATTGAACAGTAGTTCAATACAAATATTCAATTGTAATAATATAATTCAATAGTCGGATCATATCTAGAAGAGTAGTACAATCATTACCCCTCTCAAGTTGTGAACATTTCCTTCATTCTTCTACGCATCCTTGTTATCTCCCCGTTTCCCCCACCCACCGTCCGTGTCAACCCCCCTCTAGGAACCATTAATCAAGTTACTGTCTCTATAGATGTACCTGTCCTGGAGTCCATACACAACAATAACATTAATATAACAATAACATTTCTCTATAGATGTACCTGTCCTGGAGTCCATTAACAACAATAACAAAGTAGAACAGATGAAAACCTCTGGGTTTTTTTTACAATGTCAAGGGCGCCTTTCAGCAAAATTTCCCATAATGATACAGACCAGATGTGGTAGAAAATCTTGACATACTATAGTTAGCTCACAGATTAAGGATTCTGAAATGTTCAGTTTAAAGCATAGTCATCCTATATAAATACGATGGTTTTTATTTTAAATGTGACCACTTCTTTCATTTACTGATGACCACCCATTGAATCTTCAGTTTCATTTAATTGGGGGAATTTCATGCCATTGTTCACAATGGACCCTGGTGGCTTAGTGGTTACACATTCTGCTGCTAACCACAAGGTCAGCTATTCTGAGGGAGAAAGATGAGACTTCCCAATCCTGTCAGGAGCTACAGTCTCAGAAATGCCTGGGGACAGTTCTACCCTGTCCTATAGGGTCCCCATGAGTCAGCATCAACTCGATGACAAGGAGTTGAGTAAATTCACAAACCAGATAGGCAGGCGGTAAAGAATTGTATCACCACTTCTGACAGGAAAAAAATAAAAATACCTCAAAAAATGCAAGGGTAATAATTGAGCAAGTGTGTTGTCTTCAGAGATGAAGGTGAAGACATGTTTATGCAAATTTTAAAAGCATGTCTCACCCAGTGGATGGGAGAACAGTTGGTCCAGAGTTTGTTATTCTTTGGGTTGCAAACCTCAAGATCAGTTGTTCAAATCTACCAGCTGCCCTATGGGAGAAAAATGAAACTGTCTGCTCACTGAAAGAGGTACTGTCTCAGAAACCGTGTATCCAAGTGCTGTGAGTCAGAAGCAACGCTGTGGCCATGGGTCTGCGTCGGTATCAAGACATCTTTTACATTATTGGACCCTCCCACTGTTCTTCACATCTAAGAAAAGGTAGCCCAAGATGTGCGCTAAAACTAGCTTTGTGGCTTTTTGTTTTTTTAATCTTGAGTCATCTGGACTGATTAAGGAAATGGTCTGATACTTATCACACAAGGGCATCTTATGTTTTCTTACGGTCTTTGGTTTGGGTTTGTTTCGTTTACATAGCTCACAACCTTTCTAGGAGGCATTTTCCTCATTCACATTCTCAGAAGTAATTACACACCGATGGTCATATCTGTGCCTAATCACATCCTAAAATCCAGTGTCCACATTACTTGCATAAATTTAGGAGGTTTCTTGTTGATTTTTTTTTATGTCGTGCATGCTCAACATTGAAACAAAAATTCCTATATTTGGTTCGGTTCATAAATTACTTTTCTGGGACATAAAATAATACGCCAACCATTTAGACAGCTGATGTCACTCCCCAAGATGCCCCCTCCAGGGGAAAGTTTGGATCCTTGTGATTTAGGCTATGGGAAGAAAATAGTTAAGATACCAAAAGGATAATTTGGGTAACTCTGAATAAAACAGCACAAATGGAAAATATGTATCCAAGCATTCTTTAGAGGAGAAACATCATATGATTTCATTTCCCCCAAAGACAAATTACTCACAGCTATGGATCAGTTGATAGATGGATGGGCATCCAGAAAGATGGGAAAATGAGTGAATGGATGTGTTATTCTCAAATCGATAAAAAGACAGCCATTCAGAAGACAATATACCTTTTCAATAGAAAACCGTATCATCTCCAAATGTCTAGGCAACTGTATCAGCTATGATATCTTATGTCTAGTTGTTAATATAAGTCAGTGAGGGGTGCAATACTATTGTAGTATTGAGATGTAAAGCAATTTGTCTAAGGCAGAATTTGAACTCAAATTACGTTTATCTGACTCCAAAATCCACCCTCCTTCCACCATTCATTTATCTTTGTTTTTGTGTTATCCAATACAAAATACATTCCACTGACCATTGGTGTTTTTTTCCCCATAGCTCACTATTTATGTCCAGCCAGAACAGAGGCACACAGCAGTATATGCTTCAAAGATAACTAAAATTGTGTTTGATTATTTTGAAGAATACTTTGATATGGAGTATGTTCTTCCTAAATTGGGTGAGAATTTATGTTTTATTTTCTTATTTTTAATAGTGTCGTTGTTTCCCCCTCAGTTAACTCCCTCCCTGTAATGATGACATCCTTATCCAATGATCATTCCCTACTGCTGGAAGTTCCAGCCAGCTGTTTCCGGATTCCTCCGAGAATAACAGCTGTACCCTGTTCTTAGCAGATACATGAATAGTCCTCTATGTTTCGAGAAAGGTGAAAGTACGGGCGCAAACTGCAGACCTTGATAGTGATGGAGCCAGAAGAGGAAGCGAAATCTCTTATTTGAACCAGCCAGTGTAGCTTGGGACGGGGGCTTCACACGTTTACCATGCCCTCCTCCTCCTCTCCGTCTGCATGTTCTTATTTTCTCTCTAGCTCCCAGTCCCTGCCCTCCACACTCTTTGAGACACATTCTCAAGCCTGTCGGAGTGGACTCCATCTTCCAGTTTCCCCAGCAATAGCACTGGTCCTTCTGAAACTCTAAGCTGTCCATGCGCTGGAGATAACTAATGAGAATGACAGTAGTGACCAAGTCATCGAGGTACACAGCGTGTCTGTGGGTTAAGTATTATGTGCGATGAACATGTGTGCCCACCATGTAAGAGAGAATCTCTCAACAAAATCAACAAATCCAAAAATAAAAGTGACATGAAGGAAAGGAAAACCTGCTGCCAGCCTGACCTCTACTGCAGCTATCGCCCCTTTTGACGTCTTTAAAACCTGCTCTAGGAAACGCTCTTGAACCCGAAAGAAGAGGCTTGTTCTTACGTGGCAAATGAAAGCTCGGTGGATTTCCATGCAAATCATTGATAAATGTCACTTAAAAATCACATTTGGACAGGAGTTCCTTCCCTGGGGAAATGATATGACGTTGGCTAACTATTTGAGCCACGGAGCTTAACATGGAGCCAATCCCACAGTCTTATCCTGTCAGCCAGCATGGCTGGTATGATGACTGGCCTCAGGCAACGTAAGGAAAAGGTGGAGGTCTTTATAGAACTTAACTGTTTAGGTCTGGAAGGGAAGTTAGAAAGAATATACTCAATTTCATGTTTCTTATTTAAAACAGGTCATTGGGTCATAAGGACACCCTGGGGTGTAGTGGGTTATGGGTAGGGCTGTTCTACCTTGCCCCATGGGGTCGCTGTGCGCTGGCACTGGGTTATTGTCTGAGGGGTGGATGGTAAACTATTGGATTGGGAGGGAATTACACTGACCTTCAATGAGACAGCTCTCATGGGGGAAGGCAGGTTTTTATATTATCGAATCTTGCGTCTCCTGGGCTGCAACTCTACTTCTGTATACTCAGCAGCTCCCCAGGGCTTCTCTAAGAACTTGGCTCTCTCATTCTTCACAGGTTACTCCCCAGAACAAAGGCTCCCTGGTACCTAAGGGAAAAGCATTGGGCAGGGGGGATGGGTGTTTATAAAACCGGAAGCCAGAGAGGAGGCCTTCCCATGAGGACTGTCATCCTGATCCTGCTTGGGGGGCGCTTGGGGCAGAGGGGACACAAGCACTGATCCCTGGAAGCAACAGAAAAACTCCCTGGATATTCTTAGCACATCAGGGTTGAAGGGTACAAACAAGGAGATGGCCATTTTCCCTCTGAGAAATTATTTTTAGCCCCTTAAAAGCATTCACCCAAAGACCTCTGTGGGGTTAGGAAGGTTATGAAGGAAGTGGGAAGAATGACCTTCTCACAGTCTTCCTCCTTTTCCCATAGATAAAATCGCTATTCCGGATTTCGGTACCGGGGCCATGGAGAACTGGGGCCTCATCACTTACCGAGAAACCAACTTGCTCTATGACCCCAATGAATCAGCCTCATCCAACCAGCAGAGGGTGGCCACTGTGATCGCCCACGAACTCGTGCACCAGGTACAGGGTCCGGGACATCATATCCGTTTGTTTAAAGGGGGGACTGAAGACCACAGGGAGAATTTAATCATGGCAGAACCAATAAAAACTGCCAACACAGAAAGCCCCGTGTAAGGATCCTGCACAGTGCTAACCACACCAGACCTACTATGTTAGACAGGGTTCTCTAGAGAGATAAAACTAGGTTGCTGGTAATTATATATATATATAAAGATAGATATATAACACAAGAAATGAACAGTTAAGTTATAAACAGATTAATATATAATACAAGAAATGAACAGTTAAATTATAAAGCAGTACAAATGGCTCAGTGTGACTCACTCCCGTGAGAGAGTTGTGAGACACTAGCAGTCCTTCAAGTCTTGAGGGCCGTCTGGTAGTCCTCTGTTGAGAGGGAGCTAGGCTATCCCAGCACAGGCAGCAAACAGCAAGGCAGGTGACCAACCGTCAGCCAGGTCACCAACCGTCAGTCCTCAGCTCCGGAGATGTAAATTTCATTCGAGTGGTCTTAAAGGGACCTCAACTTCCAGCGACACAGTCCACAGGCTAGGCGTCCCTCAGGTAGTGTGCCCTTTAAATTGAGGAAAAGACCAAGCAAGGCAGCTGCACACTGGTTCAATGATTAAAGAGCGAGAGACAAGAAAGGGAAGGCTCACCAAGCCACTTATCTCTCCACCCTTCAATTAATCCCACTGTGTTTATCGGCCAGGCTGGCACAATAAACTATCTCACCTACCTTCTGAAACACATGGTTTGGCCACCAACGAAATCTCAGGACACGGCCGTGCAAGTTGACATATTCCCAGCAATACCTAAAAAAAAAAAAAAGTAATGGGTGAAGGAGATGTTCGGGTTATCTGGTAAAGAGAAAGCAAGCAGGGAATAACTGCCAAGTATATTCCTGACACTTCCAGGGCACAGCACGTCTCAAAGGGATCTGGGGCTTTTTATTTAAAGTGTTAAGAATGTAACTGTCATTCTGTTTGTTTGTTTTTGTTTGCTTATCATTTCAGTGGTTTGGCAATGTTGTGACCATGGACTGGTGGGAAGACTTGTGGCTAAACGAAGGATTTGCTTCCTTCTTTGAGTACCTGGGGGTAAACCAGGCAGAACCCAACTGGCAGATGGTGAGCTCGGGTCACCCAGGCGCCGGGATCTCTGCTTCTCTCACGCTGTTCGGCTTCCCTCTGACCGTGGTCTCCTGGGTCATGGAGACTTGGGAATTCCACTGAGAACATGGGTTGGGCTAACTGACTCCCACGGATCTGTACCTCATGTACAGCCAACGCACAGGCCCAAGGGACAACAGACTGTGACAGTCTAGGGATACGTTGATGTCATCACTCAAGAACATGTGGAAAGACCAGGGGTGGGTGAGGAGAGAGTAGCTCCTTTAGAAAACGCCAACTCTGTGTTCAGGAAAATACGCATTAACCCTTTGGGGAAAACTCTAAGCCTCACTTTGTAACTGGCTTACCTTACGCGGTTGGTGTTGTTTGGTGTAGGGAGGAATAAAACTCATAAACTTAGCACAGTTCCTACACTTAAAGTGTTCGCAGTTTGGGGTTTGGCCAGAGGAGGGATTAGAGAACGCGTGAGACAGTGGGAGAGCGCTACTTCATAGACTAAGTACTTCATTGCACAGGTGAAGAAAAAATCTGAGAACCAGAGACAGAACTTGCCAAGTGTCACACCGGTAACAAGGATTAGAGTCGAATTTCTTGTCGCCAAGCACATGATTCTTTCTACCTACCTAGCCTTCTTAAAAACACAATCCAGCTCAAACTCATCATGACTGGCAGAAATCACATGTTTTCTTAGATGTGGGACAGGTACTGTGGCCGAGAGCAAGTTATATAACTGCCTTTGTAAGGTTCCTTCTCGATAAAATAAGAGCGCTGTTCTCTGCTGCATATACTTAAAAACATCCAAGATAAGAGCATGAGGAAGGGGCTTCAAAGGGTTCGTGGGGCGAAAATGGGATTAAAACATAATGGAATTGCCCCATTCACTCTTATTTAGACCTTCTCAGACAATGATATTAGTATGCCCGTACCTGTGAGAGACCTGGAACTGAAATCCTCCATCTGCTTTCAAACTCTGAAGATATTGTCGGGCTTTTCCTAGAAAATCTAGGCCTTTTGCTGTTTGTGTTTGGGTCATACAATGAATCTGTTGGTGTACATGACTGGAGGTGGGTGCAGGTGGGGAACTGGAGGTTATGTATTAGATCCACTATTGCCCTCTACTGGGGCGGAATAAAAACACAACGTCTGGCCTCACGCTTCCATTGGGTGAAGCTACAGGCTTCCATCACTTAGTTTAAAAGGTGGGGAAAAAAAGCTACTGGGCAATAACCGCTTCCTGAAATATCCTCTTTTAGAACAGGACTGACATTTTGGTCAGCTAATTGTTGTGGGAGGCTATCCTGTGTGGTGTAGGATGTTATCCCTAGCCTCTAATTGTGAGGAGCTGCAGGGCCAGGTGTTGTCTTGTCCAGTTGTTTTGGTTGCTATGAGTCGGAATTAACGCAAGAGTAACTACCAGCACCAACCACCAACCTCTACCCACTCGGTGCTGGTAGCACCCCCACCTCCCTTAGGATAGACTCAGTTCCCTAGCGTTCACATTCTCCCCCAATGGAAGAACAGAGACATTTTCTGATTCAGAATGTATGGAAGAATTGTCAGTAAGAATTTCTCTTGCCCTTTCTTCTCTATCCGTTAAAGTCGCCCTTCTTAGAGTAAAATGGTCTGGTTATTTATTCATGAATCAGAGGTTTAGTACTGTCTGATATCCGATTTCAGCGTTAAAAAGAACTGATAATATTCCAGAATAATTTGACACCGTTCTTCAAGGACGCTTTCATTCCCTGGTCTCCCACATTCACTCACTTATTCGGGCTTTAAGAAACAAATCCAGGGAGATTCATATGTGTATAAGAAAGAGCTTTATATTCAAGAGCAATTGTAATATTGAGAAAACATCCTAGCCCAGGACGCATCAAGTCCATAAGTCAAATATTAGCCCATATGTCCAATATTAGTCCATCAATTCCTCTTCAGACTCACGCAGCCATGCAATAATGCCAAATGCAGGAAGATCACAGACCAGTGGGTGGAAAGTCTTGTGGATCCAGTGGCGGTATAGGCATCTCAGCGTTGGTAGGGGTCTCACTCCCAGGGTTCCAGCACAGCTCCCTGTGTCTTGTCCGCAGGAATGTCTCGCAGGGAGTGTGTGTGTCTCTGGCCTCCAGCAAGCTAGTTATCTCCTAAGCACCTCCGAATGAGGTCATCAAGCTGCGACCTAATTGACTAGCTAAACTCCACCCCTTCACTCTTCAGTCTTAACTTGACACCAGGCTATATAACTCCCACAGTCATCAAATGCTAGAGAGGACCCCACCGTGAATAAGACACATGCTTTGCCCTGAAGAAGTTCCCTGTTATGTGGTATGCCCACAGGAGTGCTCTAATGATAAAAGGTAAACTGAAGATAATTTGATAAGTACCACCATGGCATCAATAGTTCATGCCACAGGGTGAAATAAAATTTTAAAAGCCTGAAGATCAGGGAGGTAACAGAGAGATCCCAGTGTCACACAGACACAATAATGCCAGGACCAAAGCCAAATGTTCGGTCACCCAAGATGTTCTTGATGGGCATCCTTTGAAAGCAAAGCCAAACTCCCTGCCTCGAGTCCCTTCTGATGCAGAGCAGCCCTGGAGGGCTGGGGAGAACTGCCCTTGTGTGGTCTTCTTAGACGGTGTCTCTGTCCTCACTTTGCTCCGGCTGAGTGGCTGGTGGGCTTGAACTGCTGATTCACAATTAGCAGGCCAACAAGTAAACAAGCCGAACATAAAGTATCTATTTGGGAAGTATTTTTAATCAAGCAGGACCCGTACAACGTTTAATGTGTACTTTTAGTGGTTGTGACTGAAGAGAGCTAGAGTTCGAGATCTAGTTGTTTAAGGGTTCAAATAATAACAACAGCTAAGGTGTTGGTTTTCCACTTCACAGCTCACACCTGGGAGGTGCCACCAGCATCCCTACTAAGCAAGCAAGGGGCCTCATTGGTCCCACCAAGCTAGAAACCCAAAAACGGAGCTTGGAACCTAACAAATCTGAAATGGTGTGAGACCTAGTAACTGCTTCATTATGCTAAAAAAAAATCTGGGGCTGAAAGGAGAAGCTGAACAATACATCTCAAGCATTAGCTAATGTTTTCTCCCATGAATTCATGCACTATGGTCTTTCCAAATTCCAATGACAAGTTGATGTGAAAACGAAGATGGGGCATCGTCCTTCCTCATTAATTCTCAGAGGAACCTCTAAGATGATCTCCTCCTCCCCACTGTACAGAAACTGAAAGCAGTGTTTACAAAGTTTAACAGTACCCCAAAGTGACACAGAAACGGCAGACCCCAAACCTGCTGAGGCTCGTGTCAGTGCACGTAACACAACAACTGGGAAGGCGGTTCCGCACCAGAGAGGATTTCCTTCTGCTGTGCGCAGGTGTCACTGTGGTTCCAGACCTACTGACTGACACCCAAGCACCGCTACGGGCAACGAGACTGGTGTGGGGTTTTGCATATTCTGGACCAGTCATTTAGAGAGCAAGGGTAAAGGTATTGCAAATAGATGAAGAGAACTAAATCCGTAAGTATAGATTAGAACAGTATAAAATATGACTTGTTTGGGAAATGAATGCTTTGGGGTTTTTCCCAAATAACTTGAAGAGTGGTTTATGCGTACTTCCCCTACCCCACCCCCATTTTTATTATAGAGATGGTATTTGAAAGTCTAAGTTAGTGCCCAGGCAGTGCTATATTTCTGTTTCCTTCTGCTCTCTCAGCGTGACCAGATGTTACTGGAAGACGTGTTACCGGTGCAGGAGGACGATTCCCTGATGTCGTCCCACCCCATTGTGGTCACCGTGTCAACCCCAGCCGAAATCACATCTGTGTTTGACGGAATATCCTACAGCAAGGTGCGGAGAATTGAGCTGAGCTTATGTGCTGAGCTGCTCCCTGCCCCGTGGCCCTTGCAGCAGATTGTCTCACATGCTTCGTCGAACCCATGTCTCTCTGAACACTGCGTATGCTGTGAGCTGAAGATACTAGGTCAAACATAAATGCTCCCAAGTCTTTAACCTTCTTCTAGGTGCAAACACAACCTTTGATACATAATCCATTACGACACACACGAGAAAAGTATCTTACTTAGGAGGTGTGTGTGTGTGTGTCTGTGTGTGTGTGTGTGTGTGTGTCATTTACTTGAAAGTTTTATAACTTGTACATTTTAGTACTAATCCTACAGCGCCAAAAGGAAAGTAGGGAGCAGAGTGTTTATAAAATTCTACAGACTGAGGAAAAGCAAAGGAGACGTCACCTTTCAGGATTTTTTGTGCCCACATGATGTCTATCTAGAGGTCAGCGTTCCACCAGGTCACTTCTTAGCTCCCTCCTCCCCTCCCCACTGTTGCATGGAGTCGTTGTCTCTGTGTTTTCCATCCATAAAGTCAGACAGACAGACAGACAGACACCAGCTGTTATTCTGAAACAACAACTGTCCCTTATTCATCACACAACATTGGCATTCCCCCACCCCACCCCCATGTGCTCAGGACGGTCTCTTTCATTAGAGTTCCATCGGTTGACTGGGTGAAGTACAATGGCGACCTGAAGCTCAAATCCCTAAAAGGATCACCTTTCTTTTTGAACCCGCTTCCCGCAAGTGGATTCCAACCGAGGGCGACCCCAGAGCACCGAGCCCCACTGTCCCACGGGAGTTCCAAGGCTGTAAGGAGCTCGGGTGGCGTGGTGGGGGACACGCTGGGCGGCCAGCCTCCAAGTCAGCAGTGGAAACCCACCAGCCACATCCCGGGAGAAAGATGAGGCTGGCCGTGAGATGTGTTTGTTGTTGTGTTTAATTCTTGTGGGAGGAGCCCTGGTGGTACTGCTTGGCTGTTAACCGAACACCCAGCAGTGTGAATTCTAGGGGGACCCACTAGCGCTCTGGGGGAGGTAAGGGACTTCCATAAAGACTGACCGCCCCGGAAAGCCAGTGGGGCTCTTCTCTGCCTTCCCGCAGGGTTGCTGGGTGGCGGCATCCAAGGGATGGCCATGGGGAAGCTGCCACCTCTTTCTCCCCTAGAGAGGCCGGTGGGTTTCACCCTCTAACCTTTTCCTGGGCAGACCTTCCGTCTGCTTCCCCGCTGTGCCACCAGGCTCCCCATTTCTCGCCCTCTGCGAGGACCTGGAGAGGCAGAGCGGCCGCAGCAGGGTGCCCGAAGATGGCCTTCTGCCCTAAGATCACAGCGTGCCCCGCACCCTGTCATGTTGCAGACTCACTCACGTAGGGACATCACCTAGCAAATATGAGCACAGGTGCGAGCCACCACCGCGCTGCCTGGTGCCGACGCGCGTTCGTTTAATTCTTCCTTGTTTGCCATCGCAGGGAGCTTCCATTCTACGCATGCTCGAAGACTGGATAACACCAGAGAAATTCCAGAAAGGATGTCAGGTAGGATGTATTCCACGAAGTGGATTTCCACCCCATAACCCTTTCTGTGTCAGAGTAGAATGGTGTGCCCCAGGGCCTTCCATGGCTGGTTTGTGTCCCCTTCCCTCCCCGCCAAAGTACATCCCCAGGCCTGTCTTTCAATGCACCTCTGGGTCAGTTCTGGCCCAGAACCTTCCTAAAATGGCCACCTGCACTCGCTGCCATCAAGAAGATTCCAAATTAAAATAACCTTCCATAGGGTTTGTGAGACTGTAAAGCTTCAGGACAGCAGACAGCCTCGCCTTCCACAGAGCAGCTGCCAGGGATTCCTAGTTTTAAATTGGGGGAGAAGATAAAAAACACTGCTACCCATCAAATCGATTCTAACTCAAAGCAACCCTATAGGACAGAGTAAAACTGCCCCTGTGGTTTTCGGATGCTGTAAATCTCAACAGGAACAGAAAGCCTCATCTTTCTCCTGAGTAGTTGGTGAGTTCGAACTGCTGACCTTGTGGGTAGCAGCCCACTTTGTGATGTTCCACATACACCTCCAGGCCTCCTTGAACGAATGACTAAAAGCTCAATGAAATTCCCTACCACTGAATCAATTCCAATGCATTGCAACATTTTAGGACAGGGTCTAACTGTCCCTGGGGGTTTCTGAGACTGTAATTCATTATGGCAGTGGAAACCTCATCATTCTCCCACGAAGCAGGTTGTGGTTTTGAACTGCTAACCTCATGCTTAGTAGCTCAATGCATAACCCATTACACCACCACAACTCCTATAGCCAATATAAGCCACACTCCATAAACTAGATGAGGCTCTCGGGTCACATAAAGACGTTTTCAGAATCCCCTGTCCTATAGGGTCATTATGAGTCAGCATCGACTCCATGACAATGAGAGAGGGAGTTCTAGTGGTGTAGCATATCACACGTTGGGCTGCCAACCACAAGGTCAGCAGTTCAAAACTACCCGTTGCTCTCAGCAGGAGCGCAATAAGGTTTTCTCCTTCTGTAGAAGTAGTCTCAGAAGGCACTGAGGGCAGTTTGACGCTGTCTGACACACTCCGAGTCTGAATGGACTTGAAGGCAGTGCATGTGTCTGTTTTGAGAGTCACCTCAGAGAAGGTCCTGCCATTCGGTTTCCAAAGAGGCGACCAGTGAAGACCCCTGGGACGCACTGTTCAACTCTGACACAAAGGAAGTGACCAGGAATTGGAGTCAACTCAATGGCAACTGGTTGATATACTATTTATTTACGTTTCTACTCTAAGCCAATAGTTAAGACAAGGTAAGATACTGCAACTAAAACAACAACAAAGACCATGGTGAAAAAGCAGACACAGTGTTTCAGGACTCAGAATTCTCACAGTAATCTCAGGCAGATCTCTTCACCTCTCTAGGAATTGCTTTTCTTCGCCCCCCAAAATATGGCAGTTGTATTAAATAAATATTTAAATCCGCCCCCTAATTCCAGCAGTACTTGTGTCTAAACTCAAACCATTGTGAGTACACAAATAAATGTTCCTCAATTACCTTAGGAAGATACTATTCGGTAGAAATTTCTGTCAACAGAGAGCTTTGGTTGTCATTATCACCCTTTGCAGTACGCAAAGATGTTTTTTTTTAAGACAGAATGAAGGATATCTTGAAAACTGCAGTGAATATAGTTGGCCGAGTAAATCCACATCCTTTCATTCGGCCTTCCTTTGCCTGCCCTCTGGTGGTAGTGTTGAGTAGTGGACTAATAAAAAAGAACAAATACAAGCAGAGCTTTCCGTACTTCCCTCAGCTCTCCTCCAGGTTTCTTGCAGCAGTTCTGCTTAGACTGTTTCCCCTCTCTGTGTAATGTAAGTAATGACTTTAGAAAACAGTGTGACTTAGACCCTGCCGCTACTGAGCATTATAGCATCTTAGAGTCGCTCTTCCCATGGGAGAAAGATGAGACAGCCTTGCTGTCTTAGTGGTTATGCGTTGGGCAGCTAACCACAAGGTCAGCAGTTTGATACCACCAGACACTCCGTGGGAGAAAGTGGAGGCTTTCCACTCCCTTAAAGAAGTACAGTTTCGGAAACCCAGAAGAGTAGCTTTGCTCTGACCTATAGGATCACTATGACTTGAAATGGACTCAGGGACGCTGCGTTTGGGTTTTTTGCTTGGTGTCTCGGAAAACCTGCAGGGACAGTTCTACTCTGTCCTAGAGAGTCGCTATGCGTCACACCGGACTTGATGGTAGTGAGGTTGGTTGTTTTGCTTGGTGTGATGGCGCCATCTAGTGTCTGAGGTGAGAAAGCACCGGTGTAGCTGAAGATAGAGGCTGCAGCTTTTTCATGCCGCCACGTCAAGATGGAAGAATTCTGGATCTCTGGTCATAGTCAAAACGAGGGACACGAATAGGTAAGCACTCTACTACTAACAGAAAGACTAGCAATTCGACCCCATCAAGAAGCCACCCGGAAGAACGACCTCGTGATCTCTTGCGAAACAAGCCCTGCCGAGCAATTGTACTCTCTCCACGTGGAATCTCCCCAAGTCAGAATCAGCTCAGTAGCTGCTGTGTTTTGTTGTTGATGATCTTCTTGTGGGCAGTGGATGCTTCCCGAACATGCGTCTCCTCTTAAGTATGTTACACCACCTGTCCCCAAGGTATCGACCTTTCCCTTCCTCTGGCCGCAACTCCATTAAACAACAAGCAAAAACACCAACGTATCACGTTGGTCACCAAAAGATAGCCATTCTGCTTTACAAATGCAATACTGCTTGTACTGTTTTTTTATAGTTCACAAAAAGAACGAATGCATCATATGGGCCAGTAAAAATTATCCATCTGCTTTACAAATGAAACAAACACTACTGTACTGTGTTTTTGTAGTTCGCAAAGTATTCTGTATACAGTGTACATCACTTCTCATTTTCGGGTAGGCCAGCTGTTATTCTCCATTAAAGTGCAATACGAGTTCGATTCGTGCCCATGCTGTAGAGATGTGAGAAACGCAAACGTTGACTCTTAAAATACTTTTTCATCATTTACACACAGATTTATTTGAAAAAATACAAATTCCAGAATGCAAAGACATCGGATTTTTGGGACTCCATGCAAGAGGTGAGCAAGAGTATGCCTTCACTTGTTCGTCATTCCTACCAATCAGTTTGGGTGTTTTTTGTTTTTTGGTCTGGTCATTATGTCCTTTGGGTTTTTGAGGTTTTTTTAATAAGTTCATGCTCGTGTTTTTAAAACATTAGGCCAGTGGTTTACCTGTGAAAGAAGTCATGGACACGTGGACCAGACAGATGAGCTACCCTGTGCTTCATGTGAAAGACACAAGGAACGTGACGCAGAAACGCTTCCTGCTGGACGCCAAGGCCAACGCTTCGCAGCCACATTCCGATCTTGGGTAAGGCTGTGCGATGCATCTCAAGAAGGCAGCTTTGGTGAAAATATTGGCCGCGTGTCTTCGGACTTTCTCCTGGGTTACGTGCTTGTTGGATGGTCGTACAAAGGAACAGAGGCTTGGGTGGAGAGGGGGAAGGGGGAGGGGTCCAGCAGGGTTCAAGACTAGCTGAAGGGCCTCAGAAGTTCAACATGGTGACTGCCCACGCGCGGTGTGCCTGTTCTTCCATGACAGCATGGCATTAAAAGAGGATGACTAATTGTCATCAGTTCTACAGCGCAAAGAAGTCAGGGGGGCGGGGGGGACCACAGGCATCGTAGAGTTCCAGAGGGTCAGGAAGGGCAGAAAACTAGCACCGGAAGATGAATCCACATACTAATTAGGGGCTCTGGAGCAGGAGTGAGAGCTGACCCTCCCTCCCCCGGGGCGAGCGTCGGGCATGTCAGCATGAAGAGTGGAGGGCAAGTGTGAGAAATGAGGTATAAAACAGGGCGATTCATCTGAAGTCTACACTTAGGACAATTGTACCAGTCAGACAGACACCCTTCCCCCTCCACCTTCTCTTCACCCCTCCCCCCCACATCTCCCACACAGAGGTCCCGGAAGTCTGGCATTTGCCACAGATAGAAATCCAGAAGGAATTTTATACCAGCCACCAAGAGTTAACTTAGTCTTTCTCAAATAGAGGAGCCCTGGTGGCCTACCGGGATGTGACCTGAGTCAGCTGTTCAAAATCACCAGCAGCTCCACAGGAGAGAGATGAGGCTATAAACCAAAGGGCCCTTCGACTGTCCTGTAGGATGGCTCTGAGTCAGAACCGACTCGATGGCATCGGATTTTGAGAGTTAGTCAATATGAATGGACCACCAAGGATCCTAGGACGGGGCAGGGGCGGGAGGGGGGGGGGTCGGACCTAGAAGGCATATAAGATAAAATCACATGCGGTTTATGTAATACATTCAGAAGTCAAAGAAACTGCTATACTTCTTAAACAAGAGCAGAAAATCTTAGAGAAAAAAAACCATAAGAATTCAAAAATAAAAAGAGCTCTGGAATTCGTTGGACCGAAATGTTAAGGAAGCTTTTGAGTGACTCAGAAGCCCAGAAATCTGACCCTAGAGAAGAAAATAGCACAGTTCTTTAGTGGTTGCTGCATAACTTTGAATAATAGTTGTATTGACTGGATTTCCTTGTATTTGCTTCGATATCACCCTTTAATAGGCAGCAATGTACTTCAAGATAGATCTTGAAATGTCCATTTGGCAAGGAATGCAATGTTATCATTCCTTTGCCTCTAGCATTCCTGGCCTAGTAAACCATATGCTTTCCTGATTCAAAATGGTCAATACCAATCCATTTCCGCTCACAAATGGCTAGAATGTCAATCTGTATGTGTTCCATGTCATTTTTGATGACTTCCAATATTTCTAGCTTCTGACGTTGTACATTCCCAGTGCCAATGCGAAATAGATGTTTGCAGCTGATTCTTCTCATGTTGAGCTGCGCCCCATGAGCCAATGAGTCCCAAAGGCTTTACTCCATCCATCATTGTGGTCGGCTCTACTTTGAGAAGGCAGGTTTTCTCCATCGTAGTTAGAGTTCTTTCCAACCTAAAGGACTCATCGCCCGGCTCTGTCTCTGACAGTGTCTACCACAAGTCCTTAGGTTGGCACCGTTATCTGTAAGGTTTTCCATGGCCAATTCCTCCGGAAATCTGCCCTTAGCTGGGAAGCTCTGCTGAAACCTATTCACCCTGTCCCCTTACCCCCTCAGTCCCTGGAGAAAGACATCATGTTGGTAAATCGGAGGCGAGCTAAAAAGAGGAAGATATCACGGTGATGGGCTGACACAGTGGCTGCAGCAATGGGCTCAAACACCTGAGCAATGGGAAAGATGGTACAAGGCAGGGGGGTGGCGAAGGCACTTCACAATTGAAACAACCCTTCTTGACCAACAATGTGTGTTCAGGGTGCCCGGCTCGCTCAAAGCACAGTATGCCTACGAAGCCTTTCATGAGCCAGAATGGTACAAGGCAATAAAACAGCGACTCTTGCTTCATGTTGGAGAAAGTTGAGGCTCTCTTGTCCTGTCAACATTTCCGGTCCCAGACCCCTCCAGGGGCGCTTCTCTGCCCTGTGGGATCTGTGTGCGAGGGAATCGACTCTAGCTATAGCAATGATGTTGACAACAACAACAAAAGCCTGGAAAATTTTATTAATCCTTTTTTTTAAGTTAATATAAAATTATAGGGGGCAAAAAGGAACCTGAACTTTAAAGACCGCTGGAACCATGTGCCGTAGCGGCGGTGGGAGAAGACATTTGATTTAGTTGATTTTCTGTGGTTGTTGGTTGTTCGCTAGTCTCGCGGTGATGGAGGCTGCGTGTTTTTTCGAAGGCACTGAGCAGCTGCTGGAGGTTTGGTTCTCCCAGTAGCAGCCTGACGCTAACCAAGGATCTGGGGATCTTCGTACCATCCCGACATCCGAGTGGGACAGACTTTTGAAGGAGGAGGTGCAATGTTCAATCATAAGTGTGCCAGAAACTGGCAAGCAGGAAGCTTATGTACTCAGTGAGAGTAGCATGTTTGTCTCCCGGAGACGTGTCATTTTGAAGACAGGTGGTCCACCGTCTTCCTGAAAGCACTGGTCCCTGTGGAAGCTTGCTAGGGACTACAGTGGGTTTGACTCAATTCAAAGCTGCTTTTATTCTCGTAAGAATTTCATGAAGCCTTTTCACCAAGGGGACCCACACCGGAAATTCCAGGAAGAAATAGAGTTTCTTAATGCAATTTTCCCAAATGGAGCAGCGTTTTGTATGGGACGAATGAATTCTGCCTGTTGGTACTATTATACTCTGGATTTCCCAGAGAGTCGGGTAATCAGCCAGCCAGATCAAACGCTGGACATTCTGATGGGTGAGCTTGACCCAGCAGTTATGGACCAGTTCTCCATGAGAGATGGTGCTCCTGCAAAGGATGTCACTCGAGAGAGTGGAATTCGTCACCTGATACCAGGTTCTGTCATTGATGCTACAATGTTCAATCCTTGTGGGTATTCAATGAATGGAATGAAATCGGACGGAACTTATTGGACTATTCAGACCACTCCAGAACCAGAATTTTCTTATGTTAGCTTTGAAACAAACTTAAGTCAGACCTCCTATGGTGACCTGATCAGGAAAGTGGTGGAAGTCTTCAAGCCAGGAAAATGTGTGGCCACCCTGTTTGTAAGTCAGAGTTCTAAATGTCGCACCGTGCTTTCTTCGCCCCAGAAGACTGGAGGTTTTAAACGTCTTGATTGCCAGATTGCTATGTTCAATGGTGACAACTTTGTTTTTACCAGTTTTGCTAATAAGGAGCAACAGTTGATTAAGAAATATGAAGGAAAAAAATGCAAAAAGAAAACACATAGAGGAAGGTGGTGGCTGCTTTCTAGACACTGACCCCGGGGCTGTGCTCTCCCTTGCCACCGCCGTGTAGTTGCAGAAAGCCCTAGATGTAATCACAGTGTCATCACTTTGAATTGTATGCATTATTAGATCAAGGAGTTAGATACCTTGCATGAGTGCTCTCTCCTGTGTTTAGGTTTTCTATGCCTCTCTTGCTGTGAAAGTGAAGTGCATGTAGAAAAAAACCTTTTACTGTATGACACTTTACAACACTTGTGAAAACAATTCAATTTGGTTTATGCACAGTATAATATTTCTCCAGGTATCACCCCAAATTCCCCACAGACAAGGCTTTCGTCCTCCTTAGGCGCTGGCCTCAGCCTAACCATCAATTGCTGACAGAAGTGTACATCCAGTTACCTCCAGTTTCTAGAACACTCTCTCTCCGAATGAATGTTACTAAAAACAATTTATACTTCATACAGATTTTTTTTGCAACAGCAATTAAAATTTTTCTTCCACGAGTTGAGTCCTCTTTAAAAAAAAAGGAAGAAAGAAAGAAATTTATAATGTCCAAATAACTAGTAGGACAGTGCATGCTCATGGCTCAGAAAGTTTAGTATTGATAAGATGTCAGTACTTCCTAAAGCACTCTGTATACTCAACCCAATCCTCATCAAAATTCTAAAAGCTGCCTTTGCACAAATAAAAAGGCTGATTATCAGAGTTTACGTGGAACTAAAAGGAGCCCCACATAGTCGAAGCAATCTTGTAAAAGAATGAGGAGGACTCACACTTGTCCACCTCAAAATATAAAGCTACAATAAAACCATCTGGGACCCGCAAAGTGATAACCTACCAGCTGAGGCAATACAACCGAAGGTCCATATTTCTTGAATCAGCTGATTTTCAACAAAGGTAGTGAGATCGCTCAATGGGGAGAGAATAACCTTGCTAATATTTCTGGTACAACAAGGTTTCCACCAGCAAAAGACTGAACCTGTGCACACACCTCACACCACAAGCAGTATAAAAATGGCCTACATGTAAAAAAGGAAAATGAGAAAGCTCTTAGAAGAAAGCATAGAAGACATGCAAATCAGCAGCCAGGACTTCAGAAGATGCTCAACATCATTAGTCATTAAAACAAAAACCAACTAAACCCACCACCACCAAGTCCCTTTTGACTCATAAGGACCCTCTGTGGGGCTTCTGAGACTGTACGTCTTTATAGGAGCAGACAAACAGCCACTCTTTCTCCAGCATGGTGCCTGGTGGGTTTGAACAGCCCACCTTAGACTGATCCCACAGCACCACCAGGGCCAGTTTTATTAGGGAAATGCAAATCAAAGTCACAATTCATGATTGTAATTTTTAAAATAATAAAAAACAGGTGTTGACAGGATAGGAAAACATTGGAGCCCTCATCGATTGCTAGTAGAATTATAAAATAATGCAGCCACTACGGGAGATCTTAAACCTAGAATTTCCGCAGGAACTAACATTTTCACTCCTTGAATAGCCTAAAAATGGGAACTAACCTTTATGCACAAATGCGTACTGCAGCTCTATTCACAATCACTGAAGGATGGAAATAACCCCAATCTCCATTCATTATTCCATGAATGAACAAATAAAATGCAGGGTACACATGCACTGGAAGATGGCTCATAGACAGATAAATGAAGTCCTACACATAAATCCACATGGAAGAACTTTGAAAATATTCCGCTGAGTGCAATAAGCCACTCGCAAATGAACAAAGATTACTTGATTCCATTTATCTGAAATACTTAGAATAGGCAAGTGTAGAGAGAGCAGATTTTAATTTGTGTTCTCCAAGGAGTAGTAGGGAAGGGGACATATCACTTAGGGGATGCTCAGTTGCTGTGAAGGGTGATTGGAAAACATGGCTTTGGGTGCACAACGTGTGAACATAATTAATGTCACTGACTTGTACATGTAAAAATACTCAAGTGGAAAATATGTTGTGCCCATTATTTAAAGTTAGTCAGAAGTATACATATATTTATATGAGTGTACATATACACATTACATATACTTATATGTATGTATCTATGTGTGTGTAGAGAGAGAGAGAGAGAGAGAGAGAGAGTGCTTTGGTGGAGTAGTGGTTACAGGTTGAGCTGTGATCCGAAAGGCCAGCAGTTGGAAACCACCTCAGGAGAAAGATAGGCTTTCTACTCCCGGGAAGAGTTGCAGTCTAGGAAACCCACCAGGGTCATTCCATCCTGTTCTTTAGGGTCTCCATGCTTGTGCACTGACCCCGTGGCAGTGACCACAAGGAAGGCTAGTCGTTAGGATTGTGGTCTTGGGCCACTTTCCTCAGAGTTATTAAGTAGCCTCCACTTAACCTGTTCTTAAGACAAAGTCCAAAAACCAAACTCACTGCCATCGAGCCAATTTTGACTTATGGTGACCCTCTCAGGCAGGGTGGGACCGCTCCTGGGGGTTCTGAGGTTCTCGATCTGTCAAGAGCAGAAAGCTCCCTCTTTCTTCTGCAGAATGGCTGCTGGGCTCAAACTGCTGACTGTGTAGTTCAGCATCCCTAACAGGTAACCCCCACGCCACCTACTTACAACCTAAATGGACCACACAGAACTGTTATTGTTTGAAGACCTGATGCTCTTGACCATCTCTCAGAAAAGGGCCTATCTTCATCTCCCCCGGGGGTTTCTGTGGAGAGCAAGCTTACAAACGTGCCTTCTGGCTCACTCAGAATGACCACACAGGAGCATTGGACTTGCATGTGTTGTCTTGGGCCACTTTCCTCAGCATTGTTAAGTAGTCCATTGCATTTTTGAAAATGAGGTCCGTTACCTCTGGATCTCACATAAAGAAGACGATCGTTGATGTAATTTTAACTTCTTGACATTTTCTATTCTCGTATTTGTTATTTTATTCAAATTAGATCAGTTTTGATTAAGTGATCTTAAAACTATGAAGCCACATTTCTTTCACCTTCTATCAATGTTGTTTTGTGATGTTCTTGAAGAAACCCCTCCAAGAAGTATTTTTACACACGATCATAACAGTGCATCTTACCCTCCCATTTAGGCACAGCGTAGTCCTAGACACCCATTTGTAGAGTAGCCCAGATGTCCAATCCTGACTGCGCGAGCCCAGGAGGGAGGCATACACCACCCATTCTGTGGGCAGGGCAAGATGGGGAGGAAGGAAATGTCATTTACTTAGCAGCACTGAATCAGCAGAGCATACAAAGCATGAGAGATGTAAGTAAATGGGATGCGATTTTTAAAAACTATATCTTTGTCCACTTTTGGGGGGAGAAAATCAAAGGGAAACTCTCTTAGTTGGCTTCCCTAAAAGTGGACCTTGATATTACTACTCAAGTGAAAGTGATTGTCTTTCTAGGAGAGAGGAGGTGGGTGTGAAGAGGCACGGGAAGGAAGAAAGTCCTGGCATGGTGCTCTATGTGGCAGGGACCACAGAGGCTAACTTCGATTCAGTCCCAGACGGTGCAGGATGCACTTCAGAGTGGTCCCATTGATGGGTCAAGGAAGCCATTGATCCGTCAAGGAAGCCAATGACAATGTCCATTGTCCATTGTCAGTGGCTAAGGGCTGCTTCCACAAGATATGCATGCATTGCCAGGTTCTTTAGGTGTGAGGACAGATCTCTGTCCTCAGGTGCTGACTAGGATCCTGGAGCATGAATTTGACAAAAGGGACCAAGGTGATAAGGAGGAAGCGCTGAGTGTGTCTGTAACGAGACCCAAGAATCAATTTGTGATGCCTTCGTGAAGCTCAACAGTCAAAACCATTCCAAATCAGATCTCCCATGGGACGACAAAATGCCCAAGCCGATCAAGCATTTCTATAATTACAACACAAAGGTTAATACTTTCTCTCTTTTTTTAAACATTTTAAATACTCTTGTTTATTAAATTTAACTTTGGTTTGTTTTACAAATACTTAGTATATACTGCTAGATTAAGTAACTAGAAAGGTTAAGTAACTTGTTCAGAGTCACACAGCTAGTAAGTGGCCAAGCAGACTGTCTCATATTCTGTACTTTTTAAAAAAACAAAAATTTTCTTGGGGGCTCTTACAGCTCTTATAACAATCCATACATCCATCGTATTGAACAAATTTGTATATATGTTGCCATCAACATTTCCAAAACAGTTTCTTTCTACTTGAACCCGTGGCATCAGCTCCTTTTTCCCTCCCTCCTTCCCTCCTGATCCCACAGTAATTACTTTTATATGCAGTTATTGTTATTAGGTGCCATCTATGCTATGGGTGACTCTGGGCACAACTGAACAAAGCCCTGCCCAGCCCCGCGCCTTCCTCACAGTGTTGTTCTGTTGGAACCCGTCGTTAGGGTCCCTGTGCCGACCCATCTTGCTGAGCGTCTTCCTCCTTTTCCTGACACTCCACCAAGCAGGATGTACTTCTCCAAGGACTGGACCTTCCTCATAAGATAGCCAAACATATTCCCCCTGCTGACCTACCTTTCATTATATTTTGAAAAGTACAGATGCCAACCATTCTTCTTGGTTAAGGACTTCAATGATCACAGAGAAAGAAAAACAAGACTAGCTTTGAGCTGAAACTTGAATTAGCCAATAGATTTATTTTCTCTCTAGATTTCCTGTTATCTGACCAATTGTCTAGGATATGAGAACAAAAGGTCAAAGAGACATCTAAGATCTCTTTTATAAGCATTCTAGGCTAAACTATTAAGTATATAGTATGTGAAATATAAAATGAGTAATAAGTAACAACAGCAAACACTGTGGTTGTTACTCCCACATCCACCACTTGCCCCAGAGGGAAATACTAAGCAGCTCAAGAACACAAAGTTGTAGAGCCCACGAAACACACTGGCTTCAAATGCTTACCTTCGTGTCGCCCGGAATCTCGTGCTTCTAAATAGAGAGTAATTTAGAGATGACCATGAGACGTGCCTGGAAATACTTACAGTAGTATGATTTTAACCTAATACCCAAAATATTTTCTTTCTTTCAGAGTTTTCCAGAGTATTTCTGAATTTTAAAATCTTTTGTAGTCCTGAAAAGAGAAAACAGTATATCAGAGTCTGTGAAGGTCCCTGTGTGTGAACACTCAGTATGACAGCATGTGGTTATGACTGCATCTGGTACCATGGAGTCCATTCTGAGTTATGTAGACCATAATGAAGCACTGCTTGGACCTGCAACCTGCTCGCCAGGGGTCTTAGTTGTGAGCTCATAGTCGCAGCCACTGTGTCGATGCATCTCCTCAGAGGCCTTCCTCTCTTTCGCTTCCCCCTTCCTTTACCAAGCATGATGTCCTCCTCTGGGAATGGGTCCTCCTGACTTATCCAAAATACATACGCTGGTCCCTCCATCATTGCTCTAAGGAACATTCTGGGTTGCTCTTCTTCCAAGACAGATCTGTTTTTTTCATTTGGCAGTTCATGGTATTTTCAATATTCTTCTTCAGCACTATAGTTGAAATGCATTGATTCTTCTCTGGTCTTCCTTATTCAATGCCTACCTTTCATTTGCATAAGAGGTGATTGACAATACCATGGGTCGGGTCGGGCATACTTTTGTCAGTTACATGGCTTATCGTCATCACTAGGTAAAGTTATAATAACTGTATACTCTCTATTGAATAGGAGTCCAGGTGGCATAGTGTGTTATGAGTTGGGCTACTAACTGCAAGTTTAGCAATTAGGGCTCACTAGTCACTTCGCAGGAGAATGATGAGGCTTTCTACTCTCAGAAATATTTAGAGTTTCAGAAACCCACAGGGGCAATTCTAATCTGTCCTATAGAGTCACTATGAGTTCATACACTGAATAAGTACCTATAGGGAACTTATGTATATCTATGACTTTTTTCTACTTATTTTTAAGTTTTCAGAACAAAAATAATTTTGCTTTCTTAAAAATTTTAGTTACACATGGAATATTCCAGTTAGATGGACGGAAGATCAACTTTCAAATGTGACGTTGTACCATAGGAATGAAAAAGAAGGTAAATATTACCAGTTCATTTGTTTACTCTTGGAATTAATGAGTTATTTTGAAATAAAATTTATATACAAAGAATCAAAATTAACCTGGAACTTATTTTGTACATTTTAGCTAAAACGAGTCTCACAATTTACTTATGATTCCAAAATCACCTACAATACTGAGTAACTTTTCTGCCTTGAGATGTTCTTTATAATGGTTTGCCATGACTGACCCGTTAATAAGTGCTACTGTACATCCCAAAAGAAAAAGCACATATTCAACCATTGCAAGAAGTATGCACACATTTGACTTTCCCTCTCCCTCCCTTCTCCCCTCCTTACCACCTTCCTGTCTATTCTCCCTTCCTTTATATCGTCTCTCTCCCTCCTACCTTTCCCTTGCTTCTTTTCTTTTCTCTTTGCTTTATATGAGTAAACCATTGAATCGGCTTTTTAAATACGGAACTTAAATTGGATCAGTGTTTCCCAGCGTATGCAGCAGTACTCCTGGGAGCACTAGAATGATCCAGGGGCCTCAGAATCAGAGACCTACACCTTATTCCAAATTATCTGCTATAGTACCCAAAAAATTAGTACAAATATTTGTGTCGAGTTTTTGTTTTATTTTCTGAAAAGGGAACAATAGGTTTAAAAAGTTTGGGGACCTATTAATTAGATCAATTCAAATCAGCACGATAAAAAGAATTTTTAATAGCTCCAAACTATCTCTTTTTTTTTACAAATAACTCAAAGTCCTTTTTACATAGCACATATTATTTTAAATAATCCATTCATGAATTATTTGTCACTGGCTAGTGCTAAACTTCAACTATGACTGGTTTTGCTCACTTAAATTGACTTGAACTATATTTCTGTTTTCAATATACATTGATTTGTCCTTTCTTTACTTGTAATATTGAAGCACATAAAAATAAGGAGGTAATGTCAAATGTTTTCACTGAACAGGATAACAAATAAGGCAAATTTTAGCACCAATCCCCGAAAACCCTTGCTTTATTTGTATACTTTTAACATTGTACTTTGTTTTGTGTACCAAAACCATGTCTTATTTACAGTGAACTAGCCTTGTCTTTGCTCTCGCCCATTAAGGTTTGCTTTTAGGAAAACATTTGGTATGAACTTCCACTCGGGATTTCTTGAGGGTAAAAGCAGACCACATAACCTTTATTTGCATATGCCCATTTCCTCTGGCAACATAGCCTAAAATATTAATTAGGATCTCCCCTTGCAAGTTTCCATACCATTTTAGTAGTTGGTTTAGTCAATTTTACTAAGATATAATTCATATGCAATGCAATTCACTCATTTTTTTCCAAAACCATTTTATTGGGAGCTAATACAGATATTATGGGAGCTATTTATTGGGAGCTAAAAGGTATTATGTCATCCCATAGTTCAGTCACATTGCTACCACAATCAGGTTCAAAACCTTCTCTTCCTTCTTGAACTCCTTGACATCAGCTTCCCTTTACTCCCCCCACCTCCCACCTCCCACCACCACCACACTGTATCTCCCAGGAGCCATTATCTACTGAGAGTGATTCTCAACCTTCCCATGATGCCGCGACCCTTTCATACAGCTCCTGGTGTTGTGGCAACCCTCAACCATAACATTATTTTCATTGCTACTTCATAACTTTCAGTTTGCTACTGTTATGAATCGGGCGACCCCCGTGAAAGAGTTCTTCTTCTCCCAAAGGGGTTGCGACCCACAGGTTGAGAACCGCTGCTCTAGAGATTCATCAATCCTGGGTTTCACATACTGAAAAACAGAAAACTATATAACAAAAATTCAGGAGAGTCACTCCAAATGAAAAAACACACCTGGGGTTAAAAAAAACAAACAAACAATATGAAACACAATACAGAAAATATTGAACACCAGATCAGGCCCAGCATGCATCAGTCGGGACATCAATCAACAAGGTTTTAACCATTCAAGTCAGGGTTACCATTTTTGATCTCCTGTAGTCCCCAATGCTTTCTGTTTGGTAGCCAGTTTTCCCCATCCCTCTATTATGTATCCAATAGGAGAATCACGGGAGGCTATTTCCTAAGAAGATCTCACAAATGTATCTTGGGCTTCTACTGTCATCCGTAGCCTCTGCAAACCAGAATCTCACAATTTAGGCTCTGTTAGTGACTGATGTTAGTATGCTTCATCCTTGTGGATTTGGTTGACATCTCACCTAGATAGCTGCTTGTTTGGAGACCAACCTTGACGACTCCAGAAGCCCTTCTATCTGATAGCCAGGCACCATCTAGTTTCTTCACCACACTTTGCTTTAGCACCATATCTCCTGTGTTCCCTTCCTAAGGTCCACTTTCCAGTGGGGCTATGATGTACAAACTAATTGTTCTTTAATCGGAGCTAGAATTTAGCAGGTTGAAAACTCATTCTTGGATCTGTGTTTTGTTTTGTTTTTTAATCTATCAGTGGATCCCTTTAGAGACCTCCTTATTAATTTGTAGTAGAGATTCTTATTGATCATCTCCCTGGAGCATAAAGATCACCATTAATATGGTCAATTCACTCATTTAAAGTGTGAAATTCACTGAATTTGATATAGTCTCAGATATGTGCAGTCATTATTACTGTCCATTTTAGAGAATTTTCATGACCTAAAAATAAAAACACCTTTTAGCCAACATCACTTATTCTTTGTCTATAGCTCTAAGCAACTACTAAACTATTTCCTGTCCCATTAGATATGCCTATACTAGACATAACACGTAGTGACATTCTATAGTGTAAGGAGGTTTCAAAAAGTTCATGGACATGATAGATCGCTGAAGACAAATGGGTGCATAAGCAAATGTGGTGAAGAAAGCTGATGGTGCCCGGCTATCAAAAGAGATAGTGTCTGGGGTCTTAAAGGCTTGAAGGTGAACAAGCGGCCATCTAGCTCAGAAGCAAATAAGCCCACATGGAAGAAGCACACCGGCCAGTGCGATCACGAGGTGCCCAAGGGACCAGGTATAAGGCATCATGCAAAAAAAAAAAAAGATATAAGTGTGTGTATGTATGTGTATATGTATATATGTATGTGTATATATGTATATATATATCATATTAAATGAAGGGGGAAGTGCAGAGTGGAGACCCAAGGCCCAAGTGTCGGCCAATGGAGATCCCCTCATAGAGGGGTTTAGGAGAGGAATGGGTTAATTAGGGTGTGAGGTAGTATCGATGAAGAACACAGCTTTCCCCCAGATCCTGGATGCTTCCTCCCCCCAACTACCATGATCCGAATTCTACCTTGCAGGGCTGGATAGGACAGAGGCTATACACTGGTACATATGAGGGTTGGAGGTACAGGGAATCCAGGGTGGATGATACCTTCAGGATCAAGGGTGTGAGGGACGATGCTGGGAGAGTGGAGGGTGAGTGGGTTGGAAAGGGGGAACTGATTACAAGGATCCACATGTGACCTCTTCCCTGGGAGAGGGACAGGAGAGAAGGGGGGGAGGGAGACTCCGGATAGGGCAAGATATGACAAAATAACGAGGTATAAATTACCAAGGGCATATGAGGGAGGGGGGAATGGGGAGGGAGGGGTGGGGAAAGAGGACCTGATGCAAGGGGCTTAAGTGGAGAGCAAATGCCTTGAGAATGATTGGGGCAGGGAATGTATGGATGTGTTTTATACAATTGATGTATGTATATGTATGGATTGTGGTAAGAGTTGTTTGAGTCCCTAATAAAATGTAAAAGAAGAAAAAAAAAGTTCATGGAAAAATGAAGCAGATAATGAAATTATTCTACAAACCCTGAAGCCCCCTCATATATGTTCCTTTGTGAATACTTATCTCACTTAAACCAAGATTCATGCATATTGTGTGTCAACATTGCAATGGTAGTGTGTAGTAACAGTTTTTATATTGCTATTGTTGACTAGTCTTTGATTGTGTGGATCTAGCACACATTCATCAATGGATAAGCATCTGTATTGTTTCCACCTTCCGGACATTATGAATAACGCTGCTATAAATATCTATTTAAAAGTCTTTGTGTGGACCCAGTAAGGTTTTCTTTTTGTTGCTATTGTTTCATTTGTTAGTTTTTATTGTGAAATCCATTGTGATTTTACTTTCACTATAAACTCAACCTGCTCCCATTGCAGGAGGAGAATCCTTTCGGAAGCTTTTGGTCTCAGTATGGATGGCTTTCACAAACAACTTCCTGTTGGTTAGCATTATATGAATTTTGTGGTCAACAGTTCTAAGCTCTTTCAGAATTCCCCAGGCAAAATTATATTATTTCATTAAGTTAATGCATTTGTGTTGTGTTTGAGTACCAAGCTTCATCTGTCTTTTGGCCCCTGACTTCTGTATAAGCACACATCCAAAAGGAACATTAAAAGACGGGTAAAAGGGCACTTTAGAAACATGTGCGCTCGCACTGGTTAAAGGCTTGATAAGAAGGCAAGGATTCACCTAGGAGGTTTTCAGTGGATTTGGTTTAATTATTGCTACATCTTTCTTCCAATTGGTCACCATGGCTCATTGAGGATTAAAGAGGAACATCACTCTTGGCAGCTGTTTGCTTTGTGGTTTGTGAATTTAAAAGTATAAATAAATTCATCTACCCTAACACAATTTTCCCAGCATCTTCATGGAGTGAGTCTTCCATGCAAGTGAATGTTCCTGATTTTCTTGTGTTTCATTAAAAAAAGTCAAGGGTTAACAATAACCATTTTCCTAATGTGTATCATGAACCTATTCAGTAGAATATCCTGAGTAATGAATTTAATTCTTAATTCAATGATCTCAGTAAATACTTACACCATGTGAGATACACATGGAGATAATGCTGGGGGTGGGAGGAGGGGTGACACACAAAAAAAGAGAATCCCCCTAATCTTTCTCTTTCTGCAGTTGATTGGCTATTGCAGATGCATAGGCGATTGTGTTGTGAGTGCCTGGTGGAGTGGTTCAGGGTGCCAGGGACATCCACTGGAGAGACTCCAGTCCAGACTTAAGGGTTCAAAGAAGGACACTAGAGAAAGGACATCAAGGCAAAGAGTTAGGGAGCTAACAGTTGGCGTGTCGATGGTGAGAGGGGAAGTGTGCTCGGGATAGAGTGCAAACGTGAGCGAAGCAGGAACTCTCGGGTTCCTCCCCATCTGGCTGTCACTCAACACTGTCTGCCACGGCTGTGGGCTTCTCTGCATTCTGTCTCCCCACCCTGTCGTTCTGTGTCTCCAGGTACATCATATTTGTTGAGTGGACAGCTGAATGAGTGAATGAATGATTAAGCCAGTGAATGATGAGGTACTGGTACTTAGTGACAAGTACCCTTTTATGTGAAATGTCAGGATCATGACTGATCACTTAGCCAGAGTCAAACTGGACATCTCTTCCAACTTCAAAGTGCCGGCTCCATTTTTAGGCTATGCCATAAGTTCCTGTTTCCTGTTTAAGGACATCTTCAGCTCCCAGTTCAGAGCACAGATGACGGCCATGTCCTGAGTTTACTGAATGGACAACCGGCTCAGATTACTAGCCCTCCCTTGCTCTCCCAGTTTCTTTGATGAGTCACCAGTTACAAAATTCCCAAGCAATCATGGGGCTTTCCCCAGAGGTCTGTTAATTACATTTGTATTGCAGATGATATTTTACACCTCACAAATATTAAACATGGAGTGTTTTTAAAAAGAATTTTATTGGGATCTCTTATAGCATTGGGGTCTCTTATAACATTCCATACATCAGTTATATCAATCACATTTGTACATATGTTGCCATCATTTCCAAAACATTTTCTATTTGAGCCCTTGGTATAAGCTCCTCTTCTTTCTCTTCCCTCATGAATCCCTGATCAATTATATATTGTTATTATTATTTTGTATCTTACACTGTCCATGGTCTCCCTTCACCCACATTTCTGTAAATATTGAATGTTTAACACAGTGGTTCTCAACCTTCCTAATTCCAAGACCATTTAATACAATTCTTCATGTTGTCATGACCCCCCCAACCCTAACATTATTTTTGTTGCTACTTCATAAGTGTAATTTTGCTGCTGTTGTGAATCAGGAGACCATGAAAAGGTCATTCTGCCCCCAAAGGGGTCATGACTCACAGGTTGAGAACAACAGAAGAGGAGGGCTCCCTCTTTTCTTTTCAGGTGAGTGATCAGCTCCTTAAAACCACATGTCCTACCTCATGTCCTCGGGCCTCATTAGCTCCCAAAAGGTGATGTGCACATTGTGAAAAAAAGTTCACATCATTGAGACAATTCTAACTCATAACAACCTTATAGGACAGACTACAACTTTCCCTTAGGGTTTCTGAGGTTGGAAATCTTTATGGGAGCAGAAAACTTCCTCTTTCTCCCAAGGAGCAGATCTTCAGTTAGCAGCCCAAGGCATAACCAACCAATCCAGCACTGTGTTCTATGCTCATGGAAGAATTCAGTAAGTTCTTGCCCCCCAAAATGAGTGTTTGCTTCTAACTACTGTACTTTTAAAGATGGCCTATATATGCTAGTGTGTGTCTATCTTTAGTATTTAGTATCTTTACCATTGACTATTGACTACTTTTTTACTATAATACATCCTCATTCAGCAGCACACCACTTTTCTGTTTTTAATGTGCCATTTTTGGGCACAAGGAAGTAAAGTTGCCACGAGCCATTGGATCTTGCTAAAAGCATAATATTTTAAAACAGACACTTACTTATAAATCCATATGGTCCAAGGACTTAGGAGACTCATGGACTTAGGAGTTGGCCTCGTTTATGATGCTTGTTTTCAATACTTCTACCTTTAGGTTTGATGGTGTAGTCAGGATGACTACTTAGTTAACCAAATCCTAACTCTCATATTCATAGGAAATGAATACAATTTTTATGATAGTTATATTTAAATAATTTACAACAAAATCATGATACTTGTTTACTAAATTAATAAGTCGAGTCTCATGGAATGTCTGAACAGTGAGTGTACTGATCATTACAGACTCAAGGAAAATTCTCTTTTGCTGGTTCATAAGCTTGATTTTATCAGTTCCATCCATCTGGGAACTAAACCTTGGAATATTCATACCAAGCAAACATATGAGAGATAATGTTAAAATGTCCATTCATTAATTTACAGAGAAAAAAAACCATACTGACCAAGGAAATCAAAATACTCATATCATCTTCCCAAGAAGAGAGTTTACTTACTAAGGGGAGAGTTAGAGTAGTTCCGTCATTTTAGAGATGTCATTAAGCTGTGACAGCCTTATATAAGGAAGTTTCAAACAGTTCATGGAAAATGGAATGGAAAGATCATAAAATTTTTCCACAAACTTTTTGAAGTCCCTTGTACATTACGGTAGCCAGAGGAAGGCTAGTGTTGCTTGTAGAGGCTATTAGTAATGGCTTGGTGCAAGAAGGGCGACCGTCTAGTAGCCTGTTCATGAGCAGGAGCCTCTCTGTGGTGGCTGTCTTCCAATTGATGAGTGACAAGTCTGGTCTTCCACCCATTGGATCTTGGAGTCTGCTGCCCAGTCCTTTTCATCTGTCCAGCAGACAGGTAGAGAGAATGGAGGATTCTGGAGAGGTGGGGGGGGGGCAGGGGGCGGGCAGGCTTGTTCATTGACTTCTTTTTTTTTTCCTTTTTAAAATTTTTTTATTTTGTTCATTGAATTCTTACAGGTAGAATTCTCACCTGTAAGTCCAGGTTCAACTCCTGGTCAATGCACCGTATGCATAGCTACCAGCTGTCGGTCAACATAGCTTGCACCTTCTCGGAATATGGAACAGGTTTCAAGGGAACTTCTAAGAGAGGATAATTTGAAAGAAAATCTACTTCCAAAAATTATCAAATCATAATCATAATCCAATCTACAACTAATCCATGCGACTGATTAGTGCAGAACCGGGGAACATTTGCTTCTATTGTGCTTTGAGGGCCAGTTAGCGACCATACAGAGCAAACCTAAGACTTTATTTGTGACTTATGCCTACAATATGTGACCAGTTCTCAGCCCCATACAGTTGAGTTACAGTTATGATGAAACCAAAGTCAATATCCTCAAGGGGGTTCTGACTCGTCGCGCCGCTGGGGACAGGAGAGACCTGCCCTCGGGTTTGTGAGGCTGTAACTCCTTGCAGGGGTAGGAAGTCTCACTTCTCTCCCTTAGAGTGGCTGATGGTGTCAACTGCTGACGTTGAGGGTAGCAGCCCAGCTCTTAGACACGACGCCACCAGGACTCCTTGCAATGATGATAAGTACATAATAAATGTAGTATAGCTGTGTACTGAAAAGGAAGCAGTATGATAAGCAATCTAACGAATACCTGTCATATCAACTCTTTTTGTATAGGACTATATCTGTCAAAAGCAGCCCTGGTGGTGCAGTGGTTATATGTTGGGCTATGATCTGCATGGTCATCAGTTCAAAACCACCAGCAGCTCCAAGGGAGAAATATTGAACTTCCTAATCCTGTAAACAGTTGCAATCTCAGAAACATGAAGGGGGCCACTATGAGTCAGCACTGACTCGATGGCAGTGAGTTTGGTATTTTGATACCTGTGAAAAAGTCTAGCTCAGTTGGGTAGCTGCCTTCCCTGGGCCACCTGGACACACACAGGTCCACCTTCCCTACGTAGCTCTCCTTTGAACTTATTTCCTCCCAGCCACCAACAGCATCATTCAAGACAATCTTTACATGTGAGAAGCACATTTTGTTTTACTTATTCTAGCTCACTACATAGCATATTATCTATGAAAATTACACTTTGTTTCTGGAGGATTATCTAGGTCATTTGCTGAGATTTAGTAGACTCTGGATTTATTAGTAACTTTATTTATAATTGCATTGGAGGTTCTTGCCTCTCATATCATAATGCATACATTCCTCCACCGTGTCAAGCACATTTGCACACATGCCGTCATCATCATTTTCAAAGCATTCTCTTCCCACTTGAGCCCCTGATATCAGCTCCCCATTTCTTCCCCTCCTCCCCTACTCGCCTTCCCTCACAAACCCTTCATAAATTATAGATTATTGTTGACATGTATTGCATCATCCTCCATCAGCCCCACCCACTTTTCCATTGTTTGTCCCCCTGAGAGGGGGATATAGGTTGATCATTGGTATCTCTACTCTCGTTGTTGGCCCTGGGGGAGGGGGCTTATCTATTCTGATTCCCTGTGTTTAGGGCTCTTATCTGTAGCAGTGTGCATGCTCTGGTCTAATCTGACTTGTAAGGTGAAATCGAGGTCATGATAGTGGGGTGAAGGAAACACCAAAGAGCTAGAGGAAAGTTGTGTGTTTCATCGGTGCTATACTGCACCCTGACTGCACCCACCCCCATTCACCTTGGGTATTATTTTGTTTGGGGTCTTAGATGCCTGATACCTGATCCTATCAATGCCTCATGATCGCACAGACTGGTATGCTTCTTCCATGTGGGCTTTGTTGCTTCTGAGCCAAATGGCTGCTTGTTTATCTTCAAGCCTTTAAGATCCCAGGCACTGTATCTTTTGATAGCTGGACACCCAGGCACTGTATCTGTTGATAGCTGGACACCATCAGCTTTCTTCACCACATTTACTTTTGCACCCATTTTGTCTTCAGCGATCATGTGGGGAAGGTGAGCATCACAGAATGCTAGATTTTAGAACAAAGTGTTCTTGTGTTGAGGGAGTACTTGAGGCTATGAATGTTTTCTTGAAAACATTTCCACAAATGAATAATCAACCCATTTTCTATCAAATCATGTTAGTCTTAATTTAAAAGATTGCAATCCTGTTAACTCACCTCGCTGCCATTGAGTTAACGCTAATCATATATTTTTGTCTGTTTTAGCATTAAGTATAGTATAACATTTAGTGAACTATAACTACTGCCATTTTTCACGGAAAGGGATTTGCTTAAAGGAGCACTTCAGCAAAGGAATTTTGTCACCAAAGGAAAATGTGTTTCTCCGTAGGAATCTCAGGCTATCCCAAGCAGTGTCTCAAGCTCCTGCCATTGGGTCAGTTCTGACTCATAGTGACCTGATAGGCAGGGCAGAGCTGCCTCTGTGGGTTTCCAAGACTGATTCTAAATGAGTGGAGAGTCTTGTCTTTCTCCCTCACTAGCAGTATAGTTGACTTCAACTTGCTATAGTTATTTATACTGTACAATAATATTACAGAGTTATGAAATATCCTCAGCTACTAAAATCTATCTGGGCTAAAAAAGTTTTAATTAATTAAATTTATTTAATTCTAAGTGAAATTTTGATCAGATAATTACCAGCTTTCTCTATCAGTTAGACAAATAATAGGATTACTAATAGGCATTTTCAAGGAAGAGCCCTTACAGGGAAATTGTTCATTTAATACCTCTATGCTTAGAATTAAGCATCCCTTTGGGTCCTGTCAGGTAAGCTGGACTGCTAACGGCAAGGTCAGTGGTTCAAACCCACCAACTGTTCCACAGGAAAAAAAAAAAAAAGATGAGTTTTTTTCTGCTCCCAGAAAGATTTACAGCCTCGGAAACCTTCTAAAGCAGCAGTTCTCAACCTGTGGGTCGCAGCCTCTTTGGGGGTTGAATGACCTTTTCACAGGGGTTGCCTAAGACCATCAGAAAACCCATATTTCCGATATTCTTAGGAACCAAGACACCACTCCTCCATCTCCAGGCAGGTCTGCCTACATGCAGATACATGCACATATGAGTACCCTGCGTGAAGACCCATACTACACCATGCTTCAAAATAAAATTTCATTTATTTGTAATTAGAAATAAATATTTCACAATATGTAATTACATAGTGTTTTTGTGATTAATCACTATGCTTTAATTATGTTCAATTTGTAACCATGAAAATACATCCTGCATATCAGATAATTTACATGATGATCTATAGCAGTAGCAAAGTTACAGTTATGAAGTAGCAACAAAAGTAATGGTTGGGGTCACCACAATATGAGGAACTGTATTAAAGTGTCACGGCATTAGGAAGGTTGAGAACCACTGTGCTAAAGGGTCATCGTAGACTTGGATCTATACAGCAGTAGTGGGTTGGGTGGTATACAAGTTGAGTGATAACTATTTGGTCTTGAAACTTATATTTTCACATATATATAATGTTAGTGTGTTTATAATATCCTTTCTGATGGAAAAATGTCACTAATCCTAAGCAGTAGGATCCCATTACATGTGTTGCATATGTATGTGTCTGCGTTTGTGTATAAAAACACACGGACACACCACGAATAGAAGATGAGCAACGAAGGGTAACTGTGGCGGGTGGTTTTAGAGTCTTCGCTATCCTTTGTGTGGATGTGTGCCTTTTTCAAATGCTCCCCAAAGCATGCATGCCCCCGTTATAACCAGGGAGGAAAGGATGGTACGTGAGAGAAGCAGAAGAAAACCCAAACCTACCTCGGGCACCTGCACCAGGCCTCCACATTTCAGTCCTGCTTGCCTCATCACACATCTGACACCTGTTCTGAATGCTATGTGAACTTGGAAAATCCTGAACTACTGACTTCCTGGACCTCAGCTTCCTCATCGATAAAGTGAGAAAGATCACAGTAACTCTAGACAGGCTTAACTAGTTACATACACAGTGCGCTAAACGACTGCAGTGTTTAGATGGATTGCCAGGAACATCCCAGTGTTATTTATATTTGGTTGGCCATTCATAGCAATGGCGACATATCTACTTTCATAGTAATGTAGACAGCTACCATCTGTTGAACACAAGCTAGGTTGTCATATTGAATTGTCACAGTAGCCTGGTGAGGGACTTGTATCCCCTTTTTCTTATGGTGAACTGGGATACAGAGAGGTCAAGTGACCTGGACAAGGTCACACAGCTAGTAAGTTAGAGAATAAGGATTTTATCCGTTGTCTGTTGGACTCTAAAGTTGGTGCTCTTTCATCTGAAACATGTGGCTTTATGCTTAGCAAGAGACACTCCTGCTGATGCAAGCATTCAAAGTCTATGGCTGCCAAAAGATTAGCTTTCTTTCAACAACTTGTCCATGGGAGAATGGCAAAGAAAGATAAATACTCCACGAGTGAGGTAAGGGTTTATAATCTGTCAAGTACCTACTCTGAAAGTTTCTAAAGAAACGTACTGTCTTGGTGAAGAGCTTATCCATACATTACGAACAACTACTGTACCCTGGATCTCTTCCAGACCGTGCAAACCCTTCCAAAATTCAAGTCATCTTTCCTCCCAAACGTACGCTTCTTCTTCTGCTCACTACTGGCAATGCCATTAGTCACGCAACTGTGCGAGTCACCCTCCCCTTTGCTAACTTTCCACATCAAGTCAGAGAACAGGCTGTGTTGATTTTACTTTTACTTTGTGAGCGATCTCTGAAATACATCACTTCCTTTCTCAATTCATCATCTCCACTTTCGTGTAATCCCTTATCCTCTCTTTCCTCGGCCACAGGGAAATATTTAGTCTCTTTACCTTCGAACCGCCTTCCAGTCTCGACGCCATCGTTGTTCGCATCCCTTGAATTGACCCTGATTCCCAGCAAAAGGAAGTGCTGTCTAGTCCTGTGATAAGTTCAGCATCAGACTGTGTGAGCCGGAGGGTTTTCACTGGCTGATTTGCAGAAGTGGATTGCCAGGCCTTTCTTCCTACCCATCTTAGTCTAGACGCTCTGCTGAAACTTGTTGAGTATTAAAGCAACATGGAAGCCTTCACTGATGGCTATTCTTGAAGGATGTTGGCTAGGAACCACATCTCCTTGTTTGGAGAAGAATTCCACCACAGGACCACCACCATCGGCCTCTCTCCACTGCGCCTCTCAAAGTTAGCATTCAAGAAAACATACTGGAACATATTTGTCTCTGTGTGGACATTTTTCATATCCTCCCACCTCTTAGAAGATGGATTCTTTAAAAGAGCAAGGGTTTTCACATGGAAGCTCGATTTCCAGCCTCAACCTCCCCTTCACAGGGCTGAGCAGTGTTTCCATCTGTTGGGCATGGGGTCGCCATGGGGCAGAACCAACACCCTGGCCCCTAACAGCCCTCTTTTCCAAAACACACTCTATGTTTCACTATGTGAAACGAATTGAACTTTCTCACACACACTAATAATTCCCATGCCATGATTTAAATGTCAGATTGTCCACACAAACAAACGAGCACATGGATTGCAAAGTGCACACATATAAACTAACAACAGCAAATGTTTCCCAGGTCAGACTGTACCTAGAACAGACAGCTCAGATGCTTCAGGGTTGGACTTCTCAAATCAAGATATCGGATGCCCTGTCCAAATACTGGATGCTATCTGGCACGAAAGTTAATTTGGTCACTTCTTTGATGCTTTCTGCTTAAATGAGGAAGTAAATGACTTACAAGCTAAGTAATATTGAAAGAGCAAGTCTAAAATGGATGGAAAAATCCAAAATGTTGACTTTTGAGACTTCAGGTCTATGGCAGACCTTCTGACATTTTAAAAGCTTTACGGATTCTTAAATCACTGTTTAGCTTAGCAGTAACCATTCCCCCAACTTGAATGTTGATTTAATACGAAAAGTATCCTTTTAAATGTTGACATTTTATCTCCTCCAGGCTGCCCAAGTGAGTAGTCTTTGTGTTGTTAATCCATTATAATTAGGACTATCTAGACTACCCCCAGCAGGCATGACTTGTGGCTTCAGGCACTGTTTTCGTTTATGGAGGGATTAACAAGTGCAAGAACTGTTTCCCCCTTGCAAGCTTCTGCCAGTAAGAAGTTTAAGTCACAAATTATAGGACACTTATTTACATTACTTATTTCTTGCTCAGCTCATGCATTCTAGTGATATTGTAAAGTCAGGCAACTAAATAATAATTAGGTTTTTAGGACCTTGGATTGAAATCAAGCTTGACTCTTTGAGCCAATAATTCCTTTTTTCCTGTTCTTTTTAACTCACTGGGTCTAGTTTCTCTGTGTTTACAGCATATTTAAATATGTTTCTCATTAGTGTTTATTTACTACCACAGGAATCATTTTGAACCCCTCAAATCCTAGTGGAAATGCTTTTCTCAAAATAAATCCAGATCATATTGGGTTTTATCGTGTAAATTATGAGAAATCAACGTGGGACCAGATAGCTTCTAATCTCTCCACTGACCACAAGGTGAGCATTAACAATGGCTGTGAATTGCTCTATCTTTAGTCTACCAGTCATGAATGTTTTCAACACACGTTGCTTGATTTAAGAAATGTTTCTTCTCTTCTTTCCCATTTTTCAGAGCTTTTCTTCTGCTGATCGTGCAAGCTTAATTGATGATGCTTTTGCTTTAGCAAGGTGAGTTGTAGAAGGAAGCAAGTATTATGGGCTTGGCTATCATGAAATTCAACAAATTTAACTACAAAGCAAAACTTTACATGTTAATTAATTTCAAAAGAAAGGCAAAGAAATAACTACGCATCCATTTTCAAAAAAGGAAATAAATATTAACCATTTTTTATTTAAAACATTCAACTTATGTCATTGCTTTGCTTAAATCTAAAGCCCTGATTTCAGTTCTTGAGAGCATTCTAGCCAAAATACTGATTCTAAACCTTAACCTGTACACAAAAATCCTCTACTGTCTTTGAGATGGGCTTGTCTATATCAGTCTTTGTGCTAACTAGGAGTGACATTTGAAAATACTAAAAAGTACACCATTAAAATTTTATTTAATAAAAAAGCCAAGCAATGCATTCCCTTAATTCAGTTCCTGGAGCATAAGTCCATTATAAGATTTTATGGCTAGAACTGTCAAATCTTCTTCAAGACCCGATGGTAAGAAGATTGACCCACTGTGGTCCTCTGGTATTGATCAGAATTACGGCATCGGTTAGGAAAATTGATTTTTTTTCATGGCCTGACAGCAACATGTATTTAGAAAAAGATAACAACAACAACATAGATTTAAAAATGAACAAGTAGTAGCCACAGCACCTGTGCAATTGTTTTGGTTACTAACACCATGAATTCACCAACGTTTATTGAGTGCTGACACTTTGAGGAGTTGGGGACACAGGAGACTTGTTTCACTGGATTTGTAGTGTTCCCATCCTCGATATGAGCAATATACTGAGAATGAGATGCTACGACCTGGTGGAGTTGCCTGGAATTTCTTGGATAGCTGGCCCTTTTATGGGACCCTCTATTTCCCCACAGTTACATTGCCCATTTTCCCCCTACACGAATCTGTACGTTTCAAGAGAGGAAGCGCCCGGTCTTCTTAATCATTTTATCCATGGTTCGTGACCATGCTGTGCTCACAGTAATGAAAACCAAACCAGACCCCTCAGACCCCTTGAGATCAAGTCCATGTGGATTCCTAGTGCCCCCAAAGACAGCCTAGAAGTCTCCCACTCTGGCACCACCGCGAATCTCTCCAGAAGCAGACTGCCACATCTTTCTCCCAAGCTGGTGGGTTCAAACTCCATCTTTTCCTGTAGCTGCCAAGTGATTAAATCCCCGGGAAACCAGTTCTTTATGCTCATAGTGCATGTTCAATAAAGACATGCTGAGTATCTGGAGAGGAGGGAGCCCTGGTGGCGTGGTTAGAAAGCACCAGCGCTCTGCAGGAGAAGGATGGATACAGAGTAAATAAGAGCAATAGATCTGCCCTGCAGGGTTGTTATGAGGCAGAATTGGCCCAATGGAAGTGAGTGTGTTTGTTTCAATAGCTGGAAAGATAAGATACCAGCACTCGAGGCTTAAAAACGTTTCTACACAAACCTCCTAGAGAATGTGCTGGGAGCCATAAAATGTTCTTGATGTTCGTCAAAGTGGGGGCTATAAGGCTAAAACATGGGGTTTTATTTTTAACTAGATCAAAATCTTGGTTCCATAGAACCTTGAGTAAGTTTCCTAATTTTTCTCTGCCTTGGTTTTCTTATAAGTAAAAAGAAATTGACTTCATACAACTCTCTCGAGGAACCCATGAAACAGTGTGTGTAAAAGGCCTAGGAGGTAATCTGGTCTCTAGAGGATATTAAACAGTGTCAAAATCATGACAATGACCGTGCCAAAAATGAGTGGGGGAACATAACTTATTAGTTATTGACGTGTCCAAAAAGCATCTACCAAAGATTCATGGCAAGAACAAGGCATTTACAGAAGCTCGTTGAGTCTGTCATGTATATTACCTTTGTAGGCAACAGGCAATATGATTGCCTTTAGTGAATCTCAACATTTAACCTCTTAAATTGATCATAGGTCAAGATGTGCGTTCTGTTAGAATGTGACGATTTTATTAATTAAGAAATAGCAAGGGCGCATCTACTATGTGTCAGACACTGGGCTCCTGTCTATGAAATTTCGTGGCAAAAGATGTTCTCTAAATGTCCTTGTCGAACTACTTGAAATTATTTCCGGGCAACCCTGCTGTGAGTGCTTCATGCTCCTTCCCACGGGGGAGCGCCTTGACCGTGAGGCACGGCACAGCACTGCAGTGTTGCCTTACTTTAATCTCGTGCTCATCGCAAAACAACAAGCTTTTGGTTTTGTCCTTACATTTATTTATTTTGCTTTAAGATGAAGTGAATGCCTCTTATACAGTTTCTCTAAGGAATCGTGTGTAAAGCAATTGTCTCACAGACTTGAAAAGTTCCTCAACTCCTTGGCTGTAGCCCATAAAACTGTGAAGCACTGCGGAAAGGAAAAAGTGAAACCAACGAAACAAGAAAGGAGAGAATAACACAACAGTAGATCCAAAAATGCCTGAGGTAGCCTTTGGCCCAATTTCCTTCTACAAACATGAAGAAAATCGAAAGGGATAAGGAATACACAAGAGAGATGATTAGAGGTTTGTTGAGAACACTCTGAAACAGGACAAACTGCCCTTGTATCCACTCTGACTCATCGGAATTCTGCAGGACAGCGGAGACCTGTCTCCAGGGCTTCCTAACTGTAAGTCTGTACAGACGCCGATGGCCGGTCTCTCTCCCACAGACCAGCTGGGAGGTTTAGACTGCTGACCTTTCAGGAAAAGCCAAGTAGTTACCCACTCTACCACCAGGGCTCCTTTCTGCTGGTGGGAGTTGGGGAGGAGAAATCTGTGGATCAAAAGGTAAATGCCTGTGGTAGGATTCGAACCTATTTCACCTTGCAAGGTGGGGATCCCCCAGGTGTTTCCCCCAACCAATCCACCAGCCATTCTGTCACTGAAGGTTTGCATATTGCCATGTTGCTAAACGGGTTTCATTGGAGCTTGCGGACTAAAAGTTACCAGGAAGAAAGACTTGACCATCAATTTCCTGAAACCAGCCAATGAAAACCCCATGGACCACACTGCTTCAGTCTATAGCTAATCCTGGTGATGCTGCGTGACCAGGCTACACTGTGCTGCATTATGCTTGGGGCTACTATGAGTCTAGGGCCAACTCAAAGGCAGTGAGTTACTACAGTAACAACAACCCACGTATTTGGAATTCCGGGGTGGTGCAAACAGGTAATGCATGTAGCTGCTAATTCAAAGATTGGGTGTTCAAATCTACACATAGACATGTTGGGAAGGGGGGAAAAGACTTAATAATCTACTTTCCAAAAACCAGCTATCGAAAATGCCATGAAGCACCAGTTTGCTTCCATAAACATAGGATCTCCACGAGCTGGAATCAACTGAACCAAAACAGGTTTACTAGGGGCTCAAAAAGAATACAGCAGTTAATTACAAGAAAAAAGAAACCATTAACACCAAAAATGCTTGTATGTAGTTGTACGTCTCTAACAATATATGGACCACTTGTCTGTCAGTGTGTCGTGCTGTTGTGGCTTGCATGGCGCTGCGATGCAGGAAGATGTGCCACTGGTATTTCAAAACCACGGCGAGCAGGTTTCAGTAGAGCAATCAGACTAAGAGCTGACCAGGGAGACAGAATAGGCTGAGGGGTGAGCCACTGAAAATGTTTACAGAGACAGCAGTCAAGGACTGAAACCGCATCTTGTATTGGGTCAATCTGCTACACAAGATCCGTTTAAAGTGTGAGAGAGTAAAGATGCCACTTTGAAAAATTATGGAGCCCCTGACCCAAGCTTCGGTGGCAGAGCGGGGTACACACTGTGCTGCCAATTGCAAGGCCAGCAGTTTGGAACCACCAGCCCCTCCTTGGGGAAAAGATGAGGCTTTCGATTCCAAGAAAGAGTTACTGTTGCAGAAACCCACAGGGGCGGTTCTAACCCGTCCTATGGAGTCACTGTCAGTCAGAATTTGGTTTTGTTCTTTGGGACCAAAGTCCTGATATTTTCAATCGCCTCATGTGAAAGCTGGCCATATGCATGGGAAAACTGACAATAAATAAGACAGACCACAGACTAATTCATGCGCTTGAATTATGGTCTTGGCTTAGAATTTTGAAACACCATGAACTGCTAGAAGAACAAGCAAATCTGTCTTGGGGAAAGGGCAGCCAGAATGCTGCTCAGAAGTGAAAATGGTGATCACATGTACTTTTGACATACTATCAGGAGACTAGTCCATGGAGAACATTATTCTTGGTGAAGTTGAGGGTGAGCTAAAAAGAAGAAGACGCTCAATGAGATGGATTGACAAAGCGCTGCAACATGGTCTCAAATGGAAAAATTGAGTGTGGTTCAGGACCAGGCAGTGTTTCCTTCTATCACGCATAAAGTTGCTGTGAGTCACAGCTGACTTGAGGAAATCTGACATATATATATATATATATATATATATATATATATATATATATATATATATATATATATATATACTCACAAGGAAGACAGAATAGGCTGTCCACTTCTTAGGGGCGAGTCACTGAAAATACTTACAGAAACTGCAGTCAAGGACTCAAACAGCATCTTGTATTGGGTAAATCTGCAGTGAATTAATAGCAATTGACAATCACACTAAATATAAATTAATTAAATTCAGAAGTCTAGAGGCAGAGAGTGGAAGATTGATTTTAAAGCACATCCCATGAGTATGTTCCCAGAAGAGACACACCCTTGACCCAAAGATAAAAACTGGTGAAAAATAAACGAATGGGGGGAAATATCAAGCAAGCAATGACGACAGGGATTTGGTTCAGCGGAGGTGCAGTGTTCCCATCCTCCCTAGGAGCAGTGTCCTGAGGATGAGATGCTCTCCACAGTTGCAATAGTAATTTCTGACATGTTCCTGACAAAGCACACTTTAGAATCAGTGAAGACAGACCCAGAAGGGCATTATATAACGTCTGGAGGAGGGACACCAAGAAGATATAACAGTGATTACTAGTGTCCAACCAATGACTGCCCTCCAAAACGCGCTCAACCAACTCAGAATTGAAAAGAGTTTTACAGTAGTCGCAGGACACTTAGCATGCCACTTTCAACCAGGGGAAAACAACTCAAGGAAAAACAGCAAAGATACAGGAGCTCTAAATAGCGAACCCAATCAATATAATCAGAATATACCACCCAAGAGCAGCACAATAAACATTCTTTACCTGGTGGGAAATTCTCTAGCACGTACCATGTTCTAGGCCACAAAAGCAAGACTCAATAAATTCAAAATCATCAACATAATATGAGGCAACTTCTCTGATCATAATACTATAAAACCAGAAACCCATGATTGGAAGAATCAGGAAAAGTAAATATATGGAAACATAACACATTACTTCACAATGATTGGGTCATAGAAGAACTAAAAATATGTGATCAAAAGACATATTTAGGATCAAATGGATATGAAACAGTACATACCAAAACCTGTGAGCCGGTACTCAGAGGAAAACTTATAATGATGCAGGCACATAACAACAACAACAACAAAATAATCCCAAATCAACTTAACCCTCCAACTTGAACAAATAGAAAAGAAGTTCCAGGTATCAGAGGAAATGAAATAATCAAGATCAAAGCAGGAATAAAAGGCAGTAGAAATCATAAAAATGATTAAAATAATCAACAAAACTGGAAGACAGTTCTTTGAGAGGATCAATAAAATTAACAAACTGCTAGACAAATTCTCAAATGAGAAAAATGAGAAGACACCACCAAAATAAATAAATGGGTGGCATTACAATAGAACCAATAGAGACCAAAAACAGGCGACATAACAAACAGTATGAAATCCTGTACTCCAACAAATTTGAAAGCCTATGAGAAATGGACTAATGTCTACAAACTACCAACCCAAACTAGCACAAATGGAGATCCAAATATCTGACCAGACGCCTAGAAAAGTACAAATGGAAGATGTCATAATAAAAACATCCACCCTAGAGCTCCCCCCTAAAAGGCCTGGTCTAAATAGCTTCCCTGGAGACTTCTACCACACACTCACAGACCATTCCATAACACAGACACACTCACACTGTTCTAGAACACGGATGAAGGAAAACTCCCTGACTCATTCTATGAAGGTGGTCTAACTCTGACACCAAAGGGAGGCAAAAGAAAAATAAAGCACTGCCATTGAATCGATTCCAACTCAAAGCAAACCGGTAGGAAGTTGTAGAAATGCCCCTGTGAGAGTCTGAGACTACAAGTCTTTGCGGGAGTAGAAAGTCTCCTCTGTCTCCTAAAAGACAGGAAAAGACGTAACAAGAGACTAAGAATACAGACTGGTATCTTAGGAATATAGGTGCAACCGTTCTCAACAAAATTCTAGCCAACAGAATTCCACAGCATACAAAAAAAATTGTATCATGATCATGCGGGAACAATACGAGTCACAAGAGAGTTACGACCAAAAAAGAAAACAGAGAAAGAAAAGAAAGTGACTAAAATTAAGGAATTCAACAGAGTGACAGGGTATAAGATCAACACACAAAAATTCGTTGGGTTCCTCTCCACTTCAAAAATCCAAAGCCAAGGTCACTGCCATTGAGGCCATAGGGCAGGGTAGAACTGCTCCTGTGAGTTTCCAAGGCAGGAACAGCGAGCCCCATCGTTCTCCTGGACAGCAGCTGATGGTTTTGAACTGCTGACCTTGAGGATCACAGCCCAACACATAACCCCTACACCACGAGAGCTCCTACAGTTACGAAGAGTACGCCAAAATGGAAATTAAAAAAAACATACCATTTACAATACTCCATCCCCAACTCCCAAAGGGTACAATACCCAGGAAAAAACCTAATTAGGTACATAAAAGACATCCGAGAAAAATTGTAAAAGGTTACTTAAAAAAAAAGAATCCTACAAAATTGAAACAATATAACATGCTTATGGATACAAAAACTTAACACTATAAACATGTCAATCAATACCATTTAAAATGATCAATCGCAACATCACAATTCTGGTCCAAATCTATGCAATATTTTTCAATGAAATGTCAAAACTCATCTCTGCTTTCCCATGGAAAGGAAAAAGCCTGCGAATAGCTAAAGCAATTTTAAAGAAGAGCAAGGTAGACTTCATTCCTCCCAATCTCAGAACTTTCCCTAAAGACATAAGGATCAACACAGCTTGCTGCTGCTTAAATGACAACCAAGGAGACCCCTGCAATGGAATTGCAAATCCAGAAGTAAGTCTTAGGCAATGGCTTAAAATCCATTAGAGAAGAAATAGTCTCTAACAAGTAATGCTGGCAAAAATGGAATATCTATTTGCAGAAAAATAAAACAGGATCTATACATCACATGGTACACAAAAACCGATTCAAAATAGATCAAAGGTTTAAATGTTAAAACTAAAACTAGAAGGCTCATAGAAGATAACATAGGGAATGAGAGGACCTACCTTAGGCCTAAATGTTCTACTGAGCACAACAAATTAAACCAAAACCAGTATCATCAAGTATATTCCAATTTATAGTGAGTCTGTAGGACAGAACAAAGCTGCTTTGGGTTGCTGAGACTGTGCATCCTGACAGGGGCAGAGGGTACTGTTGTGGAGCAGCTACTGGGTTATAATTGCTGGCCTTGAGGTGTCGGCTGTACCACCAGCATGCCCCAAGTGCTCACATATGTAGGAACGCACAAAGGGACACAGTTAGGGAGATTTTTCAGACATATCCACACATGTCTTTGGAATGTTTACTGAGCTAAAAAGGCTTTGAACCCTTTCTACAGGATAAGTCAGTCAATGGGCATAACATAGTTCATAAGGATGACATTCTACAAGCTAGTTTTTAAGTAGCATCTGGGTATTTAAAAGCTTGTGCGTGGCATACTAAGGAACCTTTATTGATCTCTAGTCATCTGGAGTAAGAAAAAATAATGGAAGTAAAAGACTCAAAGGAGAAACTATTACAAGCCTCTGCAAGTCTGGGACTGTAAGAACTATATGGTGTCCAGTTATCACCACCAACCCTTTCTTTCTGGTCCCTAGAATAGAAGATAAGTATGGAAAACATTCAGGCTAGACTTACCGTCCTAAAAAACCAGAGGAACCTCTATGACAATTGCCCTAAGACACCCTTTTAACTTGGAACAGAAGCTACTCCTAGAGATCATCTTTCAGCCAATTGATAGATTGGCTTACAAAACAAACAATATGACCTGTGAGTTATAAACTCCCTTCAACCATCAATAATAGGAGACCAACATTTACCCAAAAACAAAGATGAGCAGGCCAGGAGGGGAAAGGAAGTTAGACTGATGGAAACACAGCAAGCAGAATCAAAATGATGAGGATGTCAACACATTGGGAACATTGTAACCAATGCTATTCAACAATTTGTATATAAAGTCTGGTTTTCACTAGGTTCTCATGATCTGGGAACCTAATCTACTGGGTAAACTTTCACCTAAACACACACACACACACACACACACACACTCACGAAGGATAGAAATGTAACTGTTAGACTTAAAAGCAGTACTAAACGGGTACATCTGAAAATAAACATATCCATTTAAATCTTTTTTATTGTACATTAAGTAGGTGTTAACATTTCAGATCAGATTAGTTTTCAACACTTTTAATTACTAATTAAGCCCGCCAGTAGTTTACCCTTGTTCCTTTCTTTAATTTCTCTTCTTCTTGTTATAGATTACTATCTTCCTCACCCAAGTTAGGTTGTTTCCATCTTCCTGCTATTGTGGCCAATGCTTCAATGAACATCGGTGGGCATGTGTCTGTTCATGTTATGGCTCTTACTTCTTTAGGCTATATACTCAGTAGAGGGATTCCAGGATCACATGGAATTTCTAATCCCAGTCGTTTGAGGTACTGTCATATCTCTTTCCACAGGGATTGTACGTATTTACATTCTCACCAGCAGTATGTGAGGATGCCAAACTCTCCACAGCCTCTCTAGTATTACTTTTATAACTTGGCTTTCATTGCTGGCGTAAGGTAACATCTCTTTGTTGCTTCGATCTGCATCTTCTAGATGGCTAGTGATCATGAGTATTTCTCCATATGGTTTTTGGCTATTTGGGTGTCATCTTTGGTGAGCTATCTGTTCATGTCCTTTATCTGCTTTTTCATTGGATTATTTGGTTTTTTCTTCTTGAAGTATTGCCATTTTCTGTAGATTTTACAGATCAGGTTCATGTCCAATGTGTTATTTTCAAATTTCCCCTATTCTGATGGTTCTCTTTTCACCATTTCAATGTTGTCTTTTTATGCACATAAGTGTGTTATTTTTAGTAGGTCCCGGTCATTTATTTTGTGATCTCCTCTGTGTGTTTCCTTAATTATATTTTACAGTGTATCTATGCCCAGAAATAGGGTCCTTAAATTAATCCCTATTTTCTCATTGATGGTCTATATGGCTCTAGGATTTCATTTAGGTCTTTGATCTATCTTGAATTTGTTTTTGTACATGGGGTGAGGTATGGGTCTGGTTTTATTCTTCAACTGATGGAAATCCAATTTTGCCAGCATCATTGGTTGAAGAGACTATGTCTAGCCATTTCATGTTTTTGGCACTTTGTTGACAATCAGTTGCCTATATATATGGATACATTTATTTCTGCGTTGTCTCTTCTGTTCCATTGGTCTATGCATCTCCCACTGTACCAATCCCAAATTATTTTAACTGCTGTGGCTCTATACTCATCATTCTTCTTACACCTTCAGACCTAATCTGAAGATCTGATATTCCTGCTGCCCCTGAATGGAGGTACAACATTTTTGGTCAAGGTGATGAACAAAAGAATCACCCATTCATTTCCAGGCAGTACAACAGCTACACTTGTGTGATAGGCCTGCTCCAATAAACAATGAAGGCTTTTAATGTCTCCCTGCTCCCAACTTAGACCACCTACATGAGGAATGGGATGCTGCCTTTTCGTTCCATTTCCCTGCTTGAAATGTCTGATCCTCTCCTCTTCCCACACTGCCAGCGTTTCATCCAGAGGCAAGGCAAGGCGCTTTCAGAGGGCATGTTAATCCAGGTGGACTAGAGAAACAAATCCACAGAAACTCATATGTGTATGAGAGAGGTTTATATAAAGGGTAGTTGTACATCAAGAAAGCATCTGAACCAAGTCCAGTTCAAGCCCATAAGTCCGATATTAGCCCAAATATCTGATACCAATCTATAAAGTTCTATTCAGACTCACAAAAACGAATGCAGGATGATCACAGGTCAGTGAGTGGAAAGTCTTTGGATCCAGTGACGTTTTAAGCACCTCAGTGCTGGCAGGGGTTTCCACGGGGCTTGTCCAGTTCCCAGGGCAGCATCAGGGTAGGTCCATGTGGCTTCTCCTCAGGAATATCTCATTGGTGATAGCTTGATTGACAAGCAAGACTCCACCCCTTCACTCGTAATACTTTCAAATGGACACTAGAATATGTAGCTACCATTGAGGGAGGATAACGAGATGAAGTAAGACCCTGATATAATTGCTATCTCATATTGTCCTCGCCTTCATAAGTGTTTAAAACTGACTTTCTCTCGAAGTGTGATTTTCATGGTATTTTTGCCACTCATTCCCATTGGGCGATCCACAAGGTCTGCAGTTTGAAACCACCAGCTGCCCCAAGGGAGGAAGACAGGCCCTTTCACTGCTGTAAACAGTTAAAGTCTTGGAAACTCACAAATCCAGTCCTACTCACAGGGTCCCTATGAGTCAGCATCAACTCGATGGCAGTGAGAGAGAGTGAGATTGTTTTTGCATTCTGCCTTTGAGGTGGACAACTGCATTTTGTCCATCTGGTTGCCTCTCATGATTCATCTTATCCTTTGGGCATCCTTTTCCTGCTGAGACTTCTCCCCTTTAGTGACCTTCTTGGTCGGTGTCTGCACTAACCTCTGGTCCATTCTGAACCATAGAAGCCTTCATATAGCCTTTACCCAAACTCTGAGAGCAGGCCGCTCCAGACAGTCTCAGCTCATCACTCTGAGGCCAGAGTGCTAGCCAACAGCTCTCTCTGGTTCGTTATCTATTTGGGGGTTGAAGAAAAGTGGGTAGAAGTCTCCTAGTGCTGTCCCGAAGGCTCTCTTCCCTAGCCACTTTCCCTAAGCATTCCTGCATTAGTCTCTTTGTCACCGAGATAGTTCAGATGCGCAGCAGCCTGCATAGGTGTCTGAGCCTGTCGATCCTTCGGGGAGTGGACAGTCCCTTCTTTCTCCCACAGAGCAATTCATGGGTTTAAATTGCCAAGTGTGAATCAGCAATCCAATGCGTATACCACAGGGCCACCAAAGCTAGTTTCCTGCAAGAAATACACGGACCGAACATGGCTGTAGCTTGGTTAACTTGCTGATACAAATAATCATTGAATCCAGAATTCTCAATTACATTTTAAATGTCAATACAATTTTCTGCCATTTTTACTTATACATTCTCCCCTAAAAAGCACCATTTCTTGATCTTATTCATTCTTCTATGAAGGAAGCCTAACTCCCTAAAAAGCACATCCTTCTAAATAAGATTAAGAACGGGAAACACACTCTGAATTATACCTATTAGGACAAATTCTATGTAAAAAATTTTTAGTTTTGTCTAACTTTCCAATAATATCTTTTCTTCTAATCAAAGTCTTCACCTATAACTCTAATGGAGAAATCAAGATATAATGGTTTGTTCTTGGTCTCAAAATTAATTCAAACTTTATCATAGAACGCAAGGTACCTATTACTTAAGTTGATGATTTTTAAAAATTCATTAATGCAAACTTTCCAAATATAATTGGAAAAGAGAATTTTGGTCAAAGATTCTTTCTAAAAGGAAGATTAAAATTGGAAGGAAGCATAACAGATTCCTGAGAACATGATTTCGAAAGGTTCTAGAATCATTCTTAAGTTTAATGTTCCTTTAAACTTATAAATGACAATCGTACTTTGAAATTTCTGGAGAGAAAAAATCCATTTGTATTTATGAAGACTTGTAAAATATATGAAAGAGGTAATATTTTGTGAAAAAATAATAGCTCAATTTTAATGTTTTAAGTATTTGTTAAGTGAGCTTTATTACCCACGTTTCCTCTTACTATACAAATTTAAGTAATATTAATAAGGTGCATTTATAGCAAAGCATTTCTATATTGTACCCAGTTTATAAACTGGAAATTTAAAGACTTCTATTAATTAACATGAACTGTATAGTTAAGTGGCTTTTTTTTATTTGAAACTTTGTTTCAGTGATTGTCTTCAAATGTGTATCTTAATGTTCTGTCTCCATTTTACTATTAACAATAGGAAAGCATTAATATAGCATGTGTGTGTATGTGTGTGTGTGTAAACATTTTGATTTGGCCTTATCAGTAAGCATTTTATTAAGTATTTAACAGAAGGATTCTCATTAACATTCAGTGCTGTGATTCCCATATTAGTGCTTTCAGTCCAGTGGAAGTGAAAGTTGAGGGTTTTTTCTTTTTAATTAACTGGTTTTTATTGCTTTTCTCTTCACAGAGCTCAAGTGTTTGATTATACAGTGGCTCTGAACTTGACCAGGTATCTCCCACAGGAACTGGATTTTTTACCATGGCAGAGAGTCATTTCGGCTATAACCTACATCATTAGCATGCTTGAAGACGATAAAGAACTATACCCTATAATTGAGGTGATGTTAATGATATAATCTTATTAAAGTACAAGTTCATCCATTAGGAGAATAGGAAGATTTCTGGGAGAGGGGAATTCTAGGGCAACACAAAATACAAAAGCATATCTGCCAGACAGAAGATAAAATGGAAAAGGCAATGATACAACGAATCCAATCGGGGGCTGGTACCTTTTCTTTTTCCTTTGTCATCGGTGTGTCCGCTCACTTCTCACTTACTGAGATGTCAGGTTCTGAAACTGAGCTCTTAGGCAAAATTGGCTTTAGTGAACGTGAAGGATGGCCACACCATTGCGTAACTACCAGACCATGGAAAGCCACGGCTTAGCCCCGCTGACACACCATCTTACCATCACCAGCATTCTTACTTTCCCTCCAACATCAGTGCTTAATCCATCATTCAAGCACAAAAGTTAAGGTAGTGTAGTTTCTGCTATTCTTATTCACTCAAAATGCGAGATAGCCAGGGAGTTGGTAAGGGAGGAATAGTGGACTTGTAATCCAGTGTGACACTTCACCACAGACTAGTGTCAGAAGAAATCAAATCATTTTTAAATGGGTATTTTAACCAAGATATCAAATTGATCCTATTTTAAATTAATGTATCTGACTTAAAGTGAATTTATTCTTATCAAAATGGCACACCATATTTCCTTGTTCTTACTGCTCTTCTTGTAATGGTATTGTAGGGCGGTCCTGATAAGTGTTTTGTTTTGTGGCTTTTGTAGCACTTTGTCCAGATACTTGTAATCTGAGACAAATTCTAGATACAAATTCAAGCCAATAGGTCTTCCATTGAGTAAATGAAAGACCTTGGAAAGATGGCTTAGCAACTGTGAGTCTTAATTTCCTTTGTAAAAATAAATGCCAGCACTTGACTACTTATTGGTAACGGGACAGTGAGGAGCAAATAACATAAAGCCCCTTTGTAAGTCTCACAGGCTAGTTTCAGTTATTATTTTAACAGTACTTGAATCGCCCTCTTAGTTCAGGGGATAGGCCATATGTTACTCTAACTACTACAAATATTAACTTAAATTTTGAATTTTAAAAGGAACTAAGCCTATGTTAGTCTCTTTGAAGGAGCGCTGGTGGCATAGAGATTATGTGTTGGACTTCCAATCAAGGTCAGCAGTTCGAAGCCACCAGCCCATCCAAGGGACAAAGAGGAGCCTTTCTACTCCCATAAAGAGTAGAAACTCATGGAGCAGTTATATGCAGTCCTATGGGGACACTGTGAGTCAGAATCGACTCAATGGCAGTGAGAACCCAATGTTTGCTAAACCATTAGAGATAGGCAATGTACAGTTCAGAACTTCAGAATTGTAGTAAAAGGTCAACATGATGAAACTGGGTACTCCTCTTTACTAAAGATAAGCCCAAAGTTCTATGAACCACTAAAACAATTTTGAAAAGATTTTAAGGAGATGCCATAGATGATCATACGTGGAAGATGGTTGATAAGTCGTAAATTATTACTCCTTTTACATGGTGCTTTTTCCCCCCACAGGGATACTTCCAAGGTCAAGTGAAGCCCATCGCAACTTCTCTGGGATGGGATGATACTGGAGACCACATAACAAAGTTATTTTCTATCTTTTTAACATTAATCAACATTTAACATTGGTTTGTGTGTATGACGTTTGAAAAAACGGTCAAGGCTCCAGCTTTGTGCTTGTCTGTTTCCTAGGTTACTCCGTGCCTCGGTGTTAGGGCTTGCATGCAAGATGGGAGATCAAGACGCATTGAACAACGCTTCCCAGTTGTTTGAGCAGTGGCTAAGAGGAGGCGGAAGGTGACAATGCACCACGTTTCCATTTATATCTGACCTTGAGCTGGAGAAGTGAGTAATGGGAATCTCTAAACCCTATCTCCTCTTGTAGTCTTCCTGTAAATCTTAGGCTCCTGGTATATCGCTATGGCATGCAGAACTCTGGCAACGAGACGTCATGGAACTATACTCTTGAGCAATACCAGAAAACCTCGCTAGCTCAAGAAAAAGAAAAACTGCTCTATGGGTTGGCATCAGTGAGGAATATCACTCTTCTGTCCAGGTAAGCTGGGCTTCTATTTGACGTTGTGTTGTGTCCCTTCGCATCCATCCTGACTCACTGCAACTCTATCTGACAGAGAAGACCTGCCTGAGAGGATTTCCTAGGCTATAATCTTTAGGAGAAGAGCTCTCCAGGCCTTTTCTCCCAGGGGGTGGCTGGTGGGCTTGAACTGCCAACCTTTTGGTGAACAGCCAAGCTCTTCACCATTGTGCTACCAGCACTGCTTTTAATTCACTTAGAAGAAATGTGTGTGGCGGTTTATGTGCCATGGTCTCTTCAAAGTGAATTGCTGTCAAGTCAGTTCCATCTCCAGAAATGTGTTCCATGGGGCTTTCAGTGAGGTTTTCATTAGACAATGAAGAAACTTGATCTCATACCCAAAAAATGTCTGGTGGGAGTCAAATTTCAGTTTGGGGCAACAGCTCATATTTTCATCCTTGACCCAGATTTTCCCTTTGGGTTCTGCCATCCTAAGCATGTTGGATGTCTCGTGCCTTCCAGAATCACACAGCATGTCTGCACACAAACATCTTCAGCAAGGGGAAGTGAGGAGCAAGTGGATTTCTCCTCACATGCCAAGTCTTTCCTCTCTTCTGTGCCATGAGAACAAGTCTTTCCACTTCTTTTTATAATCCCAAACTTGGATTATAAATAAACTCTCTAAATAAAATGAGTTTTCTTTCCTTTGGCTCATTGGACCAATCATGGTGCTCTGGGTCAGGAGTTTGCCTTATACTGTATTCTAGGACCAAGAATAACTAATAATGGTGAACCAAACTGAGCTCCATGGACCAGGTGCATACTCACAAATTACGAACTTAAATTCCACTCAGAAGGCACATAGACCCCCTCACAAACCATCTGTACCTCTTCCATTCCATATACCCACAGTCAATTTTCTTTTGCCTTATTTAATTTTTTACTTAGTTATGGCTTTTGTATTATTTACTTCATTTACTTAAACAACTTTTATGAAGTTCTTTCTTTGTGTAGGCATATAGGTTATGGAAATAAAATCAAATATGTATGGACCCCAAAGAATTTAAAGCAGGACTCAAACAGATACTTATACATCAATATTCATTGCAGCTATATTCATAGTAACCTATGTATAGAAATAACCCAAATACCCCAAACAGATTAATTATGAAACAGTGTGTTATATGCAGACAATGGAATATTACCCAACCATAAGTGAAATGAAGTTCTGATGCATGCTATGATATAAACAAGCCCTGAGAACATTATTCTTAATAAATGAATCAGCCACAGAAGGAATAATATTAGACAGTTCTACTTATAAGCAATATCTCTAATAGGCAAATACACAGAGATAGAATCTTGGAGAATAACTGTGGGATATCAGAAAATTAATCAGGTAATGACCTTACTTGCACGAGAGGTAATATTAATATGGAAATGCATCTATTGGTCTCACGTATGTTGCTTTTGGTATACTAATAGTAAGGACTAACACATACGCAGTTTGTTTTACTTGTCTGGGCTAACAATCAGCCATCACCCACTTGCCTTGGGTCACCTTGCCTTGTCAGTACTTCTCCCTGTCAAAAGATCAATGAGATCTTGACCACCCTGATATTTCACAAAACATGATACTCTTGGCTCATTAATTGGGTGAAATTATGTTGATGAGAAATTAGTAAGTAGTTTAGTAAGACCATTGGGAACTAGAAAGTAGAAGATAATTGTGCAAAACTCCAGGGACCCAGCAACTCAGTGAGATTTCTGTAAGTTCGGCATCCCAGAGCATGTCAAGAAAGCCATTCCAATGTGAAAAATCATTCCACTTAATATCAGCTGCCACAAATATATTTATGCACATGCTTATAGGCACACATATGCATAAATATCTCCACACCATTTTAGTGAGCTTCAGTGTGATTTCCCACATTTGTGTGCCCCTTCGACTTATTTACAAAGTCCTCCAGTTTCACATGGTGACTGAAGCAACAGAAGGCTCTGCCCAAGCCCAGGTTGCAGCAAACGCTTGTCATAAATCCCGTCTTACCGGAAACATAGAGTAAATGTGCTATTTGCATATGGATGCAGGTGTGCTCACACAGCTACAACGAAAATGTACCTAGGATCTATTTGTTTCAAAAAGTTCCACTTCGTTGGGGGATGAACTAGTAAAATGGAAAATAGTTAATTTTAACTATTATTGCCTGTCAATCTAGTTTTTAAATCACCTGTTGGATTAGAATTCTGGTTCAAATGATCCCTTTTCAGTAAATGTTCAATCTTCTAGCATCCCTTCTTATGCTCTCTATATTGGGAACGATAAGTCGCCTGATATGGGTGAAGAAAGAGATCTCTGTCTCTTCTGGGTTTTGCCGTAAGGTGTTTACCTACCGTGGTTCCGGACTAGAATCTGCTGAGTACAAAGACCACATTGACCTGCTTGCGCGCTGTCATTGAGAGACGAGCGCTACAGGTCTAGTCCTTTGCCTCGGTTCATGTTGTGCCGTGTGGCAGTGTTGTCCTCTCAGCTCTTGTCACATCCTTACGGTTATTGCTAGGCTGAAGAAAGTTCTAGGTCCCCTGTATAGTACCCACAAGGCAAAATAACAAGGACATGACTTTAAACATATTAATATATTGTCCCCTCTCTGCCTCCAGTACCATAGCACAAAATCTGATACTGAACTCTGGGCCTCTGCCCTACAGATTGTTGTTGTTGTTAGGTGCCATCGAGTCAGCTCTGACCCATAGCGAGCCTGTGCACAACAGAACGAAACGTGCCCAGTCCCGTGCCATCCTCACAACTGTTCCAGTGCCTGAGCCCATTGATACAGCCCCGGTGTCAGTCCATCTTGTCGAAGACTTTCCTCTCTTTCACTGCCCCTCCACTTGACCACACGATGTCCTCCCAGGGCTGGTCTCTCTGACAATTCCCTACAGATTAGAAGGGATAGTATGTACCTTAAAACGAGAGTTTTCTTTTATCTTAGTGTAACGTCTTCAAAACTGGTTCTTGGTATATTAATAAAAAATAATAAACTTAGCAATATATTTTCTCTTGGAGAAATGCCGACTTTCAAAACTATCCTCTCACAACTCAAACTGAACAATGATCTCTTTGTTCTATGTATTAGCTCATATTTCATTAGGAAGTCATGAAGAAGAAGCAGGGCTTGGAAAATCTGAGACTATATATGATCTATTGGCATACATTGTTAGGTGCCATCGAGTCAGTTCTGACCCAACCTATAGCAACCTCATGTACAACAGGACAGAACGCTGCCTGGTCCTGCTCCATCATCACACTGTTCCTGTGCTTGAGTCCACTGTGGTAGCCACTGTGTCCATCCATCTCGTTGAGGGCCTTTCTCAGTTTCTCTGCCCCTCTTTGTTACCAAGCACGATGTCCTTTTCCACGTCCAAAGCGTGAGAGGAAATCTCATCATCCTTGCTTCTAAAGAGCTCTCTGGCTGTGCTAGTTGCAAGACAGATTGATTTGCCCTTTTGGTATTTATTAAAATTGCCATGGAGTCAGTGTTGACTCGCAGGGACCTGGTCGGACAGGAGGGCACTGCCTGTGAGTTGCTGAGACTGTGACTTGTTACAGGGGGCGAGAGCCCCCATCCACAAGCCTCTGGTCCTTTTGCATTGCTGACTTTCTGAATCGCAAGCCAAAGCCTAAGCACTCTGCCACCAGAGCTTCTTCTGTAGCAGTTCATGGTACTTTCAACATTCTTCTCCAGCACCGTGATTCAGATGCATGGATTATTCTTTGGTTTCCCTTTTTCCATCAACAGTAGACATCAGGCTTTTGAAGTGCCTTTCTTATAACGAATAAATCGGTGGCAATGTTAACTGGAAACACTTTTTGAGTAATAATATGCGATTATAAGATCTTGAGTTAAAAATGCAGAGGTTGGTACAGCCATGACATAATTTCATTAAATCCATGTATTGAATAAAATAAATCAATGGTGTACTGGTTACACATCGGGCTGTGAACCACGAGGGCAGCAGTTCAAAACCACCATGACCTCTGTGAGAGGAGAAGGAGGGGGATTTCTACTCCAATAACGAGTTTCAATCTCAGAAACCCCAGGGGCAGATCTATCCTACCTATAAGGTTACTGTAAGTCAGCGTCAACTTAATGGCAGTCGTTTGTTTTTGTTTATTCATTTGGTTGTCTAACGTATCTACACGTTATTTGTTATGCTCTAATTGCAGCCTCGGTGATGTAGGGATATGCACTGGGCTGCTTAACTGCATGCAAGGTCAGCAGTTCAGAAGCCACCAGAAGCTCTGCAGGGAAAGATGAGGCTTTCTACTCCTGTACAAAAGACACAGGCCTGGAAACCCACAGGGCAGTTCCACTCTTCCTGTACAGTTGCTATGAGTCAGAATCCACTTGATGGCAGAGAGTTTGTTGTGTTTGATCATTGTAGCTAGCTATCTAATCATGCAGGTTATATTTGAAAGTTGCTTTTTAAAAATCTAAGCTTATATGCTAGCCTATAGATAAAACTATATAGATTAAAAAAACTTAGCTTATGTGTTAGCCTACAGAAAAATAAGGGTATAAGTACTTTCTCTGATTTCTTTTTCCCCTTTTTATAATCCAGTGGAATAGTCAGCAAGTGGGCGAAATGCTTCCATTCAATAATTGCTGTTATTTAAATAATTACAATTTTGTTTATTGTTTGCAATAGGTGCAAAATGACTTACTTTTAAAGCCTTATCTAATGTAAGTTTCACTAGTTTCGAAATAATGTAATTCTTTAAAAGTGGGTAAATGTATCCAAATATTTGTCTTATTTAATTAGCCTCATCAGCTGGCCCCTCAAGAACTGAATTGTTGGAATGAAAGCAATATTCTACTGGGATTGAACCACAGGGGAACATGTAATGTTCATTTTGAATTGTTTTCCTGCTTGACTTGTGCTAGGTACTTGGATTTGCTCAAGAACTCGACCCTTATTAAAAGCCAGGATGTGTTCACAGTCATCCGCTATATCTCCTACAACCCCTACGGGAAGAGAATGGCCTGGACTTGGATACAGCTCAACTGGGACTATCTGGTCAACAGGTGGGTGCTCAGACAATCAGTTTGTGTTCACTTGGTTTGATACTCTGCAGATTTCCTGCTTTTTCTCTTCCATGTACTTTTATCATACCTGAAATGGTACCGTTATCATACCTGAAATGACATTTGGCCAAAGATCAAGAACCACGGGGTTTTCCTACCTGGGGAACAATAAACTAGGTAACTTGAAGCACAATTCTCTTTCTGGATTCTGAGACCTGGAGATGGGACTAAATAGAAGTCCTTTTGATTTGGCTACAAGAAGTACATATACGCTGCCTGTACAACCTGACCCGTTGCAATAGCAAGTACTACCTGGTGACGCAGTTCCGAGGTGGGCTGAGATTCCAGAGGTCCACAATTTGTAACCAACAGCTGCTCCACCGGAGAAAGGGGACTTTGTCCTCCCATAAAGAGCTGCCTTCTCAGAAACCCATAGGGGCTGTTCTCCCCGGTCCTATGGGGTTGCTCTCAGTGGGCATTGACTCAGTGTCAGTGAGCGTGGTTGTGCTGGCATGGAGGAACATATTTAGCTCTCCGTTAATGTTTGATGAACTCAAATGGAGAACTCCTGAACCTGGTTCAAATTAGAGCTTTTCTGAGTAACAACTTACCTCCCTTGGCTGACACTTGAAAGGCACTGAAAGGCGCGTTGCCATGGCATCTCTGACCCCAGCCACTCTGTAGAACAGAGGCGATTGTTCCCTTGCCACGGCAGACAGCCGCGCTTTCCTCTTGCACTGAATGGGCACCGTACTGGAAAAGCAACAGCACGGCTTTGCTTTGTCTTTGTTTATGTGTTTAATGGAAAATAGGAAGAACAAGAGCAAAGCCAAGGGAAGAGGTGTATTTCCAAGATTTTTATTTATTCAAGAAATATTGCACTCAGCCCTCCAATCCAATGGTCAGTTTCTACTAAAAATGCCCGTCTTTAGCAGAGTACAACATAGTCCTATATGTCTTGGATAAATGTGTCAACATTGACCACGAAACCTTTACCATCTGTAATCCCCACATGCAAAAAACAATCCCCAGTAGCAGAGCCCCGCTGATAATGACTGCCGTGTAAGAAACAAGGTGCTCTGGTGGCAAAGTGAGAAGTGCTGGCCTGCTAACCACAAGGTCAACAGTTCGAAACCACCTCAGGGGAAAGGCGAGGTTTCTATGCAGTAAAGAGTTGCAGTGGCAGAAACCCACAGGAGCAGTTCTCGCCTGTTCTAAAGCGTCACTATGAGCTGGCATCTACTCAGTGGCAGTGAGTTTGGTTTGGTTCCATAAGAAACAGCAACGGCAAAGATGCCTTTCCTTCCTGTTCTACCCTACAACTTACCAGAGTGCGCTTGTGGTCATTTCTATGTCTCTTTTTTCCGGATTCTCTCTTGAGCCGTGAAGCATTGTGTGTGCCTATCTGTGATGATTCGTTGCCTTTAAGATTCTTGTCATGCTTAGCATACACGCTTGTTCGTCATATGAAGATTGTCAAGTGCGTGTGCATCTGTGCACGTGTGTGTGTTTTTGTCTTGTTATAACTATTTCAATAACATGCTTAGTTTAGCAGGCATACATCTAGCTACCAAGAACATATAACCCTACCACTTCATAGTATTACACAAGCTAATAACTTCTGTTTTAAAAGAAGTAAAACTAAGGACCCATGAGTGTTTGTTCAATTTTTTAAATCTACAAAACTACTTCATTGTTTCCTGCATGTTCCACGAAACATATGTAGATAAATATACAGTGTTTGCTTTTTGAAAAGACAAGTGAATGATGTTCTATTCTGCATATTAAATTGGCCATACCCCTAATGCTTAAGGAGTACAGTGTTTCTCAGGGCCTATTTAAGTAGGTCTTGTGTGATTTATTTCTAATAATAATATTTTTGCCTTAAAAACATTTGTTATAGCCATTTTAAAAAGAAGCAAAAAGATGTTACCTTGTCAGGAACATAAACACAAACAGCCTAAAATAAATGTATTAGGCTGAATGAACTGACATTTTTCTTTAGAAAAATAAATTGATGAACTATTTCCAGAGCTAGTTCCAAAACACTGGTCCAAGGCTTTTAATATTTCCTCATAGCCTAATGATCTAATTCTCATAAGGTATTTCAAATGGCTTTAAACGTAAAATTGTATAATAACCACATGTCTGATTAACAAAAATACACCCAATATTAATTATGTGTGGTTTGAATAAGTAGAGTTTCCCCCATGAAAATCAGATAATACAAATTAAATAGAAGTGAGCCAAATTTTATCCAAATATTTCCAAACTCTTGTTTTTCCTACATTTTAAAATAAGTAATTTTACTGCCTCCATCTCAAAATAACTTACTATAATACTAAATAAATAACCATGGTTTATTTGAGGTTAAATAAAGGTTTGTTGTGTGATTTTTCATGACAAATGAAGACCATCTTATTAATGTCCTTCGAAGTGGGAGGTTTAGCCCCTGAGTTCCAAAGACACTTTAGAAATTATTCTTTGCTCTTATTTCTTGCACAAAACTCTTAAATAAAATTGTGAGTGGAAACAAAAAACAACTGTCAAGCTGAGTGAAACCAAATAAGGTAATAACAAGTTAATTTCATTTACAAATTACCGGTATTCTTAATTTATGACTTTTTGAAATAGTAAGGCAAAGCCATCTAACTAAAACTATTTAAACAGTACTTCAGAAATGACATATCAAGCCCTTAATTAAAGGGAGTGCCACAATCACTTCTTTGGGGTACCATAATAATACTAATACAAATGTTAAGAATTCAGGGCCCAGAAGATGATTTTATATAATCATTTTTAAACATTAAGATATAATCAAACCCTTCTCTTGGTCTTAAAAGTAACCAATATAAAAAATATACAGCATAAATCCCTTGTTCCACACCTTCTTTGTGTAGAACATATAAATACAGATAGTATATTTCTAATTATTCTTTTTTTTAAACCTTTTATTAGGGACTCATACAACTCTTATCACAATCCATACATACATCAATTCTGTAAAGCACATCTGTACATCCATTGCCTATTTCTAATTATTCTACAGATGATTTTAGTCTTGATTCAACATATGCGTTGCTAGTTCCAAAATAGGTCCTTTAATGTTCAGAAAACCCCACCTGATCTGTCAGTGTATTACACTACACTGGTCTGCATGCTGTCACGATGCCGTCCGTCTTTCAGACACCAGCAGGGTCACCCGCGCTGGACAGCTTCCAGCTGAGCTGCTGAACTAAGAACAGGCTGGGGAGAAAGAAGAGGTGGATGTTTCTGAAAACCTAGCCACTAAAGACCTTACAAATAACAGCGAAACACTGCCTGAAATAGTGCCAGAAGACAAGCCCCTCAGGTCTGAATGCATTCAGAATACCACTAGAAAAGAGCTGCTTTCTCAAAATAGAGTCAACTCCAATACCTTGAACGGAACAAAAGTTGCGGGTCATTATTTGCTAATGTGGAAAGACTCAAAATGAGAAGCAGCAGCTACAAACAACCTGCAATGCTTGGACCATCAAAGATATAAAGTATGAATCTAGGAAAAGTGGAATGATGAAGAATGAAAGGGGAACATATAAAACTTGATATACTAGGAATTACTGAGCTAAAATGGGCTATAAACCTTTATGGGAATAGGCAGGTTCACCTTTCTCCTACAGAGTGGTGGATTTGAACCCCTGACCATGTGATGAACAGTTCGACGTCCTATTGCAGCACCAGTGCATAGTGTAACCACTGGCATGGGTTCCAGGACAACTCATGGCCACCCCTGTCCAGGGTTTCGGAGGCTGTAACTCTCTACATGAGCAGATAGCCTCATCTTTCTCTGAAGGAACAGCTGATAAGTTTGAACTGCTGACCTTTCAGTTAGCAGCCCAACACTTGCCAGACCTTGTATGGTTAGAATAAAACCAAGGTTGTTACAACAGGCACCCAGAAATGCGGTGACCTAAAATATATGGCTGATTCTTGCTCTTGACATGAATGATCCAGCCCATGGAGGTGGCTGTGCTTTGTAAGGCAGGGCAGGGACTTCAGCCCTTCACCTCTTATCCACCATCACCTAGGACACTGGGTAGAAGCCGGTGTGATGTGTTCATATTCTGGCTTTGGGGAAAGATGAGGAAGAGTTGCTCAAGGGCAAGCAATTTCCTTCTTTTTGAAAGACGGGAAGGCGATAATGTTGCAAGAAGGCAAAGATGCATTGGTGAGAATTGGCTCATACGCCTTAACCTGATTGGGAGATGAGGCTGAGAAACGAACTCATCTGTGCAAGAAAGAGCTCAGACTTGGAGAGTTCGATTAACAATCTACCACATCTGGGAGAGTGGTTCGACTTTATCTACAAAAAGAAGTTGGTAATTTATTAAGAATTTCTCCTGATGGGAATTTTTAAGTTAAATATAAAATAACGTTATCTAAGAAACACATTTTTTAATAGAAAGCTAGAGAAAGGGTTTAAAATTTGTGGACTTACACTGTTCTGCCTCTGTACTTCTCTCCAGATACACCCTCAATGATAGAAACCTGGGACGGATTGTCACGATAGCAGAGCCTTTCAACACTGAACTCCAGCTCTGGGAGGTATGAAAAGTAATCCCTCTACACGCTACACACTTGTCCAGGAATAGACTGAAGTTTTGATTTTTGGTTTGTTTGTTTGTTTCCCAAGTAGAACTGATGTTTCCCCATTCAAATCACAGAAGACAGTGAAAAATCCGTTTTCTATCTAATAATTCCTGTATCTAAAGCGAAAAAAAAAACATCAAGAAACACAAGCAGGGTTTAAAAGCTGAGAAAAGTGAGGCTTTGGAAGACCTAGTAGGCACGATGAGATCAATCCGTTTAACAAAGCAAGAAGGATAATCCTTTCCTAGGTTAGACTTAGTCTAGGGGACTCCGAACGTGTCGTCCCAATGCAAATTCAAATTCTTCCAGTGTCAAGTGTCTCAGTTCTAAGGAAGATATGTGTATTCATGTTGGGGGCAGGGAAGATATTGTATGATATTTCCATATCTGGGTATTAGATATTAAAATGCCAAGATTCATTTGTATGTCAAGGGGTGAAAAAGAACCCTTATTTTTATAAAGAGCAGATAGTACTCTCATTGGGTTTGGGAGAGGATTTGGGGGCAGAGACAGGGTAAAGTCAAGTTCACAGAGATTGTTTAAGAGCCCCAAGTAAAGTAAACTAAACGTATATTAAAATGCCCCAGATTCCTGGGGTGAAAGGCTAAGCAAGACCATCCCCACCCAAGCCAGTGTCGGTAGGGAATCTGCAGAAGCAGAAGCCGGTCTGGAATGTTGCCCTCCTTCCCCAACATGTCAGAGCCTCTTTGCTTTACAAGCTGCCAGAGTATAAAAGCCATGGTTAGCGATTGCTAATCGGCGAGATGGGCTCGGTCTGCAATAAGGGGGTCAGAGACACGGCTCCGGGTGGTTACTTGCAGTCCACAGAAGGACAAAACATATCGCGTGTGTAACTGAAATTCTTCAAGACAGATTGGTCTTCAAAGGACTCCCTTAGTGATGACTTCCTTTTCTCTTCTAGATGGAGAGTTTTTTCAACAAATACCCAGACGCTGGAGCAGGAGAAAAGCCGAGGGAGCAAGTGCTAGAAACAGTGAAAAACAATATTGAGTGGCTGAAACAAAATAGAGATGCCATTAGAGAATGGTTTTTAAGTTTACCTAGAAGCAGCTAATATACCCACATGAGATCTCCTACTTTCGTGAATGGGGTATTTCTTCTCTCAAGTATTTGGCACCCCGATTCATAAGCACTGTTGAAGAAGCCTTATAAACAGACACTACTTCCAAAGCCTTTAAATTGTTCCCCTTTGTTTAGGAAAGAATATAGTAATAGAGTATTTAATATACTCGGATTTCTTCTAAGTGTGCTTCATAAGAGAATCTTTACAAACCGAAGAGATGTTAATAGTAATTTTAATGTCTTTAAATATCATCCTTTTTACCTTAAGTCTGTAAAAATAGAACATTTTAGTCTTTGCTTTACATTTTTAGTGCCAAAGAAACACCACTTAATCTTTTCTCTTGATTGATTTTTAAAGCCTAAATACCAGTACTTGAGGGACCAAAATTACCATCTTAATCTTTATTTTATTATTCAGAATTACACAGACCTCCAATCATTTTATTCACATATGCTTTGCTACTTTAAATCCTTCCAAAGTAACCTGGGCTTAAGTTTTACTCAAAGATTCATGAATTAGCTAAAGAAATGGCTGCCCGTTTTCTCTGCTCTTCTAAAAATCAACAGGAAAACCCTCCTTTTTAAAATAAATCTGAATGATTACCTTGAGGGTCAAGCAGGAACTGTCTCCTGGTGTGACTTTATTTTTTAATAAATTGCTCTCGTGTTCACTACATAATTTAGCATGTCGCAAATATGACTGAAGAACCAACTCCGGCCTTTTTCATACTTTGGTACTCATTCATCCTGCTGGATTTCTCTGCAAAGCTCCTTCAAATATGCTATGAAATTGGAGGGAACAGAGTGCTTAACTCTATCTAGATTTTAGAGGGGAGAAGCGAGATAATTGATAGCTGGTCAGGATAGAGAAAAGGGTGATTATTTTATAAAACTAATAGAGTTAGAATTTGGCTTTGACCTAACATAGCAATCTAAGTGTGAAAGTGAGGAAGCCCAGGGACATCTTGAGCATGACCCTGCGTATCTGAAGCAATATAGATAAGAAGTTTTATGTGTAAACCTTTAGATCCAAATCCTTGCAGAAGAACACTGATAAAATTCATATGCACGACTTGACAAAAGACATTCATTTTTTAAGAATTTAGTGGCTAGAATATATTTAGTATGTCAGCCAAAGCCTCCTAAATCTAAGATATAAGTTCACTAGGCAGAAAATAAATTAATATGTTTCAATCTACTCCGTCTTTAAAAATCAGAATTTGTTTGGAACCTTCTGAACTAATGTAATTGAAGACTGGCTTGATGAGAATTGAAACCCCTGAGAACAAACAAAATCTGAGCTTTGATATTATTTACATAATAATGTCCCCAGACTCTCTGCAGTAAAACTTTGCAAACTTTCTGAATGCTGCCTCTTAATTATTTTTCACTCAGTCTTCACAGCTAAGATGGAAAATGCATATGTAAGTGGGGCGGGAGGAGTAATTTCCAGGGCAAAAATATTAACATCTTGGAGGGGATAAAAGGGCCCTCAACAAATCATCACTGGTCCAGTAGGTGCAATTGTACACCGATAATAAGTAAAGATTATAGTGAAATCATAGAGAGCATGAGAGATAGAAGATAGACTGAAGTAATGGAGTCAGGCACAATTCATGGTAGCATGCTCACCTCAGCCCTCCATATTGATCCTCTTGGGGAGAGCCCGAGAGCAAGAGTAGGAGAGCCCAACTTTATTACTCTTCAAGGGTTATAACTACTTAAGGGGGCATGCTTATAGGTAACCACACCACAGGAAGGGGCAGTACAATAGGTATACACATCATAGGAAATGGATGTACAATAGGCATAAGTGTGACAGGAAGGGAATGAGCTAGGAATGTGCACATAGGAATGGGAGGAACTAGAGACATACATGTGACAAGATGGGCAGACCCATCTTGATGATGGCCTAACCTTGAGCACCCTTGGGTGGGCTTGAACTCTCTAGGGTCTCCTACAAGGAAACAGTCAACTACTATCCTTATCAGAAGGGAGTGGGTCCTATTTGTCATGGGATAAACAGTGGGTACTACTTGCTCTGGATGGCTGATAACCCTAAGGGAGAATAACCTGACCTACTTCTGTTGACCTCCAAGTGTATAGTCATTCGCCACGTGTAGCAAGCAGCTAAGTTTGGCATATATTTGGGGGAGACAACTTGGGAAAATCTTTCCATTTCCCATAACATCTTTAAAAATTTGTTCAAAAGGAAAAAAATGCGGTAACACTGCAAATCATCAGGAAAAGACCAATATTCTAATTTTAAATGCTAACCACCATTAGAAACAGCACTGGAAGTACATTGCTTTAAGAAATAAAAGGAAGTGGCGTGCTTTATGAAATAAATAATTGTTCAGAGAGATGTAAATCTGAGGGAGATGACAAGTCAAGCAGTTTGCAGTATACCTACAAGTCATTCTGTGTCGTTTCATTTCCATTCACGCACCAAATCTGAAAATGAATAGTTTAGGTCCCTTCCCTCCATGTGTCAAAGAGAGGTGACACTGTCATAATAACCCCATTAACTAGCAGTTCCTTCTCAAGCTGTATCTGGTGCTAAAAATTTCCTGGTTTCATCAAGATTTTACAAGGGAAACAAAGCTAATATGCTATTTCCTAAAATAAAAATCACTAGAAGAAATGATTAGCAAGGTCTTGTTGCAAGAAGCATGCCGTCCAGAGGCTAACAGACTGGCTTAGGAAACATAGCCCATCGATCTGCTGCCTCCAGGAGACTCATCTCAAGTTTACAGACAAAAACAGGTTGAGAATAAAAGGCTGGAGAAAAATATACCAAGCAAATGGTAATGCAAAAAAAAAGGAGGGGTAGCGATCTTAATATCTGACCAATTTGACCTCAAGATACAGGCCATAACAAGAGACAAGATGGGGCACTATATAATGCTCAAGGGAACTATAGACCAAGAACCAGTGAGCATAATAAACATATATGCACCTAACGAGAAACCTGCAAAATTCGTAGATCAAACACTCCAAGAGATGAAAAAAGAGATCAAAGGCTCAACAAGTAAAGTTGGTGAATTTAATACACCACTTTCTGATAAAGACAGATCTTTGGGAAAGAAACTCAACAAGGAGGCTACAGATCTAAATAGCACAATTGGATGACTTGACTTGATCGATATTTTCAGAGCTTTCCACCCACATGCAACAAATTCACATTGTTTTCAAGCCCACATGGCACATATTCAAAAATAGACCACATTTTGGGACATAAGTCGAACCTGAGAAAATTCAAGCACAGAGAGATTATACAGACATCTCTCTCTGATCATTGTGCCATAAAGCTGGAAATTAACAGAAGGACAGTGAAGAAAGGAAGGGTCAACCATTGGAGGATGAACAATTTCCTATCACAAAAGGAGTGGGTATTGACCCAGATCAGATAGTTTCTAGAAACCAATGAGAACAAAACTACAACATACCAAAACCTGGGGGATACAGAGAAGGCATTTATCAGAGGAAGGCTGATAGCAATAAATGCACACATTTAAAAAGAAGAGAGACTCGTAGATGATATGCTGACACAAAACTTGCACCAATTAGAGCTGAGTCAACAGAACATCCCTACTATTAGCAAGAAGATAGATATAATAAAAATCAGAGCAGAGATACAGGAGAGGGAAAACAAGAAAACAATGGAAAAATTAATGCTGCTAAAAGTTGGTTCTTTGAAAGAATTAACAGAATTGATAGACCTCTGGCAAACCTAACCAAAGAAAGGAAGGAATAAACGACATTTGCAAGGATGAGGGATGAAACGGGATATTACAACAGACCCTAATGAAATCAAAAGGATAATTACACAGTACTATGAAGGTCTATATTCTACTGAATTCAACAATTTGGAAGACATGGACAAATATTTGGAAATACAATCCCTCCCTAGACTATCCCAGATAGATGTCAACAACCTCAACAGACCCAGACCAAGGGAAGAAATAGACAAGGCAATCAAGGGATTTTCAACAAAAAAATTCCCTGGGCCAGATGGCTTCACAGGAGAATTCTACCAAGCATTCAGGGAAGAACTGACACCAATCCTACACAAACTCTTATAGAACATAGAAAAAGATGGCAAACTCCCAAACTCTTTCTATGAAGCTAGTATAACTTTGATATTTAAAGTGGGCAAAGATGCCACAAGAATCAAGAACTATAGACCAACATCCCTAATCAACATCGATGCAAAAATCCATAACAAAATACTGGCCAATAGAATACAAAAGCACATTAAAAAATAATTCACCACAACCAAGTGGGATTCATACCAGGGATGCAGGGATGGTTCAACATACGAAAGACCATCAGCATCATTCCTCGCATTGTTAGGAAAAATAAGAACCACATGATAATATCACACAAAGCATTCAACAATATCCAACACGCATTCCTGTTTAAGACACTTAAGAAGATAGGAATAGAAGGAAAATTCCTCAACACTTTACAAGCCATGTATGAAAAACCAACAGCTAATGTAGTTAATGGAGAAAAGATGAAAACAATTCCACTGAAAAAGGGAACCAGACAAGGATGCCCCTTGTCCCCACTCCTATTTAACATCGTACTGGAGGTCCTAGCTAACAACATAAGACAAAGGAAAGATATTAAAGGTATTCAGCTGGGGAAGGAAAAGGCGAAATTATCACTATTCGCAGATGATTCAAGTCTATATATTGAAGATCCCTTAAACTTCACAAGCGGAATGTTGGAAGCAATAGAGGAATAGGGCAGAGTGGCAGGATACAAAATCAACAAACAGAAGTCTATTGGATTGCTCTACACATCAGACATGACCATAGAAGAGACGATTAAAAGGTAGTATCCTTTACAATTGCCAAGCACAAATTGAAATACCTAGGGATATACCTGACTAAAAAACGAAAGATTTGTATGAGGAAAATTATAAAACACTACTTCAAGAAATCAAGAGTGACCTCAACAAATGGAAGAATATCCCATGCTCTTGGATTGGAAGACTCAATATAGTAAAGATGTCATTTCTGCCCAAGGTACTATATAAGTTCAATGCTATCCCGATACAAATACCACCATCCTTTGTCAAAGAATTGGAAAAACAGATTACCAACTTCATATGGAGAGGGAAGGAGCCCAGAATTAGCAGAGAATTCCTCAAGAAGAAGGACAAAGTGGGAGGGCTTGCTCTCCCTGATTTTAGCACATATTATACGGCCACAGTAGTCAAAACAGTGTGGTACTGGCATAATGACAGACATTCAGAAAAATGGAAAAGAGCTGAAGACCCAGAAATAAAAATATCAGCATACAGGCAACTGATCTTTGATAAGGGCCCCCAAAAATATCAAATGGGAAGCAGATGCCCTCTTTAACAAGTGGTGCTGAAAAAAAAATGGATATCAACATGCAGAAAAATGAAGAAAGACCCTTATCTCACTCCATGCACAAGAATAAACTCAAGGTGGATCACAGATCTTGAAGTTAAACCTCAAACTATTAGGACCATCAATGAGGGAATTGGGACCAACTTGAGAACTTTGGCACAGGGAATACACAGGCTATCAGAAACAGGGAAGGACACACACACAGAGGAAGCACAAATTGACAAATGGGATATACTGAAGATAAAACGCTTGTGTACATCGAAAGAATTCACCAAGAGAGTAATAAGAGAGTCCATAGACTGGGAAAACATCTTTAGCTATGACACATCAGACAAAGGTCTTATTACTAAAATCTACAATGTTCTGCTAGCATCCAAAAAGAGAAGAACTAATAGCCCACTTGAGAGGTTGGCAAAGAAGTTTCACAGGGGCAGAAATCCGAATGGCCAACAAACATATGAGAAAATCTTCCTGATCTTTAGCCATAAGAGAAATGCAAATTAAAACAACAATGAGGTACCATCTGACACCCTCAAAGGTAACCCAATTCAAAAAATCTGAAAGTAACAAGTGTTGGAGGGGCTGTGGGGAGACAGGAACTCTCATACACTGCTGGTGGGCCTGTAAGTATGTACAGCCACTATGGAAATCAATCTGGTGATATCTAAAACATATGGAAATAGAGTTACCATATGACCCAGCAATCCCCTATTGGGCATATACCCAGAAGAGGCAAGAAACAAACCAAGGCCAGACATCCGTGCTCCAATATTCATTGCGGCACAGTTCAAAATTGCAAGGAGTTGGAAGCAACCCAAATTTCCATCAACTGACAAATGGATTAAAACACTGTGGTATATACATACAATGGAGTACTACGCATCACTAATAAGCAGTGATGAACGTATGAGGTACATAGCAGCATGGGAAGAACTAGAGGAAATCATGCTAGGCGAAGTAAGTCAGGCACAAAAGGACAAGTACAACATGAGCCCACTGAGGTAAGTATTAAAAAAAAAATGCAAAAGGGGCATAGGGAAAAAGCTACTGTATACAAACATTTTTGGAGTGAAGACTGTGTAGTATGGCAGAGACCAGATAAGAACCAGGGATGCACATGAAAGACAACTGGGAAAGAGGTGGGGAAAGGAAAATAAAAGGATGAATATAAGGAAGAAAAGGGTAGTGGGGGCATGGGGCACTAACCCACCCAAGGGGAGGGTATTGTTTATATCTCCACAGGGAAAGAGGGACCAGACTTCAACCCAGTGCCACAAGGTGTGAATGCAACATTCCGACGTGGAGTAGGGAACCAGTGGAGAGGTCTGGGAAGCTGGCCCCAGCACCATAAATTAAGTGGATTCCTGCCCCTCCCCCGAGAAGAATTTGTTCCAAAGGACGACATTGATTCTGCAGCTCCGGGAGATGGACATATCTGATCAGAGCACACGGGAGCAGATGAAGGGGGAGGAGGAGAGAGTGGAGCACAGCCTGGCCCACCAGGCCATGAGGATGATGTTCCTGATTGGAGCAGCCAGTCCATAGAGAAGACAACATGACTGGCCCCACTATGAGACATGATGCCCCTCAGTGACTAAGGGCGATACAGGGGACAGCACCGGAGACACAGTGTGGGGATTGCACCTGACCTGATCCCACCACACCGAGGCAAAGCACTGGGAGAGTGCAGCGGAACAGCAAGGGAATGGAGTGGCAAGTTCCCCAGGGAATGCTGAAAGTGGACTTTGGGGCCAGGGCATGGTGCCCCAACAGACTGGACTGGAAAACACTCCTAAAGGCCAACAAACAATCCTTGAACTAACTACAAGCTTTTCCTTCTTGATGTGTTTTGTTCTTTGTCAGTGGTTTGTTGTTGTTGTTTTGTTGTCTGGTTGTACACTGTTGCTTTGTTTTCCTCTGTCTTGTTTTTGTGCATGTTAGTGTCTCCACAGGTCTGTATAAATAAGACAGGCTGGATGAACTATCTGGAGGAAAAACAACAGGACCGACAGTTCCGGGGGTACTTGGGATAGAGGGGGATGGGGGGTGGGGTTAATAAGTGGTGTTAACAAACCCAGGGACAAGGGAACAACATGGGATCCAATTTGGTGGTGAGGGGGATGTGGCAGGCCTGGTAGGGAATGATCAAGGGTAAGGTTAGGTAAAGAAGAGGTATAGCTGTAACCCAGGTGGGGATGGAGCATGATAGTGGGGCAGGAGGAAACTCAAGGGAAATAGAGGAAAGAGCTAGGAGTCAAAGGGCATTTATAGAGGTCTAGACAAAGACATGTACATGCAAATATATATATGAGGATGGGGAAATAGATCTATGTGTCTATATTTATAGGTTAAGTATTAAGGTGGCAGAAGGACCTTGGGCCTCTGCTGAAGCACTCCCTCAATGCATGAATACTTTCTTCTATTAAATTGGCATTCAAGGATGCGCACCCTCCGACACAACTGCTGAAGCCTAAGCGGGTAAACAAGTAAATGTGGTGAAGAAAGCTGATGGTGCCCGGCTATCAAAAGAGATAGTGTTTGGGGTCTTAAAGGCTTGAAGGTGAACCAGCGGCCATCTAGCTCCGAAGCAACAAAGCCCACATGGAAGAAGCACACCAGCCTGTGCAATCACGAGTTGCCAAAGGGATGAGGTATAAGGCATCATCAAAAAAAAAAAAATCTTACCATAGTGAATGAAGGGGGAAGTGCAGAGTGGAGACCCAAAGCCCATTTGTCGGCCACTGGAGATCCCCTCACAGAGGAGTCTAGGGGAGGAGATGAGTCAGTCAGCGTGTAATGTAGCACCGATGAAGAATACAGCTTTCCCCCAGATCCTGGATGCTTCCTCACCCCCAACTACCATGATCCGAATTCTAGCTTGCAAGTCTGGATAGAGCAGAGGTTGTACACTGGTACAGATAGGAGCTGGAGGCACAGGGAATCCAGGGTGGATGATACCTTCAGGTCCAGGGGTGTGAGGGGTGATACTGGGAGAGTAGAGGGTGAGTGGGTTGGAAAGGGGGAACCGATTACAAGGATCTACATGTGACCTCCTCCCTGGGGGATGGACAATAGAGAAGGGGGTGAAGGTAGATGCTGGATAGGGAAAGATATGACAAAATAATAATCTATAAATTATCAAGGGCTCATGAGGGAGGGGGGAGCGGGGAGGGAGGGGTGAAAAAAAGAGGACCTGATGCAAAGGGCTTAAGTGGAGAGCAAATGCTTTGAAAATGATTAGGGCAAAGACTGTACAGACATGCTTTATACAATTGATGTATGTATATGTATGGATTGTAATAAGAGTTGTATGAGTCCCTAATAAAATGTTTTAAAAAAAATCAGTGATGGATGCATGAAGCATATCGCTGCATGGGAAGAACTGGAGTAAGTTTTGCTAAGTGAAGTGAGCCAAGCACAAAAGGACAAGTATAGCATGAGTCCGCTGAGGGAAGTTTATTTACAAATAAAAAAGAGAGAACGGAAAGGTAAGTGCAAAAGGGGCACGGGGAAAAAGCTACCATACACAAACACTCCAGGGGTGAGGTCCAGAGAGTATGGCAAGGGCCAGACCAAATCTAGGGGTACATATGGTAGCCAACTAAAACGGGGGCGGAGGGAAGAAAGGGGGAAAAAAAGAAGCGTGATGGGGGAATAGGGCACTGACCTACCCAAGGGGAGGGAATTGTTTGTGTCTCCACAGCAAAAGAGGGACCAGATATAAAGCCAGTGCCAGATGAATACAGTGTGTTTGTAAGGAGTGGGGAGCCAGTGGAGGGGCCTGAGGGCTCAGCTCCCATACCAGCTACGTGGACAACTGTCCCTCACCACAGAAGAATTTTCTTGAGAGGACAGCACTGAAGCTGCAGCTATGGGAGAGGGGCATGTCTGATCAGCATAAATGGGAGCAAATGAAGTGAGAGGAAGAGAGAGTGGAGCACATCCCAGACTGACCCTGTGACACTGAGGTAAACCACTGAAAGCATGCGACACAGCAACCATGGGAGCAGAGCAGGAAACCCCCAAGGGAGTACAAAGGACAGACTATGGGGCCAAAGCACAGTACCCCATTAGACCTGACTGAAGGACATGCCAGGACCTAAAAAATCAGACCTTCATCTATTTACAGGATTTTCTTTCTTTTAAAATTTTTTTCTTTTAATTAATTTATTCTTCTATGGGTAATTGGTTTTCCTTTTTATTGTCATGGCTGTGTTCTCACTCATTGCCTGTCTTGGGATGACTTGATTTTTGGTACATATCATTATCTCTACAGATCTATCTAGATAAGATAGACTGGGTGAATAGTCGGGAGGAGAAAACAATGGGACCGATGGTTCTGGCGGACACGGGAGAGGGGGAGGAGGGGCAAGGAGGTGGTGCTGACCAACCCAGGGACAGGGGAGCAATAAATGATCCAAAATCAGTAGCAAGGAGGGTGTGAGTGGCCTGGTATGGATTCAGCAAGGGCAAGGTAACCTAGAGAACTTACTGAAACCCAAATGAAGGCTGAGCATGATGGTGGGACAAAGGAAATAGAGGAAGAACAAGGTGACAAAGGGCATTTATAGAGGTCTAAAGATTGGAATGGACATATGTAAATATATTTATGAGTGTAGGGAAACAGATCTATGTACATGTATTTATAGGCTTAGTATTAAGGCAGCAGATGGACATTGGGCCTCCACTCAAGCACTTACTCAATGCAAGAACACTGTTCTATTTAATTGGCATTCCAGGATGCACACCTTTCCAACACAATTGCTTAAGAAAAATGTGTGCATAATCAAATGTGGTGAACAAAGCTGATGGTGCCCGGCTATCAAAAGATATAGCATCTGGGGTCTTAAAGGCTTGAAGATAAGCAAGGGTCATCTAGCTGAGAAGCATCAAAGCCAACATGGAAGAAACAAACCAGCCTGTCTAACCACAAGGTGCAGAAGAGACCAGTTATCAGACATCAAAGGACTAAAAAATCATATCAATGGGTGCCCACCTCCCTGATACGATCAATGAAGACAAATGTGTGCATAGCAAATGTGATGAAGAAAGGTGGTGAAGAAAGCTGATGGTGCCTGGCTATCAAAAGATATAGCATCTGGGGTCTTAAAGGCTCAAAGATAAACAAGCGGCCATCTAGCTCAGAAGCAACAAAGCCCACATGGAAGAAACACACCAGCCTGTGTGATCACGAGCTGTTGAAGGGATCAGGTACCAAGCATCAAGGAACAAAAAAATTATATCATTGAAAATGTTGGTGAGTGCAGAGTGGAGCCTCAAAGCCCAATGGTAGTCTACTGGACACCTCTTACTGAAGGGTTGAGGGGAGAAGATGAACTAGTCAGGGTGCAGGGTAGCAACGATGAAACATATAACTTTCCTCTAGTTCTTAAGTACTTCCTCCCCCCACTATCATGATCCCAATGCTACCTTACAAATCTGGCTAGATCAGAGGATGTACATGGGCACATATAGCAACTGGAAACACAGGGAATCCAGGACAGAGGACTCCTCCAGGACCAGTGGTGAGAGTGGTGATGCCTGGAGGGTGGAGAGAATGTGGGGTAGAAAGGGGGAACTGATTACAAGAATCCACATATAGCCTCCTCCCTGGAGGAGGGACAGCAGAGAAGAAGGCGGGGGGAGACATCAAACAGTGTAATATATGACAAAATAATAATAGTTTATGAATGATGAAGGGTTCATGTGGTAGGGGGAGGGGTGAGGGAGGGGGAAAATGAGCAGCAGATATTAAGGGCTCAAGTAGAGGGTAAATGTTTTGAGAATGATGATGGCAACAAATATACATATGTTCTTGACACAATGGATGGATGTATGGATTGTGATAAGAATTGTATGATTCCCCAATAAAATGATTTAAAAGAAGAAGAAGCATGCCCTCAGGTCCAGACAACCAGCACCTATATGCTGTGCTTCTCTGTAAATAGAAACTAAGAGTTAAAATCATAAACCATGGATGTTAAAACCAGCAAGTGAAGACAGACTGGTGTGGAGATGTTCCTTTGGCTTACTCTCTAGGTTGGTACAGGGTAGCTAGAGTAAGGGTAAAAATCTAGAACATTAATTCTTGGAAAGGTTTGGGGGATCAACTGCAAGAGAACTAAAATAGCCAGTGGAACTTTCCAAAAACACTTCATAGTCGTGTTAGTCCAGGTAGACTAGAGAAACAAATCCACAGAAACTCATATGTGTATAAGGTTTACATAAAGGGTACTTGTACATTAAGAAAGCATTCCAACCCAGTCCGCTCCAAGCCCATATGTCCGATACCAATCTATAAGGTCCTCTTCAGACTCACAAAATACATGAAATGAAGCCAAATGCAGAATGATCAAAGGTCAGTGGGTAGAAAATCTTTGAATTCAGTGATGTTGTAAGCATCTCAGCACTGACAGGGGTCTCTACGTGGCCTCTCCAGTTCCCAGGGCATGAGGTCTATCAGAGTAATGCCATGTGTCTTGTCAGTAAAGCATCTCTCAGAGAGTCCAGAGAGAGAAAAGTGTCTCCTGCCTCCAGGGAAGAAATATAGGAATTTCCAGAATTCTCAGAAGACCATGCCCACACAGAGGCCTCATTGGCTATGACCCAATTGACAGACTACTCCATCCCTTCATTCTTAATCCTCAAGTCCCAAAGTGACACCAGATTATGTAACTACCACAATAATAATTATTGTAATCTACCCCCACCTTTTTTTCTTTTTAATCAACCACTCTTCTAAACACTAGCATTTCACATACTTTAATTTTTATATTTTGATGTTGTCATTAGGTGTTGTCATGGAGTCAGATCTGGCCCAGTGATCCTATGTACAACAAATGATATGCTGCCTGGTCCTGTTTCATCCTCACAATTGTTGTTCGGCCTGAGTCCATTGTTCATATTCCTCATTATAAAATATTATTGAATCCATTTTACAGAGGCAGCAACAGAGATAGAAACGTCACAGAATTTGCTGAAGGCCATGAAAGTAACTTCTGGATCCATGCAGGATTTGTACCCAGGTCATTTATTAAACAGAGTCTCTGTGGTCTTAAGCATTGTATCACAATAGAAACATGGTCTTTCAAATCATACGAGTATGAGATTGGATTTGAATTTCAGCTGCTTGAGAGCTGAGTGCTCTTAATCTCTTACTCCGTTTCCTCAGCTGTAAATTGGATATAATAATATGGTTGTTGTGAGGAATAATTGAAATAAAAAAGCACATCTGGGACCTGAAAGATAATCATTCAATAGTTTGCTGTCATTATTTTATAATATCTCCCAGTCTTCACTTGCGAAAGTTATTTCTTTTACAAATATTAATACAAGATTGATCCCAATGAGGTGGAATTTGAAGATGTTCCAAATGTCCAATTGTTTCAAAACTCAGAAACACACTTGCATTAATTACATCAACCACCATCCCTTCCCTTAATGTATACCCAGGGTTTCCCAGTTCCCTGCAATGTCTCACAGAACCCACAGACTGATAAGGTAAGGGTCCATGCAATTGAACTCAAGAATATCTTGCATGAAGTTGGACAATCAATCAGGAAGAATTGATGCACTTGAGTTGTGGTGTTGGCTAAGAAGACGGAAAATACCATGGGCTGCCAGAACAGTAAACCACTCCGTCTTAGAAGAAGTACAGCCAAATGCTCTCAGAAGCAACAAGGGTGAAACTTCATCTTAATGTGTTTGGACATGTTGTCAGCAGAGATCAGCCCCTAGAAAAGGACATCATGCTGGGTAAAATAGAGGGTCAGCACAAAAGAGGAAGGTCGTCGAGGAGATACAGTGACACCGTGCCTACGAAACCGAGACGGTGCGGGACTAGGCAGTGTTTTGTCTTAGGAGTTCCTACATTCTGAATCATATCATCACTTTTCACAATACAATTCTTTGTGACTCTTAATCTGGTAGAAGCTACTTTATTCATGGAGAAACATTCCCATTTTCAATTGACACTACAAACATCTCATATGCTATTAACCGCACCTATTAAAACAAGGTTCTCTCCCAAGTACTAAAATAGTGGAGTCTATTATGAGGAACAATCATTGGTTTATTCTGAACCTATTCCAATAATTTGGTCCTAGAAAAAGTCTACACCTAGGTAAGCCCAGTTCTGATACCCCTGCCCATCTATTGGAAGATAGCTTTAATCCAAATGGAATTGCAATTACAATGTAATAAAATGGGGATATGTTATTGAGTCTGCCTGATATCCATAAATTAACAAAGATAGTCTCTTAATTAGACAGTATTCAGGAAGAAGTCATATGCTGTGTGTAAGAGCTAGTCATGACTTTCCAAAATTCAACTTAGTCATGTACCCTCCCTTTGAACATCTTTTCAACTCCCAGCAATCCTACGTACAACAGAAGGACACCCAGCCTGCTCCTGTGCCTTCCTCACAGGTGTTGCTATGTTGACCCCATGGTTGCAGCCACTGTGTCTATCCATCACCTTGTAAGTCTTCCTCACTTTCACTGACCCCTACTTTGCAGAACACAATTCCCTTTTCCAGGGATTAACGCCTCCTGACATCACATCCAAAGTACATGAGACAAAGTCTGGCCATCTTTGATTATGTGAAACATTCTGCCGATATTTTTTCCAAGGACGATTTGTTTTTTGTTTTTCTTTTCTGGAAGACGTCTGTGCTTTGAAGACTCTGATGAGCACAAGTGAGGATCTCTTCAAGGCAGCTGTTTCCTAAATGTCTTGTCCTGGGTGAGTGGGCGATTGCCTCCAGTACCACAGCACTGCGTTGAAGCACTTCAAGTTATAGTTCTTCAATTCCAGGCGACTTGGTTGTTGGTAGTGGTGGGTTTGTTTTTTTTGGGGGGGGAGTGTGGGGTGTGGTGGTGTTTTTGTTGTTGTTTACTGGGGAAGATGGGGGGATGGTTATTTGTTTGTTGTTTACCTATTTGTTTTGACTGAGGCCTCCAGTGTAGATTGGGTTTCTTCTTCCAATAGTATTGGTTGCTGATCACATGCTGCCTCTTGACGGGTCTGACTGCCAAGCAGTGGCTCGGCGTGTTCTTTCCCTCGTCTCATGCTTTTTAGATCATTCACACTCTACCCAAGGAATCCTTCAATAGTTCAACTTCACACTTGGACTTTTCTTCAGTTCTTTCAGCCCAATATATGCTGTGTCCTGCTCCTAGTCCTCTTCCTCCTCCTCCTTCCACTACTTCTTTCTCTGGCTTTCTAACTGCAAGTTCAAGTACATTTCATTATAACACGTTGTCTTCTCAAGCTGCCCCTTGAAAATGTCTTTCACTTCACTATTTGTTATATTTTATGTAGCTACTCTATGTTCAAGACCAAGTTTATGAAGCTCTTCTGACATTCACTTAGATATTTTCTCTCTGTTTTTAATAACCTTTCTCTTTCTTTCTATGTACTTTATATCATCTCAAGCCTCATCAAGTCTTTGTTCAATGTATCTAATCTATTTTGAGATGTTCTCTAAATTCAAGTGGGATATACTCAAGAATATATTTTGACTCTTGTGGTTTGTTTTCATTTTCTCCACCTTTCACCTGGACTTGCATAGGAACCATTGATGATCTCCTACACAATTGGCCTCTGGACTTGTTTGGGCTGATGATATTGAAATTCTCCATCACCTCTTTGCACAAAAGTGGGCAATTTGATTCCAATGGATTCCATTTGGTGAAGTCCATGTGTGTAGTTGCAGTTGATATTTGTTGAAAATAATTATTTACAATGTAAAAATTGTTGGTCTTGCAAAATTCTATCATTTGATCCCCAGCATTGTTTCTATCACCAAGGCCATATTTTCCAACTATTGATCCTTCTTCTTCGTTCCTAATATTTACATTCCAATTGCCAGTAATTGTTGATGCACCTTGACAGAATAACTGATCAATTTCAGACTGAAAAGGTTTGTCGAATTCTTCACTTTCTTCATCACCAGCTTTAATGATTGGTATATAAATTAAACAAAAGTTGTACTAGCTACACTTCTTTGTAGGCATATAGGGTTCTCATCACAGACAATATTGTACATCACGGTAGATTTCTAAATGCTCCTTTTATTATAAATGTGACACCCTTCCTCTTGAATTTATCATTCCCAACATATTAAGCTATATGATTGTCCAGCTCACAATGGCCAATGCCAGTCTATTTCAGGCCACAAGTTCAAGCTACAATGAAAGCACTAGCCCAAAGCAAGGTTACAGGAACTCAAGAGATGCTCATTGAAATGTGTCAGCAGGCTGGCTCAGCACTGGCTACACTTACTTATCTATGCCAGAAAATTTGGAAGACAGCTACTTGGCCCCTGACTGGAAAAGATCTATATTTGTGCCCATTCCAAAGAAAGGTGACCCAGAAGAATGCCCAAACTATAGATACTATCACTGATGTCACATGCAAATAGAATTTTGCTGAAGATCATCTAACAGTAGTTGCAGCTGTGCATTGATAAGGTGCTGCCAGAAGGTCAGGTCGCATTCCGAAGAGGACGTGGAACAAGGTACATCATTGCTGATGTCATTATGGCTCTTGGCTCAAAGCAGAGAATACGAGAAAAATGTTTGCTTGTGTTTTATTGACTGGGCTAAGGCATATGACTGTGTGGACCATTATAAACTATGGATAAGCTTGAAAGAATGGGAATTCCAGAACAATTCATTGTGCTCATGTGAAACTTGTTCTTGGATCAAGAGACAATTCTGTGATCAGAACAAGGGAATACTGAATGGTTTAAAATCAGGAAGAGTATGAGATATGGTTCTATCTTTTCACAATACTTATTCAATCTGTACACCGAGCAAATTTATCGGAGAAGCTGGTTTATATGAAGAATGTGGATTGGAAGAGGCCTTTTTAACAACCTCTGCTGTGCAGATGACACAACCTTGCTTGCTGGCAGTCAGGAGGACCAGAGGCACTTGCTGATGAAGATCAAAGATTGTAATCTTTAGCATGGCTTGTGACTTAATGTAAAGAAGACCCACATCCTCACAACTGGACCAATAGGAACATCATGATAAATGGAGAAAAAATTTGAGGTTGTCAAGGATTCTTGTCTTGCTTGGCTCCACAATTAGTGCTTATGCATGGAAGCAACAACCAAGAGATTTGATGTCTTAAGTAAATCTGCTGCACAGGGTAGTGTTGAAAGCAAGGATGTTACTTTGAGGACTGAGGTGTGCCTGAACCAAGGCAGGGTATTTCCCACTGTCTCACATGCATGTGAAAGACATTGAATAAGGAAGACCGAGGAAGACTGGATGCATTTGGATGGAGGTGCTGGAAAAGAGTATTTAAAGAACCATGGACTGCTAACAGGACAAACACCTGTCTTGGAAGAAGTACGGCCAGAATGTTCCTTAGATGGCCAGACTTCATCTTACATACTTTAGTCATATTATCAGGAGACCCTGGAGAAGGACATCACGTTTGGTAAAGTGGAGGGGCAGAGAAAAAGAGGAAAGTATGAAGATCTCAATAGCACTATGACCTGTTTTTCTACAGCACATTTCAATTTGTACTGATCATATAAGACAGAGTAGGATTACCTGCCACATAGACTTTCCAAAGTTGTCATGTGCACAGAAGCAGAGAAACATCTCTGTGTGTGTGTGTGTGTGTGTGTGTGTGTAAGAGAGAGAAAGAGAGAGAGAGAGAGAGAGAGAGAGAGAGAGAGAGAGAGAGAGAGAGAGAGAGAGAGAGAGAGAGAGAGATGGAGCAACTGGTGGGTTCAAACTACCCTCAAATACTAACTACCAGGATTCCACTAGGACTCAATGTTGTTTCTATTCTTCGGTGCCTGTGAGTTTGTTCTAATACCTCAGGACCCTATAAACAACCGAAGGAAACACTGCCCGGTCCTACGCCTTCCTCAAAATTGACATTTGAGTCCATTGTTTCAGTCACCATGTCAACACATCTTGTAAGGACTTTTCTTTGCTGCCCTTCCAGTTTATCAAGCATGCTGCCCTTTTCCAGGGAATGATCCCTCCTGAAAACATGTCCAAAGTACAGGAGACCAAATCTCCTATCCTGGATCTCAGGAGAATTCCAGTTATTCTCCCTCCAAGACAAATGGGTTTGTTCTTCTGGGAGCCCGTGGCACTTTCAACATTCTTCACCAGCACTGTAAACTCAAATACATCCACTTTCTGCTTCTTCCTTATATTCAATGTTCAATTTTCTCCTTTTTTTTTTCAGTATTCAATTTTCATATGCATATGAGGTGGTTGAAAATACCACGGTTCTGGTCAGGCACACATTGAACCTCAAAGTGATATCCATTCTTTTCGAGACTTTAAAGAGGTCCTGTGCAAAAGATTTACCCAATGGAATGCGTCATTTGATCTCTTGACTACTGCCTCCATGAGCATTCACTGTGGATCCAAGCAAGAGGAAATCCTTGGTAACTTCAACCTCTTCTCCATTTAGTATAATGTCTACTAGTCAAGTCATGAGGAATCTTCTTTTCTCTACATTGAACTGTAATCCCTACTGAAATCTACAACCCTTGGTCTTCATCTTTCCGCAAGTAAGGTTGCGTCATCTGCATACTGTAGGCTGTTCATCAGCCTTTCTTCACTGGGATGCCATGTTCTTTGTCATGGAGCCCACCATCTCAGACTATTTGCTCCGTACACAGGTTGAGTGAGTATGGTGAAAGGATACAACCCTGAAGCACAACTTTCCTAATTGTAAGCCACACAGTAACACCTTCTTCAGCTTAATGACTACCTTTGATCTATATACAAATTCTACATGAGCACAATTAATTCTTTTGGAATTTCCATTCATGACAATGCTGTCAATAACTGTTATGACCTATGTAGTAGAATGCTTCTGCATCACTAATAGAATGCAAATAAACATCTTGCCAGTATCTTCTGCTTTCATCCAACATCCAATGGATGTCAGCAATGGTACCTTTTGTGCTTTGTCCTCCTATCAACCTGGCTTTCATTTTGGCAGTTCCCTGTCAATGTATTATTGCAATCATTTGAAAACTATCTTCATCAACTATTTACTTGCATTTGCTATTGCTCAATAATTTTCACATTCTCTTGGGTCATTTTTTTGGAATAGACACAAATGTGATTGCTTCCAAATCTTGGCATAAAATAGTGAGTGCTTCCAGTGCTTCATCAACTCGTTGACACACCTCAATTGGCAATCTGTGAGTTCCTGGAGTCTTGGTTTTAGCTAATGCCTACAGTGTAGCTTGGATTTTTTAATAGCAGGTGATCAAGTATAAACTAATCATAAGTTGTACTTTAAATAAGATTGGTAATGCAGGTAAGGAAAAGTCACTTTTCTTCCCATTTGGTGCACCCTATTGAGTCCTGCAGTGAATGGGACAATCTCAATAATGCCAAAATTTAACAAATGCAGGACCTAGTTCCACTGAGTCAATTCCAACTCACTCTAAGATGATACAGTTATTGAGGCTGTAGCTCTTTACAGGGGCAGATAGCCTAGTCCATGATGGGAGTGTTCAGTGGGTTGGAACTGCCACCTAGATTCCTAGGTTAGCAGTTCAGCACTTACCCAACAGGGTCACCTGCCCTCCTTCCAGGATAGACTCAATGGAAAGATAAATTACTCTATATACTTGAGTATAAGCCAAGCTTTTCAGCACATTTTTATGCAGATTTTGTGGTAAAGCTCGGCTGATATTCTGGTTGGCTTATACTCGAGTATATATGGGACCTCCCTTTGTTTATATCAGTAATTTTATTTAAAGCACAATCTATATTTGGCCTACACTGGATCCGCTACTATTTACTTTCCCATGACCACCATTTGATTTCTACAACTGAAATCACTGGCTGCCCTATTACTAAGTTCATGGTCTCTTTTCGTTTCCTATTACCTGAATAATCATTGACAACCGGGATGACTGATCATGCCCTTCTTGAAAGCTTCTCTTCTGGCTCCCATAGCGTGGTGCCTCCTTAGGCTTCCCTCAGCAATCTCTGACCCCTCTTTTTTTTTTTAATGGTAACAAATATGAGGAGTGCCCCCCCCCTGGATTTTTCTTTACTTTGCATTGCTTTAGTTCTTCTTGTTTTTAAAATCATTTTATTGGGAGCTCATACAACTGTTTGTTTGTTGTGTTTTTTTTGCACTTGTTTCCTTTCCTCCACCCACCCCTTAGAATCTCCCACTCCCAGAGTTTTGTTCTCCATCCTCCTGTGTGTTTATTGTGCATGCCAGAGCACACTAGAACCACTACTTTTTAGGTACCCTCGTCCAAGATGAATCTGAGCATCTTATAATGCCAGAAATGAAGGGCTAGAGGGAAGAGTTCTGAGATGATGTCACAGGCCACAGCAGCCACCTGAAGGAATCCTCAACAGCCAAAGCTGAACCCATTTTCTTTTAGCAAAAAATAAAGTAGTATTTGATTGTAACCCCAAGTATAAAACAAATGCCTATCAGTACATGAATGACATAAATCAACAGAGGGAAAATGCAGAAGTCCAAGTAATTGATTTTGATACTCTGTCCTCCAGATGGTGAGGTTCTGTTCTCCTTATTTCGAATGACTGCACACAGTGATTCCTTGAAGAACAAATGCAATATCGAAATAAAGAGGAAAAACACAAGTAAATTCTTTACAAGTACATTTCTAAAGAAGACTGCCTCAGCCAGGTGTTCAAAGTATACATCAATAGTGAATGCTTATATTTATCATATGTATTCTTCATATGCAGAGATAGATATAATAATTCATCTCTCTGGTTTTTTTTAAAAAGAGCAACTTAACCATGAGCAAAACTTCAGAAATTCCACCTGAGGGGCATCCTATAAAATACCTGAACAGTACAGAAAATTCCTAAGGTAATTTAAAATGAGGGGGGCCTAAAAATTGGCAATTATCAATAGTAATGTAAGGGTATCTCACAGCTAGGAGTAATGTGATGTCCAATATGGGATCCTGTAATAGAAATGGTATATTACATAAAAACTAAGGAATCCTGAGTAAAATATGGATTTTAATTTAAACATTAAAATCCAAGTATTATTTATCAAGAGAATGAATAATTCCATAATAGGACCTTGTTTCTTCCCCAGCTTCTAAGATTCGTTAGACAAAGGATGCATTTTGGCATTAAACAGACCCGATCTAATCTCAGCTTCCACCCTTCAATATCTTTAGGATCATGAACAAGTCGCTGAGCCTATTTTTTCATTTTGAAAAAGTGATAATATCAAGTTCATGGGACTATTTTGAAGATTAAATGAGATACATAGAGGTACACAGAAAAGCTAGCAGAATGCCTGGCACATCACAGGCTCAATACATGTTAGGGTCTGACCCCTTTGCTGGTTACAATGAGATCACGAATTTGAACAGGGCAGGTCATGCTTACTATGTAGAAAGCTCAATGTTTACTTTAAGTCTCATGTTGTAGATTAATACCTTGGCATCTTACGCGAGGTCAGAAATTAAAGTATTTTGAATGCAATATGACTTTGGTACGAGATAAAGCCTCTATCAGCTATTGGAACTTTTTCATAAATCTCCACCTTACATTCATCTGTTATCTGCTTATTTGAGATCTAATTATATTCAGTCTATTTGAAGAATCCTTTATGAATATCCCTTATTTTATTAAAAAAGGGATGGGGAAAAGAGAGCAATCATTTAATTCACCAGATGATTAATAAGAAAAGTGATAGACACAATGCATGTTGGTTATAAAATGTGCCTGTCTTAGTCTGGGTTCTCTAGAGGAGCACAACTAGTGAGTGTATAGAGAGAGATTTAATTCAAGGAAATTGCTCAAACAATGGTCCTGAATCCTTGGGCCAGGCAACACACTGAAGGCCTTTGCTGGCTTACGTGTTTGTAGGAATGATGACCCCTGTAGATCTGTAGATCAAGCGGCAGACTGGAGGCGTCTGTTGGATCATAGGTTTGCATAGTATCTTAGGCTAAGTTCTCAAAGAAGGAAAACCAGTTAAAGCATATGGAGATAGAGTAATTTATACCCTGCCAAAAAAGGATCATACAGCTATTGAAATGTGCAAGGTCTAAATCTATGGGCCAGATAGTTAGCTTGAAACTGTTCCTGACTCAGCTGCAGAAAGAAGATGAACCCAAGATGGGAAGGAAGATAGCAGACTTGTGGCTGCAGAGGTGAATTAATACAAGGTCAGCAGGTCAGATTGCCAGTCACTACAATGCCCATGATTGGCGGGCCATTTTCTGAAAACCATTGAACAGAAGGTCAATGAGCCAGAAGCCGGATCCAGACCCAGAAAAGAAAAAGCAAGCAAGCTTTTCCACAGCATCTACTTATATTGGAAGCAGGCCACACCGCTAAAGAAATCTTTCAATGGATTGGATCCGTGCCATGGTCTTGAGTAATGGTGTCATCCCACTCCCATCGGAAGAGATGACTTCAGCTTTGCCTACGAAGACACTTCCCTCAGTAAAACTCTCCTGCCCACCCTCATCTGATGAGGTCAACTTAGTTGTGTCTGAAAAATCCCTTAGACATGATGGACATTTAAGTAGTTTCCATCATCTTGCTATCATGGACAGTAGCTCCATGCATATGTGTGCATGTCTGTCTGAGCTAATCTATATTTCCTCACGATGTCTAGCAAAGGAAGACCAAGCAGGCAGCTTCAATATACTTCTCAATTTGACAAAACTTTTGAGAGGTATCAGATATCCAATCATCCAGAGCCTTGTCTCTCACAAATATCTCACCCAATGATAATTATTTTGATTATTTCTATTGCCACAACACACATATCTTTACTATGAGAAATAGAGCCATTAGTACCTTCAAATTTAGCCATGCTTAAGAGCCAATTCGGAAGACGAGTCTCAACTACCATCAGTATCAAATATCTTCGTCTGGGTTCTGCAGAGGAGAAAAAAAAATCAGTGGTTCATGCAAAAATGAAATTAAAAGATAATGTAATTGTTCCTGGTTTTTCTGAAACACTTGTATATATCAAGAAATTTACTTCAAGGAAATGGCTCACACAACAGTGGAAACTGGCAATTTTCACATCCATGGGTACAGAGCAGGCTGAAGATCTTCGCTGGCCCTTGTGATTGCAATAACTGACAAAACCCCAAATCTGCAGGGCAGGTAGGAGGCTGGAGGCCTCTGCTAGATCACGAGGATTGGCAAATTCAAAATCTGCAGGCCTGGTGCCAGGCCAGACACTTCTGCAGGCTTAGATCCCAAGAGCAAGAGATCAGGTGACAAGAAGGGTGCAGGGTACAGAAAAAGAGTCAGGTTTACCAGAATGTCCATTTACTTGTATCAGCATACTTTAATTTCATTGTGCTTCATTTGATTACACTTTCTAAATATTTTGGTTGGGGTTTTTTTTTGTGTGTCCCTTTTTTGTGTGTCTCTTTTCCAATACCATGTGCTCCCTTCCTTTCTCTGTGTCATCTTTTGGTAATTCTCACACTGTTTCAAACTTTTACATAATACTGCACGTTTAGTGAACTACAGTATAGTATTAGCATATATTGTACATACACTGGAAACCAAAAATAAAACATGTGACTTGCTTTGTTGTAATGGTCTGGTACAAAGCATGCAATATTTCCGAGGTATACCTGTACACAGAAGGTGCACCACGCACACACACCCTGCCCAAGGAAACGCTCCTTACAATAAATAGGCTACTCACATGAGATCACAAAATGGGAGATGATACATAGTGCCGAGCACAGCACTGATGACCATAGCCTAGCCACGTTGGCATATAACTGCAACCATCACCCAAACCAAGCCCACTACCATGGAGGGGATCCCAACTCCCAGCCCTTCTGTAGGACAGAGTGCATTTGCTCTTTAAGAGTCTTTAAGACTGCAACACTTCGTGGGAATAGACAGGGCACGGACAGCCTCATCTTTATTAATCAAGCAGCTGGTAGGTTTGAACTGCCCACCTTGTGGTTCACAACCCAACATGGAACCCAGTGCACCACCAGGGCACCGGCCTGATTAAAACGTGGGATTTATTTCTAGTTGTAGAAAGGAAGTTCCGTCACGGCAACCAAACACACCCCAGGCCTATTGAAGGATGTCGAAATCCCAAAGAACAAGTCAAAATCGAAAGCACCTTTAAAAATCCGAGAGAACTGACACTCCATGTGCCCCTCCACACCAAAAAAGAAAGACATCAAAACGTGCATATTAATATAATGTCATGTCCCTATCCTCAGTTGGGAGTAAACAAGACCAAAACACCTCACTAGCGTCCATCAGTTGATTCTGACACATAACGACTCTACTGAATGGAGTAGAACAGCCCAAGGCTATATAACTCCTTACAGGAGTAGAAAATCTCATCTTTCTGCCACCAAGCAGCTAGTGGGGTCAACCGGCTGCTCTTCAGGTTAGCAGCCTATGAGTAGCCACTACATCATCCTGCTCAGTCCTTAAGGGAAGGGGTGGGGGTGAGGGTCAAAAACCCACTACCAATCAAGTTGACTGGTATTGGACCTTATAAAGCAGTTACCTTCCACCCCTATTAGGGTTTGGGTTAGCAGTTTAGTGCCTCAACCGCTGCGCCACCAAGGCCCTGCTCCTTTAGCGAGGAAGAACTCTCTTAGATTATTCCTCACATACTAAAACTAAAGAGCAGCCTCTAGTGGCAGATTAAGAATTCTACCAAGTGGCTTTGCAGAGACAATGATTTCTAGTTCCTTTACTGTTGGCTCCGAACACAAAGTACATTTCATTCAAAGAATCTAGAGACCCTTAAAGCCTAATTTGGTAATCAAATTGACTAATTGTTCACAATTTCACCGCATCTTGAGTGACCTGAATATCGATGTTTTATTTATATATGTGTGCGTGCATGTATATTTCTATGTAGTTTTAAAAGCCACTTCTAATCCTTTGTAGACACAGATGGAGTATTAATGGGACGGGGTACTATCTGAATCATGGGGTCAGGTATTTTATTTCAGGGAGTGAAACAATTGGTTAAAATTTGAATGGAAAGAAGAAATTAATATATTGAAGTCCAACTCCTACTTAGCCTCGTGTATTTCCCCAAAGCACTAGGGAGCAAAGTACAAGAAATGCTCTTGGTGACGTGTGCTTCCTTAAGTACCATTTCATCTTTTCAAAAAGGGCCCTTTCTGCAACCTTGCAAGAAAGGAACTGGGTTCATGCCAAATACAGGTTTCCCTTTTTTTTACGCACCTGCATTTCCATTCCTCTACTCTTAACATTCAAAATCCTGTGTTCTCGCTACTTCTGAAATGATAAATGAGTAGATAAATCATCGTTCTCGTCGATTATGACTACAAAGACACTGATGTTACTTTTGGATAAAACTCAACACGGGGTGCAGGAATGTGAGATTTACCTGAGGACAGCCGTACAAACCGCTGTGATGCGAACAAACCGCCAACCTTTACCACTGCGCTGTGGCAGGGAAAGGGCAAGCGTTTTAAAAGTTTCCACCTTGACAGGCGGCGCCTCGCAGTTTGGGGCGGGGGAACCCCGAGAGTTGGCACGCGAACTGGGAACGCAGAGAGCAGCCCTCTTCCCTGGGAGAACACCCGTCACCCCACGATTTCCCATACCAGTGATGGGAAATACCCATACCATCCCCCCCTCGTCCTGAAATCGGGCCGCCACCATTTGGGAAGGCGTGGCCGAGCGAAAGCTGAACACCTCGCTTCCACAGGCCCCCACCTGCCCGGTGCTCCGGAGATCACCCACCCGCTGCCCCAGCTCGCTTCGCCCCGCCCGCCCCAGCTGCGCCCGCGGGGCTGGCGTCTCCGGCGCCACCTTGGCCGGAGGGAGAGAGCGCGACACCGGAACTGGGTGCGCACGGAGCGCCTTGGCCCCGCGGGGCCGGGAGGCAGCGGCCGCCTGGCCCTCCTGGGCGGCCTCTTCCCGCTGGTGGGCGGCCTGTCTGGGCTGCGGGGGCCCCTCCGCGCGGTCCGAGCCGCGCCGCCTGAGCTCCGCGGGGGGCCTCCGTAACCTCGGGCTCCGGACTCCACAAACCGCGTCGCCCAGCCCCCCTGCAGAACCGCCCCCAAGAGACGGCCCGGAGTGGGCATTTCTACGGAAGCCAGTCACCCGCGTCTCGCTCCCCGGGGACCAGCGGCCCGGGTCCGACGGGTCCAGCTGGCGCCCCGCGCGCGCCCACGGCCGGGCCAGCTGCGCCGCGGCGCTCCGGAGCCTGGAAGATAAATGGCGCTCGCGCTCTCGGGAAGATGGAAGGAAGGCTCGGGGGCGCCGTGTGGGGTCCTGTGATGAGCCTGGGACTCCACAGAGACCTACTTGGGACCTCGAAACCCCGATGCCTGTCCTTGGGGATCCCAGGGGTGAGCTATGTAGAAAACAACTCTGAGAAGAAACCTCGTGCAGCGCGCGCACGCGCGCGCGCCGAGTGGGAGCTCCGCCCTGGGATTGATTGAGAAGGACCGGGGAAGGGCGGGAGGCCCGAAGCCCTTGGGAGGGGGTTGTGCCTTGCTGGCGACTAGGTCAAGTTTCCGTAGGAATATTCAGATGGTCCCGTTAGTTGAAAAGGGGGTTTCTAGGCGGGGAAAATGCTTTTTTAAAATCTTGGCCGCTAGATTCCCCTTCCGAGTTCTTCCTCCGTTTCTTTAATGGAGAATGAACCCTAAGGCAATATTAAGTCCTGTAATTAATACAGCCATTTAATTTTTTAGTTTTCCTTTCACATGCTTTCTATTAAATTAATCGAGATATTTTATTTCTTAAAAAACATCTACCTTCTCACCAGAGTGGTGCCATGGGGACTTAATGTTCGGTAAGCATTTACCAGGTGAAAACGACATAAAACTTGATGGAATTACTCTATCAATATTGATGAAGAAAAGCAATAACTTGATGAGACCCAATAACCCCAGCCATCTGCTACTTACCTGAAATTACATTGTTACCAACCTACCTGTTCTGCCAAATGGTGGGGTGCAGAAATTATCCAGGTGATTCAAATTCCTCAGAAAAGAGGATCCTACCTTGAAGGAAAAAATGAGTTCCTGGCTCATTTCATTTTTTTCCTCATTTTTTTTACATTTGAGTTAATCATCTTTATAAATGTAATTATCTAAATAATTTATCAATTCTTCCTTCTTGTGATATAAAATGAAGGAAGGCCAGGCTGCATTGACAGGTAAATGGAGAAGGAATTTACCCTCGTCTTTGTACAGCAGCCTCAGTATTTGAATTTGTGCGCCAGTATTGTCATAGACACTTATAGGAACCGCCAAGACTTTAGCCTTCCGTGGGTTTCATTAATCATGACCTGTCTGCCAGGTAGACCGGAGTAAGCACAATCATGTCTCATTTTCCCGGGGCTGTTGGTCATGGTAGCATGATGTCTACAGTCCAATTTCCAGCGAAACACATTTCTCCCAGAATTACTAAGAGAATTGCTTTTGATTCTCTTTATTTTTCAAATGTGAACTTTCCCAAATTCAAAATAAAATATGACCAGTTGTCTTTCAAAATTAAATAATCTGAAAAATTTTAGAAATAAACTCTTATTTCAGTACAAAGTTTTCAATGTACTATTTCTAATAATTTCAATAAGCAGACTTAATCAATCATAAAATCCCTCTATTCCAGCCCCAAACTTTAAAACGGAGTATTACAAAAGTAGGCCAAGCCACTTTCATCAGCACAATAATCACCATCATTTATTTAAATTACTCCGGGTAGCAGTGCCAAAAGAGAAGTGATATTGGGAATTCACTAGAGGGAGCAATTCTTTTTACTAAATTGGTATTACTTAGCTGTGTATATTTAGCAGACCTCTAGTGGATCTAGAAATTTAACATAATTTGAAAATAAAAATATAAAAAGTTCATGAGAGAGATCTCCATGAACATTCACAATCAGGTCAAGCATCGTTAAGAGGTATGCTTAAAACATCAGCAAAGCAAAGAGAACTGGAAACATAAAATAGAATAAAAGTTTGACTTAATTATGCTACATCTAACATTCCCATTTTGTTTCATTTTTCACATATTTGTACTGATAGGCAAGTAATTTCTGCCCATTCAAACTGGCACAGCATCAAATCCATTAAAAAAATCATCATTAATCAATAGCAATAGTTTACAAAAATGTGGTGTGAATGCAAATAAATGCTAGGCTCAATGGAATAAAGATAGTTACTTATGGTTATATATAATAAAGACCTGTTCACTTTTCTGATATACCTTCTTATTTTTAGCTGTTTATGGCTTAATGTCTCACAAATTTATTTAGAATTGTGTATGATTTGATATATTTTAGTACTCCTAAATATAGCCAAGAACACATTTTAAGCAAAAACTGGAGAAAGATTTGAACAATATATTTTAAATTATGCCTAACTATACTAAGTTTTGAATTTCTGTCAATATTCATTTTTGTGCTGTAGGTTTGGGTCCTTGAAAATTAAAGTTTGGGTTGTAATCACTGAAATAATGCCAGATTTAACAATGCAAAAGATGCTAATTTAATCATACAAATTCATAGCTTCATCTGTGACAATAATTCACTTACTCAATACCTACGTTAGTGCATTTCTACCTTCCCCAGAGCTCTGTTAGGATCTGAGAGCACAAATGTACATAAGACCCAACATATCTCACAATTTAGTGATTTTTTTAAGAAAAAATTGTTCCCCCAAAGTGTTCTTATATTTACATTAAAATGTCATTTATGTTTAAAATACCTCTAATCCTTTCCTTAAAGAAATGCTATTTTGCTACTAGGAAATCATGTCAAGTGCTCAGTTTAAAGAAAAAATTTCACGTCTACAAATATACTAGACATGTTTAGGATATAAATGGTCACTACCGGCAGCTACAAATAAAGTGTTTACTAGTATTTATTTGTATGTGAATAAATCAGATGTTTTCCAAACTGCATAGCCCAAGCCATTTTCCCTAAAGCACTTAAAAAAAAAATCCAATCTGAATACTTGGGTCATATGGAAGTGATAGCTTTGATCTTATTTTCAGTCGGAAGGAGTGAAGAAAGATAAAGTGATCAAAGAATCTCTGGCTAATAATGTATTCCACATTAAATCTCGCTTCTTTTTGCACCCCAAGAGACTATTGGAAATATTTATCCCTATAGCACTATAATTCACTGAGTAAGCCACAGATTTTTAGGCATATAAAGTAATAACATAATGTGCAATGAAACGTGTCTGTGGAATTATTTCTTTAATACTTTTATTGGGGACTCTTGCATCTCTATCACAATCCATACATTCATCCAGTGTGTCAAGCACATTTGCACATATGCCGCCATCATCATTTTCAAAGCATTCTCATCCCACTTGAGCCCTTGCCTATGAAATTCTATAACAAAATATGGACACAAATACCCTTTGTTGTACTGAGTGTGTCGTTTCAAATGTTAGGTGGGCTATGAGTCAAAGTGCAAACATCAGAGCTACAAAGGAAAACCGCAACTGGAATAGGGCTATGGAGTACATGAATCACGGGAGGGGTAGATTCATCTTCTGTATGTCAAACATTGTGAAAACTCATCTTGAGCTATGATTTAAAGAGAAAGAATAGGTGGGGCTTTCATAAATGCTGTATAACCAATAACGGTGAGATAGGTTGACACTGTTATATGACTTAAAGAAACAGTTGAAAAATAGTAATCCAGTTATCCTACATTTAAATTTTTGTGTTCTTTTGAAGTTACAAGAGATTAACTTTCAAGATAAGGTAAGTATATAGTCATTTTAAATTTTTGACTTGATATCACAAACATTTCTGGCAGTTTTACTTGGTTTATATTATAATGCCCTTAACACATAACCTTTAGATCCCATGGGTTTCCAAGACTGTAACTGTTTGGAGGAGTAGAAAACCCAGTCTTTGTCCCGCAGAACTGCTGGTGGTCCCTTACTGCCGCTCATGGGGATTCCAGGTCACCACATAACGACCGCCTCACAGGGCTCCTAAATGTAATGGTAGCCAGAGAATTAAAAAGCATCAGTGTTTCTGTGAAAGAGGTGTAATCGTGTTTTAACTCCAGTACTTTATGTATTTCAAGTTCAGCCATTCACAAAGAGCCCTCGTTTATGAAAAGTGGGTACTCTGTTCATTTTATTTGTTTTCAAAAACACAGAGTCGTTGATGTAGGGTGGATTCCAACTTATAGACACTCTGGAGCTCAAGTATTCCAAGGTGGATTACCATTTTTTTTCTCCTGCAGAACGACAGACGGGTTTAAGCCACTGATGAACAGCCAGGTCCTTAACCACTGAAACATTCGGTTTCATTTTTATAAACATAAACTTTAAAAAAAATTCACTGCCATCAAGTTGATATCAACTCAGAATGACCCTGTAGGACAGGGTAGAACTGCCCTTGTGAGTGTCTGAGACTGTCACTTTTTACAGGGAGTAGACAGCCCTGTCTTTGTTCCTCTGAGCAATTGTTAGTTTCAAACTGCTGACCTTGCAGTTAGCCCAACCCATAACCACTATGGCACCAGGACTTCCCCATCGCAAACATACTTCCTTATAAATGTTATCAATTACAAACCCAGATCATTTCAGTACTTAAAAGAACTGAGCTTTCTTTCAATATATGTTGGAAAGAAGGGTTCGCCATTGTCCGTAATGATGTTTAAGATCACTTCATTTTACTACTGAAAGGAGAATCAAGTTTTGGCTATTTGGAAAACCCTTGGTCCTTGGCTCTGTGTATTTTCAGTTTATCAATGTTAATCCCTGTAAATCTAGGGCCTGGAGCAGGCTCATAGGCTAACAACATGTTTTGTAAGAAACAGACATTCTTTCTCAGTTATAAAGCAAAGAGCTTAAGAACTTTGAACTATATCTAAAAAGTTAGGCATGCTAGGACTTTGAAAGGCAAGTATCTATGTTTGAATGTTGCTACATTTATGAATACTTTATCTTGCATACTTCTAATCTCTATCGCTAATGTAAAATGAAAAGTACAATGATGGGAAAAGGACTTGGGTGACTTAGCTTAGAGGAGAAATGATCCGTATACATCTAGAACACACGTAATTTCTCAGATGGCAACTAAAGAATGGCCTTTTATATGGGGAAGAGGTCAGCACACTGAAGCCCTGTGTGATATCAGTGTGTGTGTGTGTGTGTGTGTGTGTGTTAGCAGATAGACTCACTTTCTTAAACTGTGGCTCATCACCCCATCTACACTCATATATCTGAAAGTGGGGGTGCAAAAAATGTGGCCACAGTGAAAGATTTCTGAAAGTGCAATGGCCCCAGACTTCACAATCAAATGTGCCATGAGTAGAGGAGGGTTCTGGCAGTGCCTGCCCAGGTTACAGATTTCTCAGGCACAAAAGGGTCTCGAGTTTGCAAAGCCTTGCCTAGGTTCAAGATGAGTCCGAATAGACTGGATGTAGGCGGTTCTATATACGTATATATACAATTTGGACACACCTTAAGAGATGTTTAAGGAGCCACAGTGGAGCTGTCGGGTTAAGTGCTGGCCTGCCAACCCTGTGTAGATTTGAACCTTTACTCTTGAGGACTCAGTAGAACTTGCCCTTTGGGTTTCTAAGGGTGTAAATTTTTACAGGAGGAGAAAACCCCATCTTTCTCCTGAGGAATAGCTGGTGGACTCAAACTGCTGACCTTGGGATAACCCACCAGGCAACCAGGGTTGGTCTGTGAGCTGCAAGGTCAGCAGTTGGAAACCATCAGAAGCCCTACGGGAGACAGACGGGCTTTCTACTTATGTACAGAGCTGCAATCGCAGAAACTCAGAGGGGCAGTTCTGCCCTGTGCAGAGTCGGCATTGACACATTGGCAGTGAGTTTGGGTTTGGCTTTTGGATGTGTGTGTTTGTGTGTGTGTGTGTTTCAGACTTAAAGTTGACATTTTAACATACATTACTCTGGTGAAAATATAATTAATGTCTTAACAAATTTGAAAAACTATAATTATTGGACTCATCTTCAAAGCACAACAATCATAATAACTTGTATTACATTCATATATGTTCTACCAAAAGAATCCTGATTTATACATTATAAAGCTAAGATTTTAAAATAGCTTTATTAGACATCACTGGTAAGAGAGTGTAGCTTATTTTCGATAGCTAAGTTTAAAAAATCAACTCCACCAAATAAAATGATCTAGAGTCGCAGCTCTCTTGCTGTTCTGAGAGTTGTAATATTAACACAAATTTCTGAGGTCCCTTTAGACATGCGTGCAGCAGCTCATTGTCTATTTTTGACTGATTGTGAAGATTTTTTTACTCAGCCCAAACCAAACCCACTGCCATACAGTTTATTCCAACACAGCATAGGATTTCCAAGACTATACATCTTACCAGGGCAAACAGCCTCCTCTTTCTCCTGAGGATTTGAGCTGGTGAGTTTGAACATGATTAGCAATACAAGGTTCACTTGAAAACACCTACGGGGTACTTCGTTCATCACTTAGTAGGGGCACTATTAAGCCAGAATTGACCCGATGACAGTATTTTTTAAAGAATATTAAAATTATGAGTATAATACTCTAAGAATCCTCGGGCATAGGATGCTTGGGGGGGCTCTATCAAGGGCAATGTAGCCAAGAGGAATTACCAAAACCCAAATGAAGGCTGAACATGATAATGGGACAGGAGGAAAGTAAAAGGAAATAAAGGAAAGAACTGGGAGGCAAAGGATATTTATAGAAGTCTAAGTACAGGCATGTATATATGTAAATACATTTATATGAAATGACAGGGGAATAGATCTATGTACATATGTTTATTTTTAAGTTTTACAGCAGCAGATGGACATCCATCCTCCACTCAAATACTCCTTCAATGCAAGAGAAATTTGTTCTATTAACATGGCATTCTGTGATGTTCACCTTCCCAATACAATTGCTGAAGACAAAGCGGGTGCATAAGCAAATATGGTGAAGAAAGCTGATGGTGCCCACCTATCAAAAGATATAGCATCTGGGGCCTTAAAGGCTTGAAGATAAACAAGCAGCCCTCTAGCTGAGAAACAACAAAGTCCACATGAAAGAAACACACCAGCCCTTATGAACATGAGGTGTCAATGGGATTAGGTATCAGGCATCAAAGACCCAAAACAAACAAAAATCATATCAATAGGGATGAAGGGAGGGCAGAGTAGAGACCCAAAACCCATCAGTAGTAAATTGGACAGCCTCTGTCAGAAGGGCCACAAAGAAGAGAAGAGCCAGTCATGGTGCAGTATAGCACTGATGAAACACACAACCTTCCTGTAGTTCTTTAATGCTTCCTCCCTTTACCCCCCTCCCACTACCATGACCCCAATTCTATCTTACAGATCTGGCTAGACCAGAACATGCATACTGGTACAGGTAAGAGCTCTCAACACAGGGAATCTAGAACAGATAAACCCCTCAGGATCAAAAAGGAGAGCAACGATACTGGGAGGGTAAGGGTGCGGGCGGGGAGGTGGGGGGTTAGGAGCAAAGGGGAACCGATCACAATAATTGACATCTGGCTCCCCTCTCAGGGGGATGTACAGCAGAAAAGTGGGTGAAATGAGACAGTAGTCAGTGTAAGACATCAAAAAATATTTATAAATTATCAAGGGGACATGGGGGAGGGAGAGGGAATAAAAATTGAGGAGCTGATGGCAGGGCCTCAAGTAGAAAGAAAATGTTTTGAAAAAGATGATGGTAACATATGCACAAATGTGTTTGACACATGGATATATGTATGGATTGTGATAAGAGCTGTAAAAGCCCCCAGTTTAAAAAAAATTACCTAAACAAGAAAAGAATACAGTTCATTTATATATATAAAGAATTCTCAGTTCTTTTCCCAGTTCTATCAGCAACAAATATGGGACTTTGGTTAGCAGGTTGAAAATTTGCCAGTCACATGGATAGCATTTAATGGACCCTCGATATGGGCTTCAAACAGGAGATGATGAACATACTCCCAGTGGAGAAAATTATTTGCACTTACCGTCTGTGCACTTTGTGCTATGCCGAACTTTATTTACACCTTATAAATCATTCTGACTCACGATGTTCTAAATTTTAAATTAAGCTGAAGTTCAAACTCCATCGTACTCCTGCTCTTGTTGTCAGGTGCTGCCAGATTTGTCCCGACTCTTAGCCACCCCACACACAGCAGAAGGAGACACTGCCCGGTCCTGTGCCATGCTCACAATTGTGGTTGTTGGAGCCACTCCATGTGTCAACCCATCATGGTAACGGCCTTCCTCTTTGGGCCTCACCTTCTACTTTACCGGGCATGATGTGCTTTCCGAGAGACTGGTCTCTAATAACATGGTGGGTTATGCTTTGGGCCGAAAACCACCAGTTCAGCGATCTGAAATTAGCAGCTGCTCTGTGGGAGAAAGACAGGGTTTGCTACTTCTGTATAAACTCACAGCCTCAGAAAACCCCAAGGGTAGCTCAATTCTGTCCTATTAGTTTTCAGGATTTTAGTTTTAAATTTTTAGCTTTAGAAAATACAACATATATTCCAGAGAAGTCTTAAAAAAAAAACATGCTCTCCTCCCCCCCCGTTATGTATTTGTTTGTTTATTTTTAGTGGACATAGTTTTCTTTTTTTTAATCATTTTATTAGGGGCTCATACAACTCATATCACATCCATACATACATCAATGGCGTAAAGCGCATTTGTACATTAACATTGCCCTCATCGTTCTCAAAACATTTGCTCTCCACTTAAACCCCTGGCATCAGCTCCTCATTTTTTCCCCTTCCTCCCGCTCCCCCCTCCTTCATGAACCCTTGATAATTTACAAATTATTTTGTCATGTCTTAGCCTGTTCGACGTCTCCCTTCACCCCCTTTTCTGTTGTCCATCCCCCAGGGAGGAGGTCACATGTAGAACCTTGTAATTGCTTCTCCCTTTCCAATCCACCCTCCCTCTACGTTCCCAGTATCGCCATTCATACCACTGGTACTGAAGGGATCATCCATCCTGGATTCCCTGTGTTTCCAATTCCTATCTGTACAAGTGTACGTCCTCTGGTCTAGCCAGACTTGCAAGGGAGAATTCAGATCATGATAGGGCGGGGAGGGGGACAGTGGGGGCGAGGAAGCATTTAGGAACTAGAGGAAAATTGTATTTTTCATCATTGCTACATCGCACCCTGACTGGCTCATCTCTTCCCGGAGACCCATCTGCAAGTGGCCTACAAATGGGTTTGGGTCTCCACTCCGCACTCCCCCCTCATTCACCATCTGCTTTCTTTGCCACATATACTTATGCACCCATTTGTCTTCAGCGATTGTATCATGGAGGTGAGCACACAATGATATGATTTTTTGTTCTTTGATGCCTGATAACTGATCCCTTAGGCAACTCGTGATCACACAGGCTGGTGTGCTTCTTCCATGTGGGCTTTGTTGCTTCTGAGCTAGATGGTTGCTTGTTTACCGTCAAGCCTTTAAGACCCCAGACACTATATCTTTTGATAGCCAGGCACCATTAGCTTTCTTCACCAAATTTGCTTATTTACTCACTTTATCTTCAGTGGTTGTATCAGGAAGGTGAGCATCATAAAATGCCAATTTAATAGAAGAAAATATTCTTTGATTGAGAGAGTACTTGAGTGGAGGCCCAATGTCCTTTGGCTACCTTAATACTAAACCTATAAATATAAGCACATAGATCTATTTCCCCATCCTCATACATAAATATATTTGCATATGTGCATGTATTTATCTAGACCTCTATAAATGCCCTTTGCCTCCAAGCTCTTTCCTCTATTTCCCTTGACTTTCCTCCTGTCCCACTATCATGCTCAGTCCCCACCAGCATTTCAGCAATTCCTCTTTGTTACATTACCCTTGATCATGCCCTACCTGGCCTCCCACACCCTCCTCACCACCAATTTGGATCACTTGTTGTTCCCTTGTCCCTGGGTTTGTTAACACCACTACCTTTCTCCCCACCTCCCCCTATCCCATGTGCCCCTGGAACCATCTGTCCCATTGTTTTCTCCTCCAGATTGTTCATCCAGCCTATCTTATTTAGACAGACCTGCGGAGATAATAACATGCACAAAAACAAGACAGAGCAAAACCAAGCATCAATATACAACAAACCAATGACAAAACAAAACAAAACACAACAAGAAAGAAAACTTGTAGTTAGTTCAAGGACTATTTGTTGGCCAGTCTGTTGGGGCACCATGCCCTGGCCGCAAAGTCCACCTTTAGCATTCTCTGGGGACCTCACCGCTCCATTCCCTTGCTGCTCTGTTGCACTCCCTTTGTGTTTTGCCTCGATGTGGTGGGATCAGAGCTCGTGCAATTCCCACACTGTGTCTCCGGTGTTGTCTCCTGTCGGGTTATAGGTCAGTGAGGGGCGTCACGTCTCATAGTGGGGCTGGCCATGTGGTCCTCTCTGTGGACTGGCTGCTCTAATTGGGATCATCGTCCTCAAGGCCTGGTGGGCCAGGCTGTGCTCCACTCTCTCCTCCTCCCCCTTCATCTGCTCCCTTGTGCTCTGATCAGATAGGTCCCTCTCCCAGAGCTGTAGATTCAGTGCCATCTTTTGAAATAAATTCTTCTGGGGGAGGGGCAAAAAAGGTGTTTTTTTGGGGGGGGGGTAAATGGGTTCAAATGAGTCTGGTATTTACTGCAGACTACTAAATAATGTGTCTTGGATCAGATTACAAAGTAGCCAGGAGGCCAGTTTACAGTTTTATTCAATATCCCAGTCTAGGATTTGTCTGTACAGTGCTACATTTTCCTAGGTGATAACTCAACCTATATTTCCATCCTTTCAGTTAGGATATGATGCTTTTGTTAGAGAATTAAGGCATCAAAAAAGGCTTCTGCATGTTGACTTGAAATCTACCATTCTATAATTTTAGTCTTTTGCAAGAACCCAAGACATGTGCATTGCATCTTCTTTCTGCCACGGCTGTCAATGAGTGAACAGGTACGGTGCCATCCCAAAGTCGACTCAGAATTAAACACCACCAACCATCTCAGTAGCTTGTTAGGTCTTCCTTTTCTTGACTGTTGAACCTATGGTGTTTATAATATCCTTGCTAATATCTTTCAAAGTACATGATTCGATCTGTTTACAATGTCTTGAATTGTTATACATGTAGAAGTGACCATAATTGCAATTGATGTGGAACCTTTATTCAACTGATGGAGCCTAAACACGCATTTAAAAACACAGTCACTTACATGATTGTCTCTCCCTGAGATTAGAATTTGCTGTGTTAGTTATCTTTGGGTGTGAAACAAATTGCTCCCAAATTGAGTGGCTTGAAACAACAACAAGTATTTATACTCTCATGCAAATTCTTTGACTATAAAGCCTAGGATACTTTTCCTTGAGATAAAGATTTGTGAACTAAAGAGACAAGACATCTGCCCCATTATCCCCCAATTAAAATGATGGGGCAGAAATATGATAACCGCGATAGACTTTCCTGTGCAAATGGTAGGAAACAAGAGGCATACTGGAGTCATTGATCTGTTGTAATTATAAACTCCAAATAGGCAAATATTGGAAGTTTCTTCATTAAAACTCATTGCTTCCTGGGAATGATTTCCCATGACTCTTGGCTCTGAATTTGGTATTCTTGGTTCTCCCATCTAAGTCAACTTGTTTTTCTTATATTTGCAACTGCATCGTTTTCTTTTTTTTTTAAAGTTGTTCTAGTTTTTAATATTTTCTGCTTTCTTTTTGAATAAGGTTTTTCTCTATTTTTTTAACAATTTATTGGGGCTCATACAATTCTTTTCACAGTTCATACATATACATACATCAATTGTATAAAGCACATCTGTACAGTCTTTGCCCTAATCATTTTTTTCTCTTTTCTTCTTTTACATTTTATTAGGGACTCATACAACTCTTACCACAATCCATACATATACATACATCAATTGTATAAAGCACATCCATACATTCCCTGCCCCAATCATTCTCAAGGCATTTGCTCTCCACTTAAGCCCCTTGCATCAGGTCCTCTTTTTTTTTCCCCCCTCCCTCCCCATTCCCCCCTCCCTCATATGCCCTTGGTAATGTATACATCGTTATTTTGTCATATCTTGCCCTATCCGGAGTCTCCCTTCCCCCCTTCTCTGCTGTCCATCTCCCAAGGAAGAGGTCACATGTGGATCCTTGTAATCAGTTCCCCCTTTCCAACCCACTCACCCTCCACTCTCCCAGCATCGTCCCTCACACCCTTGGTCCTGAAGGTATCATCCACCCTGGATTCCCTGTACCTCCAACCCTCATATGCACCAGTGTACAGCCTCTGTCCTATCCAGCCCTGCAAGGTAGAATTCGGATCATGGTAGTTGGGGGGAGGAAGCATCCAGGATCTGGGGGAAAGCTGTGTTCTTCATCGATACTACCTCACACCCTAATTAACCCATCTCCTCTCCTAAACGCCTTTATGAGGGGTTCTCCATTGGCCGACAATTGGGCCTTGGGTCTCCACTCTGCACTTCCCCCTTCATTTAATATGATATATATACATATATACATATACACATATATACACATACATACACACACTTATATCTTTTTTTTTTTTTTGCATGACTGCATCGTTTTCTTAGTCTGGTATCAACCCACAGAAGTTTGGAAGTCCAAACTCTTGGGGGTGGGGTGGGGGAGGGTATTACCTCTGTTTCTTTGCTTCTCAGCTAGTATTTCTGACCATATAATTCTCTTAACAGCTTTATGAGTCTTATCGGAGTTGACTCCATTATACAAAAAAAAAAAAAGTAAAACACCTCACTGCCATCGAGTTGAAGCCAACCAAGACTGTAACTCTTTATAGGAGTAGAAAACCCTATCTCCCTCTGAGTTGCTGGTGGTTTCAAACTGCTAACCATGCAGGTAGCCACCCAATGCATAACCATCACACCACCAGGGCCCCATCTAGAAATCTGTTTGAGAGTAATATTTTTTTCCTTCTGGTTTCTGCTAAGATAACTCAGGGGCAGTAGCCATAAACTTCTTCAGAGCTCTGCCTTCTGACAATATACTTCTAAACATATCCTTTACATAGAGGAAAAACTAGGAGGCAAAGGACACTTATAGTGGTCTAAATACAGGCAGTACATATGTAAATATATTTTATATAATGATAGGGAAATAGATCTATGTACATATATTTATATGTTAAATATTAAGGTGGCAGATGGACATTGGGCTTCTACCCAAGTACTCCCTCAATGCAAGAACACTTTGTTCTAATAACCCAGCATTCTGTGATACTCACCTTCCAAACATGATCATTGAAGACAAAATGGGTGCATAAGCAAATGTGAAGAAAGCTGATGATGCCAAGCTATCAAAAGATATAGTGTCTGGGTCTTAAAGACTTGAATATAAACAAGTGGCCAGCTAGCTGAGAAGCAACAAAGCCCACCTGGAAGAAGCACAGCAGCCTGTGTGATCACGAGGTGTCGATGGGACCAAGGATCAGGCATCAAAGACCCAGAACAAAAAATCATATCAATGTGAATGAGAGGGAGTGGAGAATGGAGACCCAAAGCCCATCTGTAAACAATTGGACATCCCCTTACAGAAGGGTCACAGGGAGAGATGAGCCAGTCAGGGTGCTCTACTTGTATGCTTTCTCTCGCCTCACCCCCCCATCATGACCCAATTCTACCTTACAAATCCTGCTCGCCCAGAGCATATACACGGGTATAGGTAAGAGCTGGAAACACAGAGAATCCAGGACAGATAAATGCCTCAGGATCAAATAATGATAGTAGCGATAGTGATAATGGGAGGGGAAGGTTGGTGGGGGGGGGGGACCGGTCGCAATGATCTATATATAACCCCCTCCCAGGGGGATGGACAATAGAAAAGCTGGCAAAGGGAGATGTCGGTCAGTGTAAGACATGAAAAAGTAATAATGATTCATGAATTATGAAGGTGGAGTGAGGGAGGGAAGGAGAGAGGGAGGGGGGGAGGGGTCAATGAGCTGATACCAAGGGCTCAAGTAGAAAGAAAAGGCTTTGAAATGATTATGACAACATATGTACAAATATATTTGACACAGTAGATATACGTATGGATTGTGATAAGAGCTGTATCAGCCACCAATAAAATGATTTCTTTAAAAGAAACATGACTTTACTTCTCATGAAGGTTGTAGAAAGAGTTTTGCAAGTATTTTCCTCATTTCATTTTTGGACCCTGATTTCCAGGCTGCGCTTGGGTGGGAGGGCGGGGCCAGGATGCCCTCCTTGTCTTGGATTTTGACTTTACATTCTCCACTGTGTCAATGGGCTCAAGCTCAGCCATCACGATCTTGCCGATCAGATTCTTCGCAAAGATCTGCATCTCTGCATCTGCCACTTGGCCGACTTTCCATCTTGCAAAGCTGGAAAATTTCAAGGTCAACAAGTCTTTGCTTCTTTGGGTTAACAATCCTAGCTTATCTCTCATCCTCTTCCCATTTGACTAGTTAACACAAACCAAGCATCCACCAGCCACCAATTTCCACCCTTAACTAGTTTATCCAGTCTATTAAACACATTTTCAGCTGTCCACGTGACTGCAGGGGACAATGCTGCTAAACTTTCTGCCATTGTGGGAGAATGAGTCCCCTTTCTCTGAGGAATCCTGGTGATGTAGTGGGCTATGAGTTGGCTGCTAAGAGGACAGCTCGGCCGCTTGACCCCACCAACGCTCCGCAGGAGAACGAGGAGGTTTGCTGACCCCATAAAGATTTTACAGCCTTGGAAACCCCCAGCGGCAGTTGTACTCTGTCTTACAGGGTAACTATGAGTTGCAATTGACTCAACGGCAATCAGCTTTGAGTTTATTTCCCCTTTCTCTAATTTCTAATGAACTTTTTCCCCACCAGAATCCTCCTGAAAGGCCACAAGTCTTTCTTTTTTTTTCTTCTTTTTTTGGGGGTTTTCCGGGAAGACCAGAAAACCTGCTAGACAAATTCTAAAAGAGCTGTAGCACTAAGGCCACAAGTCTTTCAATCGCAGTCTATTCAAGACAGTTTGGCGATCGCTCGCCAGCACACTCTTCAACGTCCTTTCAGTGTGTCACTCCCTGATTCCCACATGTTTAGAATTTGTTACGGCACCAACCCACTTCCAGACACATCAGTCATCTATTATCATGCGACAAATTACCTCAAGACTTAGTGGCTTTAAACAACAACAAACATTTATTATCTTGCAGTTTCTGTGGGTCAGGAATTTGGGAGTAGCTTAGCTAAACGGTTCTGGCTCAGACTAGTTCACGAGGTTACAGTCAAGATGTTCGCCGGGGCTGCAGCCATGTGAAAATGTGATTGGGCTTGTGCAGTCTGCTTCGAAGATGCTCCATCACATGGCTGAGTGTTGGCCGGCAGCCTTAGCTCCTCACCACGTCAACTTCTCCACAGGCTGCCTGGGTCGCCTCATGACATGGCAGCTACTTCCCCCAACAAAATGATCTAAGACTGAGGAGGGTAGAAGCTGCTACATCCTGTCTCTCCAACTCTTCAATATCACGGCGTTGATTCCACAATATCCTATTAATTACATAGGCTAGCCTCCTTTATTCTGGGAAAGTGCTACAAGATACATGAACCATAAGAGGCTGGAATTATTGAAGCTCGCCAAGGAGGCTAACCACCACCGCTACTAAATTTCCTGACGCTTTAATGATTAGGAGCTCCTGGTAGCAACGTTTTCTTACACTTGGTATTTATTGACTTTTTTAAACCAAAGAAGTACCCATAACTACTACTGAATTCTAATCATTGTTCATCCCTGTATTCTGGCCTATTTAGTTCTTAAATTTCAATTCTGTCATAGCAACAACATTCCCCAGCTTTAAGTGACTGATAAACATACTAAGTTATTGTTTTTGTTGTTTTTAATCCAGTGTATTGATTTTAAATAGTGCTAAATATCTGTTTACATCTTTAAATGGACAAAATAAGTACATGTTTCTTTGTATGGACCCTTGAAGAAAGGACACGTACATTAAATTTATTTTATATAAGTTGTGAATAGCAGTCTGCCTTTTTTCAATCACCATGATAATGCCAATTCCAACTCCATGAGGAAATCTGATACATGTTGGAAGCTTGAATTAATTAAACTGACAGAACTCTTGAGGAATTGAGTACCAAGGATCACCATGTGGAAGCAGGAAAATGAGATATGAAGAACTCTAACTCAGGAATTGGTCAGTTTTGCCATTCCTCCAGGTATTAGAGACATCTCTGAAGCAGTTCAAGGGCCTGACTGAAGGGACAGTGGTAAAAAAGGCACCAGAGGTCTAGCCAGGTCAAGGTCACAAGACAGAGCAGAGAGGAACAGTGCAAACCTCATGAGGCAGAATGACCGGCTTCCTGGCCCACCAAACAAAAGCAAAGGCAAAGGACTGAGAGGCTAGGAACCAGAGAGAGACTTGCCTGCTGGCTCAGAAGAGGCTATTGTGGAGCGAAGGCTCCAGCCTTAGTGTTCTCTGAATCTGACTTGTGCTAACCTATGAATTTCCCTAATAAATCCCCATAATCGTATTATCTGTGAGCTCCGTGTTGCGATTGCGATGGATTATTGAACCCACTGGCGAGTAGAAAGCTGTTGGGGGACAGTACGTGTTGGCTAGGATAAAAGCTGGAGGGTGGCGGCATGTCGGATTTCTGCTTTCTGGCAAGTGAGTTTGGGCTGGTGTGGATTATTTCTCTTCTCTTCTTCTGGGCAGCCAGCAGGAGCTCAGACATGGCCCCACCATTTCCTCAGAATAGATACAATGTTTTTGATGTTGCTTTCTCAGCCTTAGCAAAATGCCTTGTGCCAGGAAACTCCTTAGGAAAGATTTGTTAATTGGTAAGGTAGTTAATAACTTAACGGATGGATTATGAATTCCCTTCCCCAGCTCTCTCTGTAACCAATTTTTACTAGCAGGGACCCTTCACTCACACGCCAAGCCTGTCTTTGAAGGAGCCAGGATCGGAATCTTTACAAATCTCCCTATGTCTACTAGAACTCAAGCAATCTAATAAAAACTTAGGAACGCTTTGCTTTTAATGCTTGAATCCCTATGAGTGCATCTAGTCATGTGGGATTTCTGGTATCATTGGCAAATAAAATGTTTCTGAAAAGCTTTTGGTTGCCTTACAAATCATAATAAATTTCAGTCTATGTACTTGACCTCTTTGTGAAATCAGTCTACTGAAGATGCCAAGTGGTGAAGTATCTGTCAGGCACACAGAGGCGTCCTGAAAGTGGGACTTCAAGTTTCTATTTCCCATCTCGCTATCTACCTGGCCATGCTACCTTTTCTTATTTACCCAAGTGGGGAAAATCATCGTCAAATAAACAGTTACTTCCCCGTTTCTGGCAGTGACCACATAAGTCTTCCAATCCAATGACTCAACCACGAGTTTGTCCTGTCCTTACACTTCATTCAATACACCGTATATACTCGAGTATAAACTGACCTGAGCATCAGCCGATGCACCTAATTTTACCACAAACACTGCATAAAGATGTGCTGGAAAACACAGCTTAACACGCGTGTATCCGGCAGTCCTGGGCCATCTCTCTCAGGTCTGCTTCTTCTCATTGCTCTACTGTAGCCCTTTGCTTTGCTTCTTGCTGACTGTTGGGGTCAGTCTGGTCACATCTCCTTGTCACATTCACTTCAGGAACACAGGCTCTGTACACCCCTAACAGCACTTGACACCCTCGGTCTGTGACTGTGGCTTTCCGTGTCTGCCAAATTCTAGTCCCAATGTAGCTTCTGTCTTAGCTTCCACTCTTTCCCCACATCTGATAGCTAATTATTCTTAGTGCAGCGAACACATCCCATCTCCATTGTCAAGCCTGTCTTTTGCTCTCTTCCTGAAAGGTTCTGATTCCACTTCTATTACAACTCCATGTACCTCTTAAAAGCAAAAGCAAAGTGGATCTCAAGCAACATGATTATCCTGATCCTTGCAGCCAGAAATGTTTTTCATCCTTCCCATACTACTCTGGACGATTCCATGGGTGCTTATCGAACCTCTAGCTTAGGTTCCATCCTCTGCCTGCATGATTTATTATGGTGTGTTTTAAGTTCCTTGATAAGAGAAAGGGTCCACACATGTGTAGTCGTCAGTATACCTGCGATTTTTAGAGGAGCTGTTTGGCAGCTGGCACCGTCGTGGGACAAGTTGGGTAAGTATTATGTTGTAGTTTGTGGGTGGGAAGGAGAAGCACAATGTACTGTGGTTAAAATTTTTTTTAACTTTAGAGATTAAAAAAAAAAAAACCCTCCATCATGGAGTTAATTACACCGTATAATGTTTATCTAGGAATAGCATTTCCTTCCCAGAATAGATAGCCTCATCTTTCTCCCCTAGAGCATCTGGGGTGTTTGAACCACTGGCCTTGCAGTTAACACCCCAATATCTAACCCACATTGCTCTCAGGACTCCTTTTGAAGGTTAAAAAACAAGCAACATTGGCAACTTAAGATGACTACCATATATTTGCAATTTTAATACTTTCCTTTTTGTGAGATGTCTTAATCTGGCAGACACAGTTTTGCCTTGGCTAATGAGAGTTACTGAAATTTTTGCCTTGTTCTTCATCTTTATTTTTTCTTAAACAGTGTTCAGTTGCTTTAACTTTTAATCTGTGGAAATGCACATTCCACTTTTTAAGCTAAAAACCCTTCCTGTGTATTTTTCTTTTCTCAATAGTATTGAAAATTCCATACCATTGGCTAGATAAAAAAAATTATTATTAGAATTAACAGATGTCCCATGGACATATGTTATTTCTCCAGAAGTGGATAATACACCTCACAAGTGGACCAGGCATATCTATGAATGGATTTTTAGCTCACACTTAATCATAAGCCCTAATCTAAAAGCAATTAATTCTTATAATGTGACCCTGCTCAATACTTGTCCTCATGAGTGATCACTGAAGATATGGGTTCTATAGCAAATGGTGGTGAAGAAATTAGTTGGTGCCTGGCTATCAGAAAGAATAGTGTCTGGGAAACTGATTACAAGGAGCCACATGTGACCTCTTCCCTGGGAGAGGGACAGCAGAGAAGGGGGGAAGGGAGACCCCGAATAGGGCAAGATATGACAAAATAACGAGGTATAAATTACCAAGGGCATATGAGGGAGGGGGGAAAAGGGAGGGAGGGGGGGAAAAAAAGGAGGACCTGATGCAAGGGGCTTAGGTGAAGAGCAAATGCCTTGAGAGTGATTGGGACAGGGAGTGTATGGGTGTGCTTTGTACAATTGATGTATGTATATGTATGGATTGTGGTAAGAGTTGTTGGAGTCCCTAATAAAATGTAAAAGAAGAAAAAAAAAAAAAAAAAAGAAAATGATTAGGGCAAAATATGTACAGATGTGCTTTATACAATTGATGTATGTCTATGTATGGATTGTGATAAGTGTTGTATGAGCCCCTAATAAAATTAAAAAAAAAAAAAAAAAAAAAGAATAGTGTCTTGAGTCTCAAGGTTTTGCATAAAAACAACCAATCTTCTGAGTGAGGTTTGAGCTAAGTTGGCATGGAAGGAAGGCCCATGTGATCGAAGGATTGTAAATAATAAAATCCAAAGTCAGAAGGGGAAATGGTTTAAATTCTGAGGACCCAGCTTGCAGAAAGCCATGGCAACAGTGAAAACCTAAGATCCATTTAGAGAGTCCCCACTTGGACTCAGCTTCCATCGAATTCCCATGGACCAATGCCCAGGGATGTGAGTGCATTGGAAGGTATCATCAAGCTGGTTCTCACTTGTAGCGGCCCTGTCGGGTAGAGTTGAGCTGCCCCCTTTGGTTTCTGAGGCAGTACATTGTTGTGGGAGTGGGTGGCCTTATGTTTCTCCTGAGGATCAGCTGGAGGGTTGAACCACTGGCCTTGTTGTCAGCAGTCTAATATTTACTGGAGCTCCCTTTTAGAAGTCAAGAAATCCCAAATTTTGATTTTGGTTTACCTATTTCTAGCTGGATGTGATCTTGAGCAAGTTATTAATCTCCCTGTACCGCAGGTTCCTCGTGTGTAAAATGAGAAAGACTTTGCCTCCTTCATAGATCTGTTGTCATAATTAAATGAGATCATGTGTGTTAGTCTGGGTGCTTTAGAGAAACAAATCCACAGAAACTCATATGTATAAGAGAGAGTTTTATATAAAGGGTAAGTGCACGTCAAGAAAACATCCCAACCCAGTGCTGCCCAAACCCACAAGTCCAACATTAGCCCATATGTCCGACTGGTCTAAAGTTCATGGCCGAGCACGAGGGGGCGAGGCTTGTTGAGTACTGGTGAGAGCCCATGGGTTAAAGGCAAGGGGACCAATGGGCATCCTGTGGAGCAGCCCACATTGAGTTGACCAGAACCTGACCAGATGGAGATTTTTGAGCCTGTGAACTGGTGCATATTGTTGCTGACTTCATGGATAGACTATTCTGATTTGACTTTGCTTATGAATGTGGACTTCACAAGGTTACAATTGGAATGAAGATTCTTCGTGTGGAAAAACATGATTGCCTCCTCAGAGCACTGGGTTGTAAGTGGGCAGTATAGAAATTGGATACCCCAAATTGGGGGGAATAATGGCATGACGTGGTTGGCTTATAAACTTTCATAGCTGGGGGATATAGTCACAGGATTATAAGATTAAGGTGTAGGCATTACTTAATTGCAATAGTGAGGCTAAAGAATTATGTACAGGTGCCAAGTTGGCAAGGGGTGGATTGATAAAGTTTATTTTGCCAACCTGGCTGATAAACACATGTGAGGGTAATTGAAGGGCAGAGAGATAAATGGCTCTGTGAGCTTCATCTTTCTAGTTCTTGGGTCTCTTGCTTTCTGATGGTCAGACCAGGGTAGAGCTGCCTTAGCCAGTTCCCTGCTTCAGCTGGCAAGGCTCACTTCCTTCAAGACATCCTTGAGGAGAAGCTGCATGGACCTATCTGGGTGCAGCCCTGGAGCAGCCGTGTGGAGACCCCTGCCTGTGCTGAGATGCTTACACATTCACTGACTCAGCTTTCATCCTGCAGTCAGTGTCATTGCTTGTCTTTTGTGAGATGGAGGAGGACTTTGTGGATTGGTGGCAGACATATGGGTTAATGTTGGACTTGTGGGCTTGGGCAACACTGGGTTGGGATGTTTTCTTGATGTGTACTTACCCTTTTTGTAAAACTCTCATATATATATATATATATATGAGTTTCTGTGGATTTGTTTCTCTCAAGTACCCAGACTAACACATGAGTATAATAGTCTTAAAATATGATAATTATTGTCTTCTTATCCTCTATTGAGGAGCATGTTGGGCTGCTAACCTTGAGGTTAGCAGTTTGAAACTGTTAGGACTCTCTCTCCTGGCTAGATTCCAACCTCAGTCCTTGGCTCCGCACGACAAAGATTTCACGCCAAAGCCGGGCTCGTGATCCAAGTGAATTTAATGAAAGTTCAAAGAAGCATCAGGTTTTACGCGGCACCCATAGGATTCCTTTGACCATGCGGCCTGGCAGAGACTGCTCTGGGACACGCAAGGATCTCTCCCCTCCCACGAAGAGGACCAGACCGCACAAGCAAGCCAAGACCAGACCCCTCTCCCTCTCGGTCCCTGCCTTTTCAAGGGTTCCGGGGGAGGCGTGGTGAATGACCCCAGGTTGATCCCATTGGATGAATTGCAGTCACCTGGCCCAGGTGGGCTGCTCCAGGTGTAACGCCCATCTGGGCCCACCCGAGGAAATCCAGCTTTTGTCCTTTGCTGGCTCTCCTGGGCATGCGTAAATGGACTTCCCAATTCCCTAGGCTAAGCTACCTAACAAAACCACCAGCCACTCCTCGGGAAAAAGACCAGGCTTTCTACTCCCATAAAAAATTGCTGTCTTGGAAACCCACAAGGGCAGTTCTACCCTGCCTTCTAGGATCCCCATGAGCCCAACTGGACTCAAAACAGAGTTTTGAGTTTTTTCTCTATTGTGTTTCACATGGGGTCTTGCAGCAGTGTTCAGAAATGATTAACTAAGGTAGTTTCTCAGATAACAAAATGTCTCATGAATTTTGAATTGTATGTTAAATGCCCATGTATAAATGACAATGGGGGGGGGAACTTTGGTCTGTAGAAAGGAACAAAGAGGGAAGAGTCAAAGTATCTTAAATGGGAGAAAAAAGCTTAACTTTTGACAAAGACTCAGCATAAGACTTTTTTGAGATGGTGTTGTTTGTGGATGGGGAATTAGACAGCTATTTCTATAAAGACTGAGCTTAAAACTTGAGAAAGCACGTACTATTCTTTTTCAAGGGTTAAAAGACTTGATTTTAAAAGGTGGTTGTGACGCAGACATAGTCTTCATTCTACAGAATAAGCTGGGAATGCCTTACGAATGTCAAATGGGGAAAATATACTTTTCTATGATTAATTCTAACAGTTCATATCTTAAATTACACATAAAATGCTTGCTGCAGCTTACGTGAGGCCCAGGCCAGCTCCACATGCACAGCACTGGAGGATTTGCATGCTGGACCACCCACGAGGACAGTGAAAAGTTGGTACCCTTGCCAGTGTGGAAATTTCCTCCAAGAGAACATTAAGCTGTTTTAACCATTTTCCCTCAGAAAGAAAGAATGGGAATAAAAATATATCAGAAATTACTGGACAAACACTATTTGTCCAAGTTTCAAAGTAATAATCAAAGCTGGAATTAATGCCTTTAACACCCCAGCTCTCCTAAACTTAAGTCTGTTTATAGAGATTTGGGCCATCGTGTTTCTACCAGCTTCTCTGGAGAACACAAACTTATACGAATAAAGCTAGAATTTCAAGGCAAGTCACGCTATTTAGTCATAGTTGGATTTGGACTTTTTTTTAATCTTTCCTTAAAAATGTCTTTGGAAGCAAGTCATTCAAATAATAATCCCGAAATAGCATTTGCGTTACAACTCCTGTTTCAAGTTTCTTGGGATAAGCTTTTATTAAAGATAACCTCCCCTCACCCCCCAACAAAAGATCTTAGGTTTAAGCTGAAGAAGGTGTGGAAAGATGCACAGACTTACTCGTTTTATAAATACTAATGTTTAGCATCTTTGGTCCCATCCATAATTAGGGATCGTCTGAAAATCGAGTATCTTGCACTAATGTAGAGCAGATGTCTGTGAAAGTGCCTGAAACATAATCGACCTTCCATAAATATGATTGTGTTGGCAAAAAAGACCAACAGGTGTGTGCGCTTGTGTGTGTAATTCTCCTTCCTCACCCCCTCCGTACTTCCCAGGGCTACTAAAAGATGAGACTTTCTACTTATATTTGAGCCTCTGAGGTTTCCAAAGTCGTGGCTCCACAATCACGTTTCTCTCGCTCCAAGGGAAAAGATTATTCTGTGGGAGTGGAACATGGGGCACTCGGCTACTGAAGTTTACTCTTTCGCATGCAAGTGACAAAAGCTGAATTTGAATGGTTGTCGATGATGTGCTGTGTGTCGTGTTACGTTAGGTGCCGTCCAGTCAGTTCCGACCCACAGCGACGCTGTGCACAATAAAATGAGATGCCCAAGTCCTGTACCATCTCCTTACTTGAGGTGTGTCCCCTCAGCAAATGAAGATTCTGAAGACGCCACTCCCACATGCTTTCCCTGCCTCCTGTCACCACAGTCGACTCCATTCTGAGAAATCCGTTCCCCCATGTCACATTTCGAGTATTCTCCAACCAGAGGGTCCCAGCCCCCGGCACTGTCTGCACCCATGCCCTGCTTCTATTTGTTGGGCCTTGAGTCTATGACAGTGCTTCAAAGTTATGCATAAGGTGTTCAGAGGTTACTTCCTCCAAAGTGGGGAGCCAAGTCCTTCTTTGTTGTCTGTTCTCGGTCTGGGAGCTCTGCTGTATCCTGTTCACTTTGGGTGACCCTGCTGGCATTTTGAAATAGCAGTGACATCGCTTCCAGCAAACACACAAGCCACCGCCAGAAGGACAAACTGACAGCCAAGTGGTGGTGGTTGGCGATAGTTGCTGTCAAATTGATTCGGATTTAAGATGACTTCATCCGAGCAAAGAAGTACTGCTCCGTGGGGCTTTCAAGGCTGTGGACGCCCGAAGCGTATTGCCTCACCTGTCTTTGTGGAGCCTCCGCGTGGGTTTGAACGATCAATCTTTCAGCTCCTAGTTGAGCGCTTAGCCAGTTGAGCTCCCCAGGCCTGCCGATTTGAAATGGCCTGGACACACGGAGAACTATAGTGAAGTGGGTAGCAAAGGCAGGGGTTTCATTGGAGCCCAAGGATCACGAAAATAGGGGCGCTGCCACAACCCCTCTCCATTCCAGCCCCATCCGTTTCTTTTTACACCACCTTTCTCTAAGACTCAACCAGAAACAGTGTTCAATAACAATTAACCACTGACTGCCCAGGGAAACCTGACTTTTCTTTCCTTTCTCTGTTTGAGAACCTGGTTTATAACAGATGCTCCACGATGGAGAAGACTGTTTCTCTTCTCTACATCCCTGAGAAAGGCCCAAAGGCTGGCCCACGTCACATGTCTACTCTCACTGAGAGAAGGGCCAGTTCTATAAGGGATAGTCTCCACTGGAAAAATATAGTTTGAGAAAAGAGAATACGTTTCCTCAAAACACAGAACAATCCTATTTTCAGAAGAAGTATGCGATGGTGGTACTAGGCAGACAAAATTTTTTTTGAAATTATAATTTCAATTAGAATTAGATGAATTTAATATGAAATAGTCTCTTTTCAGTTGTTTATTCTTTCCTATCAAAGGTCTTTCTCTGTTGCATAGTGTTTGTCTCATATTTCTTTTGCCTTCTCTGAGTCTGTGCAGAGAAGCCTTGGAAGAAAGATCTACTGATCTACCTACCTCTGAAACAGCAGCCTCTGGAAACCCTCTGGGGGCACATGGTTACTCTGACACACGTGTATCTCCATGGGTAGGAACTGACTTAGTGGCTACTGGTTATAATTTTCAGAAATGGATAGAGTATGGTATGTACATCACTCAGCCATAAAGAGAAATGAGTCCTGTTATGTGCCCCAACTTAGATCAACATTTTGCTGAGTGAAATCAGATGTTCATAGAAGGATAAATAATATTTTCACCTTCCTATGAAGTAAACAAAGAGTAACCAAAGATTTTTAGTGATTAAGATTAGTGGGATATATTATCAGGAGACCAGTCCCTGGAGAAGGAATTCATGCTTGGCAAAGTGGAGGGGTCACTGAAACAGCGGAAAGTCCTTGGCAAAATTGTTTGACATAGTGTTTGTAGCAATGGGCTCAAACACAAGAACAATTGTGAGGGTGTTGGAGGACTGAGTGTTGTTTTGTTCTGTTGGACATAGGGCTGCTATGAGTTGGAAGGACGCATCTATACCCAACCACACCCACCACCACAAGGGGTGGAAAGAGGGGGAATGACAGTTTAGCGGACACAAACCAACCAACTGCCATTAAGTCAAGGCTGAAGTCCAAAGAAATCCTGTATGGAGTTTGGAAGTCTATACATCTTGATGGGGGCAGACAGTCTCATCTGTCTCCCTTACTGACTAGTGGGGTTTACGTCAAAGACTCTGCTGATAGCAGCCCAATGCCTACCTAGCAGGGCTCCTTTTAGGGGGATGAAATTATATTAATGGTGATGAAGTAATGCAGAAAAGCATGTGATAATGGATTCACAACATGAAGAAGGTAGCCAACATTACAATCAGTCAACATGGTTGAATCGGTGAATGTTTTGTCATATGATTTTGTGCCCATTTTTTTTTAAGTATTAAGTGTGCTAAGTGCGTTGATCAGATTGTGGAAGCACACAGGCACCTTGACCTAACCTAAGACCCAAGTATGCATCAGGTTTTTTTCCAGAGTGAGGATGTCTCAGTTAACACCTGGAGTTAGCCTAGAAAAGCGACAATGCCAAGGAGGCAAGAAATGAGGGCTTGTGAGACACAAGATGAAGGAAAATGCACACAATCTTATTCCAGCTCGGTGTGTGTGTGTGTGTGTGTGTGTACATACACCTGCATATCCTCTCACTAACATCAGCAAGGGGTTCCCTGTTTTCCTGTCATATTTAACATGTCACATTTCAAAAACATTTTGACAAGTTCTATCTAGGGTTTTAAGCTTAAGAAATATGCCTTAAAACACATAGACCCACTTTGCTTTGGATTGAGCCAGTCATCTTACTCTTAATTTTACAATCACTGCTCACCTCTAAGTGGTGGCTGTTGCTCTTAGGTGCCATGGTTTTCCAAGACTGATCAGTCTGTCCTTTGGGCAGTCCATGGCACTTCCAATATTCTTTTCCAACCCCACAATTCAAATGCATCAATTCTTCTTCCGTCTTCTTTATTCCATGTCCAACTTTCACATGCAGGTGAGGCCACTGAAAACACCACATGGCCTGGGGTCAGGCCCACCCGAGTCCTCACAGTAGCATCCTTGCTTTTCCATGCTCTAAAGAGGTCTTGTGCAGCAGAGACACTTAATTGAACTCCTCTTGGATCTCGTGACTGCTGCTTTCATGAGCATTGATTGTGGATCCAAGCACGATAAAATCCTGGACAACTTCAACCTTTCCTTCATGTATGATGATCTTACCTATTGGCCAGTTGTGAGAGTTTTGGTTTCTTAGTCAGCAGGTCAAAAACACCAATCTCTCCTTGGGAGAAAGATGGGGCTTTCTAGTCCTGTAAAGAATTAGTCTCAGAAACCCACAAGGGCAGTTCTACCCTGTCCTGTAACATCTCTCGCAGTCAGAATTGACTTGATGACAGTGAGTCTGGTTTTTGGCTTACGCTGAGTAGTAATTCATATTGGAGGCTGCAATCCTCGATCTTCATCAGCAAGTGCTTCAAGTTCTCCTCACTTTCAGCAAGCAAGGCTGTGTCATCGGCTTATCACAGGTGGTTAATACGCCTTCCTCCAATCCTAAGTGGGGAATATCACAGGAAGCCTGGTGGCATAGTGGTTTAGCACTGGATTTCAACCACAAAGTCAGCAGTTCAAAACCACCAGCCACTCCATGGGAGGTGGACACGGCTTTTTTTTTTTTAACATTTTATTAGGGGCTCATACAACTCTTAAGGTTTGGTATCAAATACCCACATGGAGTCGTTCTAGCCACTCGTATAGGGCCACTATGAGACAGAATCAACTATAGCAGTGACCTTGAGTTGAGAGACTGATTTGCTTTTATTGTCCTGTATGGATGATATTTCCTAGTCATGTGACACCACACCCCACCCCACCCAACAAAACCCCATGACCATCCAGTTAATCCCAATGCCCTAAGGACAAGGCTGTTGAGACTGGGGACCTCTGCAGAAGCAGTCAGCCTCATCTTCCTCCCTCGGAAGAATGAGCGGATTTGAGTCACCAAACTTGTGGTTAACAGGCCAGTGCTTAAATCCATTCCATGACCAGTCTCCTTGAAGATAGGAGCGTAGAAGATAGGCAATTCTTTCACATGAGTGCTATTGTTCTGCGGTTAAGTGCACAAACTTCTTGTCAGATAGTATCTGATTCGAGTTCCATTCTAGGCCTGATTCTGTCACTCATTAACCAGGCAGCCTGAGGCAAGTTACCGCTGGGCATTAGTTTTTTTCATCTGTCAAATAAGGAAACAATAGTATCTACTTTATAGGACTTTTGTGAGGATTGAAAAAGATAACTTATGAAAAGCACTAGCACAGTTCCTGGCTCATAAAACATGCTCAAAATCATCTTCTGTATCATATTATTATAGTGTATGTGATATTAGAAAGATTATGTATAAAATAAAGGCAAAAATATAGTAAGAACACTATGAAAGCAATACTATCCTATTGCATTATGGGGGTGTGGGGGTGGACGTTGTTCTGATGCTCAACAGGCATCAGTGGAGCTTCCAGACTAAGATAGACTAGGAGGAAAGGCCTGGTGACCGACTTCTGAATGGTCCAATCCCTTTGTGCGCGCACTCATATGTACACCACATTCCACAAGTTCTCGATCATTTCCCTCCCATGGCTGTTTGATTTCCAACCTTCTGACTGTACCTGGAATGCTTTTAAGAAACCACTTGGCTGGCTGGCTGTCCAATAGGGATGGGATTCTTTGAAAGTTCAAGTTCTACAGGCACAACAAGAGCCACGTCATTGCAATTCCAACCCCCATCATTTACTGCATCCTTGTTTATATATTATCTGCTTATTCATCCATTTATAGAACATAAGGTGAACTATTACACACACATTTAACTCCAGCAGCCTTGGTTTGCGCTGGCTGGCTAACCACAGTTCAGCAGTTTGAAACCACCAGCTGTTCTGTAGGAGAAAGACGAGGCTTTGTACCCTCAAAGAGTTATACCCTGTCCTGTAGGGTCCCTGTGAGTTGGAATCTACTCGGTGGCAGTGATACCAATAAGACCAAGTGTCCCATAGATGTCTTACAAAAAGCACTGCTACTCTTGTCAGCATTTCTGGTGATGTGTGCTTCGTTTATTGATCACAGTTGCAGCCAGAAAATCAGAGTAAGTGCTCTTAGGAGTATTTTGTCCCAAGTAAATTAATAAAAATATTTGTGGGCTCTAGGACACCAGAAGACTCTCTAATGACATAGTCGATTATGAAGTGAGCCGCTCACGACAATGTCAGCAATTCAATCCCATTAGTCATTCTTCGGGAAAACAGTTCCAGAACTGTGGAACACGGAATTCTGACAAAATGTTCAAGTCCAAGGGCAGCAGTTTCTGCAAAGGAGAAGCTTCAAAGTGAATTTGGTACATGGAACTAGGACCGCTTTGCGGGTCAAAATGCTAAGTGGAATGCGGTCCAGAGTGAGTGGAGTACTCTCACAGAGCCTCCCCCCCCTCACAAAAAAACACCAAGCTCACTGCCATCGAGTCAATTGCGACCCTGAAGGCCAGAGTAGAATGGCCTTTTGAGTTTCTGAGCCTGTAACTCTTTCCCGGAGTAGAAAGCCCTGTCTCTCTTTGTGAAGTGGCTGGTGGTTTCGAGCTGCTGGCCTAGTGATTAGCAGCCCAGCGTGGACCCGCTCCGCCGGGCACCTCGTGTGCAGGGGGGCTTATTTGGAACATGTGCACAGTAGCCCTCCTACTCTGAAAAGAAAGGTTTAGAATGACATGCTTTGCATATTGGCCCTGAAACCTTTATCATAGAAGCAAGTAATTGTGAATCCAAACGGTTTACAGTTAAATGTGGATTGGGTCAAACAATGGTCAAAGTCTAAGCAGTCAACATTACAGGAAGCCTTAATCCCAAAGAGGGGACAAACTCACTCATTGCTACGGTGTTGTTTCCGATTCACAACAACTGTATCAGACAGGGTAGAATTGCCCCGCGGGTTCTCCAGACAGTAGCTCTTCACAGAAGTAGAAAGCTCCTTTTTCTCCTTCAGAGTGGCTGGTGGTTTTGAACTGCTGACCTTGCGATTAGCATCCCAACACATAACCACTACACTGCCAGGGCTTCTCAAGACAGGAGTGGAAGATAATGCGGGAGGAGGCAAGTTAGGAGATAAAAGAAAGAGGAGGATCTACAGAGAGACTTACATTTCTCTCACCTGTGGAGCTGTGTTAATAGCTGTTTGAATCCCGTGTTCTCTGACAAGGCATTTCATGTACTGAGGGGACCGGCTGGGAACGTGGTTGCCAGGTGGCTCCAACCACTGTGGCCTCCTCCTCTCTCTACCTCACAGCGGCTCCCACGGGATTCCTTTCTTGTCAAACTTGTTTCCAGTCACCCAAGTCCTCTAGTCTGTGACCTCTTGGTGAAGCTGTCTGTTAGCCAGGACACAGATAGAGAGTGTCAGATAACATGGTAATTTGATGGGGGGAAAACCGCTTGAGTAACCGCTGCAGTGCCCTTTCTGGTGCCCCTCCCCTCAAAGCACCCACACCTTTAAAGGCAAATACCCTCTCTCCACCTATGTCTCCGTTTCTAAGTCACTGGAGGCCACCTGAGTGTGTGCCGCAAAGCATTCTTCTTGCTTTCGTTTGTTGGATTTGACATGTTCATGGTCTTTCTGGAGCTCACCGGAAGAGCTTTGAAGTCATCTCTGTTTTTCTTGAGGGAAGTGGAGCAACACAAGGCTGAGAATAGGGCCTTCTAGGCCGCAGTGTTTTATGGGAATGCCATAGATGACTGTATGCCTCAAAGTCACAAACACTCTCTAATCCTGTCCTAAATCAAGGCCATCTTCTCGTGGACCTCATGGATGATGTCCAAGTAATACATCTCACACAATGCTCACCGCAGACCTGATCCCCACTGAGTTGGCAAGATGGCTGCCACCACACAGAAGAACCTCCGGTATGACCGAGCGTCCCGGACAGATGCAGAGGTGTACAGCACCTCTCTCACACCCCGAAGTAACAAATCTGAGAGCACGTTCTCCATAAGCACTCAGCTGCTCCGGTGTAAGGATCGGAGGAAGGGCCCAAGAGGAGGAGGATACTTGTGTGGCTTTTTGAAAGAATTTTGTAATGAGAGACTTTTATGGCCCCAGCACAATCCATTTGAGTAAACCAACTTAATTTGCTACAGAAATAAACTTATCCTCTCAAAGGATACCATGTGTTCGTGTTGGTTGGCAACTTCTAAGAGCCCTAGGCAGCATCCCAGCCTTCCCTTGTTTGCACCCACCATATCTCATTTCTTCCAGTACATGGAGGACGTGAGAAAAGGGCAAAAGGACAGACAGAGAAGGGAGACAGAATGAGATTCTTCAGAGGCTTGCCCCCCCCTTTGAGTTGCTAGTGGGGTGCACTATCTTGAATTCTTCCTCTGGCCGTTATGGTTTCAAGGTTCTGTATATGTGGCCAAGGAGCCCTGGTAGCAAAGTGGTTGTTCTTTGGGCTGCTGACCACAAGGTCAGCAGTTTGAGACCACCAGAGAATCCTCAGGAAACAAGCCTTCTGTTCCCGGAAAGACGGAGCCTCTCAGAAACGCACAGGGGCAGTTCTACCTTGTCCTATGGGGTTGAGTCAGCATAGAGTTAACGGCAGTGAGTTGCTTGGGGTTGTTTTTGTATACATGACTGGGCACATGGCAGGGTAAAAGTACAGCTGATACTTACGGTTAATTACATATTATTTTATTCAAACAAGTAAGTAGGTCAGTATCAGAAAGAGGCAGGGCCCAGACCCGCAGAGAGCAAGTCCAGTACCAGAGCTTCAGAGGTCTCAATCTTGGGCTAGGCCGAACCTGGTCATGCTGTCTCACACATGGCTTTCCCATGTGTAATGCCCACCAGCTGCATGCCTGGGCCCCCAGGGTGCCACGGGAATCCTGACCTTCCAATCCAGCCCTTGCTGCCTGTCTGGGTCCAGCACCAGCATCGCTGGCAATCCCTGAGTCATCCATTTGGTCTCATTGCAGCCACTCTCTGCCCTGGGAGTGGTCCCAACAAAGAGAACTTTCTCTACTGACCTTTTAAAGAGATGAAAGGGAATTCGCTCTGCCAGGCCTTCACCCCACTCCAGGGGATGAGCTGGCTCAGTACATTCCAATCCCTCCACCCTCACACCTTTTGCAGACCAATGGTCTCGGAGCACTGGCCTCTGGAGGGTTGGCGCCTTGGGCAGAGCCATGCCAGGGCTGCTCTGGGCACAGAGCTTGCTATAGGTCCTCTCTCCCAGGATCGGATAGATGATTCATTTTTATATGTAACGTTTTACCCTACTCTATAGCTCGAGCAGGTTAATGTTCAACCCCTGGGTTTTGAGAGGCAGCTCGAGGGAGGCACCCACTCTAGGACTATGGTCGCTCCAGAGGAAAGACTCTGAGGTCCAAGACTGGGTGAGGAGGGATGAGGTGGTGGAATTCCTCCAGCCCAGGCCTTTCCCTGTGGCCGTTGAGTGGGTGGGGGACCTAGAGACCCTTTCACCTCTGGGGGCGCAGGGCGGCTCCTTTGGGCTCTAACCACCCACGCTCCCGTTGTGCAGGGGCCCCACCTGGAGGGGCGGGGGCAGCAGGCTTCCGAATCACCCCAAGAGCCATTAGCAGCGTCCCAGGTGGGGGGAGGGGGCGGAGGGCTTGTGACTAGGCTGGGGAGACACGGGTGGGAGGTGGGGACGTGGCGACAGTGAGAGGCTAGATTCAGGTCTCTGCGGTCTGGAAGGACTCGCAAGCAGCTAGTACAGGGACAGGTCTAGCTACGAGGATTACTCTTTTGGTGCCTCTGGCAATCCCACCAGGTTAAGGGAACCAGACACCTTGGTCTCCCGCAGCTCCCCTACAGGGCAGGGCCACAAACTGACTATTAAGATGAAGCAGCCACTCTGGACACTGGGGGACAGGACGACGAGGCTGTGGCCTAGCCACCGAGTCACGGTGCGGAGGGCCAATGAGACTCGAGGCCCAAAGGCCCCTGGGAGCAATTTCAAGTGGGATGGGTGCCCCACTCCCACCCCTATGGCCCCAACAAGAGGTCCAGACCCCTACCCTGTGCACTCAACTGCTACCAAGCCAAGCCAGAGGATGCAGTGAGGGGTTCCCTGCAGGTGAGCTTGAACCTCCTGCTTGTAGACCAGCATCTACAGGCAACGTTTTTAAGCCATCCCCCCCCTTTATTTTTCTTGTTGGATAAAGGACAAACAAGACACAAACTCATTAGATAAGAGAAGTTCCCTGGACTTCGGTGGATCCAGGGGCCGGAGGTGGCGCTGAGGTCAGTAGAACCCTGTGAAAAGAACAACATGGGTCCCCGCACCCACAACCAGAAAGGTTTTTATTTTACTCTTTTTCTTGAAGTCTTGTTTGTTTTCTCACCAAGGGACCTGCTGGCTCTGGCAGGCAAAAGGCTCCTCCTTAGCCCCTGGAAGGCCTGCAGGGTCTTCCACCAGGGTCCCCATCCTGGGGAAGGCTCAAGGTCAGAGACTTGCATGCAGCCACCTGCAGGGACGCCAGTCCATTCAGCATGCGCTCCAGCTGGGTGCAGGAACTCCACCCAGCCACCCGCATGGAGAAGCAGGCCTGAAAGGGCTGTTGACAGCCGCAGCCCCAGGGAGTGCACCTTAAGTCCTGGCCACTATTGTGCATTCTAAGTCACATTCCACACTGCCCCCACCGCCTTCCTCACGGTTCTAGGTCTCCTGGCCCCAGAGCATCCAGCAGAAAGGTTCCTGCCCAGACGGACCGGGTGAGGAAGTCCCTGCAGCGGCGACCTGTCCCTGAGAGACTGGGTTACTTCCGGAAGGAGGAAACCTGGAGGTGGGGTCAGAGGGAGTTTCAGGGGTTCTAAGAAACTGCCCCAGGGCTTAATCTTGGTACCTAAGGGCCCATGATCAAGCAAGACCCATTTTCCGAGTCGCCCGAACACATTGCTGTGGATAAAGAAAACGCGGGCGGAAAGGAATGAGAAAAGAGGGCGCGCGAGAGGGGGCGAGGAAACACCTTACGCGTATTTCACCCAAAGAATGGAATGGGAGAAACAGGTCTAGAAAGATCCATCAGTCTCCAGAGTTGAAGCCATACACCCAGTCTAAGAAGGCCCACAGCGTCAGGAGTGTGCACTTCTCCCAGCCTTTCTGTGGGGAGAAATAAATAATCATAGCCTTGGTAAGATTTAATGCCTGTGTAACATCTTCAACGAAACTTTAACATGCATTCCTCAAATGTCATTGTAAAGTTTTTCAACATATATTTACATTCTTTTAAAGGGCGTTCGGTGGTCCTTTTGGCCATTCCTCAGCAAAGTAACAAGTAAAATGATCTCGTTTTCCGCTACTGGCCACATAAATATCAAAGTTTTCCTTTAAAGTTAATTCATTAGAATTAACCCCCTTCCCCACCCACCAATTTATTTATTTCTTGCAGGCCTTCTCTAACTTCAGACAGCATCTAAAATCAACACGAGTATAAAATGCATAAGATACTCAGCAACAACGTGAAGGAAGTAACGCACATTAAACACAGTCACTTCGGTTTTCCATTCTTTCAGGTAGGAAGTTACCCCGGCTTCTTTTTTGATGGTGGTAGGTTAAGGATGAAAAATTACTTTCTAGATTTTCAGAGGAAGCTCTCTGCCAAATCCTAAAACGGTACTATGTGTTTACCATCGTGTTTGTAATTTATATATATATATATATATTAAAATCTTACCTTGAATGATTTTACGAGATTCAGTTAAAATGTAGTTGTCAGAATTGGAGCAGACTGAGCTAGGAGAGATTCATGGCTCTGAAAATCTGCTACCAGAAAGTATTCCCATTTACCTGACCACCTCCCCTCTGTCAGGCACGTTTCTGGCTTCCCACGTGCTTAGATTAACTGCAGTTTGCCAGGGTTTTAGAAATCAATCAATCGGGAGTCTATGTTCATAAAGGCCTCTGATCTGATTACAGCCCCTCCTTTCTTTCTCTAATCACCATACATCTGGGCGGTGGGGCCTGCCGCCCGCGTCCGCGCCGCTCCCCTCGCCGGCGGCCGGAGAGGAGGTCGGGCAGCCAGTCCGGCGGCGCCGGGGATCAGTGGATTGGGATGTGGATTGCAAGACCGACCTTTGTTTGGAAACACTGGAGACCTGGGCCGGGCGGCGGAGTGGGTCGGCCGGAGAGATCAGGCGGAATCTTTACACACACTCGCTTTCCAGGAGCTCGTCGTTCCGCGCGGGGTTCATGTATGACGCTTTCGACGAATACTGGGACTTTTTAAGACGCGGTTTATTTTACCCTCATTAATTTTTTGTTAACCTCATAAAGGGATTCCTGTGGTGGGTTTGGGGCACCTCGCAGGAAGTTGGTGGGGTGGGAGAAAGAACCAGGCTGGAGGCGACAAAAATCAGATCCTAATCAAACGGCCTGCAGGGACCAGGCTACCCAGTAGCTTAATTAAAAAAAAATCATTCTTTAATTTTTTAGCTAAGTTTCGGCATCTGAAACTCAGACCGTGGGCCTGGAATGAAACCCACTTGGGCTCTGATTCTTTTCCCAGGTCTCCACCTAACCCGAATTCGGTCTTTGGGGAATGAAGCGTTTGGGCCCTCAAGCCGTTTAAAATCATCATCAGCAAATAATAATTAAGGAAGGGCTGGAGAGAGACAGGAAGAGAAGGTACAATTGAGAGACAGGTGAGGGGGAGGCACCCCCACCCCAAGACGAGGAGGGTGGGTGCGGAGTCCCTGTGCGCGCGCGGGAAGGTGGGCGGTGGTGGGCTGGAGCCCCTTTCGCCATCTTTGAACCCAAGCGGAGGCGGATGGCGTTCACGCTATAGAATAGATTACCTTAAAGGTTCCGCTAAGCACTTTAATACACAACTAGCTCAGAAATCATTAAGAGACCCAGAGAAGGCGAGAAAGTACCGTCGCACTCACCGGTAATAAGTATTGACATGCAGCAAAAATCGATTGAGTGGAACCGAGGTGGTGGCAGCCATGACTGGAGGGCGACCGGCGTGGGAGCGGGCGGGACCCAGGGGCTGACTTCTCCAGAGCGGGAACTAAGCGTCTGTCGCCCGAAGGGGGAGAGAGGGAGGGAGGGAGGGAGGGAGAGAGAAAGAGAGAGAGCGAGAAGAGGGCGAGGCCAGGTTCATTTCATTCCCGCGCGAAGTCCTAGGAAAGGAGCAGAGGTGGGAGAAAGGGACTCTCCGGGTCTCGAGTCTCCGCCCCCCAGGCGGCACCGCTCGGGTCGGGGCTAGTGACTACGGCCCGAGTCTCGTCTCCCATTTTTTGTTCCCTGCGGATGGATGGATTTCCTCGAGTAGACTTTTATTTCAGCCACCCAAGTAGGCCGCGAGACACCTTTTCTTTTCAGTGCCCCCCAAGTCATCCTGGGACCTGCAGGAGACGCAGATCCTGTCGGCAGGTCGGGATGGAGTCTCCAGCCCCTTCACCACGCCTTCTAAGCGACCCCCCCTCTCCCCCTGCTCCCGGGGGCGGGGGTGGGTGGGTGTGCAGGCTCTAGGAGACCGGGACCGAGGGCCCCATCGCTTCAAAGTCCACTGGTGGGAACCACTTTCCTCTCCACTGCTCTCAAGTGAACAACAAGGACAGAGGTGACCCTCGTCCAAAGGGCTTGTACCCCCCCCCGCCCCCCGCCGCCAACCACCACCACCACAGCCGCGTGATCCCACTGCAGGTCGAAAGCAGTGCTTTCAAAAGAAATAACCAGCCCAAGTTAACGTGCGTGAGCCAGCGCGCGATCTTCCATGGGGACAGATCTACGTGATCTCCCTAAGAGGCAGCCACTGTCCTGCACAACAAAGACGCAGTGCAGTCTTGGCATGGCATTCCCAAAGCTCCCAGGGAAGGCTGCAGTCAGATAACAGCGACCTTAAGCGCAAAAACACGGGGTGTTCTCGACTCCAGGAAAGTGGCGTGTCATTCTCGCTCTCCATGCCCCCAGGGTGGTGTGTGTCCTCGCCCACGTGGGGGGGGGGGACGGAGGGACAAGAGCAACAAAAGGCCTCCACACTCCACCACCCCCACCACACTTCAAGGGCCACGTTGCTGCATACTTTGCAGCTAAACCAGTACTTGCTATTTTACAAAATCCAATTTCATATACATATATAAAGATTGAAACCCAGCAAAGGTTTAAAAGTTCTTTTAAACTACTCAGACTTCATTCCCTGTTCGGATGTCAAAGAATGGGAGGGAGAGCCCCTGGCTGTAATTCATCTTGATTTGCTTCATTGTCCCACAGTTGGCAAACTGTAATCCTGTATAATTTCAGGAACAAGCAGGTTTAGAATTAATGGGTCAATATTATTTAAAACAAAACATGGGGAGCATGACCTTTGCCTCAACCACATATTACTTGACCAGATTCCGGAAACTCCACTCTAACCTCTCAACCTCTGGGCTCTTGGAGAAAGCGAAGAGCTGTGGTTGCAGAAATGGTCTTTGTTTCCTTTAATGTCTCAAACGGATTTAGAAATAGTAATGCAATATAACATGAAGGATCTCCCTGCTTAAGCCTGAAAGATAAACGCGGGGCCTCAATATTTTGAACTGGAGGTGTTTCTTTGTAAACTTATTATAAACCTATTTCTCTTGAGAGGAATGTATATAAATGGTACACACACACTTCTCCAGAGAAATTGACTGGGGATGCTGGCCCCCCCACCCCCCACCCCTGCCAAAAAAAAAAAAGAAATAAATTTGAAAGTCATTCCAAGCTGGCTTAGTTTCTAAAGTTTCCCCCTTCTTCCTGCTTTCTCTCTTATATTATTGACTTGCAATCATGGGATCTTCTGGGTTTAAGCCAAAGAAAAATCTAAGAGACAAGACCAGGCACTTGTTTTCCCCCCTAGGAGTGCCTTTTGTAAAGTTTCTGATGAGTGACTATAATTTATTTCCACCAAATCTAAGTACTACTGCCTTGTGTGTTTAACTGGGCAGGCAGAAGGGCCTGGTTTGTTGAGGAGGCGTAGTGGCTGAGCAGCCCCAGGAAGGCAGGCGACTGAGGGCAAGAAAAATCCAGACCAGTTTGTATGCAGTAGATTTTACTCCCATGAAATAAAACACGTTTTTCTCATATTTGCTGAAAAGTAAAACAATAATATTGTACGAAATGTTATACACAGGGTAGGTTGTACATAGCAGTTTCAGAAACATCATTGCATCCACCAGAGGAACTATTCTAAAACTGATATTCACACATTTTTAATAATAATATGTTAGAAACATACAGTGTGGCATTTAGTATATACATTCCCTTGCTCGCAAGCGAAAAATCCTAATCGCTTCTGTAGAACATGCTTTATTTTAAAGCCTAACCTTTAAAAACACTGTTGTGATATTACTAACAACTGCTTTTATAAAATTAATTTGACATTTCGATATATATACATCCTTTCAGTCATTTTAATGTTAACAATGCTAAACTTAAAAAATAACAAGCATATAGTAATGTTAAAATGTCATATCCAGTCAAATATCCGTGTGTATATGTGTGTGTGCGTGCACGCAGGAGCGCATTTATAGACACACACACACACACACACTGTGTGTGTCCTTGCAACTGTTGGAGATGCTTTCAGTGAAGATGTTAGACACTGAGGAAATTCCTTTGAAATCAAAGGAGCTCCCTTGAATTCAGTGGTTTCCTTTTCTCTCTCTTCTCTTCCCCTCGATCTCCTTAGTGCCCAGGACTTTCTAGCACAATTCCCAGTCTTTCAAGGTCGGAGTAGCCCCATCCGTCTCGGTCCTAGGATCCCAGTGCTCGGGCTGCTCACACAGGTCGGTCCACCGCGTACTGGCACGCACTCAGGTTGGACGCCGGGTTCTGCACGCTGGCGTAGCCGAAGCTGGAGTGTTGCTTTGCTTTCAGTCTCAGGCTGGCCAGGCTCGAGTTACACGTGTCCCTATAAACGTATGGCGGAGTGGGCGGCGCGTAGGGGCAGGCCGGCGTCGGCACCGCTGAATTCAGCGACGGGCTGCTCAGGTTGTTCAAGTTATTCAGGCTGTTGAGGCTGGAGCCCGGAACGCCCGTCACCGCCGAGGGCACCATGCTGGAGGACATGCTCATGGACGAGATGGAATTGGGCGGGGAGAACATGCTCTGCGACGACAGGGGGTTGACGTTCATGGAGTTGAAGAAGGGGAAGCTTTTGGTGGACAGGGAGGCCGATGTGAGGCCCTTGGCGGCCCAGTTGTTGTACGAATAGCCCGGGTACATGTCGTCGTAGGGCTGCATGAGCCCGTTGAACTGCGGCCCGAAGCCATTCTTGCACAGCTCGGCCTGTTGGTTGCGCTCCCGCTTTCTCCATTTGGCCCTGCGATTCTTGAACCAAACCTAGGAGGGAGTGGGGTGGGGTGGGGTGGAGGAGACGACAAAGAAGCAAACAAACGACACGGCGAATATTAGTCAAACCTATATTCTGGGAAGCACCGGAAGCCGCCACCACCACCCGCTTCAACGCAGACACACCCGCACTGGCCTACTCACTCCAATCAGCCTTCCACCCTTCGCCCAACACCGCGCAGGTGTCCCTGCCTCGGAGTGGCTCTGCAAACCCAGCGGAAGGCTCCTGAGTCACCAACCCAGGGCCTCCTCCGGGTCCCCCAACTTTTACTGGCAAATAAACGTGGGGCAGCCGGCTTTCTGCCCAACTCCGATCGGGTCACCTTGCAAACTTGCTTCCATTCCAAAGCCACAAGGCCAGGAAAGAGGACAGTTGCTGGGAGGCCACCGGAGGCCGTTCTCGTACCCACAAATCTCCTCCTTCTCCTTCCGGACCTCCACTGAGCCCCCTCCACCTACTGAAGAGCGCGCCCCCAACCAGCACCGTTCCCCACCCCACCCCTCGCCTCCGCCCCTTTCCTCGCCTAGCAAAACAACCAAATAAAAACCAAAAAGACCGCCTCCCTGTCAGCTCGTTAAACTCCAGGAGCTTGGCGGGTAAATCTTCAGGAACGCAGAGCCGGTGGCTCTGGTGGCCGCCTCCTCCCTCCGCCCGCCCCTCCTCTCGGCCGGCTCGGGCTCGACCCCGCACGGCCCCGGCCCGCCAGCCCCCACTCGCGACACGGGGCCCCATCGCGACCCCGCTCCCAATCCACATCGGCCCGCCGTTGGGCCCAGACGGCGACTTTTGTGTATTGGAACGAGGCCTGGCCCGAGATCTCCGAGCTGACATCGGTGATGTTTCACATTACACATCACCGCCGGGTCCAGACGACTAATCCGTCGACCCTCACCCCCGCCCCCACCCCCTTTCCTTTTTATTCTTATTTTCTTTTTATCCCCTTTCCTCTTGCCACCCCACTGCTATAAAACGCGCGCCACGCTCGCGCTAGACTGGGCAGGCAGTAGGCCTGAGAGGAGGCAGCCCCTGCCAGCGAGAATCCAGCCCGCGCCAGGAAGGGGATGCAGACCAGCCCGAGGTGGTGGTGGTGGCGGCGCGGGGGCGGTGGTTGGAGGAGGCCTTTTCCGACGGATTCCTGAGAATCCAGGATTGCGTTTCTATTTTAATTACTCTCCATTTTCCACTCTAGGCCCTCTAAACTTTGCTCAAGCGAGAAGAGTACGTGCAAGGCCTGTTCCCCTCAAGAGCCCGGGGCTAATGAAAGACTGACCTTGCGCGAAACCACGCGGCCCCAGCCGGCGTCTTTGGTTCGTAGTTAAACTAAAACCCTTTCCAAACGCGGGCCCGCTTTTATCCACCGGTCTAGACTCCCGCCCTGCACAAATGCCACTCAGAGCGCCTACGTTCTCTGCCTTTGGGAGTGCGTGTTGGTGTTTAATTCTTTCCAGTATTATTACATTTTGTTTTCTTCTCTGCTTTCTCTAACCTAACGAGATTTCTTCACTCTTCACAGCGCCACACACACACACACCACCACCACCACCACCACCACCACCACCACCACCACCACCACCACCACCACCAATGCCAGTCTTATTTTCTGCGTCCAGAATCCTAACAAATTTGGAATTTTCCACCGACCGGCACAAACCCCGATGTTGCTATTGGGTAATTCATTTAAACTAAATTTTTTGGGCCAATCCATAAAGAACAGATTTGCCGCAAAGCAAAGGTAAGTCTTTTTTTTTAATAGAACGATGATTATCGTTAGGAGTAAGGGCGAAAGAAACAAATTCCAAAGTGTGTAACTCCTAAGAGATAAACGAATCAAACAGAAAGCTGTTTTTTCCTTCCTTCCTTCTTTCCCCTTTTCCCCTAAAAAAAAAAAAAGCGAGCAGAATAGGGAGGGCTTTGTGTACTTAAAATTTCCGTCCGGAGATGACAAAACCAGGGAAGTAGGGTGTGGGTGAGATCTGAATGGCCGAAAAAGCGCAAAAGGCCGGGTGGGGAGGATAAAGTGAGAGGAGGAAAACCCAGAGCGTGCTTGCCGGAAGGTTTTTCCAAGCCTTTCGTGACGCTGGCGGGGTTTCCTGGTTAGAGGCGCGCAGGTTGGAGCCGGCTCTCCGCTCCTGGTGGGGCGATTGCAAACCCTGAACACAACGCCTTGTGTTGGGAAATGGCCCGCGCAGCGCAGCCCCGGAGAGCGCGGCCTGGGGAGGCCAGCGGGCCCGGGCCGCTCGGGGAGCAGCGCCAGGCCGCGCTCCAGGCCTGGGAATCGGAGCGGCAACCTTCCCAGCGGGCCGCTGAGGGGCCTCCAGCCTTTGCCCCGCGGCTGCCCGCAGCCCTTTCTCCTAGTCCGCACGTGCGCGCAGGCTCCTACCCGGACTCGGGCTTCTGTGAGGTTGGTCCACACGGCGATTTCTTCGCGCGTGGACATGTCCGGGTAGCGGTTCCTCTGAAACGTGGCCTCCAGCTCTTGCAGCTGCTGGCTGGTGAAGTGCGTCCGCTGCCGCCGTTGCCGCTTCTTCTTGGACGGGTCATCGGCGCCCACATCCTCATTCTTGCCCTGCTGGCTCTTGTCTTTCTCTGAAAACGAAACACACACGCGTTCCCGTCAGTGTTGTCAAGTGCAACCCGCCAAGTGCACCAGGGCCGGGGTGGCCGAGGTCTGGGCCGCCGAATCGGGCGCCTCCCGGGACAGGAGCGCGCCTCCCGTGGCCGCAGGGTGTCCGGACAGAGGGTGAGCGCGCGCGTCCGTTCCCTCCCCTCCCCCAGCGCCGCACGCTTTATTTACATGTTTATCTCCGCTCCGTGGCCCAGACGGTTTTATAGCCCAAGCCTCCAACTATATTTTGACACCTGCGCAGACACACCAGCTCTCCTGGACACACACACACACACACACACACACACCAGTGCGCGATTTACAGACCCCCTTGGTAGAGCTCGCTGATTGCGATGTGCCTTCGGGAGGCTGGAAACATGCAGGCGCTGGGATTCCATTAGGGACCCAAGTCCTCTGGCCCTTTAGGACAACTACCTCTTGTCCAAGTACATTTCGGAGACGGAGTTTTATAGATACTTTGCAAACCAGCGGAGCTATTTGAGGTTGAGAGGCGAGAGAACAGCTGGGACCGGCCGGACGCCCTCTGAGTGTCCTCGAATAGACATGGTCTGTTTTGGTTTTTGCAACCCAGCAAACGGAAGGGCTGCAGAATTGCCTGAGCCACCAGAGCCGGGCCACCCAGCCAAGGCAGAAAGGGAAGGGGGAGGGGTATCTATCAGAACCCAGGAGCACAAGCTGGACGCCCACTCCCACCACGCCCCCACAGCAGGGGCCGACGGACGCGCGGCGTCCGGTGGCGCCCGGAGGCTGGGCTGGGGCGGCGCGGCGCGGCGCCTTACCTGCGGCCTCGGGGCTGGACGTGTCGGAGATGGTGTGCACCTCCAGCCTGTGCTTGGAGGAGTCCAGAGAACGGGGCTGCCCGGGAGCCAGGACCGAAGCCATGGGCAGCGGTTGGGGATGGTGACAAGAAGAGGAAGACAAGGAGGCGGCCGACAGCTTGGTCCCTGCGGCTCGGTGCTCCAAGTGCAGCGGGCCTTTCATGCAGTTCATGGACGAGGGAGCGCGCCGCCTCTGAGTGCAAGGCTCCCGCCCCGGTGGCGCTCTGGGCGCCGAGTTACCCCGCAGTGGCCGCCGCCGGCGGAGCCAAGGGACACGCACAGTCAGTGCTAAAAGCAACCGGCGCCGGGTCTTCCAGTCGAGCCGCCCCTCGTCCCCGGTAGGCTCAAGCGGAAAAAGTCCGGTGGCTGAGAAGTCAGCGGTCACACGGAGACATGGGATGTGGGCAGGAGGACAGTGCTCGGCGCGTCTTCAGGGAGCTGGCTTCCAAGCTCCGAAGAGGATCCAGAGTGGGCAAAGACCCCCTGCCTCTCTCCCGCCCTCCCCGGAGCACCCCTCCAATAAGGAACGCTAACGCTGACCGCGCTCCGAAAGGCCAGCTCTGCCCGCCCCCCGCGCGGCAGCCCTGACAGCGAAGTGTCAAGAGTGACAGGGACAGGTAGCTGATATTAGATCCCCTGCGGTGGCGGCGGCGGGGCGCGGGCCTCTGGGAGCACCCTGCGCGGCGCGCACAAGCACACCCTTCGCCCCCGTGGAGCTCGAGCCTGTTCTGGCCTCAGTTCAGCTCCCGGCACCCAGACTTGCGACGGACCAGCTCTGCGGCTCTGCGCTTCCCAGTTGGCCTAACATCTTAAAACGGAGGCGGGCTTCCTGGGGCGGAGACGTCACTCCGCCTCCGCTCTCTCCAACCCTCTCCGGCCCTCCCCGTCTCCGCCGCCTCCTCCCCTTCGCCGGCCGGGAGTGACGTGGCTGCGCACCAATCAGGAGGCCAGGCCCCCGGCGGGGGGCCGGTCCTGCCTGCGCCTATCAGCAGTGCGGGGCCGAGCTAATGTTTGAGGTGCCCACCCGGTCTACACAGGCCCGCTCCAGGAATTTTGCTCCCGCCCGGCCGAAGACAAACCGGCTTTTTAGTTCGGGCGTGGAGCTGGAGAGATGAAGAGAGGAGTCAGGGAATGGGAAGGCTTGGAGCAGGGACAGAAAGGTCGAGGGCTGAAGGAAACAGGCCGACAGGGCACACCGCCCCCCCCACCTTTCCTTTTGTGTCTCATTACATCCATATCCTCTCGAGAGTGTATTGCTATATAAAAAGATACATGCTATTTAATTTTTTTAATTTAAAAAATAACCTACAAATCATCACCCCCATCTTAAATTTTCTAAACAGCCTGTCAAGTCAATGCTGCGCTAATCTGCAGAAGCTTTACTTTAATTGCATAGAAGGCAGAGCTTTGAAAAGGCAGGCTAATAAATTAGAAATTGAGAAGCAAATGGACCCGTCAGAAGAAAATTACCTTGACTTTAAACGAACAACTGCTTGGTGATTCACTCTGGATTTATACAAGAATAAAATGTCGCCTGAGATCACGTTCTCTGTAATGCTTATTAGTCCCCAGACAGAAAACACACAATAGAACAGAAACCCTAGCCTAGCGTTTTCAAAATGCTGAAAGCTTATCCATTCTACTTAAAGTTGATTAAGACACATATCCCAGATCTTTCAAATTCTTGTACACTGTATTAAGCCTGTCCTAACCCAAAGGAGGGCCATGCTTTAAGTCAAGCTCTTTTGTTTGCTTTATTGTCATTCAGATTCAAATCCATGAGGCCTATAGAATCGGCAACCTTGCGCTAATTATATATGAAATATGTTTTAATAAATTCCCATATAATTAAGAATGTTCCCAAATAACCGATTTCAAGGATGATTTTGAGCAGTCATTTTTTTTTTTCCTGGGGAGCTCAAGGCTGTCTTGGATCTCTAAAGTTCCAGTGAGGCTGAGGCGCAGGGTGTAGGGTCGGAAAAATCAGAGAAGCTCAACAGAAAGAGCAAAGACTTATTCATTCAGACAAAACAAAGGGTGTGTGTGTGTGTGTGTGTGTGTGTGTGTGTGTGTGTGTGTGTGTAAATCACCTTTGGGGCAGCAAACTTTTTACATCCACAAGCCCATGGATTTTCTTTTTTTTTTTTTTTTAAGCAAAGGCATCATTCTAAAGAAAAGTCCTTTTACCCTCTTTTAGGTCACGTCCCATGTAAAGCCTATCCTAATCTCCCCTAGGTTTCTGCACTGGAGATTGTTTTATTGTGGAGTTAGGGTTATCATCTCCACATGTGGATTTGTTTGACGTTACAGTCAATGATTTGCAAGACCAATGTTAGGTATCTTCAGAAAGCCTCCTCCTTGTCCTTATTCACCAGATTAGGAAACTTACTCGGTTGGAAGCAGAGTGGGTAAAACTGCAAAGGTTTTGTAACCTATGTTGTCCTTGACAACCCTACCCCCCCCCCCACACACAAACTTATCTGTAACCTCAGCTCTATTTTAAACAAACTTGAGCTGCACAAGAACCAAATGGGCATCTATTTGTCCTCCGTCATTCCCGACAAGTTACTATCCCACTTTAAGATGAATCTAGCTACAAGGGAGAACTTTCTTCAGAATAGGCTTTCAGTTAGCATTTCTGGTTTGACCCTTTTACTCCAGGTTGCCCACTCCACGCGTGTACACACCTGCTCAGAGCAGAACACATTCCCATATGACAGGTCTGCATTAACTAAGGCTTATGCATTGTGCTGTATTAGGTCCTGCAATCTTACCACTAAATTATACATATTACACCAGCAGCCTGTTGTTAAAGAAGGTTAAATTAATTTACATTTTGCTCATTATCTGGTGCTTAAATGACGCATTTTATCCCTGAGATTTGGTGGAGAATCTCCTTCTCAGACCCCACAGCATTTCACCGAAGACAATGCTCTTACATTTGTAGTGGTTTTTAATCTGATAAGACTCTAATTTGCGTAAGTCTTTCAAATAAGGGTTTTAAATGTTTCTGGTCGTTTTTTCTTATTGAATTTCCTCTAATTCCCCCAAGATCATAAAGTATATGTGTAAAGTAAATATTTCCTCCCGTTGCACTGCCAGCCCATGACCTATAACAAAGTCAATATGAAGCTAGCTCTATTCTGCCCACTGTGTTTACTAATCATATTCCAGTTTCTTCTTGTAAACCTCTGAATACCTGTGGTCCCACAATACTATGGCCCCAAAGGGAAAAACACATGGGCGCCAAAGTGAGCACACATCTCTTCCTTGTTTCAAGATTCAAACCTCAGAGCTCTGATTTTGGCTGGAGGCTTGGGGTGTTTGGGGGCTTCCCCGGCACCCCCCTCCCAAAAAACTTCATAATCTAGAAAGCGGAGATGCTCTGCAGTTAGAGAGCTTTCTAAGTGGTACCCATCTCTCAGTAACCCACAGCATTTGGATTTAAGCTCTTGTGGCGCTCCTCAACTAACAGAACCGGCACCATGGCAACTACCCAGGTCCTAAGAACCTTAAGGGATCTCAGGAGCCAGTGGAGACCCAAGGGCAAATGACAGTTCTTCGGAGCACCCAAGTGTGGGAGAAGCGGAAAGTGCTGGTAATCTGCAGACAGCCCAAAAGCCTAACACCAGAAGGAGTCTTGGATTGTGTCAAGCCATCACAACGTAAAGGGAACAATAAAGATAATGATTGGGAGAACACGGATGAGTATCTCTGTATCCCCTTAGCACTCCATAACAAATGAGTGAAGCTTTTCTTTGCGTTTTCCAGCTGGTTTCAACTCCCGATCAGCCTCACACACTCTAAACCAAGACTGCAAAGCCATTGCCAATGGGGAGTCAATTCCAGTTCCTAGTGACCCCGTGTGAATACCAGATGCATGAGTATGGGTCACATACTCTAGGGAATTGTAAGTGGGTCACACTTTTGGGGGGTGGGATCTAATAGGGTTCACTCAGTCTGAGACTGGAGGGTATGAACATGATGGGGAAAGGCAGTGGGTGGGTGGGGGTAGGTCTTGTAGTGGTGACCTAGAAACCCTTTCCAAAGCAGACGCCCTGGTGTGTGGTGGGCCCTTTGGAAATCCAATCAGTGCACAGGCCTGCACTGCATAGAGGAGGGAGAGGAGGGATTAAAGAATAGCTAGTTATTTGTAGGGAATGCTCTATTGTAGCTTCCGCCAGGGATTTTCTTTGGTTAGAGAAACTACTGGGACTTTTGCCTCCACCATAAAAGCTTTTCTGCTCAAAAAAAAAAAGCTCACGGTCCCTGCAGGGCGCTGGACCTGCTGCACCCTCGTGCTGCGAGAAAGGAAAGCGCAGTGTAGGTGTGGCATTTCAAATCCGGGTACTATCAGTGGTTTTCCCAATGGGGGTGTTCGGTCTTATCCTTTTAAAAAGAGATCTGTGAGGAGGGGAACGTGTGGCAGGGAATTAGTCTATCTTCAGCTGGTATCTACCACCACCCACTGTAGTCTTCCTCCTTAGCTTTAGTGGCGCAAATTCCTTTTGGAAGTCTTCGCGGTAAGCCTGCGCCCCTGAAATCTGCGGTAGCAGCGGGGAACCCAACCCAACAACCCTGGGCTCCTGGAAAGACTCTGTCTTTAGAGTTCGCCTAAATGATCCTTTAATTAGACTTCGCCAAGTGTTGTCAGGCCTGGGGGGCGCGGAGCTCCCCCATGACCCCAGCCAGCTCCTGGACAGACGCGACCCTGAGAGACTCTGCTCAGAACCACGTGACAGGACTGGAATGATGTGAGGCACACAGGTCAGATGGGAACCTTGCACCCAGTCCAAGAAATAGCCCTTCACCCGTCTCGATTTTCTGTACATACAAACCCAGCTGGAAAGGGCCTCTTTCCCCAACGTAGCGAAGCGGAAGGACCCAGAGACGAAAACCCGTCGCGGTGGCTCATTTCTCCCATTCCCTAAGCAACATTATATACAGTACTTGCTTTATACATACCTACGTTTTTTATGTCCCCAAATATACATACTGGTTTATTTTTTTTAAAAAAAAAGGTTGGGGGAGGGCAGATATTTTCCTGAATTTCCTCTGCTACACCACTCTCTCTGGTCTGTGCAGATGCTCTCAGCACCCCTGGTTCTAGCACTCCGACGTGATCACACACTTGGAGTTGGAGTTTGGGGTGACGGGAAAGGGTGCCTTTCGGAGAAGAACGCAGTATTAGTAAAAAAAAAAAAAAAAAAAAAGCCCTGCCATCTAGTTGGTGCTGACTTACAGGGACCCTGCAGCAACCTATAGGACAGGGTGGGACCTGCCCCGTGGGATTCTGAGACTGAAACTGTCATCGGGAGGAGAAAGGCCAGAGCATGCATAAAGGGCGCCCAATGCTAACATAATGCGTTCTCCCTTCTATTTGTATGTTAGCCCCACCGGTTTACTGGGCACCCATTTAACCTCTGAAACGTCATTGGTTCCCCTCCGTCCCAACTCTTAACTGGGGATTAGTAAAAATAAAGAGATGGGTGGGGGCGGGGGAGAGCTGGAATCTTGGCAGATTGTGATAGCCAAGCAGGTAGATAGATACAATCTGATAAAGAATCTCGATAAGAAGATGCAGACGATGGGAAGTATCCAGCAGGTTCCGAAGGTCTTCAGAAAAACACAAAACCAGAATAAAAACAAAGTGTAACAGGAGTTGCATTAAAACTCCCCTCTCTTTTCTCTCTTTCTCCCCTCTCCAGCTCTTGTCGTTCTGTTCTGTTTCTGCCACGCTCCCCCCTTTTTTTTGCCTGCCCTCTCCTAGACAGGCTGGTAGCTAACATTCAGCATTAGTTGTCATGGTGACCATAAATCACATAAATCCAAAAATACCCACCTATAATCTGAGATGAAGCTTTTATTTCCCTAGCGAAATAATATTTTAAAAGCTGTCAGCTGACAAAAAAGAAAGAACCCACTTCATTGTAGTAACCCAAGTAATATATATTACTTCTAAAGGTTTAAATTAAAATGTCAACCTGTTATAAACACTCTGGCAGAATCGCAGGCACTCTCAGTGTCAGGCCCTCACAACGAAGTTGACTACATCACTCCTGATCTCTCTCTCAACAGTTTTGCATGCTTTCTCTCCATTAATTTCTTCCCACCCCTCTCAACTCCCTCAGTCCTCACAGACTCTACTCCGCCGAGGTCCAAGTGCCTTCTCCTCATCAAAGAGAGTTTGGTCCCTTGCCCGGACTTTTTTTGGGGCAACGCATGGGGACGATCTGTTATTAAGCACTGTCCCTAAATGAAAGGGGGGACCCTGAGGGAAGACGTTCGGGTCCTGGCCCACGACGGCAACAAAATAAAGGACTTAAGAAGAAAGAAACGCCGGGAGAAGTCTGGTGGGGAAAGTGGAAGAGAAACTGAGGTAGGCGGCTAGGTGCAGTGGCTAAAATCAGCCCCAGAACAGTAAGTATATTCTCCCCTTCTTGCCTTTTTCATCTGGGAGATGAAACTTTCACAGCCCGGGACCCTGGCGCGTGGGTGGGTGGGTGGGGCGGCCTCAGTTGGGCCTTTTGTCTTTACCTTGGGCTTGTTGTCTTTTGCCTATCTTGGATTACAGGGTATTCGCCTAGATGAAGAGCCATTAATTACCCATTCAGTCAATATTAGGAAGACGACAAAGCTTTTTTACATAGGATTAAGAAGACGTCAGATTGTTCCATTAGTATATTCCTGCTCACGAATAAGCTTTCTTTATACATTTCCTTTTCCCCGGAGTCGCCCTTACAACTGCTGGGTGTATTAACAGCGGGCGGTGAGGAAGCACAGCTAAACCAGCCTGTACGAAACTTGGAGTTGGCTCCATTTCCGTCGCGGGGGCGCGCCGCTAAAGACCACCTCAGCGGGCGGGTCCGCAGGGACTGGCTTCCGTGGGGCAATTGGTGTAATGGTCCCTAGGGGGGGCGGGGAGCGACAAATTGGAGAGGCAGTTTCTGCCAATAGGCGGCGGATCAAGCGAGCTGGGGGTGGGGGTAGAGAAGAAAAGAAAACAGAAACCTTCTCTTTCCCCAGTTTCTTTTTTATCTCTCTCTCCTCTCCTCTCCCGTCTTCGAAATGTCCCCTCGGTTTCGACAGTGGTCAGGCCCTGAACGCCGCCCCAGGCCGCCCCGGTCCACGTTTTGTAGGAACGGGTCTGGGCAGCCCCCAACTGGTTGGGGTTTGACTTTTGAGTCTTCTTATTGAGGCGAAGGGGGCACAGATCATGTGCTTGTAGGGACTCTGTTAGAGTTTGTCCTCAGCATTTGGTGATTGGATGAATGGGAGTCCGCGGCCGCGTTGAAGGCATTGGGGTTTGAGCTACAGCTCCGGCCTGCGGGAGGGGCCTGATCTTTTCCCTCTCCCGAGGGGACCAAGTCCTTTCGCACCCAAACCTGGGACGAATCCTTTGGGCTTTTCTTTTTGGACGCAGCTATTTAAAATTTAATGGCGTTGCCGAGGGAGGTGGGGCGAATGCAGCCGCCTCACTGCAGGCCGCGAAGCCAAGCGCCAGGGCCAAAGGGCAGCAGCCTGGTCCGATTTCAGACCGGCCCGAGTCTCTGCCCCGAAGCATTTCTGGGTCATTGACTGCAGAAGGACAATTTGGCAGTCTTTTCACTGAAGGTCAAGGCTGTTTTGTGAGCTTCGCAAAAGGAAGACTCCTTCAGGCATCCCCAAAGCAGGGAAAAAGTCAAGTGCGTCGGTTTGAGGGGTGGTTCTGTGTGGGCCTCGGCCTCTTCCTCATGTAGCAAAGTGCCATGGGGGCAGCTCTCTCTGCCCAGGATGCCCTGGGCCTCCGTCAGTCCCCTCTCCGTCTTCCTCAAACACCTCGCCTCTGGAGGTCTACCTGCCCTCAAGCCAAATCACTTTCCTGAGAGTGGAAACAGGTGCGACTCCATCCAGAGTTTCACCACAGGCCAGGGGACCTGATGATGATAAGGATGACGATGAGATGATATTCGAGTTCAAACCTCCCAGAGGCCAAAGCCACCTACTCAGAGAGTGGTTTTCAAATCATCTTTATAAAGGATCACAACCCCAGGGCAGGGTCCACATCAAGGGAAGAACTTTGAAACTAAGGCCTGGTGGTCTCTTTCCAAAGAAGGAAACAGCAATGACAAAGAGCCACTGAGAATCTTGTGGCGCTCAGTTCTATTCTGATCAACGTGGAGCCACCAGCAGCCGGAAAAGACTCCGTTGCAACTGTGTGTTTGTACCCACACAACATAAGGGGGGGGTGTTTGTTTCTGAGATGGGGAAGGTGAGGACCAAGAGTGAAACGTCATATACTTCTTAAAATATCGCATGGCATTGTAAACCTATTTCTGCTGAAAAAAGAAACAACTAGGAACAAAAAATAGTGAAGGAAATAAATCCATTTCTTCTAAAGGCAAGCTGTGGCCAGGTACCTGCAGATGTGCTAAGTTAAAGGGAACTCCCAGCAACGCCTCCCCTCCCCAGGTAAGCTATTGCTTTGTCCACTCATGTGAGACAGTTTTGGTGTTGCAAGTTCACTAAAAGCCAATAAAACAGAGATTCCATGCCCCTCCCCCACCCCTCCCAGCATTTCTTCCCATCATTGCCTCTCCTTAATTAATGACATTAAACATGTTTAGACAGCAAGTTCCCTCTCTTCCAAAAGGTAGAAAACAGATGAAGTGACAATGTTGGGGAAGCACAGTTCAAAAGAACCCAGGCCTAAAAATAATAGTTAATACTATCACTCATTATTCCTAATTCTTTGTTTATTTGCTAATTATAAACAACAACAACAATAGCAAACCACAGCAGACCCCAGGGATGCCTGCCTGGCCTGTGCAGGGCATGAATGGGACTCCTCAGCTTTTGAACGCCTGGGGTACAGGGAGGGGCCCTAAAGGTCTCCCAGCTCTATCCTGAGTTTCTCCTCATCAAGAGCTTTTCTCCTTCTGGTCGCCCGGTGACCAGCCCTGAGAAGCCCTTCTCAGGCAAAGAAACAGTTTGGGAGGTGTGGGCATGGGGATGATGGAAGTTGGAGGAGGCGTTTAGCGTCGGTGGATCTCAGCTAGAAATGTCCGCAGGTGCGATGCGCAGCGCCCGCCCCAAGAGAAGCCAGACAGAGGGAGCCAATACCCCCTGAGCCCCCCGCCCCCTCCCAGTGGTAGGAGCCAGGGCTGAGTCCCGCACAAAGCCTTTTCTCCAGGAGTCATTGCCTCTCTTGATTTTTAACCGGATCCCAAACATACTCTGGTCTAATAATTTATTTTTATGACCGTTCATCAAACAGAAGAAGAATTTAACACAATCTTAATGACAGAAATCACCCGACGTTATCTCTGGAGTGCCCCCATTTAACCCCGTGGGGTTAATCCTGGACAAGTGAGCGTTTAACTGGCCGAGTAGGAGGGCTCCCGATGCGGTGCAGTGTGGTCACTTCTGCTCCAGACTGCGTTAGACCATTTCGACAAAAGATGCTTTCTGGGGAAAAGCCTAAAATGCTTTTTTTTTCTTCTTCTAAGCAATTCAGTTTCATTTACCAGCGGGGAGTACCGATTTGGCCCTCTCCAACACACATTACGTTTACATACATCCTTGCACTTTAATCCCGAAAGAAGGGGCTAGGGGCTGAAGGCAGTTGGGAGGGGAGCGCACTTTATCGCCTCACTATCAAAGGTCAACAACCTCCTGCGGGATGGGCCTTATTTATTACAGAGTCTAGCAAAACAGAAAAGAAGAAGAGTAAATATGAGTTCTTCATGTTTGCGAAGGAAACGTTGGCTCCCCATCCCTCTGTCAGTCTCTCTCTGTCTCTATCTCTGTCACACACACACACACACACACACGCACACGCACGCACGCACACACACACACACACACGCACAAGCATGGACACGTTTCCATTCAACAAAGGCCTGTGAGGGACGTTTAACTCCCCCGTCTTGCCCCCCCCTCGCCCCCAAGCCTTCTGACTTAGAGCAGCAATGTTGGTTGATGGGGCCAGAGTGAAACCTGCCAATCACGCCAGGACACTGGACAAATCCAAGCCCTGGCCATAAGCACAACAGGTAGGCTTCGGGTCCACGAATGGAGGGGCGCATGCTCCATCCCCTTCCCCTCCCCTCCAGGGGCTGCGACGCCCGACGGCCCTGGGTCGCAAAGTGGTTTACAGCCCCTCCGCACACGTCCCCCCTCCTCCTTCCCCTCGACGCCGGCGAATCAGCGCCCACCCTGGCCTCGTCGGTTCCTTTCCCGCGGTAAACCCGGCGGGCGTCCACAGGCCTGGGCGGGGCCCAGCGGAGAGTCGCCGGCCCTCGGTGGGGCCTGGTGGGGCCGGGCGCAATGGGACCTGGCGGGCGACAGAGGTCGCTGTTGGACCACTTTTCCTCGCCAGCTTGGCGGCGCCGAGGTGGGCTCGGGAGTGGGCGCGGAGCGCAGGCCACAGGGAGAGCGCGCGAGGAGCCAGGGGGAGAGGTGTTAGGTCTCAGGGGTGCAGTATCATTCTGGGAGAGGCATTAACGTCCCCGGGACGGGGACTTCCCGTCGCACCCAGAGGCCGAGCGTCTAAATCGCCGCAGCCGGCGCGGCCCGCTCGGCTCTCGCCCCCGTGCGCTCACCCGCGGCCCGGAGGCCCGGAGGCGGGTGCCCAGCGCGCGGCCTGCACCTCCCTCCCCGCCTTACCATTGGCGCCCGGCCGCTGCCGCGCGAAGAGCTCGCTGCTGGCCGCCTCTTTCCTGCTCTCGGGAGAGTCGCTGAACTCGACCTTTTTGATGTCGGAGTCTTTGGAGAAGAGGCACTCAACGGCCGCCGGCTGCACGCCTGGGCCGCGCGCCCGGCCCATGTGGGAGGGCGACAGACGCCCGGGCCGGCGGCAGAGGGGAGCCCGGCGGGGGTGGGGAGCAGGGAGCCGGGCGGAGGAGAGGCGAGATGGGACGGAGAAGAAAGAGGGACAAAGAGTAGAGACGCAGTTAGAGGAAAGAGCGGGGAGCACGCCTCTCGCCCGGACCCCCGGGCCACCTGGAGTCCGGCGGCCGATTTTCTCCACAAGCCTCCCCGGTGGCCCGCAGCTGCGACCGGCAGGAGCCCGCCCAGAGCTGCGGGCCGTCGGCCCGGGCCCGGAGAGGCGGCGGCAGCGCGGGTCCTGATCTGCGTCCTGGCCAGGGCCTCCCCGCGGGGCCGATGCCCTCCAGCTGGCCTCGCGTGGCGCGGCCTCCCGCCCGTCGCCCAGAGAAGGAGAAGCGGACTCTTACCTAATTGCACACATGCCGACACTAGTTTGCGGCAGTTGGTCTCCATTCCCCGTTATCTGCAAAACACAAGAGAGGAGGGCAGTGAGCAGCCCGTGGCCGGCAAGCAACCTCGATGGCAGCTGCTGTCTGCCTACCTTGTGCCTGGTTTCAGGCGCGTTGTTCGAACCTGGTAACCTCCAGAGTGTCCAGCAGCACCCGCACTGGCCACTCGCCCGGTGTGTGGGATGAGGGGCATCTGTTTACCAAGAGGGGCCCCTCCCTCCAGAACTGCAGCCACTGGCCCCCCCTGGGGGGTGACAGACCTTCCATGGCATAGCGTTCTGGGGAACCAGGATCTTTAAGAAAAGGATGTTGGGGTTGGGGCTAAGTGCCCATCTGAATACGAGGGCAACCTTAACAGACTTCAGCTGTGGACCGGAGTGTGCGAAGGCCGACGTCCAGCACTGCGCTGGACCTTTCGTGGGGGGTTAGTTAGCCTTCGTAGAACGTCAGGCCCAGACCGGCCCTGTCCTGGGAAGGAGTTCTGTGGAGCACACCTCCTCCTCATTATCTATATGGAATTTCTCAAACCAGTAGGACTTGAAGGCTCTGGGCCTAGGGTGCTCCAGGAGTGAGCTGGCTTCAAGTCTCCCATCCATCAGGATCCACTTTTCCATATTTAGCCACGCGTTCCCCTGGAGATCCTCACCGGGCCATTTATTTAGCCTAAAGCTTGATTTAGGATCACAGAGGAGAGATGGACAGGAGGACGACCTGAGATTCAGGAGGGCAGGACACAGGACACTGAAGGGTTCACTACCCGACAAAGTCAGGGACGCAGTCCTGGGAGAAGGACTCCTTCGCTTCTTCCTCTTTCCCTCGCCGGCAGGCCCAATCACCGCCCCCCCCCCCTTTCCAAATTTCCAACCTCAAGGCCGCTAGCCAAGCAGTGAATGCGGGCCCCCTTTCTCCGCCACAGGCAAAGCAGGAGCGGTGGGTGGCGAGGGGGCTCGGTCAGAGAGGATTAGAGGAGCCACCGCGGCTGCTTTCAAGACAGAAGAAAAGGAAGAAGGTTCCAGCCACCCTTCCGATCTTGGAAACTGCCTCCCCATGCCAACCAGGGTACGAAGGCGGCTGGAGGGCCCACTTGATGCGGGGCGCCTGCCAGGTGGGCAAGAACTTAGTGGCCAGGGAGTTGAGGGCCCGGCTCTGGCCTGAGCCCTTTTTCCTGCCCTCTCCGCCTGTTCGGGAGCGAGCCTAGTGCAGGAACTCTAGGCCAAGGTCGCAGCCTGGAGGAGGGGTGCCCTGCCCTGCGGCTTGGGGGTCCAAAGGTGGGGACAGCCAGGCGGTCCCTCACTCTTCCGGGGACGCGGGCGGGGCCTCTAAGGCTCCTGGTTGGGCCCAGGGGCCCAGAAGTAGCAGTTTGGCGGCTCCAGATTTAGTGATTCTGCAGTAAAATCACAGGATTAGTCCCTGATTGAGATGTCTGTTCGTGAGATATTACAAAATTCATTATCACAGCTCTCTACTAACTCGATATGAAGTAACACAGATGGGATTTTATTAGTCCAGACTTCAAATGTTTACTTATGATAATTTCAAGGGAAATTTGCATGTCATCATCATTTCTATAATCTTTTTTTAAAAAATATCCGAACTGGCTGTATTATTAGGCGGTGGCCAGAGCATTGCAGATGGTGACTGCAAATTGTTTTTATTTTCTGCAAGGAGGAAATATACAAAAGGAAGTGATCAGGTGGCCCGGTGGTAAATCAGTCGATTATCATACATTTCTCCCACCTCCAGCAAGGCGGCTATGTTGAAGATCAAACGGAGCAATACTAAACAAATCTCTGAAATTCAGAGGGCTTCAGCTCAAAGGATTGAAAAGAAGGACAAAGCGTGTTCCTTCCTCATCCCTATGTGTCCCGATGACTTGGGGATTTACTTTGAGCCCCAAGATCTGCATGTTATGCTTCATCTAATGATCCGGCCTAGTAGATGAATTGACTGTAAAATATCTGCAGCAGATAATTTTGAAAAGGGCACCTCCAGTTCCCCACTCCGGACCCTGAACTTGCCCTGTCAAGACAAATGCTGCGTGACAAATTTGACTGAGGGGCTTCAGGATCGGCCTCATGGCTAATTGATCCCTCAAATGGATCTGCACAACTTTTCAGATGTTGACTTGTTCGCCACACTGAGAGTTCATATCCTGGCTGGACTATGTATACATCTATCACCCACTTTTGACCAACTTGGCTGTGAGATTGTGGGCACACTCAGTCATACCAGGCACTGACCAAGCTGAAAGAGCCCCTTGGAGTGGCCCTGGCCAAGGCCAGTGGACAGGCAATGCCTCAGAAGTCAAACAAATGACCTAAAAATCATTTCTGACGATTTCCATAGGAATAACATTGCCAGGGGTGGGGCTGGGGTGGGATTAAAAAAAACCTCTCAGAATTCCAAACCTTTTCACATTCCCCCTTCCATTCACTTTGTTATCCCAGAACACAATCTTTAATGGAAAGCTTAAAAAATAAACAGCACCAGAACATATGTTTCAAATGAACTAAATTGGCGAGATTAGCCAGTAAATTAATTTGCAGTGGGTAATCGTTTAAGGAAATTAAAATCCTGTTTAGTGTAGTTCTGTATTTTACCCGGTTTCAGTCACTTTTTAAACCAATTAATATTGATGCTTAGGAACGTTTGGAGATAAACGTGCTCAATTTAAGGAACAAAGCACCTGAATAATTTAAGTGTAGTTTTGCTGAGGTGAAGAAAAACATTCCAGAAATGAAGTCGCTATTTAATTCTGTGGAAAGTTTGATTACTGAAACCTTCTATGCTTGTTTGAGGTAACAGCAACAAAAATTCTCATTCGCCTCTAAGGGCTTTGTTTCCTTGACTTTGTTAGTATTGGGATTTTAAATGGCTTTCTTCCAAAACGAAATTTTGATTGAGAAAAAGAATCACTAATTCTTAATAATAGCCTAAGAGGAATGCACGAACATTTTCTTGAAATCAATTTTTTAAAAGAAAAAAAAACCCATGTTTAAGAATGCATGAGTCCTAGATTGTTATAGTATCTAATAGTGAAAGTTGTTTTTCCTCCCCTCCAATTTAGGGTACGACGTTAAGACAAAATGCTCACACAAAAGACAGAGTGAAATTATACTACTTATGATGGTGTGATTTCATAATCGCTTGGGAAAATAACATATTAAATTGGAATAAAAAGAGGAACACATTTCTCAGGTTTAGAATCGCGATATATATATTCTTTTCTGAGTGTCCACTTACAGACTAGCTTTCTTCCTACACCCATTTAAAATGTATCTCTTGAAGTGCAAGATTGAATTTGACTGTTGATCAATTTAATGGATTTAGAATCCAAAGTAATCCCGCGCGCTTGGCATTGAGGCCTGGCTCCCAGGTAATTCGCTTGGGCCTGAGAGGTCACTAGCTGCCAGTTAAGATGGAACCTTTTTTGCCAATGGGTAGCAATGCTCAGGGAGCTTAATCTTCCAGTAGCTGAAACTTTGTAACTAGCCCTTTCTCTTGAGATGGCTAATCCTCGGCCTGAGGATTTGTCCCGGTCGGGTTGGCATCGAGATTGAAGGGAAGATGCCTGGTTTGAAATGCCAGCCCCGGTCGGTCTCCCTTCCCAGTTGACTGCGGCGCCCCACAGATGTGTCTGTGGCTGGAGACGGAGGAGACCGGGGCTTTGCCTGTCTCTCTACCAACTGCGCTAACTCGCAGGAGCCGCAGCCCTGGGAGCCACAAATCACCTCCGGTGAAGAGTTTCTAAAGTGGAACAAATTTCCAGACTCGCATTATCTCACATCCCGACCGTAGAGGCGGCCTCCACTTACCGGCTACCGGGAGAAAGCTGCTGTCTCCGCGTCCCACGGCTTCCCGGGAGATTGCCAGCCAGCCGCGGCGCGCGCTGCACCGCCAGCTCCCGAAAGCCGGGGCCCGAGAGGACTGCGGGGCTCCCGAGGGCGCCAAGTTCCCAGAGGGTTGCCCGGCGGCGCGGCGGACTCCGAGATCCAGCCGCCACTGGCCGTGGCTTTCTGCTCCTCTCCGGCTCGCTCGCTCCCTCTCGCCCCCTCTCCCTCTCGCCCCCTCCCTCCCTCCCTCCCTCGCGCTCCCCGCGGCTCGGGCTCCGCGTGAGGAGTGCCGTGACGTCAGCAGAGATTCCACCAAACTCCTCTGCACAGTGGCCGGCGGCCGGCGGGCGGGCGGGCGGGCGGACCGCCGAGGCGGGCTGCGCGCCGGGCGAGCGCCGCGCTGCGAGCAGCGCCGGGCCGGGGCGGGGGCAGCGCGCGGGGCCGGCGGGCGCCGAGGGAGGCCGGGCCCCGCGGGCAGAGCGGCCGGCCGCCGGAGCCCGGAGAGCGCCCGGGAGAGGAAGCTGGGCTGGGCGCTGAGACCGGAGCGGACCGAGCCCGCGCGGCGGGCGCACGCCCTCCCTGAGTGGAAGGGACAGGGGGCGGGGGGAGAAGGATGGGCTAGAGGAGAAGGGGAAAAAATTCAAACAAAACAAAACAAACAAACCCAAACAAGAAAACACCCCCCAAACCCGCGTCAAACCCGGAGTCCTTCTACAGGCAACAGGGAGGCCCAAGGCGTCGGGGAGACAAGAAACCGTCCGGGCAGCAAACCAGGACGGGTTGGGAGCACGGGACAGCAGGGAAAGTGTCCTCCCCCCAATGGAACAAAGACCAGCGCGCGTGGGTTTGTTGCGGGCGAGGTGTGTGTGTGCACGCGCGCGTCAGTGACCTTCCTCTCCTGAGAGGTCGAGACTTCGGGGGGCGGGGTGGAATGGAGGACTGACGGACTGGAGGCGGGGGTGGAGGGGGTGGATGGACGGAGTGGGGTGGGGAGGGCAGTTGAGCGAGGCCAGATCTGGAAAAATGGGGTGATCCGCGAGGAGGGGGGAGTCTGGGTGGGCGGTCGAGGATAGGCAGCTCCAGAGGACCCCCAATGGGAGGTAGGCAGAGGCGCTGGGCCCAGCTCGGCCGTGACACTGCGCCTGAGGTCAAAGGCGGGGGGCCCCGGGAGGCCTCCCCGGGCCTGCGCGCGCAGGTGGGCCCGGCTCCGCGCCGAACAACGGGCTCCGAGGGCCAGCGCTGAACCAGGCTAGGCGCGGCCAGAGGCTAGAGTTTCCTAGGCGGTACCTACCCTCAACAAGTTCACCCCGGGTCACGGATATCTCATTTTTTAAAATGACGAGGTTAAGGTTCCCGGTGAGGATGGTGTTAAATTGCACGGGCCTAGTGGGGCGGCAGTGGTGGGAAAGCTGCTCGCAAACCCACCATGGCCTTTGGAAAAAGGCCTGTGATACTGGAGGGGGCGAGCCTCACCCCCAAAGTGCGCCCTCCTTCTAAATTCTGATTTCCCGATTTCTTGATTCAAGCAAGGGCTAGTAGGTAGTGAGCAGGATACACACACACACAAACACACACTCACACACACACACACACACACATTTCAATGTTCTGCCTTTGACTGGAAGAGCTATAAATATGTTTTCCCTGCAGGACCAGGTGCGAAGGCTTCTGCCAGACATAGTGGACAAAGTTCTTTCAATCTCAAGGGCGTCCTGTGAATGTAGGTTTTTTGGGAAAGGGTCAAGAGCCAAAGCCCATGAGTTGAGGCTTTCCAACCAATAGTAACTTCTTCCAGAGCGCAAAACTCGGTAGGGCTCGCCATGAAAGAGTCCTCCCAGTCGGTCCTTCATAGAGAGTACACTTCTCTCTGAAAGTTGTCTTGCTCTTTTCAAATCATTGTTCAAGGGATTTTAAGGAATAGAATGGCTTGTTGGGAATGCATGAATACGGACATTCCTTAAAAAAGAAAAAGCTGGCTTTTAAAAACCATCCGGATCAACACATAGGTGCAGGGTTTTCACTACATTTGGGGGACTGCCTGGAATATGTTATGTGCTTTCTTGAATTACGCCGTGTTTTGAATTCATTTGAGTTCGCAGTAAAAACAGGCAAACAAACTTGCTCAATTTGTTTTGAGTGCTAAATCCCTTTACTTTGAAATAGCTAACAGTCGACAGATGGACTCATTTTATGGAAAAGGGTTAGCCTCTTCAGCTACGAAGGAAGCTGACGGGAGGTCTACATTTTAAAGTCATTTCTAACCTGATAACATCCGTGAAAACGCAAACTTTCTCTCCTAACCGATTGGAAAGTAAAGAGACTTTCATTGAAGGGGAAAGAAGTGTGCATGGGAGGGTGGGATGAGGGGGGGCACTGGGAGGCATGTGCTGTTTTTATTTCTGTTTCCTCTTCTGACTCTGAACATTTCTTTCTTTTACTCCGGAAAATCTTGCCGAGGCAAGAAAATAAAATTTCAACAAATCCTCTCCCTGGACCCCCAAGTCAGAGCACACGGGAAAATGTAGTCACAGAAAGGTTTTCATCTCTGACCTTGGATGGCTCAGTTAGATTTTTGCTGCCTCCTTGGTCCCCAACAAATGGGTGAATGCTCCCCCCCTGGCCCCTTTTCATTTTGTAGAGATTTAGAGAAGCTCTTAGCAGAAGGGCCTCGCCTTCAGTTGGTAGGGAGGGTAGAGGGGCACTCTCCCCCGGGATAGTGAGAGAAATCGGGCAGGAAGATGCAGAGATCCGCGGACAGACAGGGAGAGTCCGGGAGTAAGGAAAGGGGCTAAACTGGAGAGAAGCGCAGATACCGGCGAGCAACCGCCCCCTCGCCAGCTTTCAGAGGTCTGCAAACCAGGGCTGGGTCGAAGGGGCTCCAGGAAGCTCTCCTTCCCGTCGCCTCCCTTCTGTCTGGAGTCTTGCCCGCCCAGGGCTGGTTGTTAACCCCTGTCCCAGCCGCCGCAGACACCGTGCCGCGGAGCTTTTGGGTCCCTGCGACAGTGCAGATGAAGTGAGCAGCTGGTGGGAAATGCAAATGGTTCCTGGAGAAATACAAGACACTGAATGATTCTCATTCCCTCCTCTAGTGTGTGGAAGGAGCTGGACATACGTTTCACGCGCCTAATCCTTCTTTTACATTTTTAGTCATACTCCTATTAAACAACTAATTAATGCCCAGCATCACCAGGGAATACATTAGACATGCAGCGGGGAGACAGGGTGCTGGGGAGCTCCAAACCTCCGAGCTGATTTGAGATGTGGATTTCAGGTTTTCCTCTCGTCAGAGCAGAAATGGAAGAGTGGGTCGTGGTGATTGTATTTAGATTTCGATTATTTCAAATTAGAAAGGAAGGGGGGGTTGGTGGAGAGGGACCTAGCACAGCAAGCAATTCCTTGCCTTGCAGATGTAAACAAGATTGTAGCATCAAAGGTACCAGTTCCTAAGGGCCAGATCTCCTGGCCCCAGGGCCTGGATGGGAGACACTGACCTGTATCTGTAAATTTCCAGGATGTTACACTTTTACATAAACAACGGCAAACCGCGGATTGGATCTCCTAGTAGTCCCTGGTGAGACCCACTGTTCGGGAATATTTGAGAAGAATCACCCCCAAGGCATATCTCTTCTTCACGTTTCCAAAAAATCAAAATCTGTCTAAAAGATATAATACCCTTGTGCTAAGGAGTCACTGGACTGATCCTCCAGCCACTACTTTTGCCTTTTCAGTGATCAGTTTTAATGTGTGTGTGTGTTTGTGGTGGGGGGCTGCAGAGGATAAACACGACCTAAAATATCGTTAGGAGGAGCTGGGCTGGGCTAGGCGGATTCAGAGAATTTTTAGTTGGATTCTGAATAATGCCCTCCCTTTCAAAATTGGAAACAAGTTGACCAGGACGATTAAAATGAGGATCAATTTGTCAAGTGCAAGGAGGACGAACATTTTGGTGACTCCATGCAGGGGAGAAGCCAGGTGAAATGTGGGGTGACCTCATCCAAATCCCCTTCACCCAAGAGTCAGGGTTAGGGAAAGGTACAGTATTATTTCGAGTCCACTGCGAGGTAGCGGTCCTACCATTTACTTCCTGCCCTCTGGATTATGACTTCAACCCTGCCAAGCAATTTCCCCAGCCTCTTATCTGCCAACAAGCGAGTATGTAAATACCAATGGCTAGCGATGTTTAACTGCCTCAAACACTATTGATTTGTTGGCTTTCCTAAATTTTCTTTCCAGACCAGACCTTGTTTCCGAATTGTCTGTTCTATTGGTGTGATCATGCCTTCGATGCTACAAAACAATAATTGTTTTAAAGAGAGACAGAGAGAGAAGCATTTAAGACGAACCCATTGATTTGCATATAAATTAAAATCACTATGCGTTGCTTATGCCGGTGCTTTATAATCATTTCGAAATTAGTACTTAACCACTTGAGCTAAAAGAATATATAAATGTCTGTATTGACTCACTAATGAATTACCTAATTAAAACGTCCCGGGCATGTTGGGCGCTGGACAGATTGCTAAATCAAGACGCTATTGGGGGGGGGGCGGGGAAGGATGGCTATTGGGCGGGTTACTGACCAAAATCGGGAACTCTGGATTGAGTTGATTCAGGGCTTTCATTCGGGAACATGGGCCCCTCACTCGTGTGGTTCCCGATTTTGTCCTTCTTTGTCACTAAACAAAGTGGAAGGAGTGCTCCGATCGCCACAGCCACTCAGGCCCTTTGCTCTTCTCCAGACCAGACCGCTCTCACCCAGAAGCGCTAAATCCTGGGAGAAGCTGGGCCAGCGGGGAGTCTTAGGGCCGCCAGGCCAGGCTTACCTCCTCCACGCTCGGCCCTGTCCGCTGGCCTCTGGAGCGGCCGCAACGGCTCCCTGCTCCGGGCGAGCGAAGGAACCAGAGGCGGCATTTAATAGATATGCTAACTGGGCACTTACCTTCATCCTGAGAATAGGAATAAAAAGTAGCTCTACTTAAGAGAGGCGGTGCAAAGGCGCGCTAGCAGTTCAGAAAAGGCTGGCGGCGGGAAATCTGTAGCCTGGGGGCTAGCCAACATCCCCTTTCATTTCAAGCACTTATTGATTTGCTGTTGTCATCTTTGGCGACGCAGAAGGACACTTGAAAGAATTTCTGATGGGGCTCTGATCTGAGAAAGGAGGTGACCTGCTCAGGCTCCCACCAAATTCTTAATTACCACATCAACTGCTTTTTATCCTCCACCCCACCTCCTTCCCCCATGGCAACTGAGTTTGCTTATTCTTAACTTTTTAATTATTCAGAAACTCCCTTACCTCTTGGTGGCTTTCCTTCCATAGCAGTGTTCTATTCAAATCCTTAAATAATAATAATAATAACAAACAAATAAAAAAACACCCCCCTGCTTCTCCCCCTTTCATTGGTAGGGCCTGTACATCGATCCCTCTAACCTTTGGCACAGTTGGACCTTCCAAAATCTCGCACTCTTTAGATTTGGGGCTGGCAGTCGCACGCTCTGCCCTGTGTGCACACTCAGCTAGCTGAAGACTTCCGCAGACATCTTTCAGACCCAGGGAATCTAACAGATGTTCCCTTTTCTGCATGTCCCTTGAAATCTGAAATGCTTGCCTGCTTTTCAACTTGGATATGACTCTTTCTTGCCCATTCCATTTCCAAAAACAGTTGGAACATGTGTACAAATCTGCTTGTGACATCTTCACATAAATTCTTTACCAAATTGTAAATAAAGAAGAATGTAAGAAGGCAGTACTTCACATTGCTTCAGGACTCACAGTTCCCAACCTTAGGATTTCATCACTCTGGCGACCATGCGCCTTGGGAGAGCTATTCCCAGCAGGAAGCCCAGAGGAACACCTAGCATGAGGCCACAGGAAAAAAGACCAGTCAGGAGGATGATGTCAGGATTGTTTCATTCGAATGCAAGTTATATTTCTGCGTTATGCTTGTATCTACCAATTAGTAGTTAAAGAGGTAACAGCACATCACGGTGATCATTGGCATTCTTGTGGAGAAATACCTTGGGCTCATGAGTGAAAACAAGACTCCCCAAAGCATAGGACTTTTGGTGTTTTACACCAAAATATTGGGGAAGAATGACATACAAACAGCTTTATATATTTCACTTATATCGAACAATCGGAGTTTCCCTTTAGAAGCAGCCATGCAGCGTGCACAACAAAGAAAAAACGAACCACAGAGAAACTCAGAACTGGGTAAAATCCTTGAATTGGCCGTTTCTATAAGCCAGGGAATATATTATTCATGAATGTTCTTTTTGGACACTTTGCTATGCTATGGTTTAATGTTGTCGTTTGGGTTCCTATTCATTATAGACAAATTTGATTAATACACTGATATTTTTGCCAGCATCATTTTGAATTTCAAATAACAAAGAAATCTTTTTGTCTTATTTACAAAGTTCCCTATGTTCACCTCCTTCCAGACTTCCATTTTAATCATTTCAAGCGATTATTTGTCTTTTTATTTCTCCTGCTATGTGGGGAAGTGGGCTGGGGTCTAGAGAGGACAATGGAATCTCAGCTCTTTCTTGTATATCACTGATACTTGGGATGCTACAAATGGACTTTGGAAAGCTTCATGGGCTTTCTAGGAGGGTTTCCCATCCTGGTAACAAAGTCTCTCTGGAAAGGTACAATTTTTGTTGAACACCCAGTTATTGGAGGGATGGTCTTAGAGCAATAAGAGAGGAGAGGACAGCAGAAGCTGGCAGCTACTTAAGCAGAACCCAGTCTGTGTTCAGGGAAGGGACAGATGTAGTGGTCAGGCATCACCCTATGGCTCCCCCGACCCCCACCCCAGGTTCTCATGAATTGGACCACCCAATTCCTCACTCTGGGACCACTAAACATTTAGTGCAAATGTCTACTCCCCTCTTGTGGTCTCTGCTGTATGGTTTCACAGAAGGTCTGTGGTTCAGTATTTTGAATTTTAGCTAACAATATTTGTTTTTACAAAATCTATTTAGGTGGAAGCTATTAGTAAGCTATTCTAGCATACAGGACAGAAGGCAACAAGGAAGGATGCACAGATCGAATGCCAGCCAGACTGGCACAGCTTTGTGTACAATGCTTCCTGCTCCTCACCTTACTACCCTCATGCAGACTAGGACAGTTATGGGTACAATATAGTCTAGCTTTTTAGGAAAAATAACGCTTGGGTTAGAACAGTGACCTCAGGAAGCCTGATAGTTTGAATGAGCACTAATGACAATAACTCATAGTAATAGTGCTCAGTTTATTTTAGGCCGTTTTCTAAACAATTTTATATGACTCATCACCGTATACTTATCCTACAAGGTAGATATGGCCGTTTTACAAGTGAGGGTTGAATTTTGGGATGAATTTTGAACATGGTTCAAGAACACACCATAGGTAAGAGCAGCACATGAATGAGGAGTGGGTGGTTATTACTTCAGATCACATCCAAACAAACAAAATCCCCAAATCATGGACATTGAGTGGATGCCAATTCACAAGGACCCTGTAGGAAAGGATAGAACTGCCCCTGTGAGTTTGCAAGACTGGAATCTTTTAAGAGTGAAAAGCCCGGTCTTTCTACCACCAAGAGGCTGGTGGTGTCAAAGTGCTTGACCTTTAGACCACAGTCAAACTCATAGCCAGTGTTCCACCAGGGTTCCTTGGGCCACAGAGTAAATGAAAAAATGCAATGGGGGGCTTTGAATCCATCGGAGTGGGTCTGGCTCCTGAGTCTCACATGTTAGCCCAGAACAGGTAGCTACCTGAACCAGAAGGTCAGCGTCTTTAGGAGTGAGGTGGGGGTGGGGAGGAACAAATATCAAGCTTCCATGTGGAACACGCCAAGGATCAGAGGGAAAATCCCGAGTCATGTTTTAAACATGAAAGAGTAAGAAAGAAGTGATTAAATGAAAGAGAGCAGAAGAGCTAATTTCTAACATTTGTCCTGGGCGGTTCATCCTAGAAAGAGGGAAAAGTTTAGGGGTGCAGGAAAATATACTGCTGCAGGAAAATATACTGAGCTGCAGGAAAATATACTGCTCAGATTATCAGGCTGTCCTGAGCCTAATACAAGATCTCAGGGGACAATGTCTTATTTCCAAAGAGTCCCAGGATGAGAGGAACCTCCTAGCCGGGTAATTTTATCCAGAAGCAAAGAGAGAACAAAGTAAGGAATGAGTAATCAGAGCATTCAGGTTGCAGGAATATGCAAGTTGAGTTAGGAATGACATCTAGAAAAACCAGTAAGCAACCAGGTTGCTAACCATGCCAAGTTCAAAGGGACAATGAGCTTTTACCTATTATTGCCTACCTCTGTCCCATTTTTATCCCAATATCTGCATCACTACAGTAATGAAACTCTTTTGAGGGGGGGCTTCCTATGTTGAACAAAGAAAGAAGCCTGGATGGAGTGGTCTGGAGACCACTGGGGGGGGGGGGAAGGTAATGGCCCCCAGGACATTACCTGTGGGATGCAACAATGTATCACCTGTTAAACTGGGGGCAACATGTTGACTAGGGCTTTCTAAGGTTCATTTCATCAGGTCAGTTACGGATTCCAAAGGTCAGTCCCCATGCAAATTGGCTCCATGTTAAAAAAAAAAAAACTGTCCCAAATCTGCTCTATTGTTGTCCTCTCCCTGTCTACAGATACTGCACACAGCATGTGCTCAACGACTAGCCTCCAGATTTGCACTTTAAAGGCATCCATTACTGGTGATCTGCTTCCAGAGTGATTACCGCCAAGGAAATGCCACAACGGAGCAGTTCCACTCTGTAGCACACGGGGTTGCTGGCAACTGGTTTGTGGTTTTATGGCTTTTCAGTTTTATGAAGCAGAGGTGAAGGAGAGAAGGAAGAATCAATTAATCTTTTCTTTTCTGGCCCAAACTCCTAGGCTTCTGAATTGTGTGTAGAATATGGTAAAATGGAATTGTATCAGTAAAAGAGATGGATGAATTAAATCCAAGGTGAAACTTAACCTGTGATGTCAGAGAGATCCAAGCGAGCTATGGCGTATTCGAAAGTTAGGCCTCATGCTCCACAGAGCTCTTTCCCATCTCTGCCCTGTGGGGGCTCCTGGTTAGAGTTCTCCTAAATAGGAAAGGGAAATTAGGATCCACTGAAAGTAAAAACTGGGAAGGATACCCAGCCTGTGTTTGAATTATTTCCAGACAGTAGCTACGTTTTTACGTCTTCTTCAGGAGAGCGGTTCTGAAGTTCCCCCAAGCATGCATTTGAACACTTTATAATTTGAGATTTATGCTCCATATCTGTCTGAGAACTCAACTCCACTTATGGAGGAAAGCAGTCATGCCAAATAGTTCCAATTAATATAGGACATTTCTTCCAGGTCCCATCAAAAAGTTCACTTCTCTTTTATTCTAAAAAATAATATGTATGACAGATGGAAAATGGTGGCATGGAGTCTTTTATCCCAGTTTATACAGCATGCTCCTGGGAGAACTGAACTTTTTAATAATAATAATAATAATTTAAAAAGTGAGAAGATTCAGGGTTCAGAATTTACCTAGGAGACATATGACTGCCGGGGTGCTAGTTTTCTCCTTCTGCCTGATTAAAGTATACCCCTGTTTGTAACCCTATCTGCCCTTCTGTTTGTCTGCTCTGTGATTAGTTTAACTTTTAATCCATCAATTATCTCCCAGCTAGCTTTCCAATATACAGTGAAGGTAACCGATGCTGATTAAATGTCTCACCCTTGCCATGAGTGTTACCTGAGCAGTTGAAATGGTCGTCATGAGTCTCAAATATCACTTGTCAGTTAACTGGCAGTGTTGCCACTGTCCTGATTTTGTCCTCATCTGGAAGGGACACACGCCACACCCCAGTCCTGAGGGGCTACCGCCGCGTATCAGTGCTTTCGGGTCTTACTCAGTCTCTTAGGAAGATGTTCATCGTTTTGTTCATCTCTCTCTTGAGGATGTAGCAACTGCTGTTTTGCTTATTTGTATGTTTTCCCACAGGTCTGTTTCTCATGGCTGACCTAAAGAAATTAGCCATTCAATGCAAAACGTTTATGTTTCTTAAAGAAAGTTGGAACAATCCTGGAAGGATTATGATTTTCCATGCACCGTGCCAATCTGAGCCGACATGTTTCCTTCTCTTTGAAATCCCCATGTTCCAAAAAAAAAATTCCCATGTTCCATAAGGTTTTTTAGTTCTTTTCCCCTGAAAGCAACGTGTTAACCTAACGCAATAACCATCTCATGGGTGAACCCCAAAGCAACAAGGTGATGCTGCATTTCCTTTTTGTCCTCTCTCCTCCTCCTTCTCCCTGGAAACCCCACTCTTTCTTACAGAATGCTTTCCCAGTGCAGCCGCCTGCCTTCCTTCCATCAACCTGTGTTTTCTTCTTGCTTCACAGAAGAGCAGCTGGGAAGGGGGTGGGTAAGGCTGGAGCCCGCTAACCCTTTCTTCTCTTGGCCACAACTGCTTCCCATCCCTCTTCCCCCAAAATATGAATGCCATGGCCTTCTGACTTTCCATTTACCCACATTGTAAGAGCTGCTAACACTGATACTGGGGGGGGGGGGGGAGATAAAAAAAAGAATGCCTAACAACATGCAATAGGCATGGATTGTTTTCTTATATTTTGTAAGAAAGGGCACCCAAGTCAAGTTCCGTTTCCTCATCCCTAGCCTCTCCTAATCCACAAGACTGTAGAAAGGATATCTCTAGAAGGGAAAAGGGTGACTGAACTAAAACAAGGGGAAGAAGAAAGCAGGCAAAGCCGAGGTGGGGTCTCTGCTGGGGGTGGGCCTCAGCAAGATGCCTCAATGAACCTGGGAGAGTCACTTGTTAAACCAAGGATGGGATGCATTTCTCCATCTTCCATGGACCCAAGCTGGGGTTAAACAAGAAGGACCAACTGGCTCTTTTAATTAGATGCAAATTATCACAGCAAAGGGGAAGACAAGAGGGGGGGACACCACGATGCAAAGAGAGCAGGTAGCAGAAGAAGTTTTTAGATTGATCTGAGAGAAATGTTCTTAGAATTTTTCCTTCCATCTTCATTTGGATGAAATGAAAAAGCATTAAATGAAAAATTTGGCCTTAAATATAGGTGAGGCTAACTCCTCACCTTCCCAACTGCTGCTTTTATGCATCTACATTCGTTTTTTTTGCATTCATATTTATATCGTGTTTTAATTTTTCAGGCCCCCCCCCCACCGCCACACGGTGCAGTGGGTCCATAGGGGGCTGTCAACCCAAGGCCGGTTTGAAACCGCTCGCCTTTCTTTGAGAGAAAGATCGGGCTTCTCCCGAAGAGTCAGTTCCGGAGACCCACAGGGGCACTTCCACTCTGTGCTGGAGAGTCCCTATGAGTTGGCATAGGCTCCATGGCAGAGTTGTCGTTTTTTAAAACGTGGTCTTTCCTGATAAGATGTCCAAAGTACATGACATTAAGTCTCATGATTCTCCATCCTAAGGAGTATTCTGGCTGTACTTCTTCCAAGACGGATTTGTTTGTTCTTTTGAGATCACAAGGGACTTTTAATATTCTTCGACAGCTTCAGAATGCAAATGCATCAGTTCCTCTCTCACCTTCCGTATTCACTGTCTGCCTTTCACAGGCATATAGACTGTTTAAAAGTGACTCAGATCAAGCACAGTTCTCAAAGGGACATCTCAGCACTTAGGCATTTTAAAGAGGTCTTTCACAGAAGATTTGCCCCATGCAATATATCTTTTGGTTTCTTGGCTGCTGCTTCCAAGAGTACGGCTTGTGGATCCAAGCAAGATGAAATTCTTGACAATCCATTCTCCTCTCTGTTTATCATGTTGTCTACTGGTCCTGTGGTGATTTCGGTTTTCTTTACTGTATTGAGTTGTACTCTGTACTGAAGGCTGTAGTCTGTGATTTTCATCAGCAAGTATTTTAGGTCATTTTTGCCCCCTAGAGCATTCTAAACTTTTTTCATTGAAAAGCTATAACCCAATTAGTGAGCAAGCCCAGACTAAAGAGGACTCCTTGTGCTTGAAGGGAGAATGAGGATTCAGACCAGACCCGATGGGAGGTCTACTTAAGTGATTTCTTCAAAAGTGGGTGTAACCCCTGAAGTGCTGAGTCTGGTGTTCATACGGCCCAAGTAAAGTGAATAATCCACCAAGACAGAGGAGCTCAGAGCTGGTAGACTAGGGGTAGGATCAATGGTAGCACTTGGGTTCTTGTCTAGTTTCTCAGATGGGATTTCAGGTCCCGCAGAGACTCGCTTTAGTATTTTATTTATTGCTGGGCCAATAGGCCTATGAGTCCATATATAAGGTTGTAGGCTGGGTTCTCTAGAGAAGCAAAACCAGGAAAAACTGTTATATATACAAATCAGTTTATATTAAGGAACTCGTTCACTCAGGTGTAGAGGCAAACAATTTCCAAGTCTGTGCGTCTGATGTCATGCTGGTGGCTCCTCTTGACTCAAGTAACAGCAGGAACTTGTGAAACCAAGATGGAAAAGTCAGATGGTAGTGTTCTGACTGTAGAAGCAACTGAATCCAAAGTTTACAGGTCTGATGTCAGGCCGTTAATGACTCCCAGGATTGACAGGCAATATGGCAGGCCTCTGGCTCAAGCTTAAAGAACCAGAACCAGTTGTAGAATCCAAACCTAGTAAAAAGCAAGCAAACTTTTCCACAGTGTCCACTTATATCATAAGCAGGCCAAACACCCCAAGGACACCTTCCTTTGATAAAAGGCTACTCAGAGCAGATTTTGGCCAGGAAGTAATTACAGTGTCTTAGATACCATCATGGCAGATGACTATGTCTTAATTGACAAACAGTGAGGTACCTGGCCTAGGCAAGTTGACACAAAACCGTAACTATCACAGTCTCTGAGTGGTATGGTTAAGATGCTTGATTACTAACCAGAAAGTTAGAGGTTCAAAGCCATGTGGAGACACTTAGAAAAGAATGCCTGTCAATCTTCTGACAACTCAGCCCATGAAAGCTCTATAGAGCACAGTCCTCTAACCCACACGGAGTCACCATGAGCTGTAATGGATCCATGGCAACTGCTAGTGGGCCTCTGCTGGCCTAGCCTCTGGGTGTCGGGAGTCAAAGACATGCTTCGTACAGTTGAAGAGTGGGAAGAAAGCACTCCAAGCGAAGATTATACAAAACGGTCTCTGAGATATAATGAATCACTGATCTCAGCATTTTTAAAGGATTTTCATTGAGTCATCATGTCTGCGTTCTTACCTCAGATTTTAAACTGCTATCTGAAAACTGTAAAATGGATGTGGTTCCTTCAAAGAAGCAACTGATGATGACCAAGACAACTGTGATGTCATAGCCATGTAGTCTTTACTAATGCCAGATACATATTAGTGTTTGGTTGTTATTTATTTGTTTTTGAAGTCATTGTTGTGGTTTTCATTATTGTTTGACAATGAAAAAATTTGAGGTTGTTTTTCTTGCCAGAATTTTTCCGTCCACATTTGAGTTCAGACTTAAAAAAACCCTAAAAGCAAATTAGAAATCTTCATAAAGTATTTAAGAAAGCTAAATCAGATGTCTCTACCATGCTGAGAAGCCAACTGATTACATTTTATGAATTTTATTTCATTTGATTTTTATCCCTTTAATCAAAAAGTCTATTTAAAACATTCAGATAATTATTAATACATTCTGTCTATAGCTTATATATAGAGAGATGTGAACATATGTTTAGATATTCACAATAGGAGGTTCATGTAAAGCATTATGTTTTTAAATAGACCACCCTGTATAAATGTGTGTATACATATTTATGCACACGTATATACATATACATTATATATCAACATTTCTCAAAAGTCCTATCTGCTTACAATTTTGGCAACAAAAACAACATGGAGACTAGGATAAATAATAATCAACATGAGAAAACCCTCCCACTAATCTAGAGAACTTACAAAACATCTTTAAACACTCTCAATTTATTTATCAATGATGTTGCCTGTTTGCTAGTGGCTGATGTAGTTCTTTTTTAAGATCTAGCAAAAATCTTAACCACAAGCATCATTCAGTATATGAGAATGCTTAAGATGTGAGAACAACACTATGCTTTTACAAAGCACCCTCTGCAGTGCTGGTAATTGTAAAAGAGCAAGGAATATACTTCACACCCTCCCTGCCTCTCCTACCTCTAATGTCTTCACCTCTAATCTAATCATAAAGGAGACAATTTTTTATAATGGTAACAGCTAGTTAGAATGTACTTAATATAGGATTGATTCAATTTACATAAGAAGAAACTCCCCATGGTAAGAATCTTAGTGAGAATTACGAGGGAGTTTTTTATTTCCGCCCCTCCCCGCCCCCCCACGAGAACATCTTGGTATAGTTACACTTAGTTAAAGAACTGGATCACTTTATTTGCATGCTGACTCTCTTGTCTGGAATAATGTTGATGATAGTTAATGTAAACCTCCTTGTCTCAGACCAATTAAAAAAAAGTGACATGATCTTGGTAGTAGAAAACAGTAGGTTGCAAGATTTCCTGGTGATGTACCATATATCGAATCCAGCCACTAGGCCAGGGGTCCTCAAACTTTTAAAAGAGAGGGCCAGTTCACTGTGCCCCAGACCCTTTGGAGGGCCAGACTATAGTTTTTTTTTTTTTAAAAACTATGAACAAATTCCTAGACACACCGCACATATCTTGAAGTGAAAAAACAAACTGGGCAAAAACACCCGGCGGGCCGGATAAATGTTCTTGGCGGGCCGTATGTGGCCCGTGGCTGTAGTTTGAGCACACCTGCACTAGACAGTGTTGCACTGAGGAAGAAAACCACCCCTTTTCATCCCTCCTGATATGTCAACATGGCTAGCTAGTTATGATATATTGAACAGATAAGAAATTTAAGTTTTGTGAAATTTTGTCTCCTTATGAATATAATGCTCCATTTGAACATTGTCTGTCTTATTACACTTAGTATTCTTTGCTATCTGCTTTTGTAATTTATTTACATTAAAATAACATAGGAATTTGAACTATTGTACTCGGTCATAATACTTGGGAGTAACCAGACTGCTTGTTAAGTAGGTTGTCATACAGTTAACAGAAAATGCCAGTTAAAGAATGAGATTATTATTGGCTGCCCGAGGGATGATTTCTTGAATAACAGCTGTTGAGACTGATGGGGTATTTAAAAATCATCAAATATGAACAATACAGACACTTATCATACTATCCCAGGGCAAAGGAAGGGACCATGATAATTAAATTTGGGAAATGCAAGTATGAAGATAGAATAAGACCGCAACTCACTGCCATCAAGTGAATTCTGACTCATCGGTGCCTTACTGGATCAGACTGCCTCATCCTTTTCCCACAGAGTAGATTCAAACTGCCAACCTTTTGAATAGCAGCCCATGATCTCATCAAGGATCCTTAACAAGAGAACCGATTTCTCCATCTTAAGAACAAGAAGTTGCAATGATGAAACATACAACTTTTCTCTTGTTCCTAAATGTTTCTTCCACTCTCACTATCATGATCCCAATTCTATCTTACAAATCTGGCCAGACCAGAGGATGTACACTGGTACAGACAGGAACTGGTAACACAGGGAATCCAGGACGGATGACCCCTTCAGGACCAGTGGTGAGAGTGGCGATGACTGGAGGGTGGAGGGAGGGTGGGTTGGAAAGGGGGAACCGATTACAAGGATCTACATATAACCTCCTCCCTGGGGGATGGACAACAGAAAAGTAGGTGAAGGGAGATGTCGGACAGCATAAGACATGACAAAATAATAATTTATAAATTATCAAGTGTTCATGAGGAGGGAGCGGGGAGGGAGGGGGAAAATGAGGAGTTGATGCCAGGGGCTTAAGTGGAGAGCAAATGTTTTGAGCATGATGAGGGCAATTAATGTGCAAATGTGCTTTACACAACTGATATATGTATGGATTGTGATAAGAGTTGTATGAGCCCCCAATTAAAAAAAGAAAGAACAAGAAGTCTTCCTGCCATTTAAAAAATGTACAGCCCTAGAAGCAAATCAGGAGATTCTAGCTTTCAGTGAGGCTTTGGTAAGAAACAGGAGCGTCACATGCCATCTAAGCTCACAGTTCTAGAATGCTGGAATAAGTCCTACTTCTGAGTCAGCTGAAGTGGCCCAGTTTTTGTTTCAAGGGACGTCTGAATCAGCTTTTCTGTGGCCACTCTTTGACCTTCTCTTATCTGCTTATCTATATCCAGATTTTCTTTGACATTTTGCAGTTAGCAGCCAGTGACTGCGGGTTCTGACAGTGTCCTACTCTTTCATTATATTTTCCTTTTCTTTCTTTCTTTCTTTCTTTCTTTCTTTCTTTCTTTCTTTCTTTTTGTTTGCTTCTGCTGCTTCTAGTGGTGTGTAGTGGCTTGCATGGTCCCACTCCACTCCTAAAAGTTGTGCTCATGTTTTCATCTCTAGAATCTGGAAAATTTATTTGAGGCTCTTTACAGAGAAAGCTAAGCTGAAGAAGATGAGGCGATGACCCCGAATCAGCCAACGGGGCCTGAAAGTAACTGGAAGGCTGCTTTGAGTATGAATTTGGTTTTGGTGAGAATCTTGATTTGATGTGGATTCAAAGGAGTTTAATCAATAAGCGACTGCCAATCCGGAAGTTCTTTGCCAAGAAGGGTTGCCATCCAGAAAGGGGGGGGGGCGGGGAGTGCAGGAAAGTGAATTTCAAACACTCAGCCACTTTGTTTCAAGGCAGACCTGCTTGCTTTCACCTGGGCTGGGCAAACAGGAGGAAACCATGCCTGCAAAACAGCTACCCTTGTACTTCTTCCACACCATCTCTGCTTCAGCCCTCACCAAGTGCCCCGTGGAGCATGCTTTCTTGTGAGAAACGGGTCTTGGAAGGTTAACTTACTTGTCCAAAATCTCACTGAGCTGGGATTGAACTCAGATCACACGCCCACGGTTTCCTTTGCACCGCAGCGCTTCTCTAGCACGATACAGAATCTCCCTAGGGACCTCTGAAAGCCAACTCTGCTTCAGATTAGCTATGCCAAGTCTATTTTCCCCTCTCCCCCCCTTCTTTTCTGAGGGCATGGACTTTGTATAAAGCAGCTAAATTGTATGGGGACTTGTTGATTCTAGCATTTATTTCTGTGCTGTGGCCTCCTTCTCCTGGCATGAAGACAACAATCAGTGCTGTTTGCTGCATGAAAGACCAGCCTCCAAAACATTACTTTTGTCTGTTTTCCAGCAGTGCTCGTGCTGGACTTTGAAATATGCTTGGAATTTTCTGGAGAATCAAAAGATGTTGAGGCTGTAAGGGTACTTACAGAGTATCTGAGCAACCCCGCATCTCTAGATAAGAGAACTGGGGCCTGAAAGGATAAACGAGTCACTCAAGAGCCCACACCTTGTTGGCAGCATTGTTGGGATCGACACCTGGTCTTTTCTGAGATGATTTTCAGGGAGTCACCAGACATTCTCTCATTTTAATATTTTTCATGATGAGGGGGTGGGGGGGAGAGGATAAGGTTCTAAAGTTGCAAGCCCACTCCTTCATTGCATTTTTGTGTCTTCCTCATGCTTTTCTTGTTTAATCATTTTATTGGGGGCTCATACAATTCTTATCACTATCCATCCATACATCCCTTGTGTCAAGCACATATGTACATTTGTTGCCGTCATCATTCTCAAAACATTTACCTTCCACTTGAGCCCTTAATATCAGCTGCTCGTTTTCGCCTCCCTCTCCACTCCCCCTACCTCATGAACTCTTCATAATTCATGAATTGTTATTATTTTATCATATGTTGCACTGTCCGATATCTCTCCCTGCCCTGTTCTCTGCTGTGCATCCCCTAGGGAGGAGGCCATACGTAGATTCTTGCAATCAGTTCCCCCTCTCTGCCCCACATTCTCTCCAACCTCCAGGGTTCCTCACATTTTAATAGGATAGAGTGGTCTTGAGTTGGAATCGACGACAGAAACAGGTGGACTGAATGGCTGTCCCTCAAAAGACATGTCCACTTCTACATGTGAATTCAGTGTCATCTGGAAAAAAAGATCTCTGTAGATGTAATCAATTTAACATTCGTGAGGGGCAGACATCATCCTGGATGTCTAGGTGGACCCTAATTTCCATGACAAGTGTCCTTAGCTGAGAGTGGCAGAGGGCAATTTGAGAGAAAAAAGAGGAGAGGGCAATGTGGAGATGGAGGCATGGATGGCAGCAATGAGATCATAAACCAAGGAAGCCAAGGAATGCTGACTTACACTAGACAAGGAAGGATTCTCCCCCCGGAGATCTGGAGGCCACGTGGCCCTCTGGCCTTTATTTTGGACGTTACAGGAGAATATAGTCTTGCTGTTTTAAGCCACTTTTCTTAAAGTAGCTCCAGGAAACTAATACATGAGGGAAGAGAAAGTGAGAACATAGAATTGATGCTATTTCAATCAGTTCGGGCTTCACGGAGCTTCAAAGGAGAATGTGAGTGTTGAGGTGGAGAAGGATAGTTTGAGAAGTTCAGGTGGAGATGAATGCCTTATGACATGTACAACCTCTTGACAAAAAGAAGAAGAAGAAGAAGAAGAAGAAGAAGAAGAAGAAGAAGAAGAAGAAGAAGAAGAAGAAGAAGAAGAAGAAGAAAGAGGAGGAGGAGGAGGAAGAGGAAGAGGAGAAAAAAGAGGAGGAGGAAAAAAAGAAGCTTAAGAATTAAGGGCAAATACAGCGAAGGAGCAAAGGAGGAAACACATCATTTATTTAGTGCCCACATGCTTTCTTTTTAAAATGATATTTTATTGAGTTTTCCGTGAAAGTTGACACAGCAAGTTTGGTTGCTTTGAACTATACTTAACAAGACTCCATGACTATACTTTTAACATTTAGCAATTAAATTGAACAATATTATAAATCTTGCTCAGAGACATTGGTTAAAATTTTCATAATGTTTTGACATCCATATTAATTCCCTTCTCGCTGTTTTTGCTTCCAGTAATCTGGTTTCATGTACCCTGACCCTTTTATCTTGGCTTTAGAGTAATTTTTGGCCATTTGGTCTCATATAGATGGTTTACTAAATGTATGCAGTACTCGCTATTAATGTTCTTTATTTTATGAGCCCATAGTTACTTAGTGACAAGGTACCCTGAGGGGTTTTGGAGCATTTCAGGGAGATAGTGTAAGAGAGTCCTCTAGTTTCAAGTGATCCCGTACATCTGGACATTTTAGGAGTTCTGTTCCACTCTTCTCTCCCTTCTATCAGGGTATATTTTTTGTGGGTTTGATCAGACTCGTTGTTCATGATAGAAGGGAACCATCTATTTCTTCTGGTCTCAGGGTAGATGAGGTCATGGTTTGTGTAGACTGTTAGTCCCATAGACCAGTGTCTTCTCTGAGCCTTTGATTTCCTTCTTTGCCTTTTACTGCAGATGGGATAAGACAGATAATTGTATTTTAGGTCCCTGCTTGCAAAATTTTAAGACCACAGATATTTCTCACTGAACTAAGATGTAGGCCATAAACTGTTAATTATAACAGTTTATTGAGTCACCCAATGAAACTATAGTCCTGTGTCTTCACATCCAGAAAACCACTTCTGTGAGATGTTTGGTCAAGTCTAAGCAGAATCGTTGTAACTGTGTCTTCTATTCGTGTGTGGGCACACACACGCACACACACATGCTACGTGTGCATATTGTGCTCATGCATTTTCAGTGCTTTATGCCTTCACAATGCTACTTGGAGATTTGTGGTGCAACATCAAGCCATACACCTGGAGAAGGGTTGTTTTCCCTTTGTTCTAACCTTCATTAACGTCTGTCCTAGTTCCTCCGTACTCTGTTCCTTGTGACCGCCCCCACTTCCAAGCTAACATGTTGAAAGGAGATAAGGTCTGATGACAACTTCTCGTGATAAACCAGCCAACCAGTTCTCTTGAGCCAATTCGATTCATAGCAACCCATCTGTTTCAGAGTACAACTGCTTGCAGAGTTTGCAATGACTGATTTTTTTTTCCTGAAAAATTTCCCCAGGCTAATGGAAAGAGACCTTGTGAAGACATAGGAGCATTTCTTTTATTCCCACCCCCGCCCATCCTAGTAGTTCAAGACCAGCCCAGTTCTTGAGCACCTCTGTTTGCAGGTATTTTTTTGCCACCCTGTATGCGTTGAGAGTGGAAAAACAAACAAAAAACCCCGAATCCTTTTTCTTCTAGTCTAGAATTTATCATAAAGTTTCATAAGTAATGTATAATATTGCTCCTCTTCTGTGAGCTTTCTACTTAAACATCATTTTCTTTTTTCTCATTCTGTTGCTCAACCTCTCAGTGCAAAATGAAAATGGCTGACATCATAGTTTCAATAAGGACTCAAGCATATCAAAGACCTTGGAGATGGCACAGGACCAGGCAACACTTCGTTCTCTTATGCAGATGGTTGCCATGAGTCAGAGTCAACTCGATGAGAACTAATCCAAACAGCACAATGGTGATAATGATGATACTTCCATCACAGGTTTGCTGTGAGGATTAGAGGAGTTAAGCCCGGAAAGGTTCCTCCACAGGGAAAGGCTATTATTGTTTATTAGACAGAAACGCCTCTTCTCACTTTCGGTTTCTGTGAAGAGGGATCATCTCTCAGTGTGCATTCTTCGACATAGCCTTTTGACTCATTTCTTACTCCTCTGACCGGTGACCTGCCTAAAGACAGTCATCATTTCAATTTTATCAGTTGTATGGAGCGATGTCGTTGAATTCCCACCTTCCGTATGGGGGACCCGGGTTCAGTTCCTAGCCAGTCTACCTGATGAGCAGTAACCACCCAACTTCTAGTGGCGAATTCCATCGTTCTATGATGCTGAACAGCGTTGGGAGACGCTTCGAGACTCGGATGGGATAAGTAAAAAGGCCTGGTTGTCTAGACACCTTCAGAACATTTAGCAATGTAAACCCTGTGGGCTAACTCAGTGAAGCTACTACTAACTAGTAGCAACAATCTCCTGAGTATCAAGAGGTTTGCTGTCTGTTTCTTGCTTGCTGTTCATGCACACTCGTGGTGACAGTGACCCGAGTCAGCTAGGTGGACCATTCTGAAGATTCGACTGAAGGATGGGAGTGAACAAGCCATTTTTAGTCTTCACATAAGCTAAGTTCGCTAACCTTGTCTCTGTCAGTAATAATAAAGTTGATATTTTTGTTCTTCAGCAGCGAACTCTTTTGTTTTATTTTTTATCGGTTCAGTTCAGTGCTCATGCGCTGAATACTTACCTTCATCAATGTAATTATTGTCAAGGAGAACTTAAGCCGGGGTGGATGCAGTGCTAGTTGGGGGTGGGGGTAGGGATAAGAATATATGTCTAAGAAAGTATTTTAAGTATCTTCTTGTGTCTTAAGGCAGAGTGCAAAGCTAATGACCTCGTTCCCTTATGCCCCCCACCCCCAAATTCAACAGTTAAGGAAATTTGCTCTTGAGTCTTCCCATGTCTCTTCAAGTCACTCAGCAGTAAAAGAGCACCTGACGTCACTCTTTCTCCAAGCCCATATGCTCCCTAGAAAGAAGCCTTTAAGGCTACACCAACAATTCCCTGCTGCAGAATGAATAAAATTGCACCGCAGAGGGATCATAAACACAAGAATTTTATTCCTAAGCAAGCAAAATGAGAATTCAGCAAACAAATCAAAGAACCATGATAAAGGCCTGGAAGATGAAATGGGAACATAAACTATGTAACAATGAACATAAAACAAACTGCTCCCCACACTCTGGCAATTATACTAGTCCGATGGTGAGCGAGAGCAAACACTCTGAGCGGAAGGTGCTCAGGCTCCTAGGAATAGCAACACTTTGCATCTGTGCATTACTTTGAACAGATATTCTTGTTCCAACCGTCTAACCGTCCGCTGTTACACTTCGAGTTTGCTCTCCTTACTATCGACTCCCTGCCATGCGGTCGATTCTCAATCACAGCAGCTCTACGGGACAGAGTTTTCTGCTCCGAGGGTCTTCAAGGGTGTAAATCTTTATGGGAGGAGTCAGGTCATTGGGAGTCACGCCATTGAAGTTGTGTTATATGTTTTTCACTTATCAGCATGTGAACCCTAGGATTGATGAATCTTTAGAGTTAGCAAGTAGAATACGGGATTTGAAGGGAGCGGGGATACAGTGGCGGTGGTGGAGGAAAGGGGAGACAATGTCAAGGAGTCCATGTGGAAAAGAAATGTTTGGAAACTGTGATAGAAAATGTACAATTCTGCTGGACGTGACTGAACCATGGAATGCTATGGTGTATGTATTAATTATAAGCTAAAAAGTTGTAATTGTGGGCTTCATCACTAGGTACAAATCTTGTCTTTTTTAAAAAAGGGTTGATACCAGAGTCTATTCAGATGGATAAAGAATGCTCCCAAGAACCTAGGATGTCTTGATTTCATCTCCAGAACCGAGAACATGTTATCAGTGGCTGGAAAAGGACATCATGCTGGGTAAAGGGGAAGGTCAGCCTCAAGGAGAAAGACCCTCCATAAGATGGAGTGGTACAGTGGCTGCAATGAGGAACTCAACATGCCAATTGTGAGGATGTTGCAGGACAGAGCAGCGCTTCCGCCTGTCAACTCTGGGTCAGAACCGACTCCATGGCACTTAACAATATCAAAGAAATTAACACGACTTCCAGTACGAATATATAAAGATTTTTCTTGCTTCAGTATGATTTGCCCTTGATGTTTGTAAATGAACTTTGCAAGTGGTTCGGTGCAACCTCACTTACCAAGGTATTGGGACATCTCCTTATTGACAATTTGGCAAATCTCCCCTGGCTGCTTTGGCAAAGTTCCTGGAGGGTGTGGGTCCTGTGGTTGTGGCTGGTGGCATACAACAGGGTTTTCTGAGTCTGCTCTTGGTAAAACTGTCTGATAGTCTGTGGCTTCACTCCTTTTCGTCTCCAGATTGTTTGGTCTTAGGGGTTTTTTTTTTTGTGTGTGGCTCCAGTAGAGATTGGGGACCCAGGCAGTGGGGATTCATTTTTGGTTTCACTTTTATATGTCCTTGATTTCCAAGAGCTAAGCTTTCTTCTTTATCCCCTTACATTGTATCCCTTTGTCAATATTTTGGTTAACTTTTGGGTAATTTAGGGTAACCCCAGATTAGGTAACCCATATATTGGTTCTGTACTTTGTGCTGAAGATTACCATTGCAGATACTCCGGCAGCATTTCATTCTTCCATCAGCTCAGATTGGAGGCCCCTGGGTCGCTACCTGCACTGACCTTAAGTTAGACTATAGTTCAATAGTTTTTTTTTTTTTCCCTTCCCAGCCTTGGTGAAATTGATTTCTCATTTCCTGGTAAATTGGAAGACTACAGCAGCTGCACTTGCTCCCCCCCACCCCCAGCCTACTCCTCCCGCCTTCTAAATATTACTCCTCATTATTGAATCATGTATCTTTGCTTAGGTGGTATCCTTTATTCATATTTTACAATAACTGCTCTAAGACATACTAGGCTATGAGAGCAAACATTGAGTATCAATCAGAGGACTTGATAAGACTGCTATGATAGTAAATAACTGTAAACAATCTACTAACTTCCCCCTTTGTGGGAAACACCTACTAAGTGGTGCCTTACAGGTCTATGGAGGATGGCCCCCACTTGTCGGTCAGTTTGTTGTCTTGTGGTGGCGTGTGTGCTGCGGTGCTGCTGGAAGCCATGTCACTGGTCTTTCAAATGCTAGTAGGGTCACTCAAAGTGAACAGGTTTCGGAGGGGGGTGGAGGGGTGGGGGCGTGGGGCGGGGAAGAGGAGCCGATAGCAAGAGCTGAATAGTAAGCAAATGTCTAGAAAAGAATGAAGGCAACTTATGTACAAACATGCCTTATTCAACTGATGTATGGGTTGTGATAAAAGTTGTATGAGCCCCCAATAAAATGAGTTAAAAACAAACAAAAAAGAAAAGAGACCAAATCGAACAGATTTCAGCAGAACTTCCAGTCCAAGAACAGACAATGAAGAGGGACTTTGATCCCCGCTTCAGGGCAAGAAGCCGCTGAGAACCTTGCTGAAGCGTTGTCAGACACTGAAAGCCTAAACAAAGTAAGCAGAACATTGTCGGAATTACTGCAGGAGGAGAGGCCTCTCAGGTCCAAAGGCACTGGAAATCTGATGGAAGAGGAGCTGATTTCTTAGAGGGGAGCTGACCGTGATGAGTCAGGTAAAGCCCATGGGTGTGGAGCCTAAGGGATCTACATCTGCTGGCGAGGCGTGACTCAAGGTAAAGAGAAACAGCTGCAAACGCCTTCTGATGAGTGGAACTTGGAATGTGTGAAGTACGAATTGAGAAAAATCGGAAGTGGTCATAAATGAAAGGGAATGCATGAAGGTTGATATCCTAAGCTTTGATGAGCTGAAATGGACTAGTATTGTCCCTCTTGAATCAGAAAATCATATGACTTATGATGTTTGGAATAACATAATCGAGAGGAATCTTGTGACATTATTTTCAGAAAAGATGTTGGCAAATCCACCATAAAGTACAATGCTGTTTGTGATAGGATTATATCGACCTGCTTTCAATGAGATCCAATCAATATAAATAATATTCAAATTTATGCATCAACCACAAAAGCTAGTGATGAAGAAATCGAAGAATTCTACAAATGACTTCAGTCTGAAATGGATCAAACATGCAATTAAGATATATTTATAGTTATTGGTGATTATAATGTGAAAGTTGGAAGCAAATTGGAAGGAATTGCTGGAGATGGCGTGATAGAGTTTTGCAAAACTAATGACTTGTTCATAGCAAATGCATTTTTCAACAACACAAAAGGTGACTATATAAATGGACTTCCCCAGATGGAATGCATAGAAATCAAATTGGCCACATCTGTGGAAAGATATGAGGGAGAAGCTCAACATCAGCAGCTAAAACCAGACCAAAGGCCCATAGCGGAACAGACCATCAATTGCTCCTATGTAAGTTCAGCAGAAAGCTGAAGAAAGTGAAAACGAGTCCACAAGAGCCAAAATAAAACCTTGATTCCATCCCACTGAATTTCAAGAATGTCTCAAGAGCATATTTGACACATTGAATACTAAAGACAGAGACTTGATGAGCGGTGGGAGAACATCAAGACATCATTCAAGAAGAAAGCAAGGCTATTAAAAAGGCAGGAGAGAAAGAAAAGAAGAAACTCTGAAACTTCTTCTTAATCATAGAGTAGCTAAAGCAAATGATGTTGAAGGAAGTTCAAACTGCACTGAATGTATTGGCTTCAGGAATGGAGTACCCACTGAAATGTTTCAGAAAGCTGAAGAAGTACTGGAAGCACAGACTTGTCTGTGCCAGAAACTTTGGAAGAGAAGCTACTTGACCAACTGTCTGGAAGGGATCCATAGGAAGGTGTCCATTCCAAAGGAAGGTGACCAACAGAATGACTGTGTGGACCATAATAAACTTTTGATTTCTGATATGATCATGGGATTGGTACTTATGAAGCATGATAATGGATTTTTCCCAAGAAGGGACTGGTGAGTTAAAACTTTAGACCTTGCAGTTAGCAGCCGAGTCTGTAACTACCACACCGCCAGGGCTCCTTCTGATAATTTATAGAACATCTGTCTTTCATTATTTTGTTATTGGGCAGGGAGTGTTACGTATCTTTTCATGTGATCTCCTGTTTACTCAGTAATAGAATGGCTGAAGTTTAGATTTGCAAATGGTTTCCAAGAACAAAGACTGTAGTCTGCAACTTCTTTTGCAGCTGGGTTTTTTACCTGACTCTCTTCTGGCCAGTGGGATGCACATGACCGTGTTCAAGCAGGTGAGATGTGTTCTTATCTTTTACCTTCCAAGTGGCACGAGTGGGGGGCTGGAGGTAGAGCAGCATATCGGTCCACTAGCTGAGATGGTCTATTTGGTCTGTTAGAACTAAGGAGAGGCAGAAGTAGTTTGAGTCCTGGACAGTATGGAGAATTTTATCAGCAATGTTTTCTCTATTTGAGCATTACTATAAAGGAAAGTTATTTTTATGGTTTATGTAAGCCATTATTATTTTGAGATTTCTCTAATATGTAGCCACATTGCAACTAATGCATTTTAAAAGGGCAGCACTTGAAAAAAAAAAAGGAAAATTAAGAACTTCATTTGAGTCCTACCATGATACCACCAGTCCAGTTAAAAAACCAACCAGTTCTCCTCTAGTCAATTTCAATGCATCGCAACCCCGTGTTGGTGTTGGTGTTCAGGTGGACCTGTGTCCTGCAAGAATCAAAACTAAATAAGCAAAACAAAACTTATGAAAAGTATAATTTGGGTAAAGGTTTACCAGGAAAACTACTTTTACATTTAAGAATTTTGTGTTAGTTTGGGTAGAAAAGAGACACAAATTCATAGAGACACTCATATGTGTGTAAGAAAGAGCTTTATATACAAGAGCAATTGAATATTGAGAAAATATTCCAGCCCAATCCATATCAAGTCCATAAGTTCAACATTAGTCCATATGTCTGATACTAATGTATAAATTCCTCTTCAGAGTCACAAAACTCATGCAATGACACCGAATGCAGGAAGATCACAGGCCAGTGGGTGGGAAGTATTGTGGATCCAGTCACATTGTAAGCATCTGGGTGCTGGCAGGGGTCTCCACATGGCTTCTCCAGCTCAGAGCACTAGCATACTTCCTTGTGTCTTGTCAGTTGCAACGTCTCCCTGGGAATCAGCCTATGTCCCACCTCCAGTGAGCTATTTATCTCCTTAGCGCCTCCAAATGAGGTCATCAAGCTATGAGCTGATTGACAGGCTAGACCCCACCCCTTCACTCTTAGTCCTCTCAAATTGACAACAGATTATATAACCACCACCAATTTGTAGGCCTTGTTTTGTGACACTGATGGAAGTCTCCTCCATGGAACAGTACGCTTCCCATTTCTTCCCTGGGTTCCTGGCTACCACTTCTCCTTCTTTCCTGCCCCTCTGTCTTCAGAGTTTTGATGTTGGTCAAAGGCTGCCCTTTGGGACTTGTGGGGTTGATTTGCCATAGGATTTTTAATCTTTTAGAAATATATGTCCAGGCTTTTTTTTTTTTCTGAGACACTGATCAGTGGACTCCAACCTTCGATCTTTCACTTCGCAGCCATTTAATCATTTTCAATACTCAGCGGCTTCCACTTATACACAGATCTGATTATGTTGTCTTGGGGATGCTGTCATGCCAGGCCTGGAGGAAGTCATTAAACTATTAATCTGTCATGTAGGGAAAAAATCATTTTCTCTCAGAGTATATTTAATTTACTGGGATTCTTCATGAGACCAATCTCATCAGCATATCAGAAATCCATTCTACTCATATGTAGGTATAAGTTTCTCTTTGTAGACTTATCAATTGGCTAATGTTCATCAATGAAAATCAAATTAACAGCTTTTACTTACAATGATACTGCCTTTTTAAGAAGGAAATTGGATGAAATCTTTCATTATCTACAGCAGGAACTTAAAAGAGAATAGCTACAAGTGCCATTTATCACATCTCCAAATTATTAGAACAGCTCCTACTGCTTAGTACTGACCTACCAAAATAAAGATAGTCTAATGATTTACTACCATTGTGGATGAAATTTTTTAAGTGTCCTTTAGCATTTAAAAAATTTACCAGTATAGGATTAATTTCATTAAAAGTTAAATTATTCTACCACTAGTTTTGGGATTATTCTATTCTCAAAAGCTACCTGAACAAGATCTTGCCATTCTTTCTTGCTTCCTTTCACTTCCTCTAAAACCTGAATCAGAATATAATCAAAAATTTAAAATAGAACCTGAGGGCATTAAAAATGTGACCCCGCCTTTCAAGCTAGCCTCTGCTTGAGTGACCCTCCCCTTCTTCCTCACTGCCTTGGGCACATGGGCCTGCTTTGAATTCCCGAACAAGCCACACTCTGCATCTCTGCACCGGCACAGGCTGTTCCTTTGCCTGGCAGTCTTCAGCCATCTCTTTGTCTGGGGATCAGTTGTCACAGAGTCAATCAGAACTCACGGTGACTGGACGTGTGTCAGAGTCAAATTGTTCTCCATAGGGTTTTCAGTGGCTGATGTAGATAGCCAGGCCTTTCTGATTCAGTGCTTCTGGCTAGACTCTAACCGTTCAGTTATCAGCCGGTGCATTAACTATTTCCACTAGGCAGGGGCTCTTTTGCTGGTTAACTCTTATTCATCCGCCAAGCCTCAAATTACATGCTGCATCCTTAGGAAGGATGCCCTGATGGATCACCCAGTCTAAAGGAGCTTACCTACTCCTCTTCTTCATACTATACATTCTCCTTGTACTTTGTCACATTTCTTCAAATAATTTAGATGGTATGAAATGGGAATGGTGGGAACTGAAAATGGAAGACTGCTACAACTGTACCTGTTTTTTTCCCCAGCTACTTTTTTTTTTTTGCTTTAATAATTTAAGTCAAAACCCTGGGCTAATTAAAAAAAATAAAGTATGTTGTGATTAGAAAAACCTAGCTTGATAGTATTAGGAGAACATTTTTTCTCAATTCTGGCTAGTCATTAACGTCACTTACATGCCTAGAACAGCCCATCGTTTTGTGCTTGATAAAGTAAAAGGTCAGTAAAAAGCAGAGCAATGTTCAAGAAAATGGACTGACACCGCGGCTGCACCTTTGGGCTCAACTGTAGCAATGCTTGTGAGAATGGCATTAGACCAGGTCTTGTTTCAATCTCGTGAACATGGGGCTGGCTCCTTCATGAACAGCTACAGTCTCAGACACTCATGGGCAATTCTACCCTGTCCTACAGGGCTCCTATGAGCTGGCATTGACTCAGAGACACTGAGTGTGAATCAGAATTGTACCTAACAACAACAGCAAAAGCAGGAGCACTTTAAGGTTGGACTGCTAGCCAAAAGTTTGGTGGTTCAAACCAACCAAGCGGCTCTGTTGGCAAAGTATGAGACCTCTGCCGTTGTAAATATTTGCATCCTTGGGAACCCTACACAAGGTCACCGTGCATCAGAATTGACGCAGTGGCAGAGGGTGTGGTGCGATGTTGGTTTTAGGTCTTACTGTGGTGAAGCACTCTGCAACTAGCCAAGTGGAGGGGCTGGATCCACGAAGAGCTCTGCAGAAGAAGACTTGCCAATCTGCTCCCATATAGATTACCATGTAGGGAACCCTATGAGGTAGTTCTACTCTGTTGTATAGAAGCACTGAGACAGCAATAATAGCAACAAGGGAGGATTTTAACTGAAGGTTGCCAGTTCAAAGCCACTCATTGACAACACAAAAGAGAGGTTTGGTAATCTGTTTTAGAGCTGAGTTCTAACTTGTAACACATGGAGTCACCATGAGTTGGAAGAGACAATGGCAATTGTTTGTTGTTGTTTTTGGTGTGTGTGTGGGTTGGTTCAGGAGCAGTTATGTAATGCTGATGTAGTCTCTATCTTAGAACTTTTGACATATTGGGCCTCACATATGGCCTGGACATCTGATTTGTTGGGTGGCTACGATTGAGATCCATTGCAGTGGATGGAATATGTTGGGAACTACTAATAGGATGCAATCTTTTCCTTTAATATCTCCTCATTTAATTGCTGCTAGTCATTTATTCCTGACTAAATGTTTATGAACAAAGATGGCAATGATTGGAAGATACACAGATAAAATATAAATGATAATAATATCTTGACATAAATATCTTGTAGTAGTTACATAATCTGGTGTCATTTTGGGACTTGAGGGGATTAAGGGTTAAGGGGTGTAGTCTAATCTGTCAATCAAGATCTAACCAATGATGCATCTGTGTGGCATGGCCTTCTCCTGAGAATTCTGGGAAATCCTGATATTTCCTCCTTGCTTGGAGGTGGGAGACACTTCTCTCTCTCTGCTCACTCCCTTGGAGATGCTCTACTGACAAGACACATGACACTATGCTGGTAGACCCTGTGCCCTGGGAACTGGAGGAGCCATATGGAGACCCCTGTCAGTGCTGAGATACATACAACGCCACTGGATCCATAGACCTTTACCTTTTCTACCCACTGGTCTGTGATGGTCCTGCATTCGACGTCATTGCATGTGTTTTGTGAGTTTGAAGAGGACTTTATAGATTAGTACAGGACATATGGGTTAATATCAGATTTATGGGCTTGGACTAGACAGGGTTGGGATGTTTTCTTAATGTATAATTAATTACCCTTTATATAAAACTGTCTTATACACATATGAGTCTCTCTGGATTTGTTTCTCTAGTCTACCCAGACTGACACATATCTGCAACAGATTTTTTTTAGTGAAATATAAGATGCTTTACTCTAAATTGAAGTTAGGCTAATAAACAACCTTAGACTTTTGGATTAGAAAAGAGTAATCTTTTGTGACTGTTTTTATGGGCAGTGATGTAATCCTAAATTCCAAGAAAACAAATCCAAGCGTTAGGGAAGTCTATGTTATCTTCTGTTACTTAAAAAGAAACTGATTTCTTTTGGAGAAGGAATGTCTACATTTCTATCTCCTCAAAAATAAAGCAAAAGGCATTCCTAACACAGTAAGATGTTACCATGCAGGAATTTCTAAGATCCTGGAGCTGTGGGTTAGGCATTGGTGGGAGAAAAATGAGGCTGTCTGCTCCCATATAGTATTACAGTCTGGAAAATTCTGTATAGGGTTGCTATGTGTCGAATCAACTCAATGTCAGAGGATTTGCGTTTGGCTTGGCTTATCTATATCAGTGTTTTGGAGGAACAAATATCATGGTTAGATAGGAGACGTACTGTGTTGAAACATCAGCAGCTTGTGGGAGTAGAAACAGGGAATGTGAAAACTGTCCTGACTGTTCCCATACTCTTTCTGGGTGTCCCCTCCACCACACTCCCCCGACCTTTGTGCATGTGTCCATTCTAGAAACGGTCTTATTTTATGCTTTGTTTCCTTGTCTTCATAGCTTGTGCTTTTGAGACAGGTTTAATTTATCCTAGTGTCCCCAATACTTTACCTTCTTCCTTGCACACTGTTGGCATCCAGTTGCAATTTCTTCATTGATGGAAAGTTTAGTCCGTTAAACTTGACTTGCGTGAGCATCCTGGATCTGTCATGACTGTGACTGTGTGCAAGCCCCTTATCTCGTGGTGATTACCTGTCTGTACACTGGAGGTATACTTTTAAAGTTGTTACTGGGGCGCTTGTCTTAGCCAAGCATGGCAGATCGAATGGTTGTCATCATTTTCTCATCTGCATCCTTTGTCTTGTAGCTTTGCAATTCTCTCCAGGGTGGCTTTTCATCTTTTGTTGTTTTTGGCCACTATTGAGTGGACCCACAATGAAAGGAAATGCTGCTCAGTTTTGTGCCTTCCCCACAATCAGTTGCTGAATGCACCTTGTGACCCATCAGTTTTTACTTGCTTCTTTTTGGAAGTAGGTATGCAGACCTTTCTTTCTAGCCAATCTTAGCCAGGAAGCGCCAATGAATCCTATTCCGTACTACAGCAGCAACTCACCCCTGACAGGGCGTGGCATTATCTAGGGACTGAAACTCTGTCTCTCATCGAAGGCCAGAATGCGACCAATGACCCAGTGCTGCTTTTGTCTTATTGCTCAGTTATGTGACTTGTTTGGCCGATAGCACGTTAGCTGATGGTCACAGCAGGGGCTTGTGCGTATGCAATTGTGTGGCCATCTTGCACCTTTGCAACTGATCTCAGAAGAATTTCAATTGGGTAGCTGCTGCTTCATCAGTCTAAAGTCCCTGATTACACATGGAGGAGAATGGAACCAAACTTGCAGCAAAGAGCTTAGCCCGGTCAGACCAACATCGATGAATGCAGCGAATTTAGCAATCCAGCCTGAGGCAGAGCTATGCTTTCAGACATGTGGGACCCTTCCAAATATCAGCCAATGTAAAGCTTATGGATCACAGGAGAATACCGTCGGACTCGTTTGCTGTGGACACATCATCAGGAGAGGTCAGATGCTGGAGGAAGCCCCCGTGCTTAGAGAACTCGAGGACTAGTGTGGGTGAGGGAGGGCCTCATCAAGCGGAATAGGCACAATAGCCCCAATCATGGATTCAACAGGCCAGTGACCCTGAAGATGTCATGGTCGTGTGTCAGGTTTCGTTCTCTTATATGTAAGTTCGCCATGAGTCCATATCCCCCAAGTTTTTCTGTATGCCAAATGGATTCAGGTTTGGTAACGAGTCATTTTATTTGTTCTTCCTCCTCCAACATGTCTCTTTCCATCACTCTCGTGTTCTGGGGTTTTGCATTTATAACTCTCCTCTATTAAAAAGACAGGAACCCTGGTGCTGTGATAGTTAAAGTGCTTGGCTGCTAACCAGTAGGTCGACGAATTCAAGCCTTCCAAGTCGCTCAGCAGGAGAAAAGATCTGGCAATCTGGTCCCGTAAAGATGAAGCCTGGGAAACCTCATTGGACAGTTCTGCGCTGCTCTATAGTGTCTCGACAAGTTGGAATCAAGTTTACGGCATACACCAGGACAGCATCTATGATCTGTCCATGACAATCCATGGGTATGAGAGGGAAGCATCCCAGGATTACTCCTTTGGAGTCCGGTGACCTTCCTTCTGTGAATTTCAACTGGCCTAGCAGATCTCCTCAGAGGCCAGTGTTATCATTGACCTTGTTCTCGGGGAAATCTAAGACTCGTATTTGGCTCCAATTAATCCCATAAACTTGTCTTCATCATCATCAATCTTACCTAAATCACTGATGAAAAGATCAGCCCTTTGCGCTAGCTGTGCTTTGCACAGTGCATTGGGCACCCGCCTGACTGAAGGCTTGCTGAGGGCAAGATGCATGCCTAGGATTTTAAATGCTGAACTGCATAAGACCCCAATTTAATTAATGATAGTGTAAATGATAATTTTACAGTCTTCTTTGACCAGTTTCTGAACTTCGGCTGTCGTCGTTTCCATCGTGGTGGTTGGCGGACATCACGGAGGCTTTCCTAGCCTTCTTTAGAATGCGCGATCCATCTGAAAACTGCTGTTTCATGTGGAGCAGCATTCCCATAAACTTGTTGCAAAGCTTCAATGGCTTGGGAAGATGTCTCCTTGAATGCTGTTCAAAATTTGATCATAAACCTGACCTAATATATACATATACGCACACACACACATATATATATATTCATGGAGCAAAAGGATCCTTTTTAAAAAGGCACCTTAATGAGACTAAGACAAAAGCATTACTGCAATAACTCGTCTTCAGCTGCTCACTGATTCCAGAGACATGCGCAAACAAGTTTGTTTGGAAAAACCCCCACAAATGTATGAATTGAAACCATCTTAGCAATATTTTGGAGACCTGGCGTCATACTGAGTTATGAGTTGGGCTGCAAACTCTAAGGTCAGTGGTTAGAAACCACCTGCCACTCGGAGGGAGAACGATGAGGCTTTCTCCTCTCATAAAGAGCTACAGTCTTGGAGATCCAGAGGGGTAGTTCCACCCTGTCGTGTAGGGCTGTTATCAGTCAGAATTGACTCGATAGCAGTGAGCTTGGCTTTTGGGCTTGGCAGCAACACTTGTGGACTCACTCTCATACATGAGGTGCCTGATGTTAAAGTTTACCAAGTGGCGGTTATTATCCTCAAGTCCTTGGATGTCACCAATTGTTAAGTGCTCAGCTATTAACCATCGAATCTACTCGGAGGCAAGTCTGAGGAAAGGCCTGGTGACCTGCATCCGAAAGGCCACAATCCCTGAAAACCCTTTGGAGCAGTTCTGCTCCGAGAATGCGGGGTCACCTGAAATCGATTGAACTCCAACTGGTCTTCTTTTAAAGTAATGCCTATGCTGAGTCTCTAGGTGGTGTAAGCAGGTAAGCAGTAGCTGCTAACGAAAGATCAGCGATTTCAGACCACCCGAAGGCCCCTGGAAGAAAGGTCTAGTGATACACTTCCAAAACAGCACCCGTTAAAGCTCTGTGGAGCACAGCTCCTCGCTGACACACACGGTGTTCTTAGGAGTCCGGATGGCAATGGGTTATTGTTACTGGATGTTTGGTTCATCGGAATTTTCAACTGTAAGGATAATCCACCAAGAAGCAGGCCTTTATATGTTTATATTTTGTACCTTTCCAAAGTGAAAACTTACCCCTGGAATATTAGAAATGGTGTCAGCACTAGGTTTGATGCATTTATAAGCAACTCCTGTTAACAGAGCCACACCGACAGCATGGGATGCGATGATAAAGTTAGGAAGAAGCAAAAGGAAGCTGCTCATCATAAAAAACTAATTGGTAAGTGAAACTTTTTAGACTGGAATTTGTAGGTGCTAGGACTGATCTAATTGAGTGCTTCTCACCAGGAGGATTTATACAAAACAGGTGCGTGAAATATTAATATCTGACTACATCTGACTGTAGACAGTCTACTTTGGGGGGAAATTCAGTCAATGCTATTGCTCTGGGGCTGGTCAATTAAACACCAAAACACGCATAAACAACAAAAAAACCCAAACAAAAATCACTGCCATTGAGCCTATTCTGATTCAGAGTGACCCTATAGGACAGGATAGAACTGCCCCTCTGGGCGTTTGAGGCTGTAATTGTTTTGGGGGCGGTGGGGTGGGGAGGGGTGGGATGGGAAAGGGTTTCATATACAGATATTTCATTAAGAATCTCCCAGGAGAGCGAGAGAAAGAGAGAAATCACCACACCGACCTCCAGGACTGGCTCTCTAGTTCTTCTCTTTCCCCGGTTCACGGGCAAACAGGCTTTTAAATAGCAAGCCTGTAACTGTTCCTGCGACTAGAAAAGCCGCATCTTTCTCTCTTGGAGCGGCTGGTGGTTTCAAATTGCCGACCTGGCTGTTAGGAGCCCGAACATAACCACTGCACCACCAGGCCTCCAAACCTGCACGAGCTGAGAGGAATCCATGGGAGGAAATAAAGGCATCTAACTGGTGAGCAGATCTTGGATCTGTACTGCTGGTCATCCACTGGGTCTTAAAATCTCCACCCCACACCCATCGTGCCAAATGTTGTTGGAAAACAAATGAAGTCCAAGGGTGCTGCAACTCGTATATCAAAGGATCAAGATGCTACTTAATCACTGACATCCATGGATAATATAATCCGCAGAGTGCTTAAGTTAAATGTTAAAGCTAATCCTCTTTACATAGTAAACCTCATCAGAATTTGGATGAGCGACCTCAAGGCGAACACAACACCACAGACCCAAAAGGCACACAGTTTTCAAGAACCTTCTCACTTTGAATGACCTACGAAGAAAGGAAACCACTTTCCCTTGCACACATGCTTGGGGGGCTTATTTTGAATGCAGATTCTTTTTCAGTAGCTAAGCATTGACTCATTGGCAATGGGGTATTAGCAACTGAAGAAGAGAACGTGTGAAACGTGTGAGCACTGCTTGTGCTGAACAAGTTGGATATTTGCATGTATTTGAATTATTTCCACCCCATAAGCCTTAACATGTCTTTTAATTTTATGTTTATCATGAACCACCACTAATTTGTTATTAATGTAAGCCCCGGGCGAGCATTGGCTCTGCAGTTTATAGAAGGTGACCTGTAAAGACCTGGTGCTTAACAGTTCTCCGCGGACTAAAGGCAAATGCAAGGTGGAAGGGAAGGGATGATCCTAAGGGCAGTCCCTCACCTTGTGAAAAAGCCATAGTGATGTGGACTGTGTTCGTCTGCATACTTTAGAGAAACAAACCCACAGAAACTCATGTATAAGAGAGAGTTTTATATAAAGGTGAAGTGCACATTCAGTACACATCCCAACCCAGTGCTGCCCAAGTCCACAAGTCCAGCATTAACCTGTTACCCCATATGTCCAACACCACTCCACAAAGTCCTCCTCCATCTCACAAAACAGATGCAATGATGCCGACTGCAGGAGGAAAGCCACATCAGTGAATGTGTAAGCATCTTAGTGATGGCAGGGGTCTCCACACAGCTGCTCCAGCACCCAGGGCTGCATTGGGGTGGAGGTCCATGTGGCTTCTCCTTGGGAATGTCTTGCAGGAAGTGAGCCTTACCAGCTAAAGCAGGGAACTGGCTAAGGCAGCTGCACCCTGGTCCGACCATCTGAAAGCAAGAGACCCGAGAACTTGAAAGGCAAGGCTCACTGAGCCATTTATCTCTCCGCCCTTCAATTAATCCCACATGTGTTTATAGGCCAGGTTGGCACAATAACCTAACTAACTCATGGACAGACTCAAATCTGCCCTTCTTCTGCCAGGTAACTAACTGGTGGGGGTTCTGCCAGTGCTGGGTTTCTGGGAGCTGGGACTGGGAGCCCCTGTCCTAAGGTTGCAGGGCACGAAGCAATGAGACGGTGGGGTCAAGGGTGGAACAGGAAATAAAGAGACAGGTAAAGCTGACAGCTAAGGGTGCTGGCAGAGAATGAAAACAGAGCTGATGAGAGTTGATGGGTGTGGATCAGACAACAGGCAAAACTGAATGAGCAGGTTTGGAAAGTGGGAGCTTGAAAGGAAATTTTAGAGGCTCCATGACTGGTTAAGCCTGACTCACCCTGTAAGGTCCAGTCAAGTACGACTTGCCGCTCTGTGCTGGAGCGCTTGGTGCCATGGGCTTTCCCTCTCCTTTCTTCCATGCTCTCTCTGGATTATCCAGAAATACATGAACGAAAGAAAGATGAGGCGGGTCAATCAGATAGACACTCGCTGATGAATCTGCAAATCTGCCCATTGGTAGAACCCCCTAGTATTCTATCCCACCTCCC